>NC_090265.1:1348823546-1349440213 GCF_040414725.1 Anabrus simplex
GTACACATTGTAGATAACAGAGCGTGCCACGATTTGTTTACTAGCGCGTACGACTACAATCGCAAGGCACTCGTTCTTTTACAGTAGGGTGTGTGTGAAATACCTGCGAGATATTTCTAAGTTATTTTACCAGTGAACGGAGAGGTTAGTTATAAAAATGAAACCGTTTTCTTCTCGAACTCGGAAGATAATGACGCTAGCCCTTCAGTATGCGATCTCTGGTAAGTAGTGTCCATGTCAAACTGGTCTATTATATTTTGCAACACAAAAAACTCTGCACCAAATTAAATTTGAAGGATATTTATTTCCTATTTACTCCTTGCCAAATGCTCAACGGTAATGTAAAATTTGCTGTGTTGTCAATGAATGTTGTCAATTTAGAAAATGCAAATACGCTCATTTTTACACTATATTTATTGCGATAACCGTAGAAATCAGCTCAGGTATGGGTACAAGAATTTGGAAGGAATCAGTGTGGCCTATTGATTAGGTAAGCATAAGCTTGGGGTGAAAACGGGAAATCACAGAAATCCATAATCAGGTTTCCCGACAGTAGTGTTCAAGCCCACGATCTCCAAAATCTTGAGCTTGCGAGTTAGCTAACTTGGCACACCTAAGCGCATGGCTAAACTGGTTGGACTGGTTGGACAAATACTCACATATTGCCAATAAATGGAGGATGGATCAATAAAAAATAAAGACTATATTTTGGAAACCAAGCACGCCAGGATTTGCTCCGAGGCCATAGCGGTACACTAGCATAGCGAATTCAACGGCTTAGCGGTCCGCCGGCCCGGCAGGGAAAGTCAAATAGAAACACCTGTCAGCGGTACTTTGTACCGCCGTGGCCTCGTGAGACACTCACTCAGCGGTACAATGTACCACTCTGGCAGCCAACGTGTTAAAGGACGCAAAAATAAGTCAGGAAGTTCCAAGTCAGGTGAGTCACGTATATGACTTGGATTATACCGGTGTGTAAAACAACGTTCAAAGCTTGAAATAATAATAATAATAATAATAATAATAATAATAATAATAATAATAATAATCCTTGAAATTTGTGATGTAAAACTGACTGAGGCATGAGTGATGCTAGTAATGCCATTCCCTGTTATGAATGGTGAGAAAATGTCATCATCATCATCATCATCATCTGTTTACCCTCCAGGTTCGGTTTTTCCCTCGGACTTAGCGAGGGATCCCACCTCTACCGCCTCGTGGGCAGTGTCCTGGAGCTTCAGACTCTTGGTCGGGGGATACAACTGGGGAGTATGACCAGTACCTCGCCCAGGCGGCCTCACCTGCTATGCTGAACAGGGGCCTTGTGGAGGGATGGGAAGATTGGAAGGGATAGGCAAGGAAGAGGGAAGGAATCGGCCGTGGCCTTGAGTGAGGTACCATCCCGGCATTCGCCTGGAGGAGAAGTGGGAAACCACGGGAAACCACTTCCAGGATGGCTGAGGTGGGAATCGAACCCACCTCTACTCAGTTGACCTCCCGAGGCTGAGTGAACCCCGTTCCAGCCCTCGTACCACTTTTCAAATTTCGTGGCAGAGCCGGGAATCGAACCCGGGCCTCCGGGGGTGGCAGCTAATCACGCTATACACCACAGAGGCGGACGAGAAAATGTCACTCATTGGTATATCGTCGGTGAAGAGATAATACCTCGTATGTCTCCATGATCTTCCTACCAAATATTTTTCTTAAGATTAGTCACGCCTCCGAGCTACAGTTGGACATTCAGTCCACCAGAACAATGTTCGTTATGTTCAATTAACTATGCGAAGGTGTAAAGGAAAATTAATGCAATTACTATAGGTGTTCGTAAATCCGTCACTTAAGCATTCATTTCTACAGTGCGGTACAGTAAATTTCATGAACAGGAAAATGCTCTTCATTCCTTCTTCCTTCCAACTGCATGGGGATATGCAGTCCATCAGAATATTATTCGTAATGAAGTGCAATGTGATAAACGATGCTTAGTTTCTTCAACGATCTTCAACGATGATATGCAATTGTGTGGGTTTGGCAAACTGATATTTATTGGAAAGTTTTGGTTTGCTAGTATAACTCTAGGTCTATTATATGACATCTGATGGTGAGGATATTGATGATCGAACCAGAGTTTGGACTGAATAATCCACAATAATGCATTTAATTTCTCTATTGTATGGTGAAGACCCCGTTAAGCAATAACAGTTTTGTGGCCTGCATACCACTTTATGCATTCCGCTTAATCGGTAATCTATCCGAGAAATAGAATAACTCTCTATGTCATTTTCTAAGACCAGTTGTTTTCAAACTGCGTGACAAAGGCCTTTAGTATGGGGTCGATACGGCTAATCAGGTATTTTCTCAACTTCAAAAATTTTCCCTCGATCAGGATCGAAGCCCTTCACTAAATACTCGAACCTACATATGGTCCACGAATTAATCTCATCAATGAAATATTGCTTTCCATCGTCATAAAAGTAGATTGTATATTATGGACTACCAAGTCCTGTGTCAGGCGTCCCCAGCAGGAATGAATATATTTCGTCGCTGGCGTAAAAAATACCACGTATCCTACACTGTTCTTCCTATCCTTTATTTTCCTTGAGACTGGACACCCTTCCCAGCCTCATATGGACATGCAGCCCATCAAAACAATTATCGTTGTGTTCATTTATTGTATATATCAGCTTAGTAGCTCTGTGAAGCAAGTAATGTACATAGGGCGTGCCCTTTTTCACTAGACCATCCATATAATCTGTACGATTTGTAGTAAATAAATAAATAAATAAATAAATAAATATAATAATAATAATAATAATAATTTGTCTCCATTATTACGTTTCACATAAGATTGAAATAAGTGAATAAAACTATTTTGACAGTACTGGGCACTACGTAGAGTTGTTCGTAGAGCACCGCGGTCACGGATAAGTATCCTGCAAGTTTGCTCGCACTGCAAAATCAGTATCAACCCTGTTTCAGATGAACAAGGAACGTTCCTTTTATACGAATAGCACGGCCCTGCGCGTTCACTCGTTATTACCTCCTTATTGCTGGCTTGCCAGCAACGAATACTGGTATGTAATGCCATGTATCTTCACACAATACTTGCCATCTGAATACATGGGAGATATTTTCATTTTAGGTTATAAACTGCGAGTTCTATTAATACGAATACATAGGGGCAGCTGTTCCACCCACTATATTAGGTTCGAGAGCTCGTTAAAATTTCGTAATTTTCCTTTCCATTGTAGGGGCCGAAGATCTCAGATGTTAGGCCCCTTTAAACAACAATCATCATCATCATCATCAGCCTATCCACTGTGTCAACAAATGTACCATGAGGGTTAGTCAAGGATTGTAAGTACCAGCAATCCTACAAGTCTGATATCCACATCTGTAGGATTTATTTCACTAATCCATTTCACTGTACGAAGGATGCCAAAATATTCTCTCAGGGTCATTCTTAGATAAAACGTTAAAGCGAAAAATTGAAATTACATGTGAATATCGATTAATTACTTTTGGCCGTCCATCTGCTTTAGGCTACTTGGCAAAGAAATGGACAATGAAGTGGAATGTGTTCTTGTTTACTTTATTCGATAGACGAAATGTTCTACTTGAACTACGTTCATCTTTGCAGGTAGACTTTGGCGATTGTAGTATACAGGTGGTTTTATAAATGGGGAATATCGTACTGAATTTCATGATCTAGTCGATATCACAAATAAAGTCTGTGTTGGAGGTAAATAGGTTTCTAACAACACCTTCAGAAGCCTGAACTTTGGATATATTCACAAAATAAAGGTCTCACTAAATACACTCAGTACTTCTAAATGAACTTACCATCAGGCAATTCCTTCACACAAATGTATTATTATAAGGAATTAAATGAGAATTGAAGTTTATAGTTCAGATAAAAATCCTTCGTCTTCTATCGTCCCAGCCTCTGTAGGACAACGGGTAGTTTTTCATGGTTTGGATTTTCTTCTTCTCCTTCCAGAACTTTTCCACTCTCTCTCGTTCTTTCCCGTTCTTCAGCTGAGATTTTTATCCTCTTCCTCTGTCTCCCCCATAGAGGCTTCTGTATTCTGTTCTTGCAACTTTCTCTGTCCCTGAGCTCTGCCATGTTGGTTGGTGTATATTTATTTCTCCAGTTATCTGTCGCTTACAATTTTGTCCGCATCTTAGTCCAGTCCTTCCGGAGTTCAACAGCCCAATTTGTTCTCTTCCTACCCGTTGTCTTCCATACTCTTTAGGCCATGCACTCCATGACTATCCTAATCACATGTCAAGCAAATCTTGCTCTTTTGAATAATTTCTTCTGAGATCGTCCTCATATGTCGATACAGTTAAAAATTGTCAGGATCGAATAGGTTTCAAAATCCTAGCGACCACATTCATTTGAACGATCTCTCGTAATTTTTCCTTTATCAATAATCAGCTTCTATCATGATACTTCCCCTTTTAGCCGTCAACATAACCCAATTTCTGGAGAAGAAAAGAAGACTGAGAAATTTCTTTTGTTACCTTGTAATTCTCCCCAGTCCTCAGGTGATGAAGGTACTTTACCCTCCCTGCGGGCACATTAAATAACAGGAGAAATGAGCGACGTAAAATGAACCCAGTACATACATTGTCTGAGCAAACAACGGTAGGCGTGCACTAAATATATTACAGTTATTAACCGACCTGTGTGCTCGCCACCGCTCCGCGGTAATTGAATGGCACCAGTTAGAAAGAGTAGGAGAACTTGCCCAGGTTTTATGCCGCTTCCACGAAGATGAGGTTCGGTTAATTACGTGGCTCAGATACTCCAAGGGGTATTCTTGAAAGAATCGGACATTAAGTACATTCCAGGCACAAAATTTTGGATGCTGTTGCATTTCACGTGTTATACTAGCTGAACCCAGCTCTAAGTAAATGGTGACCCGAGTTCGGCCCCGTGGTGTGGGGGGCAACGCGTCCGCCTGTCTCCCGGCAGCCCCGGATTCAATTCCCGGCCGGGTCAGAGGTTTTTAATTGAAAATGAATAATATCCCTGGCCTGGGGACTGGGTGTCGGTGTCGTCCTTAACGTTCCTTTCCTCACATTCAACACTTAACACTTCCGCCATTCATATAATACACGAAGGTTCCTCACATATGGTGCAAGTAGGGGCAAAAGATCTTCATAGGCCGACGCCACGAATAGGATTTTTAAAAAAATGGTGACCCGAAGAGCTGACGTTAGGGAACCCCGGCTCTATGGTTCTAACTTAAATTCACTGGTCTCCAGACGGTTAATTCAACCAGTTTCATCGGGATGGTCATAACGCGAAAGAGTCGCACAGAGCTTTTTAATATGAATCACGATCCACTGACACAATTGCAGGATCAAGTTCGCTGAACTATACAGCTGTTTGAGCCTGCTAGAGCTATTTCTCAGGAAGATATTTTTATTTTACTCCTAATAGGGCTATATTTTACTTATGCCCACATTCATTACCAAAATTGTGTGCGTCTGCTCCAATCCCCAGGCACTTGGATATGAGTCCATAGGTAATTATGATAGGTGGTTTACGATCTTAATTTAATGGTCTGTGCGGTCTTTGGTTAAAAATGTAATCTCCTATTAGGAAATAGGAATGATCGACCTCCTAATCAGTTAATATAAGCAATGTTTAATTACTTTATCTGCTGTTTATTTGCAAGTGGGATTTGAGTTACGTCTAAGAATTTAAATTAGCCTATCAACCATAAGGCGGATTTTCTAATGTATTACCCCAGAGGGAAAGATCATAATGCGAGTGTATGTATTTTTGTATTCTGTGTGATATGTACTGTGTAGCATGCGGGTGATGATGAGGTAGTGAGAAGAAGAAACCTGATGTCAGCGGAAATAGCAATAGCACCAAGAATGAAGGTTCCCATCCGATGGACGAATCAACATCAATAGCGCCATATATTCTCACTCCAAATGACCACTGTGAGAGGATTGTAAGTAAATCCAGGTTTTATGCCTCGTACTCTAATGATTATGAATTGTAAACCAGTACTTCGCCTACTCTGCTGGCTAACATTCCGATGGAAAAATGTTTTCCCACCAACGGGACTTGAAAGGGTTAGTTGGTGATGGTAGTAGTGGTGGTGGTGGTGGTGGTGGTGATATTGGTGATAGTGATGGCCGTGGTAACTTGGCAACCATGTTCTATTAACACTAATCAGAGGAAAAAGGGAGATGTCGAACTCTTCGAAGAATTAACTTGTCGAAAAAAGAAAGAGAAATGCCATGAAGGGCATGAAAATCATTCAATAGGCCTCAGAAACCTAATATCGTCGAGATCAGAAGAGAGCAAGAGTTGACCAAGAGAGGTCGGAAAGGATTCATTAAACTGAGGAGCGTGGAACAAGTAGGTTGAAATAATAACTCAATTAGAAGCTCCGTGGTTGCCGACCTACGCTCCTAAGCTGTAGCTCGTGGGGCTCGATTTATTCGCCTCTTACGAGAGGCTGGGGATATCGTTAGTGTATTATATAAACCAACCCAGAGGGGTTTAAACAGGAAAATCATGGTCGGACAACCAAGGTGTCAAACCTTCATGAACTGATGCCTTAACAATCATAACGATCTGGTAGGCATTTTCGCAAAATGTAATTAGATATGAATAATTAATTGATGTTAAATGGATGGCACGTTGTTTGATCGTGACTAACGACCACGTTTTCGAGTGGGCTAACCCGAATGAAACTCAGATACACAACTAGTATTATTTCAGGAGCTCGTGGGAAAAAGGGGGGGGGGGGTATGAAGAAAGATAATGTTAGAAAATCAATCTTAGAGCTTTGAATGCTTTGCTTTTTTTTGCTTGTGGCTTTACGTCGCACCGACACGGACAGATCTTATGACGACGGTGGGATAGGAAACGGCTGGGAGTGGGAAGGAAGAGGCCATGGCCTTAATTGAGGTTCAGCCCCAGCATTTTCCTGGTATGAAAATGGGAAAACACGGAAAACCATCTTCACGGCTGCCGACAGTGGGATTCGAACCCACTATCTCCCGGATGCAAGCTCACAGCTGCGCGCCCCTAACCGCACGCCCGGTGCTTTGAACGCTTTGCGGATAGTAATGACGAATACGACAGTCAAGATGGAAGAAGTATAACCCTAAGTGAACATTTATTTACATCACTTGTGAGATTATTACTCGCGCAAATTTTAGTGATACTTGGGCTCCCTAGTGCTGAATCGGTAGACCTCGGTTATCTTCGAGATTCGTATTGGCAACCTTTTAAACACAAACAATTAATCGCTTATGCATCGCCGTGAGAGATCTGGCGTACACTTTACGTACTAGTATTGTTGTAGTTTACACAGCAAAGCGAAACTACAGAATTCATGCTAGGAACAAGATTAGCATCAAGAAATGTTTTATAATGTGTGTTTGTGACACAGGCCGGCCCCGTGGTGTAGGGGTAGCATGCCTGCCTCTTCGATTCCCGGCCAGGTCGGGGATTTTTACCTAGACCTGAGGGCTGGTTCGATGTCCACTCAGCCTACGTGATTAGGATCGAGGAGCTATCTGACGGTGAGATGGCGGCCCCGGTCTAGAAAGCCAAGAATAACGGCCGAGAGGATTCGTCGTGCTGACCAGACGACACCTTGTAATCTGCAGGCCTTCGGGCTGAGCAGCGGTCGCTTGGTAGGCCAAGGCCCTTCAAGGGCTGTAGTGCTATGGGGTTTGGTTTGGTTTGGTTTGGTGTGTGACACAGTTGGTGGCTTAAATTAATAAAGGTTTAGAAAATTCATATCGATCTATCATACTATCAATTCAAGTCAGATTTCATTTGCTTTTAGTTCGACCGAGCGAGTTGGCAGTGCGGTGAGCTTGCATCCTGGAGATAGTGGGTTCGAACCTCACTGCCGGCAGACCTGAAGATGTTTTTCCGTGATTTTCCATTTTCACACCAGGCGAATGATGGAGCTGTACCTTAATTAAGGCCGCGGCCGCTTCCTTCCCATTCCTAGGCCTTTCCTATCTCATCGTCGCCATAAAACATATCTGTGTCGGTGCGATGTAAAAACAAATAGTAATAGCCTCCCTCCCCCCCTATGGCACTACAGCCCTTGAAGGGCCTTGGCCTACCAAGTGACCGCTGCTCACCCCGAAGGCCTGCAGATTACGGGGTGTCGTGTGGTCAGCACGACGAATCCTCTTGGCCGTTATTCTTGGCTTTCTAGACCGGGGCAATAGCTTTTCAGTTGGCAGAATTACCGGAACCGGTAGAGCTCCCTCATTACTCCTCAACCCCGTAACATCAGGTGTCATTAAAGTTGCGCGAGCAATAAAACCATAAGCGGGAATGTCTCGCTACAGTGGGAAAAGAAATGTAAATAAGCTGAGGAAGAATGATGGATCAAAGACGTTGCATTTAATAAGTCCTGAATACATCGATGGTTAGGTAACCTACGCATTGTAATTAAATTGAATTCTGAGAAAATTTCATGCGATGTAGGCGTATGTGAGTTTTTGTTTCCTAGTTGCTTTACGTCGCACCGACACAGATATGTCGACGATGGGACAGGGAAGGGCTAGGAGTGGGAAGAAAGCAACCATGGCCTTAATTAAGGTACAGTCCCAGCATTTGCCTGGTGTGAAAATGAGAAACCACGGAAAGCCATTTTCAGGGCTGCCGACAGTGGGGTTGGAACCTACTATCGCCCGAATACTGGATACTGGCCGCACTTAAGCGACTGCAGCAATCGAGCTCGGTAGGCGTATGTGAGTAAGGGCAACTTCTTATATATATATATACATATGTGAACCGTCAATGACTGCAAAACAAGTTGTAGCTTTTCATTTCATTTTCATTTGATTCTGACTAATGTAACAAACGTAGTACCTTAAAACACTTCCAGTCTGATAGTTAATTCCCTTACCATTAGAGCATGAATCGCACTGTTTATTGTGTTCGACTATTTTATGCAACGGAGTAGCAGCTCAATGGATAGAATCGATTTAGCACAGTGAATTACATTATTCAGTTAACTTGCGTCATGCCTACGGATATGTTTATCGTGCCTTTGGCTATGAAGTTAATATTTATGGCTTGGGGTTTTAAATATATGCACCGAACGGGTATTTCATACGCTGTTTCCCCATAACAATAACGTGATTTACATTTTATCAATTCTACATTGAATACGCCACTGCCAGAAATATTCGACACTCACTACACAGCAGCATTAGAGCCATGTATCGCTCAGCGAGCGCGGCGTTCGTCATCATTCCTGATAAATTTTAGTGGCTGAAGCAAATACTTTTTGAAACCACATTTTCACATGGGTACAATACAGGCTTCGATTGATTACTGTCCGTGGATTATCTGTTTCTACTTTATTACCGAGCGAGTTGGCCGTACGCTTAGGGGAGTGCTGCTGTGAATTTGCATTCGGGAGACAGTGAACTCGAACCTCACTGTGGCAGTCCTGAAGACGGACTTCCATTTTCACTCCAGGCAAATCCTGGGACTGCACCCCAGTTAAGGCCACTGCCGCTTCCTTCCCATTCACAGCCCTTCTCCATCCCGTCGTCGACATAAGACCTATCTGTGTCGGTGATACGTAAATCCAATTGTAAAATGATCTACTTTACTGTCCTTTCTTGTACGTCTTAAATACTCTGGCAAGAAGTGGACTTTGTAGTTGTTGTTCTTCTTATTCTTAATCTTACCCTCCAGGGTTGTTTTTCCCTCGGACTCAGCGAGGGATCCCACCTCCACCACTTCAAGGGCAGTGTCCTGGAGCTTCAGACTCTGGGTCGGGGAAACAACAGGGGAGGATGACCAGTACCTCTCCCAGGCGGCCTCACCTGCTATGCTGAACAGGGGCCTGGTGAGGGGGATGGGAAGTTTGGAAGGGATAGGCAAGGAAGGGGGAAGGAAGCGGCCGTGGCCTTAAGTTAGATACCATGCCGGCATTTGCCTGGAGGAGAAGTGGGAAACCATGGAAAACCACTTCCAGGATGACTGAGGAGGGAAACGAACTCACCTCTACTCAGCTGACCTCCCGAGGCTGAGTGGACCCCGTTCCAGCCCTCGTACCACTTTTCAAATTTCGTAGCAGAGCCGGGAATCGAACCCGGGCCTCTGGGGCTGGCAGCTTATCACACTAACTAGTACACCACAGAGGCGGACGGACTTTATTTTTATTTTTATTGTATATTGCATCTTCTGGGACGTATATTCAGTAATTTCATATTGCGTGTAATACGTCATTTTATATCCTCAAAGAAATAATAATGCGACATTAAAAACTTCTTTGAATATTAGACCCATGTATTCCTATACACAGCAACTGCCTGTCGCAGAATCTATCGTAGAGTGCACCTTAAATTACATCTCCTCACGTTATTTAAATTGAGTTTGGAAGTAAAAATACTATTCAGAAGTTGTCTGGAAAAAACAGGGAAAAATCCGAACAAGACAACGCTTAGCACGTTAGCCATCACTTCGTAGTTTCTAACTTAGGACCTGCATTACACGCAGCGATCAGAGCATAACAGCTCCTTCTATTAAAATGTTCACGTAATAATTTAATGTACTCCAAATACAAATTCAAAATTCAAATTTTATTATTTTGTGAACGGATTTTATCATTGAAAAATTTCTTCCAGTTTGGTATAATTCATACTTTTCATTCATTTACCACAGACGAGCATTTAGTGCTGACGCCCTGATGGCTGATTCCCTCTAAATTGTTTACCAATCTTTTTCTTAAATAATTTCAGGCAACTTGGGAATTCATTGAACAACTTCCTTGGTGAAATTTTCCAATCCCTAATTCCTCTTTCTATGAACGAATACTTGCCCCAGTTTGTCCACTTGAATTCCAAATTATAATTTATAATTTAATTTATATCCGTATTATCTTTCCTACTTTAAAAAATTCCATTCAAGCTTATCTTCTGCTAATGTCATTCCAAGCATTTTCACAACTGACAGCCAGGAATATGTCGCTTAGTCTTGCAGCTCGTCTCCTTACTCCGTAACCTATCATCCCAAAATGTGTAATAATATTCTAATGCTATACGTTTGTCTGAAGTCGCCTAGTAGAAATCCTGCTGCATTTCTCTGAATCTCCTCCAGTCCTCATATGAATAATCCTGATGAGGGTCCCATACACGGGATCCATACCCTTATTGTTTTCTAACTAATGACGTACATCATCTACATCTTGACTACAACCCCTAAATAACCTCACAACCATTTGAAGATATCTGCAACCTTTAATCACAACATCGTTAATGTGATGCCCGTTATATTACCACCTAGATACTTACAGCGTCGCTATGAGGTACTTTCACTCCATCAACACAGTAATTAAAACTAAGCTGACTTCCCTCTTCTAATAATATAACAATAACGTTATTTTTTAAGTCCCACTGAACTACTTTATGACGATTTTCAGAGAAGCTGAAGTGCCAGAATTTTGTTGCGCGGGAGTTCTTTTAATTGCCAGTAAATCTACCGACACGAGGCTGGTACATTTGAGCAGCTTCATGTAACACCGGACTGAGTCAGGATCGAACATGCCAACTTGGGGTCAGAAGATTAGTGCCTCAACCGCCTGACCCATTGAGCCCGGCTTTCCTCTTCGAGAAACTTACAACCTGACAGCTTATCATTATACCATTGTCTGCCGACCATTTCACAACTTTCTTGAAGTCATCTTGGATTTGACCACAATCCTGTAAATTATTTATTACTCTATACAATCAATGTATATAAAATGAGAGTTTTGTCTGTACATTGCTCAGAATTTAAAAAGAATAGTATTTCTGTATCCTTTGCGTCCTCGGTAGCAAGGAAATGCACTTTTCACTTTTCTGTAATTTCTATCTGTCTATGCATGATCATGACCAAACGGCTGAAGAGAATTTAATGAAAATCGGTATGTAAATTCGGGAAAGAGCCACTACAGTCTAGGCTCTAAATCATTTTATTCACGCTAAGCGAAATGGTAGTTTAGGGGAAGGCCTAAAATTTAGTTCTCGAATATTTATGTTATTAACGATCCTATAGAAAAAATTAATACTGCATAACTTAAGTTAACTTAACTTAAATTAAGTTAAGTAAAGTAAAGTTATTTAAATTAAACTACATTAAGTTAAATTTCCGACCATTTATGTCTTACACATTTTTACCGTACCGGCTATTGTAACAATGATATTCATTAATTTGTATATTTGTTGCTAAGTCCAAATCATCACCGGGGTCACGAGAAAATGGGTAAACTGAATTTAATGAAAATCGGTATATAGCGTCGGTGAATAAGAACCTCCATATTGAGCTATAAACAATTTTATTCACCCTAGATTAAATGGTAGGGGCTGCCTGGCCGACGCGGTAAAGGCTTGCTCGGTTCGCCCGGAAGGACGTGGGTTCGAATCCCCGTCAGGAAGTCGTAAAATTTAAGAAACGAGTTTTCCACTTCCGGAGGTGCATATGGCCCTGAGGTTCACTCAGCCTACACCAAAAATGAGTACCAGGTTAATTACTGGGGGCAAAGGCGACCGTAGAGCTAACCACTCCACCCCATCACGTGCCGCGGTTAACAATGGTGGAAGCCTTTACCTTCCACTCCTCCAAGGGTCTTCATGGCCTGAACGGAGGTGTCTTTGTCTTTGTCTAGATTAAATGGTAATTTAGGGGAAGGCGCCTAAAATTTAATTTTGAAATACATATATTATTGATCCTATCGAAAAGTAGGCCTACTCAATAACAAAATCGACAGAGAATACAGTTTCCAGTCATTTATGTTTTTTCAGTTTTACAGTACTGACTATGATAAGAATGTTATTTAGAGTCGGAAGACTAAATGTGAAGGCCTAAAATATCGAAAGCTTAAAAATTTGATCAACAATAACATTACGTTGATATTTTGTGTTGTGTTATTCTTTGTCTCTTATGCTGCCACTCATCTCCCATAGATGGGATTAATGCTGCGTACTGCCTCCTCTGCGAACCATGTGACCTTGCCGCGGTGGGGAGGCTTGCGTGTCCCAATGATGCAGATAGCCGAGCCGCAGGTGCAACCATATCGGATGGGTATCTGTTGAGAGACCAGACTAACGAATGGTTCATCGAAAGGGGGGTAGCAGCTTTTCGGTAGTTGCAAGGGCGGCAGTCTAGATAATTGACTGATACGGCCTTGTAATAATACTCATGGCTTAGCTGTGTTGATACTGCTACACGGCTGAAAGCAACGGGAAACTACAGCCGTAACTAACTCCCGAGGACATGCAGCTCTCGCTGTATGAATGATGTACTGATGATGGCTTCCTCCCGGGTAAAATATTCCGTAGGTAAACTAGTCCCCCATTCGGATCTCCGGGTGGGGACTACACGAGAGAGGGCGATCATCAGGAAGATGGATACTGACATTCTGCGAGTCGGAGCGTGGAATGTTAGAAGTTTGAATCGTTGTGGTAGGTTAGAGAATCTGAAAAGGGAGATGGATAGGCTAAAGTTAGCTGTAGTTGGTATAAGTGAAGTACTTGGCAGGAAGAACAAGATTTTTGGTCAGGCGACTACCGAATTATGAACACAAAACCAAACAGGGGAAATGCAGGAGTTGGTTTAATAATGAATAAGAAAATAGGGCAGCGAGTAAGCTACTACGACCAGCATAGTGAAAGAATTATTGTCGTCAAGATAGACACCAAACCAATGCCCACCACAATAGTGCAGGTCTATATGCCTACTAGTTCAGCGGATGATGAAGAAATCGAAAGAATATACGAGGAGATAGAAGATTTAATACAATATGTAGAAGGTGACGAGAATCGAATTGTAATGGGAGACTGGAATGCAGTGGTAGGCCAAGGAAGAGAAGGTAGTACAGTAGGATAATTTGGATTGGGACAAAGGAACGATAGAGGAAGTCGGCTGGTTGAATTCTGCACTGATCATAATTTAGTCCTTGCCAATACTTGGTTCGAACACCACAAACGGCGGCTGTATACGTGGACGAGACCTGGAGACACTGGAAGATATCAAATAGACTTCATTATGATTAGGCAGAGATTCAGAAACCAGCTGTTGGATTGCAAAACTTTCCCAGGAGCAGACGTGGACTCTGACCACAACTTGTTGGTCATGAAATGCCATTTGAAGCTGAAGAAATTGAAGAAAGGAAAGAATGCAAAAAGATGGGATCTAGACAAGTTGAAAGAAAAGAGTGTGAGGGATTGTTTCAAGGAACATGTTGCACAAGGACTAAATGAAAAGGCTGAAGGAAACACTATAGAGGAAGAGTGGAGGGTCATGAAGAATGAAGTCAGTAGGGCTGCTGAAGAAATGTTAGGAAGGAAGAAAAGATCAACTAAGGATCAGTGGATAACTCAGGAGATACTAGACCTGATTGATGAACGACGAAAATACAAGAATGCTAGAAATGAAGAGGGGAGAAAAGAATGCAGGCGATTAAAGAATCAAGTGGATAGAAAGTGCAAGGTAGCTAAGGAAGAATGGCTGAAGGAGAAGTGCAAGGATGTCGAAGGCTGTATGGTCCTGGGAAAGGTAGATGCTGCATACAGGAAAATCAAGGAAACATTTGGAGAAAGGAAATCTAGGTGTATGAATATTAAGAGCTCAGATGGAAAGCCACTTCTAGGGAAAGAAGACAAGGCAGAAAGATGGCAGGAGCATATCCAACAGTTGTATCAAGGTGAAGATGTAGATAATTTGGTTCTAGAACATGAAGAGGTTGTTGAGGCTGATGAAATGGGAGACCCAATTTTTAGGTCAGAGTTTGACAGAGCTGTGAGTGACCTCAATAGGAACAAGGCACCTGGAATTGATGACATTCCCTCTGAATTACTGACTGCCTTAGGAGAAACCAGCATGGCAAGGTTATATCATTTAGTGTGCAAGATGTATGACACAGGAGAAGTCCCATCCGATTTTCGGCAGAATGTTGTTATACCTATTCCCAAGAAAACCGGTGCTGACAGGTGTGAAAACTACCGCACTATTAGTTTAGTATCTCATGCCTGTAAAATTTTAACACGTATTATTTACAGAAGAATGGAAAAACAAGTTGAAGCTGAGTTGGGGGAAGATCAATTCGGCTTCAGAAGAAATGTAGGAACACGTGAAGCAATCCTGACTTTACGTCTGAATTTAGAGGATCGAATCAAGAAGGACAAGCCCACGTACATGGCATTCGTAGTTCTAGGAAAGGCATTCGATAATGTTGATTGGACCAAGCTATTTATGATTCTGAAGATGATAGGGATACGATACCGAGAACGAAGAATTATCTACAATCTGTATAAAAATCAGTCTGCAGTGATAAGAATCGAGGGCTTTGAAAAAGAAGCAGCAATCCAGAAAGGAGTGAGGCAAGGCTGCAGTTTGTCCCCTCTCCTTTTAAATGTTTACATAGAACAGGGAGTAAAGGAAATCAAGGAGCAATTTGGAAAGGGAATCACAGTCCAAGGAGAGGAAATCAAAACCTTGAGATTTGCCGATGATATTGTTATTTTATCTGAGACTGCAGTAGATCTCGAGTAGTTGCTGAATAGTATGAATGAAGTCTTGGGTAAGGAGTACAAGATGAAAATAAATAAGTCCAAAACAAGAGTAATGGAGTGCAGTTGAACGAAGGCAGGTGATGTAGGAAATATTAGATTAGGAAATGAAGTCTTAAAGGAAGTAGATGAATATTGTTACTTGGGTAGTAAAATAACTAACGATGGCAGAAGTAAGGAGGACATAAAATGCAGACTAGCACAAGCAAGGAAGAGCTTTCTTAAGAAAGGAAATGTTCTCACTTCAAACATTGATATAGGAATTACAAAGATGTTTTTGAAGACTTTCGTGTGGAGCGTGGCATTGTATGGAAGTGAAACATGGACGATAACTAGCTCAGGAAGAAAGAGAATAGAAGCTTTTGAAATGTGGTGTTACAGAAGAATGCTGAAGGTGAGATGGATAGATCGAATCACGAATGAAGAGATACTGAATCGAATTGGTGAGAGGATATCGATTTGGCCAAATTTGACGAGAAGAAGAGATAGAATGATAGGACACATCTTAAGACACCCAGGACTTGTTCAGTTGGTTTTTGAAGGAAGTTTAGGTGGTAAGAACGGTAGGGGTAGACCAAGGTATGAATATGACAAGCAGATTAGAGCAGATGTAGGATGCAATAGTTACGTAGAAATGAAAAGTTTAGCATAGGATAGGGTGGCATGGAGCGCTGCATCAAACCAGTCTATGGACTGATGGCTCAAACAACAACGCCGAGTATTGGTGGGAAATAGCAGGGTGTTAGATAACTTTCTTCTCTAGCATACCATTCCTCTGGTTTATACATTTTCTGATACTGCTGGTACGTAACACACAGATTCATCATAGTATTATAGCTATTCGATTCCTACCCTCACGCGCTGATTGGATTGATCAGTGTGCACAATTAACGGAATAATCGCAGAAGCTCACTTATGACCTGGTCTAGAATTACAATTTCAGCCTATTCCAACTTATAGAACCACAATTCACTAAATCACTCAAAATTCACCCCTGAAATTAGACGTTTCTTGAAAAAAGCTTCTTCCCCTTCACTTTTATTATATTCTACATTCATTTTATACCAAATTAGCAGCCAGGAGAATGTTTTTCCTCTGGCCCGGAGGAAAGATTGCTAGATTTCCCCCCGCCAATGACGTGAATTGAGATTTTCCAACTCATCGGGTACTCCTAGGAAACAGATGAGTAAAAGGGCATAGTTTTTGACCTGGGATTCTCCGCTCTTCGCCCCCCTCTCTCCGAAAATAAAAGAGTGTTCACGCCTCAAGGCTGTCTGCGGCCTGGTCATTCCAGCTCTAAAACTTTGGATTGTTAGATCGGTAGCGTACTACTGTTCGTTAAAAGTGAGAAAATTGTGGTTTTTCAGTAGCTAGTTTTTAACATGATAACATTGCTTTTATTCGCGACATTCCTACTGGCGTCATTGTAATGACCTATGTGGATTTCAGTTACGGAAAACCACTAAGACAGACTTTCTGAGGATGTAAAATGCAGGTGGTGAGTGATAATCTGCCATTATAATGAAAATTCCCCAACTTGATTGTGACTGACCGTAGGCAAGAGGGCCTAACATTACAACGAAAATTCCGCAACCCAGTCACACATAAAAGAACTCGTTTGTAGGTTAACGTTAATTGCTATGGAATTTAATACAATCTTACTGACAAAGTGTACACTACCTAACCTAGAATTCTGCATAGAATGTAGAATTAAGTAACGAAGCACGGGTATATCAGCTAGTACAACAAAATCTGCAACAAATCTTATCAGTGATTCCAGTTCGTTCCTCATGTCATTCATATATAGATACAGGGTGGTACAGCTGCTCCTATTTCTTCCGGGACATGCAACCAGCTAGGATTTTACTGTCTCACAGTCCTATCACGCGCATCATCATACAACAATTTTAGGTGCAGTTAGACGATATAGACATCCACGCACAATGCAAAAACAGTACAAGAGGCATTATGTGAGGCCCATCTCATATACACTACCATTTTATTTAGAGCGGAGTCCGATACTCCAGTCATTTTTACGAAATGTTACAGTACTGTAAAAACCATAGCCATTCCCTTAGCTGTCGGTAGAGAATTGCGCACCTGATTGGCTCAAGAGGCCATTTTCTCTTGTTATTAAAGGGTAGCCACGGTATCATAGAAAACGTGATAGGTTAGGACCAATTACGTCAATTTTGTATAGTATCGTCACATCGACATTGAGAGGAACGTGCTTTTCAATGCATTTTATAATCTATGGCATGCAAATGCTGTACAGCAGACGTGATAGCTTAAGCCATGTAGGCTAATTAGTACCGTTACAGCTCGATGGCTAAATGATTAGCGTGCTGGCCTTTGGTCACAGGAATCCCAGGTTCGATTCCCGGCAGTGTCGGGAAATTTAACCGTCATTCGTTAATTTTGCTGGCACGGGGGCTGGGTGTATGTGTCGTCTTCATCATCATTTCATCCTCATCACGACGCGCAGGTCACCTACGGGAGTCAAATCCAAAGACCTGCACCTGGCGAGCCGAACTTGTTCTCGGACATTCCCGGCACTAAATGCCATACGCCATTCCATTCCATACTACCGTTACAGCGTTCAATAAGGTCATAAAACTGGACCATAAGTAACACAAAAGTAACTTTACGAAGCGAAAACTTTCGCTCTTCACGTGAATACAGAGTTGTAAGAGCTGGACGTTAACACAGGAGGTAGCTGCGTGGAATTTGGCGTGTTTAATGTACCGGAATAGGCCGGTCCCGTGGTGTAGGGGTGTCGTGCCTGCCTCTTGCCCGGAGGCGCCGGATTCGATTCCCGGACAGGTCAGTAATTTTTACCTGGGTCTGAAGGGTGGTTCGAGGTCCACTCAGCCTACGTGATTACAATTAAGAAGCTATATGACGGTGAGATCGGGCTTTGATCTCGAGAGCCAAGAAAAACGGCCGAGAGGATTCGACGTCCTGACCACATGACACCTCGTATTCTGCAGGCCTTGGTGCTGAGCAGCGATCGCTTGGTAAGCCATGGCCCATCGGAACTTTTGCGCCATGGGGTTTGGTTTGGATTAGATGTACCTGGATAAGGTAAATGGAGCAGTGAGTGTTCGAAACGTTATTGAGTCGTGCCTATTTTTTCATTTCATACTCGTAAAAATTTATTCCATTAGTACAGAGATACGAGCGTAGCCAAGGTCAATTTTTTAGGCTAGGCTATAACCTACAGGATACATAAAACTGAGCGAATAGGGGCAGTCCGTCTCTGTGGTGTAGTGATTGGTGTGATTAGCTGTCACCCCCCTGAGGCCCGGGTTCGATTCTCGGTTCTGCCACGACATTTGAAAGGTGGTATGAGGGCTGGAACGGGGTCCACTCAGCCTCGGGAGGTCAACTGAGTGGAGATGGGTTCGATTCCCACTTCAGCCATCCTGGAAGTGTTTTCCGTGGTCTCCCACTTCTCCTCCAGGCAAATGCCGGGATGGTACCTAACTTAAGACCACGGCCGCTTCATTCCCACCTCCTTGTCTTTCCATTCCAATCTTCCCATCCCCCGCAAGGCCCCTGTTCAGCATAGCAGATGAGGCCGCCTGGGCGATGTACTGGTCATCCTCCCCAGTTCTATCCCCCGACCCAGAGTCTGAAGCTCCAGGACACTGCCCTTGAGGCGGTAGAGGTGGGATCATTCGCTTAGTCCGAGGGAAAAACCGACCCTGGATTGTAAACAGATTAAGAAGAAGAAGAATAGGGGCAGCAGTACCACTCGGGTCCGCCTGTGTGGTGTAGTGCTTAGCATGATTAGCTGACACCCCCGGAGGTCCGGGTTCGATTCTCGGTTCTGCCACATTTGAAAGGTGGTATGAGGGCTGGAACGGGGTCCACTCAGCCTCGGGAGGTCAACTGAGTGGAGATGGGTTCGATTCCCACTTCAGCCATCCTGGAAGTGTTTTCCGTGGTCTCCCACTTCTCCTCCAGGCAAATGCCGGGATGGTACCTAACTTAAGGCCACGGCCGCTTCCTTCCCCCTTCCTTGCCTGTCCCATCCGATCTTCCCATCCCTTCACGAGGCCCCTGTTCAGCATAGCAGGTGAGGCCGCCTGGGCGAGTAACTGGCCATTCTCCCCAGTTGTATCCCCCGACCCAAAGTCTGAAGCATCAGGACACTGCCCTTGTGGCGGTGGAGGTGGGATCCCTTGCTGGGTCCGAGAGAAAAACCGAACCTGGAGGGTGAACATATAAGGAAGAAAAGAAGAAGAAGTGTCACTCGGTATATACACTGAGTGGTAATAGGTAATAGGTACATTCTCTAGGCGTAGGGAATTGGTGCAACTATCTGGGCTTAAGAGAGACATGATTTTTCAGCAAACCGTGGTGTTTGCAGCAAGGTAAACCTGTCTGCACATTCGAGATCAGTTTCAAAGCGATAACGTGTAGATTATTCCATGAGTACAGAGATACGAGACCTACTGTTTGGCGCCCGGCGTGGCTACGTGGTACTGATCGCAGCTAGCATCTGACCTTTTCGACGGATTCTGAGTTCGAATCTAACTACGAGCTTTTAATTTTTAAGTTTATACTCTTAAAAACATTCGTAATTAAGGCTTTACTTATTAAGATTTAACTTCCTTAAGTCTCAAAAGTCACTATTCACCTATAAAAGGAAAGCATATATCACAAAGGAATAATAACATGCGACTTTCAAATGGCAAACGGCTACAATGAATGAAGCGCACTGCACTCATTGTCAGCATTACGACAAACCCATTCAACCAGGCAACTGCACAGGTTCGACTCGAAGAACGACTAAAATTCATACGTAGGGCATATGAAACAGCACATAGTAACCTTTACAGCAAAGTGCAAAGAAGTTCCAACACATACCCTGCAGCAAGCAAGAATTACTCACCTGTACCGTGATCAGATTTGTATTAACGAAGTAGGTGGCCATTTTGAGCATTTGCTTAATTAATCGAATGGCCATGCATAAACGCCTGTCGGTTATAGCTTATTTTACTGCAAATGTCTCTTTTAAGAGCTGCTTAGAAACGAACAGATTACCTGCAACATGAGAACTGATAATGATTTAGATTTGTCGTCAACAACTCGACTCACACGAACATTCAACAACGGAATTAAATAATCGTTCCATTTCGGATTGGAACCATAGGCTAACGAGCATCGCTTTCTCATCTAACTTCAAGCATGCTCGGCTATCACGAGCTGTCGTTTTGCAGCGTTATATCAACACTACTTCTAGTCATTCAACCATCATATTATCTGTACATGATATTTCTGTGATACAGAATTTTCACGATTCTTTAACATAATTTGGTATTTTATCATTAATGTTGATTTGGTTAACATGAATAAAGGAATTATAGAAAGCGTAGTAAGACCAGACATCGCTGCGCGTAGCCAAGGTCAATTTCTTTTAGGTTCGGCTATAATCTACAGGTTGCAAAAAACTGAGCGAATGGGGGCAGCAGTACCACTCGGTACATCCACTGAGTGACCAAAAGTTACGGGGAAGGAGTTTTCCATGTGAAAATATGGCGTGTATGACTCCTGAGCGTGCGACATCACTGAGCAGTCTGTCACAAACACCAGTGTCGTGAAGATGCAACATGTCGTGAGTTATCCGACTTTGAACGTGGCAAGATCATCGGCGCACGGCGCATTGGTCATTGCATTGCGGAGATTAAACGCGAATTCGGGTTTCCGAGGTCAACAGTGTCGAAGGTGGATCTTCAATATCGCAAAGGGAATGTTACTACCTGCCTAAACTGCCACACAGGAAGACGACAGATGTTTAACGAACAGAAATCACGTAGCCCCCGCAGAACCATACTGGACTCCCGACGGGCTACTGTGAGTCAGATCACAACCCAGTAGATTGTTGTGAGTCAGGAACCCATTTCTACCAGGAATGTAAAGAGGCAACTGCACCGTAAAGGCTTCACCAGCCGACGACCAAGTCGTGTCCCTGTTCTGATACCTCGATGCAGAGCTCAACGACGTGCATGGCCCAGAGAACATCGTCAATGGACCATGGGGCAATGGCGGCGTGTGGTATGGTCCGATGAATCCCGGTTCAAGTTGTATCAAGTTGAAGGGCGCGTGAGCGTGTGGCGTATGCCCCATGTAGCTATGGATCCTGCATGTCAACAAGCTTGTGTCCAGGCCGGTGTGGCTCAGTTCCGGCATGGGTGGCGTTCTCAAGGACGCAATTAGACCCCATTGTCCGGCTGCAGGGAGCGCTGACAGGTGCATGTTATGTGTAGATTCTTTCAGACGATCTGCGTCCCTTTTGGGCCCTAGAGTAGGTACCCCGATTGAGATGCCATATTTCATCAGTACAATGTGCAAGCAGATGGTTGGAGGAGCACTCCAGTGATGTTAGGACCATGGATTGGCCCTCGAGATCCCCCGATCTCAATCCAATCGGGCATAAATGGGATGCTGTCGATAATGGTGTACGCTCCATGAACTCCGCACCAACTATAAAAGACCAATTGTGGGTAGCAGTGGAAGATGCGTGAGTCCAGGTACCTCCAGAACTATTCCAACAACTTGTTGAGTCGATGCCTCGCCGTACTGCTGACGGTTTGAGAGCTCGCGGAGGAACAACTCGTTATTAAGATCACATTCAGTGTCTTCCCATGACTTTCGGCCCCTATGTGTATACATATAAGAAAACATGAAGGTCCTTTAAAATACTGCCCTACGGAACACCCTCTTAACCACTACGGGATCAAATGAAGCTTCATCTACTCTGATTCTCTGAGTTGTGAATTGAAATTTGCTGTAGAATACCGAAAATCGAGCAAGTGGCAGCACGGTTTGGTCATGTAGCTATAACCTAGCACCGGAAGATGGCTGGTTCGAACCCCACTGTTGACAGCCCAGAAGATAGATTTCAGTGAATTCCCATTTTTACAACAGGCAAATGCCAGGGCTGTATCTTAATTAAGGCATGGTCGCTTCCTTCCCACTCCTAGTCCTTTCCAATCCCATCGTCCCATATGGCATATCTGTGTAGATGCAACGTTAAGCACATTGTAGAAACATATCAGATGTAGAAAATATAATCATACCGAAATAGGCCCAAGCTATTCTAAAGAAATATACCATATCGAATATTCCACTATGGAGATCATATGACTCAAAATGGCGTGTCTTGACGTTTTATTATTGGTCGTAAAAAATCTCTGATCATTCCTCGTTCTAAACAATCTTATTTCTGTACTATGTTCAAATTACGACCTTCCTAATCCTAAAAGTGAAATTGATTCTGGAATTGCTCTAATTGGAATGCTAACACAAATGGACATCAAGCATGATAGCCAACGTTCGCTGAAAATAATTATATGGCAATTAATTTGTTCAGTATTTACTCTGTAGCATACTGTGCAATGCATTTCGTGTAATTAAAAATTTAAATTAAACTTAGCATGCCTTGATGCTCCGCTCCGAGATAGAGCTTAAATAATAAAAACCTTAATAAACGTTAATGTTCCTCCTTAGTTAAAATTTATATTTCCATTAAAAATCCCTCTCATAGAGAGATTTTGTTTATATGAATGAGGCAGTTTACCACAATTTTACGAATGACTTGTTTAAGGCGAAGAGGGATACCAACAGGTACCGAGATTGTTGCAATTGTTCTGGTACAGGCGAAATATAAATCATCGTGTTGAAGAATATTAGTGGGTGCATTGCTCACATTTTATTAATCTCATTTCTCTTTGATGTGATTTTCCACACTTCAGCGTTGTTGTTCATAGTTTACTGAATACATAATTCAATCTATGATGATTCAAGAACATTGAGAGGGAACGGGTACAGTTTGACACTGACCAAGGAGGGTTGGAACGAGGTGGGTTTGTATCAAATAAAATGTATTTTGAATATATCTTTAAAATAGCCCATAAATTCGGTTTAGGTTTTGCTACGATCTAGAATACTCACAGTACCAATACTATGGATGTATTGAACCCATAACGTTTGAGCTAGGAAGAACCAGATTCTTGAGGACGAGGGGTGAACCATAGTCCGTAACTGAGAATTTCCGAGAGTTTGAATCAGGCGGGCAAACAGCATGAGGAGCTCAACTCATGTTTTCTATTGGTCAGTCTAGACATGTGAAAAGGCAAGCGAGTACTTCGTTTCCCACGAATGAAGAAATGACGTCAGGTATACACGTTTGGGTGTAAGAATACAGGATGCTTGGCGAGGGTTTATGCCAGTCGTATTTGATCTACAGAGGAACTGAGACGAAATTGAGGGAAGAAACGTTGCAAGGACTACAACTGTAATTAATTCATTGTTAATGACGAAGGTTTGAAGTCTCTGGTTGCTCACATAAAGAATATACTGAAAAGACACGCCTGATTGTTAACTCTCTGACATCGTCGGAAGCATAGTGCAAGAGTAATACTCAGTTTTAAAAGTAAAGGATTCTACACAGTTAAAAATATAGGGGAACATGTGCAATCTTAATTTTGGCCATTTTCCATTGATAAACTTGAGTGTAATCACGTCGCTTTGCATCTGCTGCAAATCAAAGTTTTATAGACTAAGTCCGAAAACGGGAGATTTTGGCCGTGTAGGCTAGCCTTAAACAGCCTGCAGCAGCAGAGGTGAAAGTAATTCTGTAACACTAGTGAACTTTTCCTTTCATAATTGCTAGTCAGTCAGATTGTACTTGGCAGTAGCCAAAGACTTAGTAAAATACTTCGAATCGTAAATCGGATTGTCAGTTATAGCAGTTAAAAGTATTTCCGTATTCCGAATGTGGAATAATGTTAAAATTCACAAACGGTAAAACTGAATTATAACAGGCGTTGTTGTACGTACATTTAAAGCGTGTGCGGAAAAGCCAATTTGCCTGTGAAGGTATATTTTTGTGTAATTATTTACAAACTCATTTTATCAAAAGGAAAATCCAAGCAATGGAATAAAATATATAACAAATCCAGAAATGCATTTATGATGACCGGCTAAGGCATAGTGTAAGCTGGTGACGACCTTCGCTTTGGTTTCTGGTGTGTATATAAGGTATTGTGACCTACCCATTTCATAAAGTGTTTGTTTCATTATGTCACCGTTTCCTGTTAATTTTGTGACAGATTTTCGTCAACTTTTTGTTAATGTTACAACATCTGTAATGTACGACGTTTGTTTCATATCTTGGGAAATTATTATAGGAAGATATTTGCGTGTGTGTATAATTTTGTGTATTCAATCAGGGAAATATGATAGTTGTGTCGAGTGAAATTTTTGTGTATTTATATATATATATATATCGAACGTAAAATAGTCAAAATGTTGTTTTACGAAAATTTGATGCCACTTGTTTGAGTTGGGAACAGTCTAGTTATGTTCAGTAGAAAATAACATTTATGAACATTTTCTGGTATTTGTGACGTATGGCGTGAGTTGTGTAATCGGGTCGCGATTACCTGTCATATAACGTGTGGAATCTATAAGTGATGAAGCGAAGTGCATATTTCTGATAAAATTAGAATTGTCTTGTTGCGTATGTTTTTGAGAAGGAAAATGTCTTTTGAATGTTAAGAATTGTCGTGAGATGTGTTGCGAACTTTATTCGGAAATTTTATCAAGGAGCCTAACCTCCGATTTTGGGTTTATTAAGGAAATATTGTTAATGCTAAGAATTATAGGGGAAATTGGTTTACGCCGTCAGAAGTATATTTATCATAGTGGAATATGCAGATTTAGATCAGATACTCCGTTTCAGTGTCGTAGAAGGATGATGATGATGCTTGGTATTTAAAGGGGCCTAACATCGATGTCATTGGCCCTGTCGTAGGAGGGAGGATGAATTTGGCTCAGGATGTTGAAGTCCTGTAGGTTTCGAGATGTAGATTGCTAGGAGATGCTCCTGAAGTATTTTGAAACGGCTTCATGCCGGCATTCTGCGTTAGAGATGTCTGAGGATTATTTGGGAATATTGTATAGCACGGGATAATTTGCTGAAACCCGTTGGTTGATATCCACGTTAGACCATCGATCCCATTGAATGAAATTTGGGAGGACAGATTTTTATGAGACGTGCCTACTCAAACCTTCTAGTATATTGTATTAGTTTGGTGTTAATTTCTGTCACGCGAATGTTGTGGAAACATGAGTTTATTTCTGATATTTTGGATGCATTTTAAGAGATCGGTTTAGAGTTTGAAAGGAATTACTTTGTTCACGCTAAGGGGTTACATCTTAGTCCACGTCCTGTAACCTTTCATCACCATGCCGTAGCCATGTTAGAAGGTTTAGTCAACATATATGTCGTTTTCCGCAACATTCTGCGACATATAGTGTCGTAGTTAGCAATTCACGCCCCATACCGGGACACTAGCTGCGATACGCAAGATCGAAGGAAGCAAGTCTCTGTGCTGTATCGAGAGAAGGATAGCGTACTACCGCGGAACCTTGAAATAGCGCTCTCACTCGGAGTGAGAAACAAGAAGAGATGACGCTACGCGTAAAAGTGTATTTTGTCAGAGAGTGGGGTAAATTAAGGTGTCACCGCATTCATGGGTACCAATTCACCATATCTAACTAATAATAATAATAATAATACTTTTTGATGTAACCTATGGAAATTTGTAAGTCAGGACTCATTCGAACCGGCGTATTTTATGCAACATGTTGATGCACATAAACGGAATACTTTAATAGTGGATCGGTAATGACGCACGTTATATAGCAGTGCGCAGATTGAAGCCAAGTCTTAAGATTTGGCAACTTGAGGAAAAAGGTGAGAGTAGTTACGAGATAAACCATGATGCGTGAATTCATAAAAGGACTCTTTTGAGATTGTGAACGGCCCACTGATCAGGTAGACTTAAAAGTAGATCAGTATAAAACAGGGGTCAAGAGCTATAATTTGATTACTCTTACGTCTTACCGGGCGAGTTGGCCGTGCGCGTAGAGGCGTGCGGCTGAGAGCTTGCATCCGGGAGATAGTAGGTTCGAATCCCACTATCGGCAGCCCTGAAGATGGTTTTCCGTGGTTTCCCATTTTCACACCAGGCAAATGCTGGGGCTGTACCTTAATTAAGGCCACGGCCGATTCCTTCCAACTCCTCGGCCTTTCCTATCCCATCGTCGCCATAAGACCTATCTGTGTCGGTGCGATGTAAAGCCCCTAGCAAAAAAAACTCGTACGTCGCTGAAAGATGACGTTTAGTGGAGCGGAATTTAGATTAGGGGCGTGGTTTACCACCTCTCCGACCACTCAGCCAAAATACTATAAATAAAACCTGGACCTAGGTGCAGGGACCCGTTGTAATTTGTGCGGCCGTAGGACTTACGTGTCAGTGATGAACTATGCCAAAATGGACAACAGTGTGTGAAGTGCTCTGTCAAAGAAAAACATATCAGTGCGGTGTAAATAGGGAGAAATAAGCCGTGTGGTACGAGAAAAAGTACAGTAGTGATTAATAGAGGTGTTATTTAAACATTTAATCCTTTAAATATTTGCGACTTCAATGACGGCTTATGATGCAATTATCAAATAACGGGCAAACGCATCAGTGAAACCTTAGTGAGACAGCTGATTACATTCAGTAATTAATAGTGGCCTATTTTAAGGCATTTAAGCAGTGAGTGACGTTCAATATATTAGAAGAACGGTGTTGGAGATAGGAAAACGTTTGTGTACTCCATGGACACTTTTGGTAAATAACAGTAAATATTAGGTAGGCTGTGTGATAAAGGGACAATGAATAGTGATTTATACAAACTTACCGCTATTCGGGTTAGTCCATTTGAATCAGTAAGTGGATCTAATCACCAGTAGGTTCTTTGAAAACACATAAACAGTGTTCATTAACAAATTTCCAATTTTTGCCTGTATGTTCGTGAGTGATCATCGAAACCAAGATTGGAATCAACTAGAGTCGCGCCTAGTGCTAGCATTCATCTCTTCAGGGAACGTCTAGAGATTCCAACAGTAGAAGACCGCAATTCAAGACATGGATGGTACCACAAGGGAAAGGAAAGGACTATTTTAGAGTGAAGCTGTCATCATGAAGGTATAAAAACTCCAGGTGTACCCTCGAGATGACAGCAAACCACACGCAGTATCGATAAGTACATTTTTAAAATATACTAAAGCATTAGATCTACTCCCTTACATAACGACATATTTGTAAACAGTACTTTGTTGACTTTCTGTAATTAATAATATAAAATGTAGGGAACACTGTAGGGAACACTATACTCGTGTGACTGGGAAAGAGTAATTTATTAATTTAATTAGGATTTCTCCTGCGATTTAAGGGTAATCATCAATATTTCAGCGGGCTTATTTGCATTAATCAGTACATAAGATGCCATAAATTTCATTCGTGTGAAGCGTATGTTTTATGGGAGAATGGCACTTCAGCTAAATTTATAATTTCTTCTTAATGTTACTAACTGGTATGGATCTTCATAATAATTTGAATATAGATTATGTACTCGCTTCACATGGTAATGCATGTATTTTATAAATCCCATAATAGTAAAGAATACAATCATTGAAGTTGTTCAAGCCCGTGGTACAACTTGTGAATTATACAGATACGCGATTGAGATGGTATTACCTAAATGACTTGTTGGGATAGAATCTTCTATATAACTGAATAAGGTGGATTTGAGATGCAATAGTGTGACAATGGGAAGATGAGACTTGTGAAATGTTTGAGATGACAAAATGACAAAGATTTAGAATAATGATGGCTATCGCGACGTATTGAATTAGGCTGTATATGGCCGGAATAATAAGAAATAATAATTGGTAGCCATTAAAATAAATGTGTACTTGGAAACGAGCCAAATGGTGAAGAAAGTGAGAAAATAGAAATTGTCTTTGTGGCCGCAAGGTAGAACACTGACCACAACAAGAGAGATAGATATGTGATTAAAGGAATTTGTCTGGTCCCATGTGCGGACGGAGATGCCTCTAAAAGCCTTCTGAATTTTAGTCTTAGTAAGTCCCTTAATTCATCACTGCAATATCTATCCCATGCTAATGATATATTATGACTACCGTTGATAATTTTATGATTCTAAGAAGGACGCATTCCTCCTCATTTGTATTTATTAAATTAGCTCGTGCTAGGAGTTTCAGATTTTTGCACCCTGGAAGCTGGTGAACGTGGGTTCGGCTCGCGTTAGGACGATGGATTTGAACTGATATCATATGGTTTGTCTAGGCCATATCTTCAAAATGTGTTGTTTGCTAACGTGTTTAATATTTCTTTCTGTGATGTATTCTTGTATTTCTATTGTTCATAAGTGTTTATAGTGATGGGTAAGGAGCCAAAGTTGTGTTGATCCGCATCGTATATGACAGGGTCAGGTAAACCCAGAATACGTGTATGTGTTCAGTATAATATATAATTGATGTGGTCAAATAGACCATGTGTTCGATATGCGGCAATGTAATCTCGTGAGTCAAAAAAATGAATGTACGAATGTATCTACCTAAATTCCATAACCATGATGGCCAACTAATAGTATGGCTTAATGAGATAATGTCATCCCGACCTTGTGGTCAATCCATTCAAATAATATATACCATCGAGTATCATTGCTCAGAGATAAATAAACTTGCGTTTGTGTAAAATGTATATAGTATTAGTGCTCTCTAATAAGGTTATTCAAAGTATACCAATCGATAGCCAAAATAGTGTATGAAGAAAGACTTTGAGGCATACTGTGTACAAATGATTTCTTCGTTGTTATTTTATTTTTATGTGTAATAAATGGCATTATCTCGTTTTTTGTATTGTGTGGTTCTATCAGTTTAATAACATTCTTAGTAAATATTGGGAACAAAATTCTTCTCATTTAATAATATTTGCGTATTCCTCTTACATTATAGAGAATCGTACTTTCGTTATATTTAATGTAGTACCCATTTTTCTTTTACGAACATTCCATTACCCGTATGCTCTTGATGCAATGAAAGTAGGAGGATGGAACTTCGAGCCCGGAAAATGATTTCCGAAGGTTCTCATCCAGGAACTCCATTTATATATTTATTTGTGAAGGCGAATTATTTAATTGATGCCCTGATATGCCCGGGATGGGTACAGTACGAAACCATATGTTCGGAATCGCTCTTTTTGTTAGGCCGGCTAGCTTGCAGCCGAGATTGCAATGTGGTAAGCGACAAATGGGAGACGAAATTATCGTTCAATGCTAGTATTGGGAAACGCTATTGTTATTAAGTCAAGAGAACTAACGTTAACCTGTAAGATATTAGATTCATTGATTTTAAGAACGACAGGAGCAATTCCACTGAGAAATAATTTATTTCGTTCGAGTACTCCTTTTTAAGTGACAAGACAGATCGCCACGTTTGTTGTTCTAGTAGTAGTAGTTGTTGTTATTGTTGTTGTTGGAACAAACCACGTGACAGGTGTCCAAGGATGAGCCGTACTTATGTTGTTGGATAATCCAAGGGGTGACCAAATTATTTTAGTTGTTAATTATTTGTTCTTAATTGTTCCGGCTCCATGGCTAAATGGGTAGCGTGCTGGCCATTGGTCACAGGTGTTCCGGTTTCGAGTTATGACTTTGGCTTGAGTATCCTTAAGCTGGTTGGACAAGTTTACCCTCATATCGATTAGATCATTTACCTGTTCTTTTATATCTGCTTCGACATCCTCAATCATTCCAGCCAGTTCATTCTGAGATACAGGTATCTTCGCTATATCTTCCTTGGTCCTCTGGAGTAATTTCTTGTCAACCACCTCAATGCGCTGGTCTATAGTTAGCTTAGCTACCTGGTGTACATTGGCATTAACTGTGGCTATCTCTTTAGACAACGTGCCATTTTGTTCATGTATTGTTGTGAAGACTTTCGATTTATCGTCTTCACGCAGAATATTGAACTTCTCTACCCGGTTTTTAGATCGGCCCTACGTTCAGCTTGATTCAACATCAACTGCTTGTGTAGTTCTTTACTTTCATTAACGTGTCTATCGATGTCTCCCCTAATTATATCCTGATTTTCACTCAGAACATGATGTAGCTCACGATTTTCTGTGAATTGTTGATTAATCTCATTTTTTTTTTGCTAGGGGCTTTACGTCGCACCCATTTACAATTGTCTTGCGTGTCCTGTACGATCTCTTTCATGCCTTTCAAATCTACATCAGCACTATCTAATTTAACGTCTACCGTTTCTAACTTGTTGTACACTGTTTCTAACTTATTGTGTACTGTTTCTAACTTATCGCTGATACATTTAATACTCTCACTTAGGTCCTTGAGAATTTTGAGAAACGTCTCTTGGGCCACTACTCAGTCATGCGCAGACATTATCAAATTACGAACCTATAAGCTACTGGTGAACCGTCGACTTCTGGCGTCGTACTTCACGAATGTGAACGATAAACTATGTAATACTTTCCTATTTAGCATATATAACTGCTAATCCAACAGTATCTTGATAATTATTGAATTAATATGTGACGTCGAATGTTCACTTGATCCAAGTGATCAGTCAAGACTCTCAAAACAAGTATATCAAATTTTGGAAAATTATTCTATGATACAAATACATTTATACCTTTCATTTAGTCGATAAATTACTCTCATAGCTTTATCTCCTAGCCTTACTCATCGGGCGTTTATCTATTTTCCTCGAGTTCACTCTCAATTGTACTATATTTGTTCATCGTGGCTTAGACCTCAACGATGATGTCTCATGCCACAATCCTTCCTTTATTGTCATCTATGTCTCAACTCTAGTGCACGATTTTACTATAAATAATGTGGCATAGCCTCAACATTATTTTTCATATCTTGTGGTACACGATATGTCCAAAATATCATCATCGTTATCGTGACACAAGTTTCCTCATCTTTATCGTGACTCATGTCCCACGCTGGATCGCAATTTTACTGATGTCGATCAACGTGTAACGTGTTCTACAATTGGACATCATTTTAGTGATGTCAACCAACGTGACTTGTAGTTCTTCCCTCGATGTAGTTAGGCCCTCGATGTAACTAAGCCACCACGTTGGGCAACATTTTACTGAACACTTGTAGGTCCATAATGGATACCTACGTTCCTTACCTATCAGCAATTAGCATGAGATCTGTCTCTTGGGTAGTTAACGGGTTCTTCGTCACTTGCTGATATAAAAGACGGGTTTCAGTAATATTAATGTATCTACTTAAATGAAAGATCAACTTTAAGAAAAATTGTGGTTTATTTAGGAAATTTTTAAATGAGGAAAAGTCAGAAACACAACATTATAATTCGGACTTATCTTGTCCAGTCAAAACAACACTAATTACAACGCAGAGGAGAGATATACTGGTTTGAGAAGCTTAGACTTAACTGCCTGATGGGAATCCTTACCAGAAACCATTCTCACAAGTTAACAGTGAAGAAAAGAAAGTCTGGAAATCGTTAAATTCGGCTTCCGTTTGAGACTACGTGTATCATCATAATGATTCGTGATGATCCAGCCTTCGTAACAGGAAATCTGGACTCTTCGTATAATTGAGGCAGTCCAATCGGTATGTGCCACACAGTGGTTGTACGGCATGGACCCTTAATGGAATCGTTGTGGCCTGTGACTATGTCACGGACCGACATAATCTTCTAATTTACTTTAAAGTCATTGTGGATGATGACCGCAAGGAAAGTGATGCTATAATGGTATATGGCCTCACTCTAGGTCACTGAGGTTGATGACCCCCTGACCATCTTTCTATGCTGAAGGCTAAACACAATTAAGTTACATTGGTTGATGACCAAGGTTTCCACTTTACTATTCCCAGCACATTTAATGCTCAATCAATCAAAGTCAAATAATACAACCACAATGCCCACAATACTTTGCGGCAGTGAAGTCCTTTGCATTCGGACGTATCTCCTTAATAGTTATGTTAATTATTTAACATTCCCAGCCAAATAAACTAAGATTTACAGAAAACATTTCAATTTAATCACTTGGCTTTAATTTATTTCTCAAATACGGTGTCCACTGAGCTTAATAATTTAATAAATTGAAATGATTTTATAAATCCTAATTAACAACAAATTCTATCTCCGCGGACGAATGGTTTCTTTAACAAGTCTCTACTCAAATTTTTGTACGTTTTATTCATAATGTTTATCGTCGCTTGATATCGTGAAAGCTGGAAAAATTTTACATATCATTTATTTCCAGTATTATATTTGTTTCATGACATCACACTATAAGTTTAATCTAACACTAGCAATTATTAACACTTGCATAATCCTAATTATTTAATACTAAAAATCTGCATAAGTAACTAGACGTAAAATATAAGCCAATACAATGTCTCATCCCAACATGACATTTTAAATAAGGCTTGGTTTACCTCTCAAAACTAAAATCAATAATTACAACCAACACTCTAGTTTGTACACCCTGGAAATAGTTAAATTCGCTCATTAGAGTCTAACTTCCGTGGTTTCCAATATACATTCATATCCCGGATAAACAAGTTTATATTATAGAATACTATCTAATAACATACACGTTACTTGTAAAAATTTCAATTAGTTTCTTGCAAAATTACGAACTCCATTCTAAAGAACACGGTCTGACTTTCCACACGCTACAAGACAGCCAAGGTACCGTTACTCCACTGGCGACCCCAAGTCAGCTGTGTGGCTGAGTCGCCCCTTCGCTTGACTAGTTCCATATGTTCTCACTCACGTTCAAACTGGTCTTAAAAGAAATGAAATCTACGATCTCGCTGATAAAATTACAAATACGACCTTCTTGGCCCAAACAGATTATGCACAGAGATTTACTTTAAGATGCCATTTAATAATTATACACGTCACGAACTTACACTTACGTGGATTCCCTCACAATTTCCATCTCACACATTATACAAATAACTTCCTCGGGTTCACACAGAATCTCCTGGCACAATTACAGGCTTCCGATCACCTGATTAACAAAATCCTACCTCAACTCACATTCTAACAAGACTTAAACCACTTGCTTCAAACACGACGAATCTCAATGACAAAAGAATGGAGTAATAATCCTTAGGCTCCACAACGCATAACCACACACAACAATCTGGTAATGAAACATCTTCGCATAACGTGACCTCGTATTTCTGAATTGGACATCACAAAATGACTGACAAAAATCACTATTATTTATTGTCAGTTATACACAGTTTAAACGGACATAGAAATAGCCATCCCTTCCTAACAGATATACACCGATCTACATTGCTCAACATGACAGCACGCCTATACACGATTGAAAATAGGTAACCACGGATTTTTTGACAACTTTAGTCATAATTTAAATAGATCAATTTTCGCGTCAGATAAAAGGAATCTTAACTTCACACCACAAAATACAGGAAATAAGCTCACGGAAATGACAATCTACTTTAGACGTTATATCGTTTCAAAACACTCAAATTTACTATTTACAACACATTACACGGCACTCGTAATAATTTATAAATCTTATCCAAGCATGAAAAACAAATGACCTTTCGTCATATTTTCTGACATTTCACGAAATAATTGGGTGACCAAACTGCGTCATAAATACCCATTACAAAATATAAGTGTGACATCATAAAACAGATACATAGACGGTGATGATAATTCATCTACCTAAACAGTACGTCAGCTTCCATCCTGTGAGCTCACCAGTAACCTTCCGGTATTTATTTTGCCATTTCAATACTTATGGCTTCATATTTTATTTTATTCATTGTTGCTTTCCTGGAATAAAGGCACAAAAAAGAAATACCCTTCACTCGAAATTTTTGCGGACCGAACACGACTGCTTGTACCGTCGACCGCACACGGATACTTTTTACAACACAATATTATTTTAACTTCACTAATACTACTACGGCATAGAATATGACCGTCTTTACATGTGATTAATACTCTCTAATGAACAAAAACTATCTCCACTCGGAGACAATACTCCAGCCACATCGACCAAAATCTAAGTTTCTGCTGGACTTAATCTGTTACTCGCCGATCAATTTACCCAACGGTATGACCTCTCCCGAGCTCAAATGATTCAATGCAGGGTGATTTCAAGATGGTGCGTCCCTTTGTCTATTATCTCCGTATCCTTTCTTAGCCATTTTTCCTTGCCGCCAAGAAATTTTGCGTACTTTTTGCGACCTTGTGGAAATGTATTTAAAGCAGTTTTTACTGTAACCAAGTACTTGTTAAATTGCTAGTGACATTGTTCATGAACGTTTAAAATTATCACGTACCAAATTGACTGGTTAAATGACCTCGTTTGATAGGCACTATGTTCTGACGACGTGGCGTGGGTTGAACAGACACCATATTCCCTCGGAAACTGCTTAGCAATCACAAATCTGAATCACTGAAGACCAATTGTCTCACAGATAATTACAGGACACTCAATATAATAGGTTCAATGCTAATTCCTTTTAATGAATATATTTATTTAACTAACATTTTATTTTCTATCCATCCACCCTCGACACGTGCGAGTGACGTTACGTCTCATACCGTGAGAAAGAAAGTAGCAAACTCTCGCCTCGTGCTGCCTCTGCGGGATAAAAAAAATGTATTCGAGCTTCTCATCGCGATTAATATGGGGCCTCATGTGGCTACTTTCAGACACTAATTTTTTGGGACACAAAGGTCATGGGTTCAATATGTGAATGCAGATGAGGTATAATTATATTAGATTAGGGATTACCCAACCTTCAGATTTCTCAGGATGTAATGTAGATAACTTAGAGTTAGGGCCAGAAAGGTGACATAATGAAGTAAACACAATAATTCCTGGTAGTTAGCGATAAATATATTTTAAATTCCGATAGAGGAATACTATAACGTGGCTGCGAAAAATAAGTAATTAAGTACATCATTCTCCGGAACTTTGAGAGCCTCCCTGGCTCAGGTGACAGAGCATCGGCCTCTCACCGCTGGGTTCCGTGGTTCAAATCCCTGTCAATCCATGCGAGATGTGTGCTGGACAAAGCGCAGGAGGGACAGGTTTTTCTCAGGGTAATCTGGTTTTCCCTGTCATCTTTCATTCCAGCAAAACTCTCCACTATCATTTCATTTCATCTGTCAGTCATTAATGATTGCCCCAGAGGAGTGCGATTAGGCCTCGGCAGCCGGCACAATTCCCATCCTCACCGCAAGATATGGGCTTCATTCATTCCATCCCTGGCCCGGTCACTGACTGGAAAGCAGGTTGAAGGTTTTCATTTTCATTCTCCGGAACTTTGTTGTAAATAAATGAGCACGGAAATCAAATAGTAAATTGAATTAATTCTCGAATTTGCTGGGGAAGTTAACTTGTCAACATAATGACTAAGGGGACAAGTCCGAATGTAAGGGACCTTACCGCCACATGTGATGTGAGAATTTTGTTGTTGTTGTTGTTGTTTTAATTTTTTTATTGTTGGGCACTAGAGGTGCTGGGGATTTAATAAATGGAGGCCTTAGCCATCAGCAACCCTAACTTAATTATGTTTGGCCATCAGCCGCCTTTATTTAGATTTCTTTCAGGCTATCAGCTTCAGTGATATTACATTACGGCCCTCTGCAAAATTAGCTAATTTCCTTTGGTGATCAACCACACTGCCACTGTCGGCAGCCCTGAAGATGGTTTTCCGTGGTTTCCCCATTTTCACACCAGGCAAATGTTGGAGCTCTACCTTAATTAAGGCCACGGCGGCTTCCTTCCACTTCCTAGGCCTTTCTTATCCCATCGTCGCCATAAGACATATCTGTGTCGGTGCGACGTAAGGCAAATAGCAAAAAAAAAAAATAGCAACCAAACTGATTTGTGCAAATTACGTTTAATAAGGATACGCATCGATCCATGATATCGTCATGGGTTATGCTGACTCAATTAATGATCCATGATGTACAAATCCTGCGTGGTCTACGTTTATTAGATGACCTTAATTATATTTAAAATCTAGAAATCGTGTCACGTGTACTGTATCATCAACTAGTCATTATAGCTAGAACCCTCAACGGATATACAAAATAATATCCGCATCCGCTCCGCATCCGCACTCCCTTCATCCGCACCTGCTTGCGTATCGGCAAAATGGTTATCCGCAGATGATTTAAATATTTAACTACAGTATATTACACCCAAGTTATTGCAACGGATAGATCTGTTAACATAATACAATAGGCTTATAGCAGATTTTAGAAGGCAGTGAAAGACAAGAGACAAAAGAAATAACAGAAAAAAAGGAGAACCCCGATATCGCGAATTAATTAAGATGATATGTTTTCGCATGTAAAGTCTTATTGTTGTACATACAGCGGAGTAAATAAATGCATTAAATACTGATTAGTGACCAAGAGTTATAAGCAGTAACATTAGTGACCTCTCTTGTAGTTCACATGTGTTCTTGAGGACAGACATAGTTAAAAAATCCCTCGAGCCACCTTATGAAGTATCGTTCCGAGTGGTAAAGAGGCAGGACAAATATTTCACCATCAGTATCAAGGGAAAAGATATTAACGTTTCCATTGATAGACTCAAACCTGCTTATATACTAGCAGATGAAGAAACAGAAAGAGATACAGTGAGGAATCCTAATCTACCTCCTATAACACCCCCTGTTTCCGAAAAATACCATACTAACCAGAAACAGGAAAATACCTTCCAGGACAGTGAACGAGTCAAGAATACACGTAGTGGTAGAGTGATAAGATTTCTTACCACATATCGGGACAGAATTCAGTTAATGACTTCTTAGGTTAGGTTATTTTAGCCTTTGTCATGTACAGTTCATAAAAGTTTCCATCTTCTGTTAACGTAACTTAGTTACTGGCAGGAGAGTGATGTAGCAGATTTTAGAAGGCAGTTAAAGACAAGAGACAGAAGAAATAACAGAAAAAGAAAGGAGAAACCCGATATCGCGAATTCATGAAGATTATGTGTTTTTTCTTGTAAAGTCTTATTGCTGTACAAACAGCAGAGTAAATAAATGCATTATATACTGATTAGTGACCAAGAGTTATAAGCAGTAAAAGGATTGACACCTGGCACCAGAACCCCTACAGTTGCAGGTTTATGAGGGATTTTCTCTCGCGACAACTACCAACGTATTGAGCTTTGTTTCTTATTTCCGTTAACAGAGGACAGGATCCAGTGAGGCTAAGGTCAGATGTACGGCTTTATGGTTTCAAGGCTATTTATATATCGCCACAAGCACTAGCAAAAAGAAGAGTATATCTGACTGAAAATCAATAAACATCGTTGAAAATGCAAATGAAAACCTACAACCTGTTTTCCGGTCATTGACCGGGTCAGGGATGTAATGAAATGAAACATATATAGGCTGTTATTACAATGGGGTCGCCACTCCCAAGGTGATTTATTAATGAGTAATAAATGCTATGAAATGATAATGGAGAGCGTTGCTGGAATGAAAGATGACAGGGAAAACTGGAGTACCCGGAGAACAACCTGTCCCGCCTCCGCTTTGTCCAGCACAAATCTCACATGGAGTCAGTGGGATTTGAACCACGGTATCCAGCGGTGAGAGGCCGACGCGCTGCCGTCTGAGCCACGGAGGCTCATAATAAACGCCATTATTAAAAATTATCAGCAAAATTATCCGCACTGCCATATAGTTTGTATCCCCATCCGTGCAGGGCTCTAATTATAGCACCAAACGTGAAATTACATGGCAATCGATGATAGACATTTCCAGGTCTTTCTTTGTAACTAAAGTCATTTGGAGAGTTGTTTCTCATATAGAATGCACTTCAAACCCACTATCTCCCGAATGTAAGCCCATAGCTACATGACTCATACCGGGCAGTCAGTCGCCCGGTGGTGAGATGCAGTTTTGCAACTTTAGAGTTACTCTGTGTTTAATTTGAAGTTTTAGTTTTACGTTAGGTGGCCCGACCACAGGACACCTCATAATCTGCGGGCCTTCGGCAGCGGTCGCTTAGGAGACCATGGCTATTCGGGGCTGTTGCGCCATCTTCATTTTTATAAAGTTTTTGATTAATTTGTTCCGCGTGGAACTTCGTGCTTGTGGCAAACCATATTGTCTGGGAAGTAGCTGATCCTTTCAAATAATAAAAGTAAGTAATAACTGTATGTATATGCACGTCGCTCTATGGATATGATGTACAGGTTTCCAAGTGTCATTGGGACTGTCGCCAATCAATCTAGCGAACCCGAAATCTAAGGATTCAATACTGAACTCGGTCATTCTGGACATTTTTCTCAGCCCTTCTGACCCACATGACGATGGTGGCTTTATTTTGACTTAAACAGCATCCAGAGTGTCATGATTCATCTCCGTATGGATTCGACACTAATGATGATTGTTTCCGATGATTTTTATATGTCACTCCCTTCCAACCCAAAATCATAGGGGTGCTAGGGGTGTCTTACCACCACAGTAGTTTGCTCCAGTTAGTAAGTCATATGGTGTAGCCTACCAAGTTTCGTTGTGAGCTGTGCTGGAACATACATACCTACATACATACATACATACATACATACATACATACATACATACATACATACATACATACATACATACATACATACATACATACATACATACATAATCTCGGTTATTTTGACATTTTCTTTTTATCCCTTCTGAACCCCCATGCCGATGGTGGCTGGACTTGGACTTAAATGTCACCCGGAGAGTCACTGTTCATGTCAGAGACTCCGAACACTTTGAATTTAACATTAGCAGGTCGTTTTCGATTATTTTTACATGTCACCCCCCACGCTTCTCCCCCTAAGGGTGCTAGGTGAGTTTCACTTCCACGGTATTTCTCTCCAGGTAGTGTTTTAAGTCACATGTGTACCAAATTTTGTTAAAATTACAGATTTGCCTATAGTTTAGCGTTTAGCTTCACCAATCTTTATTAAAGGAATTGCTCCTTAACTGCTGGCAACCTGCTAAGTACAGAATGTTTTGTGGGATAGGGTAGAACTTCGGCTGCAATTATTGGAGTGATCATTCACTGATTATATTTTGTAATCACTCAAAGTTGACTAAACTCAGACCTATAAATGCCTCATGATTCGCCGGCAGGTAATCTCAGAGAGAATAAAAAAAAATAAGCAAATCGGTCCAGTGCAACGGTCGGACGGACTGTTTTAGTAAACGTTTTAATATATATATTACTAAAGCCTCAACTGCTATGCTGCATTATTCCAAACTATTTGTTAATGAAGTAGTTGAAGTAACAATTTGTATATTCTGAGTAAAGTTAATCAATTGATTTTAATGATATTTTTTTCATATTTATCGTCGAAATATTATATTTTGTTTCAATGAAGTATACTGTAATAAATTATGATAACGTATTTTTGTTGCATTTTTTGTTTCTGCTATTTATAATTTATGTTCGTCAGTAATGTCACGAGCAGTTATTGTCGACGATTTCACACCCAGTAGCACCTTGTTTGTTGGAAGAATGTGCACGTTGGGTGTTATGCCCGACTATTGATTGAATTCCCAATAGCTCCGTCATTAGCTGTTATAGAAGAGGTATGAAGGTAAATGAAGAGTGATGTAGTTCCCTATTTATTTCATCGTCGAGCCAGAAATACTATCACATATCAGTCTGCAAAGCCCACCGAAATGCCCTCACCAACCGACTTTATAAGCGACCTTTTCACACCTTTCATACAAGGGAGCGGTTGCATAATGAATGGCATTACTGGTATCGCCCATAGCTCAGTCATTTTCATATTGTTAAAGCCAAGGATGAGGTTGAGACTGGTCATTGAATGTGACAATTTTGTTCAAGCCCATACCAGAAGAGATAAAGCACTGTTAACAACTAGATTCAGTCAGCAAAGGCATTGTTAATAATAATACTAATAATATACATAATAACAATAATAATACCGAGCTCGATAGCTGCAGTCGCTTAAGTGCGGCCAGTATTCAGTAATCGGGAGATAGTGGATTCGAGCCCCACTGTCGGCAGCCCTGAAGATGGTTTTCCGTGGTTTCCCATTTTCACACCAGGCAAATGCCGGGGCTGTACCTTAATTAAGGCCACGGCCGCTTCCTTCCATTTCCTAGGCCTTTCCTATCCCATCGTCGCCATAAGATCTATCTGTGTCTGTGCGACGTAAAGGAAAGAAATGGAATCATAATAATAATAATAATAATAATAATAATAATAATAAAAAATAATAATATATGTCTACCCCTTAGTCCTCTCTTCCTGTTAAAGGGTCGCGGATGGGGTGAGAACAATTTATATGATAATTTTGCGGCTGGATGGTCTTCCTGACATCGGACTCAGTTCAGGAGTTAATTAAGGTGAAATGAAATGAAATTGGGTAGGGAGGTGAATCGGCTGCGACCTATGGCATAATAATAATAATAATAATAATAATAATAATAATAATAATAATAATAATAATAATAATAATAATAATAATAATAATAATAATAATAATAATAATGTTTTGGCTGATGCTATGTGATTTCATACATGAAACAATTTTTCACTACAATTGGGACTTCGGCTATCCGAGTGGAAAGCCAGCAGCAAATCCACTGTGCTTTATCACGTCCCCTGTTCTAACTTATATTCATTATATAATAATTGCGAGTGTGTGTGTGTGTGTGTGTTTGTGTGTGTTTGTGTGTGTGTTAGAGCGAGAGAGAGAGAGAGAGAGAAAGCACGTGTGAGTGAAAGCGTGTGCAGACATACGTGCGTATATATCCATGAATGTACGTTGTATGTAGTCGACTGTGAGAGCAGCCGAAAGGAAGCATGTGGTTGTATAGCAGGATTAACAAGGCCAATAATTATTCCCATATGTCATCAAAGCACATTCCAGCGAATACACATGTTTTACTTTTTACAACTATTGCTCTGAAATTAATATCCTGTACGGAATTACAACCATAAATTTCTATATGCAGCCATAGTAATAGAACAAATTTCCTGCCTCATCATCTGTTCCGCTGACGTTGTAGGATTGTTTGTTCGTTATGTCGTCGTTTCCCATTGTGTCATTTATCGCGCTCATTATATCACCATACCGTTTTATTTCAGCCTGCACTAGGTAGTGTTGCACTGCACAAAATATAATCGCTTTATTGAACTGTGTGGACCGTTGCAGTGACTTCTAGAGCTCTACCAGCTCGATTTGATATTAGATACATTTATTCATAGAAGAAAAGTATATCTATACAACATAATTTAATGTTATTTGGTGTTTAGTGTTAAAAAATAATTTCCGGTAGTGTTTGTTCAGCTGCATATTTTTAACATTTTTCTTATCAGTGCTACAAGATTCGTTTTTAGTCATATATCATAACATTTTGAACTCGAAAAATCTAAAGGAGCTGTGTAGGGGTCACGGCTTTGAAGTGGAATACGTAAAGCATGATAGGTATAGTATTAACAAAATGAATCATCTAGTTAGTAGGGATTTGAAATTTTCTTGTTGACATTGTCTTACTTCTTAACGAATTTGGAGCAGTGGATGTTTCTATCTGGGACTCCAGTAGCGCGGAATCTCCTTACGACACTCGGTCACCTTAACTTTACTAAATCTCGAGAAGCCGTTTAATGCTTGATGATGATGATGATGATGATGATTGGTATTTAAAGGGGCCTAACATCGAGGTCATCGGTCCCTAATGGTACGAAATGAGACGAAATGGAATGACAAATTAAGTCTAAAAATCTCCACTGACCAGAATTCAAAGCGTGAGAACGAAGAATGAATGGATGGACATGAATTTAAAACAATCAGTGGATTCAACCGCAATGCTTTATATTCACACAAACTAACGTGAAAGAATAGGATTACTCACCAACGGACTGAGGCTATAGCATAACACTGAAACGATAATGCTTGCAGACTAAAGGGGGTCCAAAATCCAAGTTATCGGCCCCTCATCTCGGTACTGATCGCTAGGAAAGTAGAACCATGGCATTTGTCCTGTTGCGGTACTAATCAAAAGTAGCAGAGACTTGCGTTATTCCACACATTATTGTACTACTGAGGGGTTATGAAATTCGACATATTGTACAGATCTATGTTTTTCTCACTTTGCGGTGCCATTTACAGGCAACGCAAACCTATGTTCATCACATGAGAGTACTAATCACAGGGACCTTCCACTATCCCGTGGTGTTCCTCATATAGTGGGTACTAATCACAGGCAAGCCAGAACCATGGTAGCTATCATCCCATGGTCCTCCTCATATGGTGGTACTGATCACAGGTACTGCAAAAGCCGACCGCACTGTGCTCCTGTGTGCTGCTAATCACAAACCTATTTGGTACCTAATATAGTGGTACTACGTGCAAGTAAAAGCGACCCATGATATTCTCCACGTGATGGTACTAATCACAAGTAGTTTCATGGTTCCAAGACAATCATCCCTTGGTCGCCCCTTTTAGTCACCTCTTACGACAGGCAGGGGATACCGTGGGTATATATTTCGTCGGCGTCCCCCACCCACAGGGGGTTGTGTGTCTGGTCCGCGAGAGGTATTTTATTTCCCTCAAGTCCTCCGGCAAGCCAGTTAGGACCCCCCTATTCGCCACCTGGGACGCGCCACGTGTGAGTATCACCTCTCCCCCTGCGACGCCAGCGTAGCACGTTCGTGGTGTTTAACGCTTGGCATTGGTGGTTTTGGTCATTCTGAGATAGCGCTCTGTCCTCTAGAATTTGTTTGCCATAATTTTCTAGCCATTAAAATATCCATAAGTCATACACTTTAGCGAAAGGAATACATTTTTGGCATTTCTACACCACACTATTTCATTTCCTCCAGTGGCATTATACCAATGTCAGTCTCTTGTTTCTCGCTACATCGGTCGTTCTTGCTTACAGTGAGAAGCTGAACACTGGTTGAACGTGTTATCTGTAACTTATTTCAGTTTCAAAACTGTCATATTTTTAATGCTGTCCGGCCTAAGTGTAGTATTGAAACTATAGACGCACATTACATCAAAAATAATTTCTCCTTATGATGCTGGGAAAGTGACGGTGCATTGTTTTTTATTCGCATCGACTTTTGACTTAGTAAAATTTGCTTAATATGTAACAAAAATCTAGAACCCGTTCTGGCTCGTCTAACAAACCCATATTTTGAGTTATTGGGTTGTGTAAAACGGAGCATAGAGGCAGCCTAAATGCCATTAAAACAAAACACCAGCACATGATATTTAAGTCACACGGTATTCACTGATATGACCACAATCAGTGTGCCTCCGTGGCTCAGACGGCAGCGCATCGGCCTCTCGCCGCTGTGTTCCGTGATTCAAATCCCCGCCAATCCATGTAAGATTTGTGCTACAAAGGGGAGGTGGGACAAGTTTTTCTCCGGGTAATCCGATTTCCCTGTAATTCCATTCTAGCAACACGCTTCAATATCATTTCATCTGTCAGTCATTAATCATTGCCCCAGAGGAGTGCGACAGGCTTCGGCAGCCGGCACGATTCCTATCCTAGCCGAAAGATGGGTCTTCATTCATTCCATCCCTAACCCGGTCAATGATTGGAAAACAAGTTGTAGGTGATTTTCATCATAATCAGTGCATTAGCATCATTAACTACCACCATTACCGCCAATATCACGACATCACTTTGGTTACTGCAACTACCGCCATGACGACCAAAATCATAAGAAGCAGCACAGTTACCACGATAGTCACGATCTCTAACACAACCATTACAGCAAAAAGCTAACAACCACCACCTGAAATCCCACCACCAAGAATTATTAACCTCACAATCACCACGAAACAAACTGCTACTACTAAAACCACCATTGTGCCCTCTACAACACCATTCTCTTCTACTACTGTGACCATCTCAACAATCACCACCACTGCTACTCCGAGCGCCATCTAACAACCAGCATCACGACTACTGCCATCAACCCTCATGATGATCACAAGTACCATATCACTTCCATTACAATAACTAGAACCATTATCACAGTTAATATCACTTCTCTGGAGCAAATTAGCAAGCCCCGTGATGTAGGGGTAACGTACCTGCCTCTCACCCGGAGACCCCGTCTTCAATTCCAGGCTAGTCCAAGGATTTAAATTATGGACTGAGGGTAGCATCGAAGTTAACACATTTTTGTGAGACAAGCATAGGCGCTATTGACAAAAGACACAACGGATCCGGTCAAGAAAGCAAACAAATGTTTCTGTGGATGCTTTTACATTGACCGCATGACACTCCTGTGTCTGCAAATCATTTTTTGTTGCAAAGAGGACGGACATATTTACTACCACGATCACCACCAGCATCATAGAGAATACGACTATAGTCATCATCACCATCATTATCAAGAACACTCTCGTTAACAATGAAAATCCACAGCCTGTTTCCAGTCATTTGACCGGGTCAGGAATGGAATGAATGAAGCCCCATTCTAGTGGCGAAGACGGGAATTGTTCCGGCTGCCGAGGCCTGTCGCACTCCTCTGGGACGATCATTAATGAATGATTAATGAAATGAAATGATATTGGATAGTGTTGCCTAAATGAAAGATGACAGGGAAAACAGATGTACCCGGAGAAAAACCTGCCCCGCGTCGGCTTTGTCCAGACCAAATCTCACATTGAGTGACCGGGATTTGAACCACGGAACCCAGCGGTAAGAGGCCGGCCCGCTGCCGCCTAAGCCACGTAGGCTCCAACACTCTCGTTATCAAAAGCTGGTGATAAATGACAATGATCAACCGCTGCGCAACCGTAGTTACAATATTAGTGGTACAGTACTGAGACTGTTCAATATTCGTTAAAGTCAATTGAAAAGAATATCCAGATCTTTGGGATATTAAACAAGGGAGGTGAGAAATATCGAGGGTGCTTAGGGACGTACTTGATGATGAGTCATTGTATTGACATTATTTTACGTTGTTCAAGTAGTGACGTCTCTGACATCATTCTAAACAATCCGTGGTGATTAATGCCATGGCATGAATAGAAGCCATGTGTTTCAGTGTGCTCTGACTGGAGACCTTAGTACAGAGATTTTCTCATCAGTCGTAACTTTAAATGGAGTTCAATTTGTCAAGGATTCATTAACTGCTAATAATAATATTACTGTGATGAACAAACACATAGAGTTTATGTACTATTAATATACGTATCGATAAATCATATAGAAACTAACGTTACATCTGTGCATGCATATTGATTGTGTATGTCATATTAGTGCTCAGTTAGTATAATAGGTCACACGATGTAAAAAATACTTTCCATTTAACACGTAGGTCACACGATCATCCTCTTTTCAAAGAAACACTTCGACCACATTTTGGGGGCTGACACTATAAATTTAAAATTACCTCTACTACCAGAATATTGATATTTCGATACCATTCACATATCAAATATCATTAAAATAACATAATTTCGAATGTCATTTCAACTAGCAGTGAAAGTAAAACAATCTGTCTCATTTATCATTGCATAAAACCAAAAGTTAATCGTTTCTTAAATTTAAGATTGATTTCAAGAACTAAACTGCAGTTCAACTCCAGTTAACACAAATTAGAATAGAAACGTGTCCGCCTCTGTGGTGTAGTGGTTAGTGTGATTAGCTGCCACCCCGGAGGCCCGTGTTCTATTTCCGGCTCTGCCATGCAATTTGAAAAATGGTACCAGGGCTGGAACGGGGTCCACTCAGCCTCGTGAGGTCAACTGAGTAGAGAGGGGTTCGATTCCCTCCTTAGCCATCCTCGAAGTGATTTTCCGTAATTTCCCACTTCTCCTCCAGGCAAATACCGGGATGGTACCTAACTTAAGGCCACAGCCGCTTCTTTCCCTCTTCCTTGTCTATCCCTTCCAATCTTCCCATCCCCCACCAAGGCCCCTGTTCAGCATAGCAGATGAGGCCGCCTGGGCGAGGTACTGGTCATCCTCCTCAGTTGTATCCCCGACCCAATGTCTCACCCTCCAGGACACTGCCCTTGAGGCTGTAGAGGTGGTGTCGTATGAGTTGTGCCGAGTAAAAGTTGCGCCGTGTTAAAATCAGTAAAACTTACGCCGTGGTCATTAATCATTCTGGGAACTAGAGGTCTTGTTTGGGAATTCCACAGGGAATGAAATAACGCTGATAGAATGAACATTTGCGACGGAAAACTGTAAATTTCAGTTATTGTTAAAATTAAAAAAGCTTCTTCATGACGCTGAAGGAACGTAGGCTTCCCGTCACTGCTCCGGGGGTTAAATCTACGATAACTTTAGATAGCGTTTATGCTGGACAAAGCTGGCGTTCAAAATATTATTTCTGATTTCTTCATATTTATATCAGCATCAGTTTGAAACAATTTCATTTGTCATTTATTAATCTTTTATACCCATGGGAATGCGACAGGCCTCGCCAGGGCACACAATTTCCTTCCTTTGGCAGTAGCTATGGTTCATTCTTGAGCCCTATCACTTCATAAGGGGTGCATGTCGGGGAAACGTAGGGTGAGACAGTTTTTTTCTGTCATTCTGGTCATTCTTTATTCAACAAATTGGCTACATTTCATTTGCCATCCATTAATCTTTGTCCGCAAAAGCACGTCATATCTCGCATTCGGCAATATTTTCTTCTTTTAGCGGTATTTCATTCTTCATACATTCTATTCCTGACCCTGTCAGTTAACTACAAACAGGCTGTGGATATTCTTCATAAGACTGAAAGATTGATTCCATGTTTCCACACTTGGTTTGTAAATTAAGTCAAACTACGTAGTTATACACATTTCACCCACTGATATAAATACGATGCATGTTTTCTAAATGTGCAAGAAACCAACATTGATAGAGTGAATACCGAGCTCGATAGCTGCAGTCGCTTAAGTGCGGCCAGTATCCAGTATTCGGGAGATAGTAGGTTCGAACCCAACTGTCGGCAGCCCTGAAAATAGTTTTTCGTGGTTTCCCAATTTCACACCAGGCAAATGCTGGTGCTGTACTTTAATTAAGGCCAAGGCCGCTTTCTTCCCACTCCTAGCCCTTCCCTGTCCCATCGTCGCCGTAAGACCTATCTGTGTCGGTGCGACGTAAAACAACTAGCAAAAAAAAGAAGATAGAGTGAATAATATTTTTTATATTAATTTCAAACGCTCAGTACTACAGATATTCACAGACATTCCTTGAACATGGAAATATCCCCCTGCGGTGCAGCGCAGGTAGCAGATGCTTAAGTCAGCTGTCAAACCACTTCTACTCCCGGCGGGGAATCTCCACGGCGCAAATTTTACTCGGCGCAACTTTTACTCGGCGCAAGTCATACAGAACCGTAGAGGTGGGATCTCTCGCTGAGTCCGAGGGAAAAACGAACCCTGGAGGGTAAGCAGATTAAGGGAGAAAGAAGAATAGAGAATTTCCCAAACCCTGCCGTTAATCATACCAGTGACAATTATAACGAACGGATCTCATGCTGGTACCCACCATACAGGCTAAGGGTGCTTTCGTGGCTTATTTTCCGCGGTTTACGATCCATTTCCTCGTACTCCTTCTAGTTCCTCCCGTCCGAGGCATCTCTAAGGGCAACTGTTATTATTCGCATAACTTCCCTCATACGATCAAGCCACCAAAGGACTTAAAGAGGGTAATTTTGGCGAAATCATCCATTAGGATTGTACCATCTCATTGCGGACTACATTATAAATATTTTGTTTTTCTTTATACTGAGCCGCTAATAATTTTACTCAAATTCAAGTGATAACGTACCACGCTTTTAACGTTGTGGTAGAGGCGATGAAACCATCGTACGGCGTCGTGTGTGATGCCACGAGATTGAAAGTCTTTCCAGGTAATTTCATGTGGTATTCTATAAAAAAGCTCACTCTAGGTCCAGGAACACCAGAGACAAAGGCTTTTTAAAATCTATGTTTTTCCTATAATCGGGCGAGCAGCATGGTTTGTGTCAGTCGTCGTTATTGACAAAACCTCTTGGGTTTGGGTAAATTTCAAAAATTGTGAGTAAGTTGCGATCAAGAATGCGTTCAGAGATTTTCGCCGAATGGCAAAATAGACATAAAGAACAATATTTAGAACATAAGTTGATATCACCTTTACCGGTAGGCTGTTAGGCTAAAGCTGGTTTTATCCAAATTAAGTACAAATTTGCATATCAGCACAAACGTAACTCAAATTAGATTGTCGTACACAGTAAATACATGGCGTTTTTGACCACATAAAACGTGAAGTAAGTATTGCCTTCAAGGAAAATGAACTTCCAAATAATATACAATCAAAAACAAACTAAAATGGTTTCGATTATTAGTATATCGCATGAGATGTCTGATGATTACGGAATCCTATTCCGGTTGTAGGCCTTACCTCACGCACATATGAAAACACGCTTCGGATGATAGTGTAAAATGATTACTGATTAAATATAATCAGCAGAACTATCTAATCTGCAGTGTATAAAAAACGAAGCTTTAAAATGTACTCACCACTCACTTGATGAAATTAACAAATTTTCCTGTACGATCATTATGGTGTTTAAATAATGTTTGAGAAATATTCAGAGTGATTAAAATTGAGTTTCTAATACTGCAGCCTAGTTAGCTTCAAATTAATGGAATGTTTCATGTCTTGAATATAATACAAAGAGCTGCTATAAGATGTAGTTTGACTTTCTAAATTAAGGCCAGCATTCTTCCAGATGACATTATCCTTGTCTTAAAGATGATGAACGATATGTTCAACGTCCAAATTACAAATTAGAGAGAACTGTTCCTTGTAATATCAGTGCACGATAAATGTTCATAAATTACAACTTACATTTAAATACTTCTTTATACTTGAACTAAGCATAGAACTGTCGGTCTCGCTGTACAATGAAGGTTTACCGATTAATTTGTTTCTGAGGTGTAGATTAAATATAAGTTAAACGAATGCACGCCTGTTGATTAATTATAACGAAATTATCCTTCATTAAACGAAGGTACTCAAATAGGAATAGTGTCTACGTGATTGGCAGCGAGCGTACTTACGATAGTTCTTTAAGAATCATGAATCAATAACACCTTCCTTTAGAAATGATATCTGAAATGTTGGACCGCACGAATATTCTGGACAAACATAATTCTATGAAATTCGGTTAAAGCCCATTTGCGTAGGAGATGGTATGTTTGCATATTCCTATTACATTTTACACACTGTCGTTATTACTAGGAAGCTGTTATCAGTAGGGGTTACTGTAAATAAGCACTACGTGCTCTTGTCCTTTGTATCTTACCAGACTACTGATCATCACTCTATACTCTGCTGGTGTCACTAACGAATTGTAGTTACTATTAATTATTATGAAACAACGTAAGTCTAGATTAGTTATGCATATAGTAGGTGCTCATAACAACTATGTCATAGCCATCGACCGCGATCATCTAAGCAACTTCACTAAATAAAAAATACAATGAAAAAATGAAATGGCGTATGGCATTTAGTGCCGGGAGTTTCCGAGGACAAGTTCGGCTCGCCAGATGCAGGTCTTTTGATTTGACGCCGTAGGCGACCTGCGCGTCATTATGAGGATGAAATGATGATGAAGACGATACATACACCCAGCCCCCGTGTCAGCGAAATTAACCAATTAAGGTTAAAATTCTTTACCCTGCCGGGAATCGAACCCGGGACCCCTGTGGCCAAAGGCCAGCGCGCTAACCATTTAGCCCTGGAGCCGGACAATAAATACAATAAAAAAATAAATTTCGTGTGGCTATTACTAGCCGATTGCAGCCCTTGTAAGGCAGACCCTCCGATGAGGGTGGGCGGCATCTGCCATGTATAGGTAATTGCGTGTTATTGTGGTGGAGGATAGTGTTATGTGTGGTGTGTGAGTTGCAGGAATGTTGGGGACATCACAAACACCCAGCCCCCGGGCCATTGGAATTAACCAATTAAGGTTAAAATCCCCGACCCGGCCGGGGATCGAACCCGGGACCCTCTGAACCGAAGGCCAGTACGCTGACCATTCAGCCAACGAGTCGGACAATAAATACAATGTTATGATATAAAACATAATCTGCAAGGTTGCTACAGCAAATGAGATGTAGATTTTAACGTAAAGTTATTAATTAAACTATACACAATAGAACTAAATAGCTTAAAAAGTCTATATCAGGCGAAGTGATTTTGTGAACTAATTCGACGTATGGATATAATTCGCAATATTTTTTTTAAATGTATAAATATGAATAATGTAATAAAAACAGTGTGAGCAGAATAAGTGCAATAACGATCACACCAATCAGTGTAATCTTGTCGTAAGTCTCAATAGATATTTACAGAAGTTATTTGTTTCATAGATTAAAAGCAATACAAGTTTTATTACTATGACCACCACTTTGAATTCTTATGTAACCCGAACGTGAAATGAATATTATATTACTAATTAATTCCTTATTTTTTTCACTCTTCATCGATAGGCTGTTATATATTTTTCAATCCCAATTTATATACCAACTCTTCAAGGTCCACTGACGGAACTTCTTCCGGAAAAAATACATTTAAGAACAAGTTCATTTATCTACGGTTCTTTTTTTTTGTTTTGTTTTGTTTGATTCTACCATATAGGGAAAATATTTTCATTTGCTGACTTATTACATCTTTTTTCTTCGAGTTACATGTTTCAGTAATCTGAGGAACATCATTCTTGATGATACATACACACTGTTTCTGTAACTGCTGCAAGAAATTAAATTAAATTTGACGTGCCCTTGCCCGATTAACAAACATTCAGTTATCGTTATGGCCCCTTCATAATAATACCCTAACGAACTAACCTTTTGCCACTACAGCCCTGAAGGGCTTTGGCCTATCATGCGACCGCTGCTTAGCTCGAAGGCCTGCTGATTACGAGGTGTCGTGTGGTCAGCACGACGAATCCTATCGGCCGTTATAATAATACCCACTGTGCTATGAATTTCAGCCCCTCACCGTTCGCCTTTTCTATTTCGGATTTTATGAGCTCCTGCCGGTCACTCTGAATTTATTGTTGTGTGTAATCTTTCTATGTGTTTTTAATAAATTTTATTACTTGCCTCTTTTCCACCTTTACGGCTGCAGGGTAAAGGGAGTTTTCTTCCGACCAGCAGCGCTCCCTTCCGTTTAAGTTAGCTGGCCTGCTTCTTCCTTCCATGCCCACGCTGATACGCCCCGGCCCTCTTGGCTCGCCCAGTGAGAGTGGTGCGTGCTACGTATATACTGGGGTTAATGCCTCGTTGAGGCTGGTTCGTTACATCTCTGAGTGCGAGTCACTTGATTTGGCCGTTAGTGCGGGGGACCCGATTGCTACTCGACCCCCGGACTGCTACGGGCGTGGAAGGTAAGAAGTTGGCTTGCCGAAATACTTTAAAGACAATGAGAGCGACTATTTCTGATAATTTCAAGCTGTATCATCACATTGAAATAATATCTTGGGTTGCCTACGGGCAAAATTCTTTCAAATTAAGCACTCTTTTGGAAACGTATCATTGCATGTGTCAGCTTTAACTGAGTCATTTGCTGGGAGGCTGAGCTACCGTCTGCTATGTTCGTACCTAAGTTTTTACGGAGATTGGGCATAGTATGTGATTTCGCCTTCTTTGAAGAGTAGTAAAATATCTAAATATTTTAAGTGCTTGGAATGCACGAAGGTTGTAAAGGACTGAGAATTTTTAGAAGGTCGTTCTTGAAGTCTGCTAACTTTCCTTGACAGGAAGCCTTCTGCTTCCTGGGTTTGAACTTCAGAGTTATGCTTTTTAGCGTGCCTGCCATCAGGGAGAGAATATGTATGTAATACTTATGTAATTCATGTTCTTACTTAATCTTTACTAATGAGTTAAGCGAATGTTGGAGACCCTCCTCTTTAAAATTTTGGAAAAGGTTGAACCTGTTGGTAGGTTATGGGGCTGGTCCCCCTTTGAGAGACTATGTTACTTATAGCTATAACATGTTTGGTTTGTTTCAATTAATAATTTTTTGGCATAGCAATTAGCCCTGGTCCGCGCTAATTTATCGGTTATGTTCGTTACCCTACTGGTAAATGGCTCTGATTCTTTGGCCCGCATCTTCTTTGCTTACCTCCGGCAATTACCGGCCAACCCACTATGGGCGAAATACAAGTAGGACCCACTATGTATTTTTTAGATCAGATCATGTGAAATCAACTTCATAATCCATTGCCGGCTTGAAGAGTTTAAAATTATGCTCTGTACACAATTGTAACTCCTACTAGTTATTGTTGGTATCACACTTAGCACAGTAGGAGGAGCAGATAACAACCCCATTAATACGTTTTGTCATAAAATGTGTACTGTTTTATGTATTGCCTTAGTAAATTTGCAAATGAATTCTGCTGGCTCTGCGGAACTGTTTCCAATAAGTTAAGTTGTATTCCAAAGTTTATCCAATTGTGCCCTAAGGAATACTTTATGTTCAAAGTTTGTTTCAGATGTTGCTCTTGGGTACGGATGTTCAGTTCTTAAACCAGACATCTCACAAGTACACCGAGGACTGTTTGTAATATTAATAAACTTGGAACAATTCCACATTATCCATTCTGAATAAACCTTTGTTATAACTGCACAAAAATATTTAAATATACATATATTTTGGAGTAGCATCACGCAGGAAATCATTTCATATTTATTAGTGTAGATTATTTAGAGGGATAACCATTATCGTGGATACCTTCAATACATGACTAAGTTGACATACCCTAACTGTACACAATTATTATTTTCTGAGGATTTTCAGAATTACATTGTTGAACGTATATCAAGAGTGGTATATAGTAACGCATATATACCAGCATATCGATGGTAATGACATCTTCCACGGAAATGTGTCGGCAGAATTCTCCTTCATATTGTATTATACAGTACTGTATATCGTAGGTGGGGAAACATTACCTCGTACGTCACAATGCTCTTCCTGAACTTTATCTTCATGAAGACTTGGCACGCCTCGTATCCATATAATGGATATGCAGACAATGAAAACTATGCTCGCTGTGTTAATTTTCCTATGTACAGGTGTAAAGTAAAATGAATCTTAAAAACAGCATCGGGCGAGTTGGCCGTGCGCGTAGAGGCGCGCGGCTGTGAGCTTGCATCCGGGAGATCGTGGGTTCGGGCCCCACTGTCGGCAGCCCTGAAGATGGTTTACCGTGGTTTCCAATTTTCACACGAGGCAAATGCTGGGGCTGTACCTTAATTAAGGCCACGGCCGCTTCCTTCCAACTCCTAGGCCTATCCCATCGTCGCCATAAGACCTATCTGTGTCGGTGCGACGTAAAAGCAACTAGCAAAAAAAATAAAATGCATACTGTAAGAGTGCGTAATTACGTCACGCAAATATCCCTACAGTACTGTACAGTAAGGTTCAATTTCCTTTATACATTAGCATAGGAAAATGAACACAATCAAAATTGTTCTCAAGGACAGCATATCCATATGTGGCTGGGTGGTGTGACCAGTATTAAGGAAACTAATGGATAGGTAGAGCATTGTGGCATACTAGGTTTTGTTCCTTCACTGACGTTATATTATTAGTATATTTGGCCTTTTCCCAATTTACTGAGGTTGGCACTTAATGCGAAATTGGTCCATTTTTACGGCCGGCAGCCCTTGATGACGACAACACTTTGTGGAGGAATGTGTTAGGATTGCATGCTTTTGAGTAATGTATATGAAGATGAGTTCATTCAGACGAACACAAACACCCAATTCCCGAGCCTGAGGAATCATCAACGACGCACAATTAAAATGTCCACGCCGTCCGGGAATCTAATTTTCGATTTCAGAAATGAAGACCAGTACAATGACCGTCCATACAGGCTACTATGACAAAGTACATGTATTATTAAAAACTAACATTTTATTAAAATAATTAATTCATGTATTCATCTGAATCTAGTGTAATATTAACTATGAACATTAGGCTGAAGGGAAGCACAGAAACATACGCATTTACTTGACCAACACTGACTATACCACATCACATTAGTGGACTAGTAAATTGCAGCAAATTGAGCTGCGGTACCTTTCAAAGTTCATAAAAGGCTTTTAAAAATTGAGTTAAATTCGGAGTAATGTCATTACTTTAATTATGTTGCAATAATTAAACGAAAACCACACACGTAAGTACTCTTATGTTCTTCAAACTCTATTAAAATCCTTTATTAAAAGTATTACAATTCTTTGTGAAATAACAAAAACTGCTACCAGTCAAACGTTTTATTAAGTGAATACTAGAAAAAGAGGCGCTTGAAACAAATGGAGCGTATAATGATAGAGCAAATGCTCTGATCATAAAATAAAATTAAATCATCATAATTACTTATAGTCAAGGCAGATACAACCAATATTACTGTGTGGTGGTGATGGTGGAGATTTTTGTTTTGAGAGGAAGTACAACCAGATGACTATCCTCTCGCAGCAAAAGGGACCAAAGCTGTAATTAATATGAAGCCACAACCACCAAAAATGTAATGTCAACCTAATTCATAAATATGCGATCCCTGTCCGACGAATCACACAATTTAGGAATAGTGGAGATTATAAATTCAAATACAATATAAATGTTCAGAAGATTTTAATGCATTGTCAAAACTGTGTAGTACGGATGACTATTTGGCACAGTGGCTCATTTTTTCCATCGTTACTATCGGGATAAAATCAAGGTGACTGTCGATTGAAATTTCCGCTTGTGTTGCATATCGTTCGCTGAGAACTATAGTGTCGTAACTCAGTATTAGCAGTTCTGAGGAAATTGACTCCGCTGTCACGGTTCGATATTCTTTCAGAACATTTTTTAAAATTTACAGACAGTACTCTTCAACTTAACATAGTATGAAATAATTTTTGCATTATGGCTAAATGGTTAGCGTGCTGGCCTTTGGTCCAGAGGGTCCCAGGTTCGATTCCCGTCCGGATAGGGGACTTTAACCTTCATTGGTTAATTCCAATGGCTCTGGGGCTGGATGTGTGTGCCGTCTTCAGCATTATAATTAATCACAGTTCTTCGGAATAGGCAATGGCCCCGGATAAGCTGGGGTTAATTCATAACTTTCAATATGATTAGCCCCTTTCCTTCTCATTCGGCGGATTATTACCGACATAAATTCATCTTCAGGGTACGAGCGTTTGTAAACTTAGCGGTCCAGACGGTCCTTGGTGACTTTCACTATTACGATGCTATTGAATTGAAATTCCTCTTCTTCAGTGTTCTCATTGAAGTGAGAGTTGGTCAAATCAGATTAAATTTTCTTCACATCAACGAAATCGGTGTGAGCCATTCCGTGCCCAATTCCATTTTTCTTTGCGCTTCTGTTTATAGCTGAATATTGGGCTGGTACATAGATGGGTCCAGATTTCAAGTCCTTTTTAAGATTTATTTCTATAACGGAATGGCATGAGAGTCGCCTTCACGTTGACAGTTTCCAACTTCAAAGAACTTCGGAGTACTGCTTTTAGTTTTGTAATTGGCTACCGCTTAAAATTCTGAGATTATAAATGTATTCCTCCCCTGTCCCCCATAGTTGTCTGAATAGAGATCTATTTCTAAATTTAGAATGTTAACTCGGCTGATGCGTTACTGGCTTATGTGCACATCCGTCACTAGTGAAGCGAACTCGCATGTCTTCACACTGTATAAAGAGTGCCGCACACTGACAAGCGTCGCTCTTGCACGAAGTGTGCTCTCGCTGCAATACTGACGTTGAGCGCTCCGTAGCAGCGCAAGGCCACGTGAAGTTCCCGGCACGTATACATCATTGAGAGGAGTATGTTGTGAGAATTTTTATCGACTTAACTCAAAAATCGGAAAGTTTTGAGTTACGTCACTATTTTTCTCAGCCAGCGTTTTTATTTTAAGTATTCGGTCTTAAATCCTCCATTAAACACAACAATCAATCAATCAATCAATCAATCAATCAATCAATCAATCAATCAATCAATCAATCAATCAATCAATCAATCAATCAATCAATCAATCAATCAATCAATCAATCAATCAATCAATCAATCAATCAATCAATCAAAACTGATCTGCATTTAGGGCAGTCGCCAAGGTGGCAGATTCCCTATCTGTTGTTTTCCTAGCCTTTTCCTAAATGATTTCAAAGAAATTGGAAATTTATTGAACGTCTCCCTTGGTAAGTTATTCCAATCCCTAACTCCCCTTCTTATAAATGAATATTTGCCCCAGTTTGTCCTCTTGAATTCCAACTTTATCTTCATATTGTGATCTTTCCTACTTTTATAAACGCCACTCAAACTTATTCGTCTACTGATGTCATTCCACGCCACCTCTCCGCTGACATCTCGGAACATACCACTTAGTCGAGCAGCTCTTCTTCTTTCTCTCAATTCTTCCCAACCAAAACTTTGCAACATTTTTGTAACGCTACTCTTTTGTCGGAAATCACCCAGAACAAATCGAGCTGCTTTTCTTTGGATTTTCTCCAATTCTTGAATTAGGTTTTCCTTGAATGGTTCCATTTCCGGTTGTTCATATTTTCTAACAAATGTCGGTTATTTCCTCTAACTAAAGCGCAGTGTGTTTGTGTTTATCTTAAAACATACCACTACATCTGCGTGCAACACATCACCCCACCAACCACCCTAGAATACCGTGAATGTAACCCTCCACATCTGTTTAGCTTCAGAGAGGCATTTGGCCGTTAAACTAAGCCAAATTCGTATGAAGTGCCAACCCTAAGAGAAAAGGCCACGAGAGAAGAAGAATATAACAGAAAAAATTCGATAGATGGGATTACTGCTGCATACCAAGTATAACAGCCTGTCTGAATATTGGCGGGAAATAGCTGGGGAGTGAGATAACATTCATCTTTAGGATGCCATTCCTCTAATTCATACATTTTGATACTACTGGTAGGTAACATACTGGTTCATCATAGTATTCCGGCTAGTCGATCCCTACTCTGACCCGCTGATTGGAATGATCAATGTGCACACTTAACGGAATAATGGCAGAGGCTCACTTATGACCTGGTCTAGAATTAAAATTTCGGCCTATTCCAAATGATAGCACCACAAATCACTAAATAACTCAAAATTCAACCCTCTAAAGAACCGTTTCTTAAGAAAAGCTTCTTCCACTTCAATTTTATTTATTACTACATTCATTTTATTCCAAATTAGCAGCGAAGAGGAGGTTTCTTCTCTGGTTTGGCGGATATTTTTCTTTTGCTATTTGCTTTATGTCACAACGACACAGATAGGTCTTATGGCGACGATGGAATAGGAAAGGCCTAGGAACGGGAAGGAAGCAGCCGTGGCCTTCATTAAGGTACAGCCCCAGCATTTACGTGGTGTGGAAATGGGGAACCACGGAAAACCTGCTTTAGGGCTGTCGACAGTGGGGCTCGAACCCACTATCTGCCGAATGCAAGCTCACAGCTGCGTGCCTCTAAGCGTACAGCCAAGCTTGGCGGAAAAATTTGCCTCCAAATCCGATTGCTTTTCCCCCGCCAGTGTACCGAATTGAGATTTTCTGGCGCACCGAGTACTACTATTAAATAGATTAGTAAAAGGGCACAGTTTTTGCCCTAGAAATCTACACTATTCGCCACCCCCCTCTCCCTCCGAAATTAAGGAGTTTTCACGGCTTATGGCTGTCTGCGGCCTGGTCATTCCAGCTCTGGAACTTTGGACTATTAGATCGGCAGCGTAGTACTGTTCGTTAAAATTGTGAAATTGTGTGTTTTTTTTATTTGATAGAGTATTTCATTTGATAGCATTGCTTCTGATAGTGACATTCCTACTGGCGTCATTGTAATGATCTATGATTTCAGTTGGGAAACCACTAAAGCATTCTTTATGAGGATGTGAAAAGGCAGGAAGTGTCTGCCATTATAATGAAAACTCCCCACCTTGATTGTGATTGATGGTAGGGTCTACCATTACAGTGCCAATTGCGTAACCCAGCCTTAACTTAAGAAAGGACGTTTGGTGACCTCCCCGTTGCGTTTCTGGGCTAACGTTCAGAACTATGCAATTTAATAGAATATTACTCACAACATGTGCTCTACCTAACATAGAATTATGTACAAAATGTAGAATTCCGCAGAAAAGCACGGGTACATCAGCTAGTTTGATCTAAAACGGGCCCCAATAACCAAAACCCGTGAAGGTTTGACACTTGCCTCAGATAAGTGACCCATGAATTGCTCCGTTACTGTAGCCTTGTATCTGAAGCAAATTGCGCAGTGATGTACAGTTTACCTTAGTACGTTTCTGACATCGTGAATCCAATACATCTGTCCGAGAATGAAAAGTAACAACTGTCCCCTTGCATCCTAATAATTTTTGTGAGTATACTCAACAGTGAGTTTTTTAATATCGTCGCTGGAAAGGTAAAAGGTTGTATTCCACAAAGCTCTTCCTATCAATTATTCTCCTTAAGACTGGTCACGCCTCCCAGTCACGTATGGATATGCAGTCCATCAGAACAAATTTTGTTGTGTTAATTTTCCTATGCCCATGTGTAAAGGAAAATGAACCTTACAGTACCGTACTGTAGGAATGTACGTTTGCATTACGTATTTACGCACTCCTAGTGTACAATGCATGTAAGGTTCATTTTCGTTTAATCGTCGACATAGGAAAACGAACACAACGGACATTGTTCTGATGGACTGCGTATCCATATGTGGCTGGGAGGCGTGACCAGTCTTAAGGAGAATAATTGATAGGAAGAGCTTTGTGGAATACAACCTTTTACCTTTCCAGCGACGATATGATGCCTTGAGTGTAGGATAAGAGGAAGTTATTGCTCAAAGCATAAGTTTGAGTGTCGTAGCCTACCACCTACCCTGAGCAATAGTCTTCCATCAACAGAAGAATTAAGAGGTCTTAATGAGCTCTTGGTAGATAGTTCTTTGTTTTCTGTCAAATTTTCTAGGTCTTGTTTGAAGAAATACATTTGAGCATGTTTCAAACTAGCACTCTGCTGTTCCCCTGGACTCTATGGTCCGTGTAATATATTCTCCTTTACCCGACAATTATGAGTAGATCTTCAGCAATAACCAACAATCCTACGTAACTTAAGCCATGACGATAATTTGGTGAATAATGTGAGAGAAAGCACTGCACTTAGGCGACTGATCGTTGCTTCCCTCTTATCAGTTCTTTTTTCTTCAGAGATTTGTGTTGAATTCTGCACTTTTGTCGAGTGTGAATCCTGTTTCCTTAGCGAGTCTGGGCCGTTCCAGCATAAGCTAAGATCTTTTTCTAGTTTCAACTCCACGTGATATTAAATCTGCAGAATTCGCCTTGCTGCTGACGTGATTCCAATCACGCACATTATTTGTAATTTCCGAATTTGATTTACCCTGTTCACAACAAACTACTTCCATCGTGATGGTGTTGAAAGAAGCCAAGATAGGGGTACGCTTGAGTCAGACCAAAATCTAGCGTAGTGGAATTACTTCTTCAATGCCCTTTCTATCTTCTGATGCAATTCTGCAAGTAAGAGAGCCCCACAAGGTTCTAGTCTTGGTAACGATAGATTGTCTAAAGGAGCTACTCTTGATCGTGAGCTTCGTGGTTTGACATTTGTATTTCCTTCAGTGTCGACGGTACCAAGATATGCGCAAGCGCCATATGCTAATTCAGTGGCATCTGAAAATCCGTGCAATTCATATCTGTCACTGCATTCCGTGCTAGTGATAAAACGGTCGACCATGATGTCGTTTATGAGTGTTTGACCAAGAAATTCTTAAATCCTCTTGTAGAGGCACATTCCGGTTTGTTGTAGCTGACCAAATTTGTTGCATAAAAATTTTGTAGGTAACAATTATGGGGCCTGAAAGTCATATAGGATCATGTAGATAAGCAATTGTCGTAAGGACACTCCTTTTGGTTACAATATTTTCTGGTTTAGGCTTGATATCAAACAATAATTGTTCAGTCACTGGGTTCCATGAAACTCCTAACGTTTTTCTGGTTTCCTTGTCGTTGACATTCAGTGGGACGTTTGTGTCGAAATCCACTGGTGGGATAAATTGCAATAATGCAAGGTGATTAGATGTCCAAATCCACCGCTCCTTATTATTTTTATTACATCTTTCTGTAATTTGAAAGCTTCACTTACCGAGCTCGATAGCTGCACTCGCTTAAGTACGGCCAGTATCCAGTAATCGGGAGTATAGTAGGTTCGAACCCCACTGTCGGGAGCCCAGAATATGGTTTTCCGTCGTTTTCCATTTTCACACCAGGCAAATGCCGGGGCTAATTAAGGCACGGCCGCTTCCTTCCAATTCCTAGGCCTTTCCTATCCCATCGTCACCGTAAGACATATCTGTGGATGTGCGACGTAAAGCACATATACAAAAAAAAAGGAAATAGAAAAGAAAGCTTCACTTAAGTCATTCGTACCAGAAATTATGCCATCAACATAAATACACTGTCGGCGTCCTGGCCACTTCAGGATAGTTGAGTGATTCATGTGCAGTCAATCTTCTTAGGCATGTTATAGCTAGGAATAGCGCCGATTCTGTTCCATATGTAACGGTGTTTGATTCATACTCGTTGATTGGTTGGTTTGGATCACTTCTCCACACTATTCGTTGGAGGTGTCGGTCTTCATGATGTATCCAAACTTTCCTATTTGTTTTTTCAATGTCAGCCTTAAATGCACTTCTATGCAGTCGGAATCTTTGAATTACTGAGTACAGATCATCCTGTACACTTGCACCGACCACTGACAAATCATTTAATGAAACTCCATTGTTGCTCCGTACTGACTCATTAAAAACAACCCTTAGCTTAGTGGTTGAACCGGTCTCCTTTTTAACACCATGGTGTGGCATGTAAAATGGTGGGAATGTGTGATTAGGAAATACTTCACCCTTCCTGCCGACTAGTGGATATGACCCAGTTCTTCATATTGTTGCAAGAACTCCTGATAACCTTTCCTTCATCTCTGGCTGGTAGTTTAATTTCCGTTCCAATATTATAAACTTTGGTTTTGCATGCCAAAGGACCTATGTAATGATTGATGATTCTGTTTCACTGGTAGCCTAAATTCATACTGACCATTCTCTTGTGTGTTGTCGGAAGAGGGCTTCACAAGCTTTCCCTTCCTGAGTAAGTGTTCTACTTGAAATATTCTCTACAGCACCGAATAACTCCATTAGTTGATGCAATGTCTGTATGAAGGGAGAATGCCTTGTACGGTTGCCACCGTGAACATATGACTGATCGATTTTCCTAGAAAGTATGTATTCTAATTTTGTGTTCTGGAGGACTGGCAATCCTTTACATTTAAACTTCCCTTCTAACGCAATATCAAAGAATATTTCTGCCCCAACGTGGAGGTCGACATTAGCAGGCTTGTTAAAATCTTCATCTGCAAGTTTTACACCAGGGGGAAAGGTCCAATTAGAGATGTCACTGTGTCCAGTAGGCACAAGATTAATAAATTGTGGTACATCCAAACACGCCATTTTAGTTTGATAGCTACTGTCTATGGAACTTAATTCAAATTGAACAGTGTGAGTGACTGTTGATATTATATTGTTAATACCCTTTACTGTTATTTGATTCCTTGTCTGACGATGAGTTAAACCTGACCTTCTAACAAAGCTTTCTGTGACGAAATTAGATTGCGAACCACTGTCAAGAAGATTCCAACATGATTGCTGATTTTTCGCGTTGTACTTGACCTTGACCATAGCTGTTCCTAACAGTACACATGGTATGTTGTGTGACACCTTAAATGCATGATATGAACCCCTTGTGTTATCATCCACATGGAGTGATTCCTGACTGCGATGTAATATGGAGTGGTACCACTTGCCTCGTACTCTACATCGATTGGATCTGCACTGTTTAACCATGTGATCCTTACGAAGACATTTTATACATATGTTATGGCATTTAAGCATTTCATACTTAGCAGCAGTCTGTGAATATTTAAATTATGGACACTGTTTGACAGCATGGGAATTATGACATTTATGACATATAGGACATTGATCCTTGACACTAACAAATGATTGTGACTGACCCTTGGTAAGAATTGTCCTGTTGTTGTCAAACTACTGGTCGCTAACACTTGTGAGCTTTCTAAATTGAATGTATGTTCTAAAATGAGTACAGTTACTGCAAATTTGGTAACTGCGTATGTGAAATATGAAGATCCCATTCTTTCCTTTTTCTACTATCCAGCCTTTGCACTAAAACATGTATGATAATTTCATCCCAGCTATCTTAATCCAACTAAATAGATTTTAGAGCCTTTAAATTATTTCTTGTGACATCTACACATAGTCTCACTTGACTTATGTTCTCATTTACCATGGAAGGTAGTTCCATTATATTGTCAACGTGTGAAAGAAACTAACCTATAATTCTCCTATCTTTCAACCAATAATTTCCAATCTATATCAAACCCTTCCTTAGATGAATATGCTGAATAACTCTTCCAGCATCTTCCTTAATAACACCTTACAAATAGAAGAGTTTCCGAATATTAGGACATCTAGACATAGACATAAAGGTTTCCTTAAATGTGACCCATTCTTGAAATTGGCCAGTAAAATTACGAACAGAATGTTGTGGTAACTTAACCTTCATTGATGGATCCGAACTACTGTTCTTCATTGAAGTGTGAATGAAGACGTTAACAGAAAAGCACTGCCTATCTTCCATTTGACCCCGTTACATTTCATCAGGAACACTTTGAACTGCTTCCAAGACATCTTGAATGTCATTATAATTATTTCACCTAGTGCGCCTCTAGCAAATTTAATCTAACATATAATTGAGCGTGTATATGGTTATTATCGTAATTAGCAATGAACTATCCTACTCTCGTAAATACAGATTTTGTAGCTGCCCAATGTCAAACAAGTTCCTTAAACTTACCTTCAGCCATGTTCACTTTAAAATGAATGAATTGGTTTGCTTGAAGACTGGTTCTTCCAGGACATATTTTAGGATGGAAATCGCTCGTCATACCTTACTAAAGTCTGTTGCGTACTGGAATTGTTGCATCTCCCGCCTTCCCATTCGATATTACGACACAGAGTATAATCACGAGTATAATTTTCTGCGTCCTTGTTCATGTATCACAGTCACTTTCCGAATGTATATTTACTTATCACTTCGTTATTCACTGTTCAAACTTGGGAATACCGTGGAATATTCGCACTTCATAAAGATGTATTTCCGGCCACATTACATTGAACGCGACTACATGTGGTTAACATTTCAACGTCTTATTCGTTCGTTACGAATGTTTTACGAAGAACGTGCACGTATAGTGCCACTATCACAATGTATTCCCGTCTTTACGTTGTGATTCATTACTCCGGCAAACTGTATAAAACTGATGGGTGCAGATTTCTTCTCCGGCACTTTGGGGACTAACATGACGGTGATATTTTGAATTTTATGAATCACAATTTAACATACAAGTACCAATCTATGTACACAAAAATAACAGTACAAGCACAACAATGTAAATGTCCTTTCGGAACAACCAGAGAAAACGAAAGTTTTCTTTCCATTGTGTCCAGGAAATTATTTGTAGGCCTGTCTCATTATATTAATGAAAGAAAGGTCTGAAGTGTCCATTGTCATTGTTTATGTCCCTGTGTTGCAAAGTTTTTATACTTTTGCTCGTGCTGATTAATGTCAATTATTAATCTAAATTCGGCCAGTTACATTCGTGTTATAGAATGAAATGTAGTTTAGGAATTCAGTTAGAAAAATATGCGTAACTTGGTGTTGAGTGTCTGTGTGGTGTTCTGAGCAAAATAGTCAATAAAACGCGGGCTAGGTTGGAGTCTTTATGTTTACCTCCTTTATCCTGTTTGTGGTTTTCAGTTTTGCTGCTTTTAGGGTTAGGTACGTAGGTTGAACATATTACTGCGTTTTAATTCATTTTTATACGATATAGTAATACCATTTCGTGGTTTTTAAATTTGTAAACGCGGTTTTCGTTGAATATAACCGTTCATTAATAAGGAAATCACATTTGTTATCAGCGTTTATTAATTCATATAGGGCCAGGATTTTTTATCAATAATTACAAAAAAATGCTGTCGAGTAAAAAGCTTTCCCGAAGGTAGTTACTGTAATTAATTGTAACTGAGAATGGCATTTTAACGTAATATTTTTTCGTGTTCTTCTACTAATTTATTTTACGTCATGATTTACTGATAAATGCTGGGAAACGCTTGTGATTTTCAACTTTGCCGGCAGTAGGTTTATGGACGATGGTCGAACATCTACGGTTTTTATGTTTATTATATTTATTTTAGACGCTACAGTAATATCATTCAGCATTTTAACTTCATAAACGCGGTTTATGTTAATGCAATGAATTTTTGCGGACATTGTGAGCATTATCAGCGTTAATTGCTTCATATGGCATCGCTCTCCTCTAATCTCACAACAGACAGCGAAATTACACCAAGTACACCGCCATTTTGGATTGTGCATTACGGTCCGATATATATTGTAGCTTGTTGGAATAATTTTACTCACACCATGTATATCATCTTTGACACTCAGACGCCATGACCATGCATCACAGAGATTACAGCTAATCTGCTTGTACTAATACCCCATGTAAAGAGAGGCTGTGAGTTTATTCACATGTAACGGGAAATTCAAAACTTACCGGACCGATTTTGAAATTTATTTCACCATTTGGAAGATAATATCTTTCCGGGTAACATAGGCTGTGTATCATCCCGGTATATCAGGGTTTTCCTCGGGTAAGCGAAAGAAGCCACTATACCTTACAACGAACAGATTGCTTCACATACAATAATTCTGTATCCGGCTCCATGGCTAAATGGTTAGCGTGCTGAACTTTAGACACAGGGGCCCCTAGTTCGATTCCCGGCAGGGGCGGTAATTTTAACCATAGGCCTAATTGGTTAATTCCGCTGACACGGGGGTTGAATGTGTGTGTCGTCTTCGTTATCATTTCAACCTCGTTATGATGCGCAGGCGTCAAATCAAAAGACCTGCATCTGGCCAGCCGAATTTATCCTCGGACACTCTCGGCACTAAAAGCCACGCGCCATTTCATTTTACAATGTAGAATTCCAAGGCGAAGCACGGGCACGCCAGCTACCCTAGGTTTTCGTTGAGTTCATTTTCCTATGCGCGACTGTAAAGGAAATTGAACCTTACTGTACCGCACTGTAGGAATGTACGTTTTCATTAAATATTTACCCACTCGTACAGTATATGATATTTGAAGGTTTATTTTCCTTTGTAGGCACTGCAGCATATGAAAATGAACATGACGAAAATGTCCGGATGGACTGCAAAACAATATGTGGCTGGGAGGCGTGACCACTCTTAAGCGAAAGAAATGTCATATTCAAGGTTTTTTCACCACAGTGATGACATCTAACCCTTAGTCCCGTTTCCTGATATGGGGTCGGGGATGAAGCGAGACGATATTTTATTACATGCCTTTACGGCTGGATGCCCTTCTTGACGCCAACCTCAGATCAGGAGCTAATGAAGATAAAATTAATGATTATGAATTAACTGGGTACGGATGTTGAAGGAATTGGCTTTGGCCTGTGAATAGGATCTGTACTGCCATTTGCCTCAAAGTTAAAATGGGGAACCACAGAAAACAATTCTCAGGGCAACAGACGGTCGAGTCCGAATCCATTCGCCTGCCGAACACAAAGCCTGGCCCTTTAGTCGTAGCGCGTTTACACGCGCAGCAATTTTTCTTCTTATTATTAATAATAATAATTATAGTAATAATAGTCTTAATAGTAATATTCGTTTGGCCTCAGCTATCGTGTTTCCAGCATTTTAATTTGACTCATTGATGTTGCATGCGCGACAATTTGAACGTTCCACTTTACAATATCAGATGGCAGAGAGATACAGAACTCTGTTGACCTATAATGGCTGAGTATTGATTAATTTTGTGAATGAAACTCCACATCTGTCATCAGAGATGTTTCACATGTCATCACTTCTCGGCAAGGAGTGTGGAATGACATTTGTACCACTCTTCAGAAATGTGGCTATATCTGCCTGCTTTGAGCCCACGATCTTTTGAACCAGAGGCCAAAGCACTTCCACTGATTCACAGCGGGTGTGTAGTGAAAACGAAGAACTGTCAATAATGTACTTGTTAGTTCGAGACTGCCATTTATATTTATTCTTTAATACGTTATGTTAATCCTTTTTATCAATCCAAGTTTCCATTTTTATTTCATTCTGCAAGTATTTAGTCTCATCTCACAGCATTTTGGTATTCATTTATACTCATAAATATCGTTTATGTCGCTTGCATTCATTTTTACTTCTACTGTTTCTAATTGTCTATCTCATAACTGACGCCATCATTGATGTGTGACATATTCTTACACATAATAAACCTATTTTCGGAGTATCTAGAAACTCTTGGACGAAGTGACACACTGATAGCTATAACGCATTCGTGCACTCTTCAGTGTTCATGGTTAGCACAAACCATTGTTTGAAAAATCTCAGTTTGAGAGACAGTACGATGCTATTTGTATATATTATATAATACTGATGTAAATGCGCTCCTGCCGTGCTCATATGAGTATGGAGAATGAACTTTTATCGTATTGTAATTACTCTCCGTACAGTTTTAATAGAAATCGTCTCTGATTGGTTGAATTACGCTTCAAATAATTGTAAACACGGGTAGTCAGAGTGATTATGAATCAGAGAACACTTAACTTAACATTTTGAATTTTTTCCCTTGCTTGAATGCAGCTGGTCGTTCCGTACCCATCCACAGCAAAAATCGCGTCTCTGCATCCCCAGCTCAAGTAATCTGTCCCCATAACCGTGAGTATTAATCTACAGATAGGTTAATCCATTTCCGACAGATGATTATCACACGTGTTACAGTCTATCACAAATTTCAATCCAGGAAAGAATTATCAAGTTTAAAATTCCGGTAGCTTGGTAGATTATTCACTGCTTGAAATAAATAAATTATAACTTGATTAAATAACCCTTGCATCATTCGTAGAACCACACACACATCAAAATATCAACGTCGCTGCATGAGCCAACACGGATGATTTGCGTGTCAATATTATTTATAATTACATATTTAATTTAATATAAATATATCCACCATAATGTGAAATAAAATATAGTACGCAACAGCCACTAAAGTGATTTTATACGTGACATAAAATGCCACCTTTCCTGGCATTTGATTGTTATAAGATATCTTACTTGCAGTTTCCCGCGGGTGCTACCTACAACGCAGTTAAATAATAGTAACTAGAAAAATAACATCATCATCATCATCATCAGTTTACCCTCCAGGTTCGGTTTTTCCCTCGGACTTACCGAGGGATCCCACCTCTACCGCCTCAAGGGCAGTGTCCTGGAGCTTCAGACTCTTGGTCGGGGGATACAACTGGGGAGTACGACCAGTACCTCGCCCAGGCGGCCTCACGTGCTATGCTGAACAGGGGCCTTGTGGAGGGATGGGAAGATTTGGAAGGGATAGGCAAGGAAGAGGGAAGGAAGCGGCCGTGGCCTTAAGTTAGGTACCATCCCGGCATTCATTACATAAAATAAACTTCATTATAAAGCCCGCATTGTCGTGAATATACGTTGAAGGTTAGGTGAAATGTTCCACCTTTACAATACCAAGATTCTTTATTAACTAAATATTTACATGATTTTTAAATATATCGGGACATGTTTCGTCTACCTTGTAGACATCATCAGCCGTATAAAACCTTTGAGAAAAAGCTACAAGGGCAAGGACAAAGTAACACATTAAAATAATTTGGATAACCGAATATGTCATTTAAAATGGTGAAGAATTCAGAACTGTTTTGAGCACAGCACTTAAGAATACCGTTGACATTAAAATTAAAATTGTCCACATGGGATGATTCAGTAAAAACCTATAGGTCCTATTGGAATGAACATTGTGCAACTCATCATCAAGCCTTCACGACATAACAGAGTATTATATATTAACACATCACACAAAAAGGAAACATTTTAACGCACATTTTTTACTGAACCATCCCATGTGGACAATTTTAATTTTAATGTCAACGGTATTCTTAAGTGCTGTGCTCAAAACAGTTCTGAATTCTTCACCATTTTAAATGACATATTCGGTTATCCGAATTATTTTAATATGTTACTTTGTCCTTGTCCTTGTAGCTTTTTCTCAAAGGTTTTTACGGCTGATGATGTCTACAAGGTAGACGAAACATGTCCCGATATATTTAAAAATCATGTAAATATTTAGTTAATAAAGAATTTTGGTATTGTAAAGGTGGAACATTTGACCTAACCTTCAACGTATATCCCGGCATTCGCCTGGAGGAGAAGTGGGAAACCAGCGAAAACCACTTCCAGGATGGCTGAGGTGGGAATCGAACCCACCTCTACTCAGTTGACCACCCAAGGCTGAGTGGACCCCGTTCCAGCCCTCGTACCACTTTTCAAATTTCGTGGCAGAGCCGGGAATCGAACCCGGGCCTCCGGGGGTGGCAGCTAATCACGCTAACCACTACACCACAGAGGCGGACAGAAAAATAACAACCTGAGCTTTTTTCCCCTTGATATTTGATACTTGGGATAAGTGAAAGTTCGTCAACAAAATAGCGAGTGAAGTCGGGTAATAACATATTAGAAATGGATTTCTAATATTATTCATTAATATCCCCGCGGATGTACTTGCGAAATTTCGAGGTAATAACATAAACCCATGAACTCATGTGATAGTAGTATTGAATATGTCATCACATAGAGGAAAGGATAGCTATGATAAATACGATTGAAGCAAGTGGAGTAATCTATTCTGCGAATAATACCAAGTCTTCATAGGTTGGAATAGGTCTGAAACAATCACTCAGTACGCATTCCAGATAATAAATTGTTATGTTGTATCACAGATCAAAATCCGCCACCTGTAAGCAGTCATTAGAAACTCATATAAGGAATTCAGGTTAATTTTCCAGAGAATAAATCGCTAGATTTTATCATAAATTTTCCTTGTTGCTTTAATTTCCACGCTATTTGTTTGTCCAGTCTATCCGTTAGGAGTTTTGGACCGGGCAAGTTAGCCTTGCGGTTGTGGGGACGCGCAGCTGTGAGCTTGCATCGGGGAAATGATGGGTTCGAACCCACTGTCGGCACCCCTGAAGATGGTTTTCGTTGGTTTCCCATTTTCGTACCAGGCAAATGCTGGGGCTGTACCTTAATTACGGCCACGCCCGCTTCCTTCCCATTCCTAGGTCTTCCCTATCCCATCGTCGCCATAAGACCTATCTGTGTCGGTGCGACGTAAGGCCAATTCTAACAAAAAAAAGAGTTTTCGTATCAAAAATGCCTTCATCACATAAAACATTCTACCGTATATCGCATAGTGTATTAAGACCAGCTTTATGAAATATTTGAGGATGTAATTACCTCTACGACCCGTCCGACTCATTTATGGGATTGAGATTAAATTTCCAGAGAATAAACCGCTAGATTGTATACTGTTTCTCGCTTAAACATATGACTTGCTATTACATGTTCCAAGCTTGTCCTGTGTCGAGTCTATTCATTAAGAGGTTTTTTTTAAATCAAAAATAGCGTCAACACATAAAATCTTCTGCCAGAATATCACATATAATGAACAATTTTATTTTATTACATCTTTGACGAAATGATTACCTCTAAGAACTGTCCGACTGCCTCATGAGACTTGGCGCAAATGTTGGTACTGATCAGTAGAGGCGTATAGATTTGTATAACGTACAAATAAACTTACATTTGATACTGAAAATGAAAACCTACAAGCTGTTTCCCGTCATTGACCGGGTCAGGGATGTAAAGAATGAATCATATATAGGCTATTAGTACGATGGGGTCGCCACTCCCAAAGTGATTTATTAATGACTGATAGATGCCATGAAATGAGAATGGAGAGTGTTGCTGGAATGAAAGATGACAGGGAAAGCCGGAATACCGGAGAAAAACCTGTCCCGCCTCCGCTTTGTCCAGCACAAATCTCACATGGAGTGACCGGGATTTGAACCACGGTATTCAGCGGTGGGAGGCCGACGCGCTGCCGTCTGAGCCACGGAGGCTCCCTACGTTTGATACTACACATTATATTTTAATGGAAAGTTTTCAAATTACTTTATTTCATATGTTTCATCCCCATCATAATTTACCTCCAATTTCGATGCAGACGGTTAGAGGTTAAAAACGTTCTTCTTAACAACGATTTATATTATTATTCTTAACCAAATCCTTTCACCGTAATGAAGGTTATTCGGTGATTATGTGATTTCTTGTTTAATTCCTTTCTTTATATTTAACATTCATCCTCCATTTACCTTTTCCCCAACCCTGTATCAGGAAACGGGACTACGGGGTAGCCATGCATCCACCACTCAACTGTTTAATATAAACTCAGCGCGCTTTCTCCAAATAACCCCTCAGATTTCTCATCTCTGTTTCTCTCCGTATGGCGTCACATCTCACTCCATCTCTCCTTACCTTCTGTAACAGAAATTTAATTTCTAATCCCAGTATTCAATTACCACTACTCGCTTGTTGCTACCTAGGTCTGAGCTGTACTATTAAGTCCGGATATATGCCCACAATTCAGTACTTAACTTTATTTAACCTTCATTGTTCCGTTCCATAGTGATAGAAGTCACTCCTATGCTGTGACTTATGATTTCCATATACAGAGGTAACTCATTTGTCCGACTCGTTGGCTGAACGGTCAGCGTACTGGCCTTCGGTTCAGAGGGTACGAGGTTCGATTCCCGGCCGGCTCGGGGATTTTAAACTTAATTGGTTAATTCCAATGGCACGGGGCTGGGTGTATGTGTCGTCTTCATCATCATTTCATCCTCACCGCGACGTGCAGGTTGCCTACGGGAGCCAAATAGAAAGACCAGCACCTGGCGAGCCGAACCCGTCCTGGGATCTCCCGGCACTAAAAGCCATACGACATTTCATTTTCACTGCTCATTTAATCCTAAGGATTATTCGGAAAGTTTCCAGATGTAGTACTATTTAATATATAAAAATATTGTCGTAAATGGCAAATTATATTGGAATTTCAAGAATCGATTTAAATACACGTATCAGTGCTACAGTTTTGGAAATTAATATAGTTGATTGAAAACGTTTATCCATTATATAGAACTAAACGAAGTTATTGAGAAATGTTTGGATAAATAGTGCATATTACATTTCTTATTTACAATCGTGAATTTCAACTTCTTAGTAGCCATCATTCTTTTGAAGACCGTCCTACTTCAAGGAGAACAACATAATTGAGCAAAGATATATGCCGAAACGAGAACTCGGAGAGGATATGGTGAAGGATAATACGTCTTCAGACCTTATCTTTGGAACGTACTTCATTAATATGTCAGAGTATGTCACAGGTATTCAAGAAAGTACTGTCGGACTAATCGTCGACATTTTTAAATTTGCACTACATAGTAGTGACAGTCGAAATTATCGACCCTTGACATTCCTCAAACAGAGAGTTCTCCATAAATTCGCTCTGTCTTTGATGTATCCTTTCTCTTCATTCTTGACATCCATTTTTCCCTAAATTTTCTTCATTAATTCTCACTTGCCTTTGTTCAATATTCACACATGCTATATCCTGAATCTCTTTCTTATATTTTCCCAAAATCACAATATCACCACCAAATAGTATAACTGAAGTGTTTGAATACCATTTACAACAGTTTAAAGGCGAATATATCACTAGTCTCTATATTATATTCGGGCTTCAATATCAAACTATTGTGTGTCTTACCTACATCATGTTTACTATATAGAATGTTCATCATCTTCCTGTGTTCGCCTTTCACAAAGGTTTGCTTTGGAGTTAAAAGTCTGGAAAGGTCCACTACTGGGAGATGAAAATGATATCAGATACGGATTGAAATACAAACGAAAAACAGTAATGATTACACTCTTGAAGCGGCGAACAACTGCAGATGCTAGATAAACGAAAAGAAATAAATTCTTAACTCCAAATATAGGAGAAATAGGAAGACAAGATATACAACGATGGCCTAGTACCAATACGCCATATCTGATAATGTTCTTCCTATCAATCGTTTGCTTTAAATCTAGTCACAAGCCGGGCTGAGTGGCTCAGACGGTTAAGGTGCTGGCCTTCTGGCCCCAACGTGGCAGGTTCGATCCTGGCTCAGTCCGGTGGTATTTGAAGTGCTCAAATACGTCAGCCTCGTGTCGGTAGATTAACTGCCACGTAAATGAACACCCGCGGGACTAAATTCCTGCACCTCGGCGTCTCCGAAGGCCGAAAAATAAGTCAGTGGGACGTAAAACAAATAACGCTATCATTATTATTAAAACTGGTCACGCCTCCCAGCCACATTTGTACATGCAGTCCATCAGAACAATTTCTGTTGAGTTCATTTTCCTATAAGTAAGGGTTTATTCTGCCCGAAGGCTGGTCCTAACCTACGCAGAGATGTGCCTGAGCCGGAGTTTACGTACGGTAGGGTGGCCAGTTCTTTCCGCACCTCCATTCTCTTACCCCACCAACAGCGCATGACAACCCATCCAAATCTTGACCACGCCCAATGTTGCTTAGCTTCAGAGATCTCACGGGATCCAGTGTTTCAACACGGCCACAGCTGTTGGCCATTTTCCTGTGCGTATATGTAAATGAAAATTAACTTCAAACACATTTTACTGTGGGAGTGCGTAAATACGTCAAGCAAAATTGCATTGGCACAGTACGGCAAGGTAGGTTTTATTTTCCTTTACACATTACCATAGGAAAATGAACACAGCGAAAATAGTTCTCATCGACTGCTTATCCAAACGTAGTAAGGAGGCGTGACCAGTTCTAAGGAAAATAATGGATAGGAAGAACATTGTAATATACGTGGTATTGGAAATAGGCCATCGGTAAACTATTTAAGTTGTTACTATTCAACAATTGTCCCTCTACATATTGGTAATAAGAATGAAAGTAAAATATTGTACATTTTCTTACGTCCAAGTTGCCTTGATCCGCCCTCGATATTCAAAAATATATCTACAGTGCTCTCATAATGGGTTTTCTCTAAGAATCGATACTCTCATTACTTACGCCTTAATACAGTAAGTTCTAACTTAACGTGGTCATAATACATGAATTATAATATTTTATCCTCTCGTAGTATTATTTGCTAAAATGAGTATAAAATTTTAAGACGTTTCTTAATCATTTTACAATGGTATACGTAATTGAGTATTGATTTGAAATTATTACGTTTACACATGTATTGGGCATGCATACCTGTTTGTATATCGTGATAAATTTCATTAGGAAGAACCACAGAGAAACGTTTACTTTATAAATGATATAGAATATGTCCAATACAGGCCCTCTAGTGGAAACAAGAGAAGCAAACCAAACATGAGACCACACTGACCACGTACCACTTCCCAAATTCGTGTGGCACTTTGTCCATCTGTCTCTTCAACATTTTATTAATGGGATTGTAATTGCATACCATGCAAACTGTAATGATGAAATGTATATATCACAGCCGGCACATTCCCTGGCGCATTAGAAATATAATGTTATGCTGAAGCAGCTTCATTGATGTACTGATTAATGAAATGCCTTTGTCAGTACACAATGGTGGAGCCATGTCGCAAATTCTAACGATAGATCTGACTGGCTGTAATATAACCTTAATGGAAGAGAGAGAGGGAGACCGCTGAATATGTCCGGATGGACAATATTATTGGAATATCACGAATTACTGGAGCAAGCCAAATAATGAGCAGGAAAGTACTTTGGGGTAATGTATACTCTGAAGCTTTGTTATTCACTGAGCACAATTACACATTCGTTTAGAATTTTATTCCTTGAATTCCTATATAGAATTGAAAACAAAGAGCGGGATTAATGGAATTAGCACTTAGTGGTTCTCTGTGACATTCCGCCAGTAATGTTTAGTGATTATCAAATCGAACCGCAATACACATTTTAATTCGTTACGTATTACGTATGAAGTCGTATTTCCTCTATACAATACCGAACCCTTGGTAAACGGGATATGTAATAGGCCTACTGAGTGAGTTTTACGAAACTACTTCTGCAGAAAAATACGAAACATATTCTGAATATTTTTTGTCGTTACGCTTGCATAAACCGCTATGTGAAAACTGTGTAAAAATATTTTTTTCCTATAACTTTGCCTCGTTAGAATCTGTGCTGTAAGGTTTAATATTGTGGTTTGATCCTCGAAGTATCCTCGTTGTTAAGTCCTGCGGGTCATTGTTTCTCCAATACATATCGGTCACATATCCGATTTTGTAGGCACAATCACGATTTATCATTTATACATACTTCACTGTGCAGAAAAAATCATAGGTACCCCCAAAAAAATGTAACCAAAAAAAAATGTACATCAACCCCGGTTTTCATAAGCTGACAGGTACGGTATATGATTAATGAGAAAATGGTACTTGCCGGAATTCTTATATAGTAATAATAATTATAATAATAATAATAATAATAATAAGAATATCGTTTAAGTCATAGTTCAGCCCCAGTCGGAATGGAGGTTGAACAGGAGTGAAAAATATCGTCCAAAATTACCGAGATTATGGATGTATGTGTGTATTCCCACCATACCTCTTGTAACCTGACAAACCCCGGTCAGATATTATTATTATTATTATTGTCATTATTATTATTATTACTATTATTATTATTATTATTATTATTATTATTATTATTATTATTATTATTATTATTATTATTATTTATTCATGTGTATATTTCAATTATGTGTGTATTTAGCCGTCGCGGCTTAGTAACTCTTTTTGGAACTCTCGTTATTATGGATACTCTCTATATTTTATTTGGGACTAGTGTGTTTCTATCACTCAGTTTATCTCCCGGTTGTGTACGTGACGAGTCTCCGAGCGGGGGGTTTACGTGTTGACGGAGCTGAGGTGGAAAATTCCAGGAACTGGGCTATTTTAAGATGCTGTTGTGTTGGCTTGGGCTAGTGTGGTGCAAAGACGCGAGGGTAGTTGAAAGTTGCAGCTTGCAGTGTGCAGAGGTGATACTGGTGGTAATCTGAGAGGTGTTTTGTACGAGTTGTGGGAAGATGTCCCATGCCATGTTGGGAGTTCGAGATCTGCTGTTGAAGGAACCAGGGAGAAAGATGCTGGAGTGTAACAACATTCTATGGTTATGAATGTTAGCCATATATAATTCTACGGAGAGTCTACGTAAGGTAACGTGTTGGGCCTTTTTAAACTATACCAACGCCATCAGCAAAGTGGAGTCCATTCTTGAAAAATGAGTCATGACTGCGTGTGAATATTTTGCGTTGCGGAATAAACTGAGTATCAGTTATTGAGAGAGAGTTATTTCATAAATTAAGACATTTATTATTTATATCAATATTCTCTTTATTTTGTTATATATGTTCAAGGGTGTATCACGACGAGCTCTGCTCGGATTTCTAGGTAAATACAGGTTTAATTGACTAAGTAAATTGTATGAGATTAATATATATTCTGTTTAATTTCTATGGGTGGGGGAAATTACCAGATGGACTCCTTTTCCAATATTAATTTTTTAGGTATCAAGTGATTCAGATCTCCTTGTCACAAGGCAACGACCCTGAAGATGAGTTTCAACAGCCGGCAAAGTTTAAGAATTATTTATTTGTATATTTATGGCTCCCAAATTCCATTCGTTATTATTATTTATATTTATATTTAATAGAAAGATTTCAATGTCGCTAGCAACGTGGGGCAAGACTGATCTGAGTCACGATAGGGTATGCACACAGAAATGGTATAGTTGCTCTCAAATTTCATGTTATGTACAGTTGTTGTGGAGATTTCTTGTTCGCTGTGGAGTGTATAATATGTCTTGTGGAAATTTTGCGTATGTGGGAAACGCAAGGTGATGAGTTGGACGAGAGAAAATATTAATCTGTTAAAATTAAGAAATAGGAGTGTGGAAAGGAAAGTGCATATTAATTGTAGTACAGGGGGAGCAAACTATACCGTTGACATGATTAATTCAGAGAGTGAAGCCACAATGGGCGATAATAATTTAAATGTTGTGTTAGATTCGATGGTAACCGGGGACAATGCTTCATCATCTCTATCAGAGCAGAGTAGCGATAATAGTGACCAGCAGCTAGACCAATTAGTTCATATTTTGAGTGAATTTACTAATAAACTTGAAAGTAAACTTAGAGAGCAGAATGATGAGTTAACACAGAAACTTGAAAGTAAACTTGAGGATAATAATCAGAAAATGGAAATTAATGTTGCTAAAATTGAAAAACAAGTTCAGGAAATTAGTGATAGAATGGATAATCAAGTAAAGAGGTTAAGTGAGAAAGTCGATTCAGGTATTATGGAGATGAGGAAGGAATTAAACTATCAATGTGTAGAAATTAATGGTAAATTGTCTGAGCATGATAGGCAAACTGAAGAAATTAGGGGTATATCTGAATCAAATAAAAGTGAATTTAACCGAGTAATTTGTAACGTTGCTAATAATCTTGAAGCTAAACTTGTTGAAAATAATTCTAAATGTCAGGATAAAATTTTAGATAACTTTAACAGTATTCACAATGTGATAAGTAAACAAGGTGTAATTGAACATCAGGTCAGAGAGAACGCTAGTCATATTGATGTATGGAAGGCAGATGTATTACAGAGGGTTGACGAAAAGATTCAATCAGTCAGGTCCTCAGGTGATGTTCAGAGTTCTAGCATACAAAGGCATATTATTAAGGAAATTGAGCTGCCTAAGTTTAATGGTAAGCAGTTTAACCCTCTGGAATTTCTCAAGGTAGTGGAGAAACGTTTTACTAGGAGCTTGGAAGAAGGTGTGTTAGAGTGGGACTTGGTAGATGATATGTTAGCAAGTGCGTTTACGGGTGAAGCTAGGAGTTGGTATGATGTTTATAGAGGTCATATTAAGGGTTTAAGGGGATTCAGGGAGTTGTTTATGGATAAGTTTTGGGATGAGGAGATTCAGGGTAGGGAAAGAGATAGGATTATGGCTGGGAAGTATAAGGGTAATGAGGGTATTTCTCGTACGGAGTATTTTCTTGTGCACGTGGCTATTAGTCAGAACTTAGAAGAGAGTTTGCCAGAGCAGGATATTGTTAGGAGGATGGCTAGACATTTTAATGAAGATATTCAGTTGGCCATGTGCATCCAGCAGGTTAAGACCATTAAGGGAATGGAAGGGCTGTTGCAACGTTTCGATTCTTTGGGTAGGCAGGTAGGACATAGGAGTGTGGGGGAAAATAATCACAGGAGAGGAGTAGCATTTGAAAGTAATCGTAGGAATGGGAATGACTATAGCAGAAGGGATCAGGGTAATGGGAATAGGTAGGAAGAAACCAGGATTAATTTCAGGAATCAAGATAGTAGGAATTTTAATTCTAGTAATCAGTCTAGGGATTTGAATGATAGGGGGAGAAGGGATGAGAGAGGTAATAATAGTGGTAATCAGCAGAATCAGAATTTAAACTCCAACGGGATGTCCTAAATAGGTCCGTTAGGAGATCCCCACTTGATGTGCAAATCCATGTTATCAGGGAGGCTTTTGAGATTGATGTTGGTAAGGATTTGTTGTGTGACCAGGATAGTGCTAAGGAAGGTGGTTCGTCTGAATTATTGATCAACCCAGCTATGGAGGCTACCATATGGGGTGTGAAGGAGAAATTGCTTGTAGACTCGGGGAGTCATAAGTCTTGTGTAAATTTTAAATTTTGTGAGGAAGCTCGTCGCAGAGGTGAGATTATTGAGGAGATTCCTGTGAGGAACACATTTATTATCACAGCAGCTGGTGCTAAGAGTAATCGTATTCGTAGTCAGGTTATTGTTCCTATTGAGGTTGGTGGTCAGACCATGTTGCAATGTTGTCTTGTTGTGCCTAATCTGGTATATTCCGTTATACTGGGGAATGACTGGCTATCTGAAACCAAGTGTGTGATTGACTATGATACTGCTGTTTTGAAATTTCTTGTTGGTGAAGAACGTAAACCGATTAAGCTTAATTATCAGGTGGATAGGAGTAGTTTTGTGCTTCATTGTAGTCATATTCAGGTTATTGAGGAAATTGTTGAGGATGAAGTCGATGTTAAAGTTAATAATGCAAGTATCAGAATTAATGACAGTATGGTATCGGAAAGTCAGGATTTGGCCAAGATATTGAGGTTGGAGAGCGTGGAGGAGGTTCCTCAGGATCTATTTGTACAGCTTGCTAGGGAGAAGCTGGTTAAGTCTGGTCAGAAACGTGCTAGGATAGTTCAGAATAGGTGCTCTGATAGTTTAGAGGTAGGAGATGAAGTATTGTTGCGAGTGCCTCACCCATCTAACGCTGAGGATAAGACCATGTCTAAGTTTTTTTAATTGTTTAAGGGTCCTTTTATTGTTGTGAGAAGGATAGAGAGGTGTGCATATTCCTTAATTGATGCTAATTGGAAATGTATTGGAACTTATAATGTGTTCAATTTGAGGAGATACCATCGGGATCCCTAATGTTGTATAGTGTATATTTGATGGGTAGTTTGAGGAGCTGTCCTTGGGCCATCAGCCACCTGATTTGTGTTGTTTTGCCAACATTTGCATCTGTTGGAAAACAAAGGGGGAGTATTGTAACCTGACAAACCCCGGTCAGATATTATTATTATTATTATTGTCATTATTATTATTATTATTATTATTATTATTATTATTATTATTATTATTATTATTATTATTATTATTTATTCATGTGTATATTTCAATTATGTGTGTATTTAGCCGTCGCGGCTTAGTAACTCTTTTTGGAACTCTCGTTATTATGGATACTCTCTATATTTTATTTGGGACTAGTGTGTTTCTATCACTCAGTTTATCTCCAGGTTGTGTACGTGACGAGTCTCCGAGCGGGGGGTTTACGTGTTGACGGAGCTGAGGTGGAAAATTCCAGGAACTGGGCTATTTTAAGATGCTGTTGTGTTGGCTTGGGCTAGTGTGGTGCAAAGACGCGAGGGTAGTTGAAAGTTGCAGCTTGCAGTGTGCAGAGGTGATACTGGTGGTAATCTGAGAGGTGTTTTGTACGAGTTGTGGGAAGATGTCCCATGCCATGTTGGGAGTTCGAGATCTGCTGTTGAAGGAACCAGGGAGAAAGATGCTGGAGTGTAACAACATTCTATGGTTATGAATGTTAGCCATATATAATTCTACGGAGAGTCTACGTAAGGTAACGTGTTGGGCCTTTTTAAACTATACCAACGCCATCAGCAAAGTGGAGTCCATTCTTGAAAAATGAGTCATGACTGCGTGTGAATATTTTGCGTTGCGGAATAAACTGAGTATCAGTTATTGAGAGAGAGTTATTTCATAAATTAAGACATTTATTATTTATATCAATATTCTCTTTATTTTGTTATATATGTTCAAGGGTGTATCACGACGAGCTCTGCTCGGATTTCTAGGTAAATACAGGTTTAATTGACTAAGTAAATTGTATGAGATTAATATATATTCTGTTTAATTTCTATGGGTGGGGGAAATTACCAGATGGACTCCTTTTCCAATATTAATTTTTTAGGTATCAAGTGATTCAGATCTCCTTGTCACAAGGCAACGACCCTGAAGATGAGTTTCAACAGCCGGCAAAGTTTAAGAATTATTTATTTGTATATTTATGGCTCCCAAATTCCATTAGTTATTATTATTTATATTTATATTTAATAGAAAGATTTCACTCTCAACCAAACTTTGTACACGTATGACTATCTGGAAAAAAAATTGTTGCCACAAGACAACCGCTGCACACGAGAAAAGGAAAAATGTAAAAATAGTGGGAAACGACGGAGTTTAGGATAACCTAGTCCTCGAATTCATAGTGTCAGGGTCTCTACGATAAACTGTGACATTCTGGATGCCTTTTAAGTCAAGGTTCAGCCCCAATGTGAATAGTAGTTACAAGGGGTGACAAAGAAAGTCGAAAAGGACTGAGATTTTGGAGGTATGCATGTGCGTTCCAGCATAACTGTAAACCAAACTTGGTACACATATAAATTACTATCTGAAAAGAAAAACATATTTTGGACGAGAGACACCCCAGCGCCCTTAAGAGCAGTGTTGCAAAGTCGGTGAAATATAAAAATAATTTTAATAGAAAAAGGAAAACTATTAATGTAGAATCCATAACTTTCTGGGTCGCTGAGTTGAATAGTGATACTCCGGATATCGTTTAACGCAAAGTTCAGCCCTCAGTGGCATGGGAGTGAGAAGGTGTGAAAATGAAAAGGTCCAAAATAGCAGAGATTAGAGATGTGTATACTGTATATGGGTTCCAGCACAGATCTAAACCAAAGATGATACACATATGACTTACTGTCTGGAAAAATTCTGCGGATGTAAGACACCAATAGAATCCCCAGGAGAGGGGGTGAAATGTACAAATAATCGAATACGACTGATATTAGTGTCAAATCAGTAGTCATTAGGATCGAAGAGGATAACTGTGGCACTCTGGATTCCGTTTAAGTCATAGTTCATCCCCCGTAGGAATGTAGGTAGAGAAGGGGTGAAAAAGAATTTCCAATACGACCGAGACTTTGGATGTACCTGTGTATGAATAAAACGTGTTACACATCTACACATTTATGGCATACTATCTGGAACATAGAACTGTGTTTGAAAAGTACCCCAAGCACCCGTTGGGATGGGCGTGAGGAGGGCGTGACACGCAAAAATAATCGAAACGGACAAATAATTAATTAATGTTCTTGCTTTTAAGTACCACTTCGGAGAGCTTACAAAGTCTGTCATGTATAGTAAATCACTTGATTTTATGGCGGAAGATAGCCTTGTGTGTAGTGTGTGTGCCAAGGGAATTCACCGTTTCGTTTTGTAATCGAACCGAGAGCTCCGAGGAACCACGACCAAGACACTGACAGTTTAGTTGGGACTTGATAAATTATCAGTTGTTTTATTTTTGCGTCTTTCTTAAGGTAGTACATTTTCTTACTTCGAACATTAATATAGGAATTACAAATTGGTTTCTGAAAAATTTCGTCCGGACATTGCATGGAAGTGAAACATGGATACCTTCTCTTCCTTGGCCTACCGATGCATTCCAGTCTCCCATCACAAGAAGAACCTCGTCAAATTGTACATATCGTTTTAAGTCTACTATTTCTTCATAAATTCATCGATTTCATCATCCCCTGAACTAGTAGGCACATAGACCTACACAATTTTGGTGGGTATTATCTTGGTGTCTGTCTCGACAGCGATAATCCTTTCATTATGGTGGTCGTAGTAGCTCACCCCCTGCCGTATTTTATTTATTATTAAACCGACTTCTGAATTTTCCATGTTTGATTTTGTGCTGATAATTTTGTAGTCGCCTGACCAAAAATCCTGCTTTTCCTGAGAACGTACTTCACTTATACCAACTACACCTAATTTTAGTCTATCCATCTCCTTTTTCCGATTATCTAAACTACCACAACGCTTCAAACTTCTAAAATTCTACGCTCCGGCTCCCATAAAGTCAGTATCGAGTTTCCTGATGATTTCCCCCTCTCGTGTAGTCCCAACCCAGAGATCCGAATAGAGGACTGTTTTACCTCCGGAATACTTTACCCCGGAGGCAGACATCATCAGTACCTCATTCATACGGAGAGAGCTGCACGTCCTCGAGAGTGAGTTACGGCTAATGCAATATTACCAATTAATCTATATAGATACCTATATCTGTATATATATTTATTGAACATAAGAGGCGAATTTGCCCCGATACATGTTCACATGGACAGCTCGCACACACACAAAAAAAAAGAAATACCGGATTCCCTGGGCGTGCCATGGGGCACATTGGATACTCCGGAAACGCGATACTCCCAAGGTAGAATCACCACGGCAGCCATCCTCAGTCCCCCATGCCACGCACATCGTCTCCACTTAATATTAAGACACAAAATAAAATGAACAATAAAGGATAATAAAATAAAGCAAGAAATAATATTTCCAATTAATCGTCTTCTCTACCAGGAATTGGGATCTAGTTTTATCAGGCGCTGAGCGATGTACAGGTACTACAATAATGGTGTCAAACCAACACCAATGACGGCCTGTTTTCGTTTGAGAATAAGTGGGATTCCTTTCATTGTTCTTCCTGTTGCAAAGTAATAGTTATCGGTCAAATTCTATATCATGAGGAGTTCCCTTGCAACATCAGTGAGCGAAGAATTGTTGGGAAAAGAGGATGACTTGACCTGAAGAGCTGTGAATGGAAGATCGTTCGGTCTTTTATTTTATTGTAAAGAACTGTAAGCTGAATTTTTAGAAAGTGTAACAACCTATAACAGTATGTACACAGTGTTAATTACGCGTCAGATATATCCTTAAGGGGAGGTATCGCTGAATTTTCAAATTTCCTCGGTTTTCACCACACATTTACCAAATTTTAATCACTTGCATAGAATGTTTCTGGAAACTAATGTTATAATTTGTGATTTATTAGGTTTGTTAGTTTTTTGAGTTATTGCCTTTTATTGTATTAAGAAGTTTGTGGCATAAAACGTCCCTTGCGACAAAGTTTTTGTTTGTTCAAGCTGAGTTTTAAAACCCATATAGTTAAGATGTATATATACAATAATTGTAATGGGTTTTGGTGTTAGACTGATGCTGTTCTTTCCAGAAATATTTAAACTCTCATTTTGTGTTTAAAACTCAGGATTAAAAGTTTGAATTTACCTATCAAAATTCATATTAAAACTCAAAGCAGTTCAAAACCCATTACAAATTTACATAACTGTACCCTTTGCAAGAACCTTAACAAGTTACAATAATATCTGATAAGAATCGCACCGCAAGGAGCATTTTGTACACAGTAAAACAATGAAAAAGAGCAACGCGACAAAAAGGCAAGTTAATATTTGCTCACTCAGAACTGCCCTGCTCCATATGATTCCCCCTCACAACTCCTTGTAGTTTCTTCCTTAAACATCTTCTGCCATTTTACATGTCTCCTAGTCATTTTCTCTGATCACGGCCCCTCTCCTGTGCCCGAGCAATACGTCGAACATCTTGTATCTTGCACAGAGAAACTGAGATCATAGGGATGGTCGAATTTCTGACAGAGTGATAGTTTTTCATAGCTTTGTAATGCCCCATATTGAATTCTAAGATAGCCCTGAGGATATCAAGTTCAAGTTTGGTCTTGGAAATAAATGTCTCCTTTGGGAATTTACTCTACACCACATTATGGAGGGACTCGTTAGTATTCTGAGTCTTCTCCGCTGTACAACGCTACAATATCTGATCTGAGGCTAGTCGTAAATACACTGGTGCTATCTTCTCTACTATAAGAAGGACTAAGCTTATAACTAATTCTACTGTGGCTATCAGTTGGTTTTCCTTCTGCCTGTTGTCGGTTGTAGAAACACCAGCAACCGACACCTTTAGGACAAGTCAAGTGCTGATGTTTGCGGTCGGTTGACATACAGTGTCTAAGAGCTGCAAAAACTGCCTTCTTCATTTTCCCCATGTATGTTCAGTCTGTCAGCGCTTCCGCTGGTGGGATCCTCAACAGCTCTGCCATCAGCTGTCATAGATGGCCTAGGCATCACTGAAGAGGTGTACTAGGGAAATGAGGAGTGAGGTAGTTTCCCGTTGCTTTCTTCACCGATCCAGAGTTGCTATTACATATCAGTCAGCCAAGCCCACTGAAATGCATCAACTGACCCTATGAGCAACATTTTCACAACATTCATAGCAGGGACTGGCTCCATAAGGAATTGGCATTACTAGCATCGCTCATACCTCAGTCACTTTCATATTGTCAAAGCCAAGTATAAGACAGAGATAGATCTACGAAAGTAACAAAATAGCTCTAGCCTATACCGGAAGACATAGTGCACTCTAAACACTAGGTCCTACCAGAAAAGGCATTCATTTTCCCTACGACTGGAATATTATTAACTATGGCATGCCTATAATAATTGGGTCAGTTTAGTTATACTGCTCTCTTTCAAATTGCTCTCTTTTCTCCCACCGAGTGTCACACCCTTCACCCTCCGTTCCTTTACAATGCTGTGAAGACCACTACCAAGGCGATTAGACATATGTTTTATGCATTCCTCTTTCTCACTCGTTTGTTCAGGACCATACACTTCAATCTCATTCAAGTGGGCATAGGTCTTGGCATCTCCATCTGACAACATTGATGGGTAATGGAAACCATTATCAATGGATCTCTTCCACAGGACCACTCCAATATCTTTTTCCATTGAATTAGAGGATCCAACATAATATTTCTGGCACTCACGTGAGCTCTTATGACCCTCCCACCATATATTAAATTATACACTGCTTCTTCCCAGATCCCTTTCAGTAATAACACACTGATGGCAATAGGATATTGATAGAACACGGTAGTCTAAAACAAGACCAATCAAAGTATCAGTGACAAATCCTACACCATAATTTAATGTATGGCTACGCTTTTGCCATGTTGCATCATACGAAACCCCTATTTCAATGATCTGTTTACAATCGGCTCCATGGGCATTGTGAACTACTTGCGCAGCCATTTACAAGACTTGTTTTCTCAGTAATTTTCTCTCATCCATCAGGATTTGTCGGTGCTTTGAAAAGGCTTTCGATCTAAACAGGCCCTCCCCATACCAATTGAAAATATACTTATCCCACGCTGATCTTTACCTAAACTAATAAATGCCTCAATCATTGCACTGTTTACACGAAAGCCAGGTCTTTGAGAACTCTCATCACTGTTGCTAGATAAACTTTAAGTGTTAGCAGAGACATATCCACAAGGTCCACAAGTCCTGCATTTAACCACAATTTCAGATAAAAATCCATGAATTTCCCTAAATTCACTAATAATAGATTTGTTCTTCTACTCCCCACACAGTAGTTCCTTCACAAGTTCTTGCCAAACATCCTGATGGGCCAAGTTATAAATACTTGAGTTCAGCATTGCAGGAACAGAAAATAAATTTTCATCTGGTGAGCTACTAGAAATGTCGATCAGATCTTCATCAGGCTTGGTCCAGGTTTCTGACCATTTCTTTTAGAAAATACTAATTTGGCACCTTACTTTTCCTTGAAGGACATTTCTTCACTGGCCTATAGTTACACCTATGACCCTTCTCATTTTCCATGGCTTAGGCTTTCACTACTGGTATAAGCTTAAACTACACACTATAATTAACACTTATCTATACATCAAAACGACGCACTATGACCTCTACTCTATAAATTACACATTGATAAAGGAATTAAGATGACACACATCAATGAAACATCACGAGTTTAGATATCTCACATACTTCTGCATGTTAGTAAAAAAACAAATAAAAGAGTCATGCTGTACAACTACGATCAACACAAATACGAATTCCTAAATGCAAATAATACAAATATATAGCATATTTAAACTATATGAGGGGTGTACTATATTATTTTACACTTTATTTTTGTACATCCGGGTATGGTTCACATTTCACTTTTGAAGGTGGTGACGTGTAACTAGTGTCTTGTTCCACCGTTTGGTAGCAGCACACGCACAGTGGCCAACGAATGCACTTGTCATAGCCATTACATAACAACACTGTCAGCGTAGGATCAGACAACATGGAAAGCAACCGTCAGGGACAGCGCTATACGGCTTGGTTCCTATGGAAAGAAGGCGTGACCACTGAAGAAATTCATCGGCGCTTGGTGGCAGTCTGTGGAGAACATGCGCCGTCACGGAAAACAGTTTACAACCACGTGGAAGGTTGGAAAACAGGGCTCATGGTAATGGCGCCATGTCTCATCACCATTCACAAACCTAGCCATGAAGTCGGCTGAATCTTGATCATGGCGTTGCAAAAGTTCTCTGCACACGTCCACACGCTTCTGCTTTTCGTCTGCAGACAAGAGTTTAGGCACCCACGTGGATGACACCGTCCCCAATTGTAAGAGGCTGTGCACGATCCGCTGCAGGGTGTTTCGGCTAATTCCCGTGGCTGCCTCCATTTCTGTAAATGTGATACATTTGTTTCCTTGGATGGTCTGCTCGACCCGGGCAATGCTGGTTGGTGTTGACACTATCATCCTTCCAGAACTGGTTCCCTTGTCCACCGATGTGCAGTAGGAAATATGAATAGAAACGGGAGATTTCATTCACACGTGTCAACAAGGTCTATCTTTTCCGAAAACCGTCATAATCGACGATGACATCTGGTACTCTCAGCTCGATCCCGAGACCGAGGGACAAACAATGACATGATGTTCTCTAGGTTCCCCCATCACAAAAAGAGTCGCCTCCAAATATCCACTGTTTTCACCTTTTTCAACAGCAGTTAAATAAAACACGAGGAGTTCGTACTGGAGAGTCAAAATGTCTACACCACATTGTGCGAGAATATCCATTATTTTCCTTAGGGTTGGTGACGCCTCCCAGCCACATATGGATATGCAGTACATTTTTCTATGCGTATGTGCGAAAGAAAATGAACCTTACGGTGTTATAAAGTAGGAATGTATGTTTGCGTGACATACATACGCACTTCTATACTATACCGTACTCTATTTACGGTTTATTATCCTTTACACCTTCGTATAGAAAAATGAAAACGAACATTGTTCTGATAGACTACATATTCGTTATGTGGCTGGAAGACATGAAAAATTCTTAAGGAAAATAATGGATAGGAAGAGGATTGTGACATACGAGGTATTATTTCTTCACCGAAGATACTCACAAACGGTTGCTGAATGCATACGGCGTGCTTGGACAGAGTTGTACAGAACTTGAAAGTAGATTCTCACCCAAGGTACTGCCCGCCCAATAATTGTGATTCGTGTGCACACCTTCTTGGCAAAGTGGCGTGTAACTCTTCTCCAACATGCCACGTATTTCCCCCGATTTGATACCTGCAGACTTCGTTTTGTTTTGCTGCCTCAAGGGAATACTTAAAGGCACAAATTATTCTGATACACCGGATATCCAAAGAAGTGTGGGATCAGTGCTTCGATCGATTCCAAAAGACGCCTTCGCTGCCAGTTTCTGTATACATGTTGCCAAAAGTGTATTGTGGCCAACGTTTAGTACTTTGAAGGCGACTAAAGGTATTATGTTTGCAAATTCTGTTTTCTTTACGATATCATTCACAGAACAGTCTCACAAACTACTTCTGGTTTTCGTATATGCCGAGGATGCCGAACATTTGCCTTGCAGAATTTACTTTACATGCCGGTAAACCATCTGATATGAGGTTGTCGTATTTCAGTATCTTCAGAAACCACTGAAGTGAGCAAAGATCGAACCTTCCATCTAGAGCTAAAAAAGCCCAGCACTCTACAGTATTATTATTATTATTATTATTATTATTATTATTATTATTATTATTATTATTATTATTATTATTATTATATTACCCCCTTGAATGCCACATTTCAAATGGCACCTGGAACCGAGCCCAAAATAAGTATTCCAGATTAAGTGTATAAAGCACAGCACACGTTTGCTCACTGCAAATACAGTGGACACGCCATCTCTTTCTAAAAGTGCAGAACATACCACATTAACACTGCTTTTGTACGTGATAAAGTTGCCACTCGGCGTGACTCCGAATTGTCATTAAAATTTCAAGTTAATTCCACTCGAAGTAAATTACGACACTAAATTGTTCTATAATTAAGGTTGTTTATAACATCTATTCATTCTACGTTTACTATTTTACAACAGTTTCACGGCAGACAAAGTTTGTTCTTAGCAAGACAAGACAAGTTAGCTAATTACAGGACAAAAGTTTAGCTCGTGGAGAGTCGTCTGCATAGTCCTCAGTTAAATCCTCAATAGAGAGCAGTTTAACATCTTCCGAAAATGCAAACAGATGATGTGATTACGCAGATTGCAGATCTTCTTGGATACCTCTCGTTCCGTTTGAGTGAATTATGTTTGTCTCAGGGATATATAAGAGCCTGCAGGAAATAGTAAATGAAGTGTTAACACTGCTGCAGTTGTCATTGTTGTTAATTCAGGGCGGTTCGTGATATATCGTTATTCGACAGTTATCTATGCTTAGTTTTGTGCATGTGGGATTATCTGATAACAATAATTTTATAATAATAGAAATAATGATAAATGTCCGACTCTTTGACCGAATGGTAAGCATTGAGGCCTTCGGTTCGGAGGGTCCCGGGTTCGGTTCCCGGCCAGGTAGGCGATTTTAATCGCGTGTGATTACTTTTAGAAAAAAATTGATGCTTTTGAAATGTATCTATATCGCCGCCTACTCCGAATACCGTGGATGCTGAAAATTTAAAATGACGAAGTCCTTCATCGCATGAAGAAACAAAAAGAACTATTACTTACTGTTAAAAAAAAGAAAAACCCAATATCTAGGGCACATTATGAGAGGCGAGAAGTACCAGCTATTACAACTCATCATTGAAGGTAAAATACAGGGGAAAAGGTCTGTTGGCAGGAGGAAGAATTCATGGCTGAAGGACATCCGAAGATCGCACAACTGCACTTCAGAAGATGCTTTCCATGCTGCAACATCACGTCCAGAGCTGCCTATGTGGACCGCCAACCTCCGCTAGGAGAAGGCGCCTCAGGAAGAAGAAGATTACTTCTTATGGCTCGAGGACTGGTTGTTCGTGATCGTCCGAACACTTTAATCTTCATACGCAGACAACACATCACACTAATAACTACCGCAGAAACGCGAAACTGATTACATCCATCGAAATTATGTTGACGTCAGGAAGGCCATCCAGTCGTAAAACAGGACCATATGCACATGTGCTACACTTTTCGCCCCCGCGATCCACAGTTATGGGAGAAAGAGTAGAAGACTAATGCTAATGATATAGTTTCTTCATCCAGACGATATCTCAAGACCTAAAACGCCTAGCATTATTCAAGTTTGGATGCTGGTAGTAGCATTCCCGGAAGGGTGCCAGAATACTTGGGGACCGATAATTATTCCAACGGGAGCCCACCTGGTGGCCATAATCTTTAACGCCATCTGACCCTGTTAGCCGTTTCGAGTCCCGTTGGTGGAAAAATAATTCACCATCCGAATGTTAGCCGGCAGGGTAGGAGCGGTGGTGGTATGCAATTTGTAATAACTAGTTAGCGTATAAAAAGCCTGGGTTAAATTCCAGACCCCATTGCAGTGCTCGAATGGAATGAGGGCATATGAAATTGTTGATGGTGATTCGTCCGTTCAATGGGAGAAGCTGAGCCGTGAACACAGCACTTGATGTTGTTCGATAGGAGTAAGCTACGTATTTGCCGACACCAAGTTTCACACTAGCCCTACTACCTCATTATCATCATTATCATGACCACACACCCAGACGTGCAGGTCACCCGGGGGAGTCAGCTAGAAAAACCTGCAATTGGCGTCTCCGGAATCCACACATATTCCAGGGCAGGTTTCCGAAATGAAACTGAAATTTAAAATGGGTCTTTTCCATTACCGTAAAAAGTTCATACTGGCCCTTCATCAACTACCAATGAACAGAACCAAGCTAGGCAGTCTGAAATCAATAATTCGCAACAGGAGCAGAATATTGCTGGCTCCAAAAATGAACGAAGTATTCTCCAAGATTAAAAATGTCATGCATGTAGTCCCTAACCCGTAAGGGTGGTAAGAAATTGTGGCGAGCTACTAATTACAAAGAGAATTGTAACAAAGATTGCTTTACATTTCAAAATAAGTTATTTCCGTTGCCACACCGACTTGCCTTCTACACTCTAAATGACAAAAGGTTCTCTGTCACGCTGGCTTTTGTTATTTCCGTTAATAAAGTGTACTGGCTATCTCTAAACCAGGGTGGACCTTCCCTCATTGACCCATGTTACGCTCAGCAGATCAACTTCAGCAGGCGACACCGGAAAGCGCAAAAATAGGTGGTGAGACCCAAATAAAATAACATTATTATTATTATTATTATTATTATTATTATTATTATTATTATTATTATTCAATTAAAATAAAAGCCATCATTTTCGATTAATATCGCTCAGCTCCCTCACAGATTGTGAACTTATTGGTGACACCGATTCTTGGATTTGCAGAAAATGGAAAAAATTGAGCATTTGTTTCGGACATCATCAAGAATACTAGACCGTCCTCCTCAATATGGAGAGGTTTGAGGGAGAATCACTTGGACTGATTACTGGATGAGACTTCCTGTTTATTCTATTGGGGAATAAAAACGTATTATCAACAAATATTATTACAAGGGAATATATCATTGAAGTTAGTTTCCTCCTTACAATTGAGTTAATATTTAGTGTAAGGATAGCAAAGTCTTCTCCGTACAGGCCATGAAGGCCCCTGGAAGGGTGGCAGTTAAGGCGTGCACTATCCGTCACCTCGGCATTTGATGCGGTTATCTTTACTCCTGGTACTCAATTTTTGTGTAGGCTGAGTGAACCTCAGGGCCATGTGAACCTCCGGAAGTGGAAATCTCGTTTCTTAAATTTTATGACTTCCTGACGGGGATTCGAACCCACGTCTTTCCGGGCGAACCGAACACGCCTTTACCGCCTCGGCAAGGCAGCTCTTTACTGTAAGGATACTTAAGAATAAATAACAGCCTTGATATCATATATTTCAAAAATGACTTCCATGAAACTAAAATAATGATGTGACAATGTTAAACTTACTGGTTTAAATCACAGGCGATATACTGCAGACAGGTTTAAAAAATGAAGGTCGCCAATATTCATACCAAAAAATATGTGGTGTATTGAGTCGTGTGTGGAATTCACCTTACTGTCAGTAGCAGAGCTCTAAATGACCTAGGACTAATCGTGATTTCAATATAGTGTTCTCCTGATGGAGACATGCATATTTTTCTGGAGAATTTAGAGAAGTTTCTCATGACAATTGTCACTGTATCAAAACAAAGGCATAAAGTACGTATTTGTGGGAAAATATTCATCTTTATGTGAGAAGTAGCACATATAAATTAACTGGTCTGCTTCATTTAGTCTGGTAATTTAGCGTCTATTTAGCAATCAAAAATCCTACTCACAGAAAAAAGTCCTTGAAAAGATAACAAGTAATGTCCTCACCTCATCCTTCCATATTCGTACGTTAGGCATGTCCTTATGTGCTACAGGTTATGGTCACAAAGGTGTTATATTGAAACTCCACAGTCTTGTACAGAAAGAAACTCTTCTTCTTCTTCTCTTACCGCTTCTTCCCACACCTGTGGTGTCGCGGGTGTGAACTGTGTAGCACATGTGAATTTCGTACTGTTTTACTGCCGTATGCCCTTCCTGTCGCCAACCCCATGTGGAGGGAATGAATAACTATTTCTTGTTTCTGTGGTGGTTGGTGGTGTGGTGTGTTGTCTGAATATGAAAAGGAGAGTTTGAGATAAACACAAATACTCAATCCCCGAACCACAAATGAAACGGCGTGTGGCTTTTAGTGCCGGAAGTGTCCGAGTAATGTGTAGAGATGAGAAGAATGCAAGAATGAGGAATGTGGCCTGCAAGCACGAACTTCCTGTTCTGCCCAGACAGATCGGCTCTTATCTGCTCTTATCTACTACACGAAAACATTGACTCACAATTTGCAGTTTGCTGGATTACAACTGACAAGAGCGAAGAGCTGTCAGTAGAAGATAATATAAAGTCGCCTGGGTAGTAGCGGAGTTCTTATGGTAACCATTGCGTCACTGGTTCTGCTGATGAAAATCCCTTCGCCCCGTGCCTCACCGGACATGTGCATTCTTCTAATCTCCCAACAATACATGTTCGGCTCGCCAGGTGCAGGTCTTTTGATTTGACGCCTGGACGACTTGTGCGTCGTGATGTGGATGAAAAGATGATGGAGACGACACATACTCCCAGCCTCCGTGCCAGTGGAATTAACCAATGATGGTTAACATTTCCGACCCTGCCAAGAATCGAACCCGAGACCCCTGTGACCAAAGACCAGAATGGTAATCATTTAGCTTTGGAGCCCGACGCCGAGCCAGAAGAATTAATCATACGCTATAAAAATCCCCGACCCAGCCGGGAATTGAACCCGGAATCCTCTGAACCGAAGGCCTCAACTCTGATAATTCAGCCATTGAGTCGCACTTGTATAAAAAGAAACCTGAACTAAAATTTTGTTCTAAAGGTTCAAGAGGTTTGCCTCAGAAAGTCGTAAGGAAACATTGAGCATTCAGCACATAGGTCTTTTTTTATTTATTTGCTATTTGCTTTACGTCGCACCAACACAGTTAGGTCTTATGGCGACGATGGGATAAGAAAGGCCTAGGAATTGGAAGGAAGCGGTCGTGGCCTTAATTAAGGTACAGCATTTGCCTGGTGAGAAAATGGGAAACCACGGAAAACCATCTTCAGGGCTGCCGACAATGGGGTTCAAACCCACTATCTCCCGATTACTGAATACAGGCCGCCCTTACGCGACTGCAGCTATCAAGATCGGTCACATAGGTCTTCAAGCTTAAAGTGGAATACATGAAAACTTGAAATAATGAGAAATATTCTTATGCATTAGTTCATACTTCTTAAAAGGAATAAATGCCCAGAAAACCTGAATTAATGTACATTAGGAGCAAATGCAAAGAATCTGTAACAGCAGAAGACCCGTTCTGAACGTTCGATGTGAAGGTAATAAAAGCGAAATAAGCATGATGATGATTGTGTCACATACCAGGATGTAGAGACAGAGGAGGACGAACTATTGATTCAGCAGGGTTTAGATACGATTGAAAAATGGGAGCATGAAAATCGAATGAAAATCCATACCAGAAAAAGAAGGAAATGGTGTTTCAGTAGAAAACAAATGACAGAAAAGAGGGATTACGACCTTGGAGATGAAAGTGGTCAGAGAAAGAGGAAAATGTAGTGAAGAAATCCTGGAGATCGTTACATTTTATTATGCGGAATCTCAAGACCGCTAATTCTGATGCCAAAAGTAAAAGCTTATAAATGTTTGGTAAGGCTGATTTTCGAATATGGATCAGCGTGCTGGGATCCGTGCAGCGTAGGTTTAATTAATTCCCTAGAAAAAGTTCAAAGGAGAGCGATGCCCTTCGTAACCGGGAATAGGAGTATTACCTTTCATTGGGACAGTCTTGAATCTATAAGAACTAGAGCACGCCTGTGTGATCGTTATAAGAGCTATACGGGAAGGACTGCCTGGAGTAGTATTATAAATAGGTTAGAACCTCCCTCGTACTTATTGAGAATTGATCATAAGCATAAAATTAGGACCAGAAGCAAGCATGTTATTATATTAATAATATATTATAATAATATATTATAATAATATTATTATACATTATATATAATATTATTAATATATATATTATGATACTGGATTTAGAATGCTAAACTAGTTGTATTTCTTGTAATGTTTTCGTTCCATTTAATTTCTTGTTGTACTGATGTTTTTGTTGTTGTTGTTGTTGTTGTTGTTGTGTAGTTGTGTTTTAAATTTATTTTATTATCACTTGTAATGTTAAGGTGGTAGTTGGCTCAAAATGTAGTATTGTAAGCCGTAGTGTTAAGCACTGGAGATATTCAAGTTTTGTGTGAAATAGTGTGTGGTAATGCTGGATTTCGAATGTCAAGTTAGTAGTATTTCTTGTCGTACTTTTTCCCATGGAATTTTTGCCGTACTCTAGTTGTTGTAGTGGTGTTGTTGGGTAGCTAGTTTTTAACTGTATTATCACTTGTAATGTTAAACTAGTAGTAAGTTGAACCTATAGTATTGTAAGCCGCAGTATTAAGCACTGGAAATACTTAAGTTGTGTGTGAAATTGTGTATGATGATGCTGGATATCGAATGTTAAATTAGTGGTATTTCATGTCGTATTTTCTTTCCATGGAATCGCTTGCCCTACTCTAGTTGTTGTAGTGGTGTTGTTGGGTAGCTAGGTTTTAACTTTATTATCACTTGTAATTTTAAGCTAGTAGTAAGCTCAACCTATAGTATTGTAAGACGTAATGTTAAGCACTGGATATACACTGACTGACAGAGCAAATGCAACACCAAGAAGGAGTGGTCAGAACTTTATGCCAATTGCAGGGTAGACTGACGTCACTGAGGTATGCTTATGATGTGAAATGCGCCGCTGTGCTGCGCACGTAGCGAACGATAAATGGGACACGGCGTTGGCGAATGGCCCACTTCGTACCGTAATTTCTCAGCCGACAGTCATTGTAGAACGTGTTGTCGTGTGCCACAGGACACGTGTATAGCTAAGAATGCCAGGCCGCCGTCAACGGAGGCATTTCCAGCAGACAGACGACTTTACGAGGGGTATGGTGATCGGGCTGAGAAGGGCAGGTTGGTCGCTTCGTCAAATCGCAGCCGATACCCATAGGGATGTGTCCACGGTGCAGCGCCTGTGGCGAAGATGGTTGGCGCAGGGACATGTGGCACGTGCGAGGGGTCCAGGCGCAGCCCGAGTGACGTCAGCACGCGAGGATCGGCGCATCCGCCGCCAAGCGGTGGCAGCCCCGCACGCCACGTCAACCGCCATTCTTCAGCATGTGCAAGACACCCTGGCTGTTCCAATATCGACCAGAACAATTTCCCGTCGATTGGTTGAAGGAGGCCTGCACTCCCGGCGTCCGCTCAGAAGACTACCATTGACTCCACAGCATAGACGTGCACGCCTGGCATGGTGCCGGGCTAGAGCGACTTGGATGAGGGAATGGCGGAACGTCGTGTTCTCCGATGAGTCACGCTTCTGTTCTGTCAGTGATAGTCACCGCAGACGAGTGTGGCGTCGGCGTGGAGAAAGGTCAAATCCGGCAGTAACTGTGGAGCGCCCTACCGCTAGACAACGCGGCATCATGGTTTGGGGCGCTATTGCGTATGATTCCACGTCACCTCTGGTGCGTATTCAAGGCACGTTAAATGCCCACCGCTACGTGCAGCATGTGCTGCGGCCGGTGGCACTCCCGTACCTTCAAGGGCTGCCCAATGCTCTGTTTCAGCAGGATAATGCCCGCCCACACACTGTTCGCACATTCCAACAGGCTCTACGAGGTGTACAGATGCTTCCGTGGCCAGCGTACTCTCCGGATCTCTCACCAATCGAACACGTGTGGGATCTCATTGGACGCCGTTTGCAAACTCTGCCCCAGCCTCTTACGGACGACCAACTGTGGCAAATGGTTGACAGAGAATGGAGAACCATCCCTCAGGACACCATCCGCACTCTTATTGACTGTACCTCGACGTGTTTCTGCGTGCATCGCCGCTCGAGGTTGTCCTACATCCTACTGAGTCGATGCCGTGCGCATTGTGTAACCTGCATATCGGTTTGAAATGAACATCAATTATTCTTCCGTGCCGGCTCTGTTTTTTCCCCAACTTTCATCCCTTTCGAACCACTTCTCCTTGGTCTTGCATTTGCTCTGTCAGTCAGTGTATTTAAGAATGTTAAACTAGTAATATTTCTTATAATACGTCCTTTGCGTGGAATTCCTTGTTGTACTTCATTGTTGTATTTTTGTTTTGTTGTTTTGTCGTTGTTGGGCAATTATGTTTTAACTTTACATTGTTATCACACTACTGTATGTGTCCATTGCCACCAGGATACTTTCCAATTGCCATTTATTTGTTTATAATAATAATAATAATGAAAAATTATTTTTATTATCGGAGAATTATTTGGTTGTACTCACGCTGTTCTAGTTGTTGTTGGATAATTACCTATGTTTCAACTTTACTATCATTTGTAATGTTAAGCTAGTAGTAAAATCTCAGCCTACAAAATTGTAAGCTGTATGGTTAAGATCTAAAAATACCTAAGTTGTGCCTGGACATGTTATTAAAAATTATTATTATTATTATTATTAGTATTATTATCATTATTAGACGTTTACGGCCATTAGAGACTACAATAAGCGTCATTTACATATTTTAAAAGCTTTCTTTGCAGCACAGTATCGTGGCATTCTGTTTTGCTGTTCTTCTTCGCAAAGGCCGTAGGAGTTTTTGATCTGGTCTCGGTATTTGGTTCTGTTAACAATGTCTTCACGATTTAGTCCTATTTCTTCAGATAACTCCTGACCTACCTGAACCACTTATCACATGTGTTAAGTCTACTATCAACTGTGGTAAAAATTTTCCTAGTCAACCACTCCTCATCCGTTCTAAATTGGTGGTCATAGAACTTGAGCCGTCTCTTCATGATGGATTCCATCAGTCGTTCGGTTTTCTGATATAGTTCCTCTTGTTCTCGCAACCTGCAGTGCCCAGAAACAATCTTTGGGCCAATTATCTTTCAAATGATCTTCCTCTCAAACTTCTCAGCTTCTCTCAGACCTGCCTTGCCAATAACTCTGAGCATTCACTTCCATAGAGACATTCGCGTTTAATCACCGTGTTATAATGTCTGAGTTTGGCATGTATTGAAATTGCGTTTTTCTTGTGCAGGTCGTGTGTTCTGCGAAACGCTGCGGCTATCCTACTTCGTCTACACCTCTTAGCTTCTTTTTCATTATATACTATCTGCACAATCTCACTAAGATATTTTAAGCTGTTAACTGTTTCAATCTTACCATACCTTATATTTAGTTGTTGGGGAGCTGTGGGGATGTTAGTCTGGTATTTTGTTTCTTCAAAGGAGATCCTAAGCCCAGCCTTTTCTGCTAGTTGTTGCAAAAGATTAATCTGTTCTGTATTTCTAGAAAGGATTGCTAGATTATTATTATTATTATCACTATTGTTATTATTAATAATAAATTCAAAACGAAAACTTCTGCCAATTCCCATACGGATTTTGAATTGATTGGTGTAACCAATCGTTGGAGAAATGAAAAATCTGATCGTTTATATTTAGGACGTTTCCCTCAATGGTTCAGAATATACCGTAGTTAGAGGGAGAATCACTTGGGCTCTATATCGAATGAGCAGTAATTATTTTCCATCTACTGCTTCTTTGTATTAGGGTGAGGAGTAAGGAGGGAGCTAGCCAGGTTCCAGTAATACTGCCAACAGAATGGAAATGAAATCTGAATTGACTCGATAGTATGATCGATCGATAGGAATTTTCTAAACCTTTATTATCTTAAACCAACAACTGCGTCACACACACATATTATATCTATATATAACAATTCTCGATGCGAATCTTGTTCCTAGCATGAATTCTATATTTTGGCTTTGCTGTGAAAACAACAACAGTTCTAGTACGTAAATTGTAAGCCAGATGTCTCATGGCGATTCAGAGTTTGTGTTCAAAGGTTGCCAATACGAATCACAAAGATTTCCGAAGTCTACCGATTCAGCACTATAATTTTCACGAGTAATATATCCCTTCACATAGGGTATACTTAAAGGAGGGCTTCATCATCATCATCATCGTCATCATCAAATACTTTATTCGCCAGCAGACATTCTCATTATAGATACTGCTTACTGTTGTCATTACATTTATGACTTGATATGCTCCTTTCAAGATACTAATTCAGGTAAAAATTCCTTCCACTCCTCCTCGAAGTTAACTCTTCAAACTAGAACCAATTTAAAATTAAATTTTCTTGCTTTATTTATTGACTTCTTCTTCTTCATAGTACCGTATCAGGTCCGCCTGACGTTGGCGATCACTGTGGCGAATGCAGAACGATCTCTAGCTAGGTGGAAAAGTCTTTCAACACTGTGAATTCCAGTCCATTCTTTGATGTTTCCAAGCCATGACTACTCTCCAAATATCCACACTTTCAGCATCTACAGGAAGCCAAATTCTACGGATTTAAGAATTCCATGCAATTCATGCCTCCCCTTCCAATAGATGTTACCTATTTTCAATAGCATGATTCAGAGACTTATTCCGTACAACAAAATCAGTCAGATTTCGATAAAGAGTTTCATATCATTAAAAATATCACTGTGAATAATGGTTACAAGACGAAAGACAGACTAAATGTCTCAGACAATTAAGACGCTAACTTATTGAGCCCAAGTTGGCAGATCGATGCTGGCTCAGTGCGGTGGTATTTGAAGGTGATCAAATACTTTAGTTCCGTGTCGGTAGATTTACTGGCACGTAAACGAAGTTCTGCAGGAAAAAATCCGGCAGCGCGGTTACTCCGAAACCCTTAAAATGTGTTGGTGGGACGTCAAAAAAATGACGTTATATATTAGCAACTCAAAAACGAGAGAACTATAATTTCAGTGCACTCATCACCCCACCACGAGAAGAAACTTTCGACGTTTCTATCATAATACGGCCTAGCTTCTGAAAAACTAGGAACTCTTCTACAAAGGCACGGTTAAACAGTAGCGTTTAAATATAATTTTCATTTTTCAGTCTGACTCATTGGCTGAACGGTCAGCGTACTGGCCTTCGGTTCAGAGGGTCCCGGGTTCGATTCCCGGCCGGGTCGGGGATTTTAACCTTAATTGGTTAATTCCAATGGCACGGAAGCTGGGTGTATGTGTTGTCTTCATCATCATTTCATCCTCATCACGACGCGCAGGTCGCCTACGGGAGTCAAATTAAAAGACCTGCACCTGGCGAGCCGAACCCGTACTGGGATATCCCGGCACTGAAAGCCATACGACATTTCATTTCTTATTTTTCAAAAGTTTTCTCTCGAAATTTACAATAAATATCTCAGCAAGCAGAGGTGACAGGGGGTATCCCATGAAATGAGTGCAGGTTGTTCGTAGTATTATCCATTCAGTTTTTAAAAGTTATGCTTGATCAAGTTAAAAGTAAGGTGTCACTTAACTCCAATCTCTTCCATGGAAGGTATCTGAGAGGTAGTGATGCTGCAAAAGGAAAGAGTAATAATAATTTCGTGTGGCTATTTCTAGCCGAGTGCAGCATCTGCCATGAGTAGGTAACTGCGTGTTATTGTGGTGGAGGATAGTGTTATGTGTGGTGTGTGAGTTGCAGGGATTTTGGGGACAGCACAAACACCCAGCCCCCGAGTCATTGGAATTAATCAATGAAGGTTAAAATCCCCGACCCGACCGGGAATCGAGCCCGGAACCCTCTGAACCAAAGGCCAGTACGCTGACCATTCAGCCAACGAGTCGGACAAGGAAAGAGTATAACCGAGGTACAACTTCATGAAAGAAATCGGGAATGGTATGGGAGCGGATAGCTATGCGGAAATGAAGACGACCGTGAGATGTATGGCAACTGACTAGTTCTAAGACTGATTTACTTAGGTACAACTAGGTCGCAGGACTAGGGAATGGAAAGTACGTGAGATTATCACTGAAACATATTTTGGTAATTGTTACACAGTCCGTAAATGGTATTCGAGCTCAGTCCCCACTGGTAAGAGGGTGCCAACTTCTGAGAAGCAAAGTGTTAATAAAATGTTACTGCATCTTCAACGCATATACAAATCCTTACGAATCAATTTTTTTTGCAATTCACAACTGACAATGAAGGTGAGTCATGGTTTGCAGGTGCGTCCGAGCAGGGAGTAATGTTACCACCAGCGCCCCCTCTAGCTCCGTCATGGTCGCTCACTCACTCTCTCTCTCTCTCTCTCTCTCTAACTACCACTCTTTCCCTCTCACACACCCATACACAAACATACTGAACATATACACAGTCTTGTGAGCAGCTCCAGGGCTCTGACCACTGAAGATAGCATGGCAGATTCCAGACGTACTATATTTTTACTGTTACGCAAGTAGGCCCTATTTCTATTAACGAAAGAGACATGGCCGGTGACATCAAATGTCCATAGGCTACTTGTGTCTTAACAATGGAAAAATAGCTGGAAGACGACTTACACACAAATGCTACTTAAAACATAAAAACAATTGGTCTCATTATCATAAGATCATTTATTTCAATAGAACATTAAGGCTAGTACACACCAAGCGACAAAGTCGGGAAACATGTGTATCGCGACAAGTCCCAGGGATGTCCTGCGACATTTTTTCCGTGTTTGGCACTGTCGCGAAACAAAAGTTGCACGTCGCAGGTCTCCCATTCAAAATGGGATACATGATACAAATGTTGCGTAACGTGTGTAACCGGGACACGCCGATGCCAGTGTGCAGATATCCGCCACGTGTTGGTGTTTTGTTGTGTTTCGTGTTGTGTTGTTTTGCAATGGAAACTACTCTAAAAATTATTGAGGATTTACACACCCTCCCTTGTCTTTGGGATGTTATATCTACCGAGTAGAAAAACAGAGACAAAAGGAGGGAAGCAATGGAGTCTCTGACTAAAAAGTTCACTATGTCCATTAACGAGATGGAGAAAAAGATTCACAACATTAAATCACAATTTAAGTGAGAGCACAAAAAAATTACGGAATCCAAAGAAAACGTGACTCTTACCCCTAGAGGTCAAACTGGTTGGTTACCAGCCTTTAATGTTTCTACTGCAAGGGATGGAATCGAGAGGAAGCACAAGCACTGACAGCGATGAAGGCGGGGAAAGTCAGACAAGTAATGAAGGAAGTACATTTTATTTTCTTAAAACAATTACATATTATTACTTACTACACGTTCTAATTTAGTAACACTTATTAAAAATAGGTAGTGTTCGAAAAATTGAAATACAAATTTAATAAAAATAAAAATTATTTTGTATTCCTATACAAATGAAATTTAAATATCATAACGGCACTTTCATAGATTATTTTTCCAATATAACTCTCCTTCTAGAGACATAAAATAATCCCTAAATTCATCTCTAATGTTATGCACTTGGATGAGTGCACGTAGAGGCATGCTTTGTAAAGTTATTAAACCACTTTCTAATTCAGATCTACATTGTCCCTGTACCAAATTTCCATCTGCATCTTCCAGATCAAATGATCCTGGAGGATTATAAAAAGCTTCTTGATTCATAAGATCTTCTTAAAAAGATGTTTATGTAAAATATATTTAAAACCACTGCTTCCACTTTATCAGGGTGAAGAGCAATAGATTTCAAGAGTACTCTAAATTTGTAACTTATAATACCAAATTTATTTTCAATAATTCGTCGCGCTCTAGATAACCTGTAATTAAAAATCCTTTCTGCTGGTGACACACACAATCGACCTGGATAATGTTCCATTACATGGGTTGTTAATGCAGAAGCATCATCTGCGACAAATATATACGGGACAGAGGTCGACCTACTTGGCAAAGCTTTTTCTGGGGATATTTATTTCTCAGCATTTTCTTATAAAGAGATGTAGATTTAAAAACATTTCGCGCCGATTCCTGTGGTGCAACTGGCTCTATAGATGTGGACGCGGGACATGTGTATCGCAACAGTCTAGGGACAGTGTCTCGCAACTGTCCTCATACAATGTCCCGCGACTTTGTCGATAGGTGTGTACTAGCCTTTAGGGAGCGGTAAATAGCCAGAATATTTGCTAGCCATCAATATACAGGCCATGTAGGCCCTTGGAGGTGTAGGAGGAAAAGGCTTCCATTATTAACCACGGCGCCCAGTGGTTCGTCCACTTTTTACCTTAGATGATATGGCACATTTAGATCTTCACCAAATTGGAGTGTGGGGGAAATGTGCAGGTATCTAGGAAGCTGTGACGGTTATGTGGTTATATGTTCCTTAAGAAAATGAATAAGCGGCTTGGCAATAATTTAGTTGTTGGCTGACATGTACACGATTACTGTCTAAAGCCGTGGAAGGGTGGATTTTGGTGAAGTATAATGAGGCCCCTTAACAGTCATCTCAGAAATGAAATGAAATGAAATGGCGTATGGCTTTTAGTGCCGGGAGTGTCCGAGGACATGTTCGGCTCGCCAGGTGCAGGTCTTTTGATTTAACTCCCGTTGGCGACCTGCGCGTCGTGATGAGGATGAAATGATGGTGAAGACGATACATACACCCAGCCCCAGTGCCAGCGAAATTAACCAATGAGGGTTAAAATTCCCGAGCCTGCCTGGAATCGAATCCGGAACCCCTGTGACCAAAGGCCAGCAGGTTAACCATTTAGCCATGGAGCCGGACAATCTCAGAAAAATATGGGAATGTTTATTACAGGAGGCAAATGAAAGTGAGCGGGCATGCGTCATTCCAGTTGCGAAGTAAACACTAGTGATGGGCTGCGACTGGAATCGCGAAGAATCGATTCCATATATATATATATATGGGGAATTGGGTACCCGATTCCGGAATCGGTTTCGAGGAATTACTGGTACCATCTATGACGCAGATACGTAAACACATGTAGCACGAATGTGTTCTGTAATGTGAGTTCATTTTGATTTATAACCAGGTCACTCTACAAGCCATGCCTGCTCTCATTATAGTATCCTGGTGTTATATACTGTAATAAGACTGTAATTTGATCAGAAAATTATTCTCTGTTTGAAACTAATAAAATTGTAATGATTGCCAATAAATCAAAACTTGTAAGGGGATTATGACATAATGCAATACTAGTATTTCATCAAAATACAATTGTACTAAAGACACAACCTTAGCTAGGGTTAAGCAGTGATGAAACCAAAAATAAAAGTTTTAACCGTTACTCATAATAATATTTAGTAACAGTATGAAATGTCCATTCCTATCTGTGTCGGTGCAACGTAAAGCACAACTGTAAAAAATTAAAAAAGTCACATTGCAAATTAAATATAAAGGAAGACAGGTACGCTACCAAACAAGTTGTGTACTTATTAGAAATGCGACTTAATTCCACAAACTTTATACGGCTATACTAGCGATATTTGAAAACCAAATTAGAAGCAGAATAGAGTATGAACATAATTAACAACGTCGATTGCTATAACTTACCCAGTGTCGAAATGTGCAGTGTGAGTTCCAGACAACCAGGTTATATTGTTGTTTCATTATTATGTGACATAATTTAGCCACAGACATTTAATTTAAATGGGTGTTATATCATATTATACTGTATACAAAAAAAATCGTAAATATTGCAGGTTCAAATTTGCCCTACTTATAAACGAACGACTCACTCTAGTGCGTGCGCCCAGCACACTCTAGTGACGTCATCGCGGAACCGATTCCTCGCATGCGACATTGAGTGCGACCTCGGAGTCGTAGGAACCGATTCTTGCGATTCCAGGAGTCATTCCCGCACACCACTTGTAAACATAACGACTGACTCGAGGTGAATCACCAAACGTAACATGGTTTCGGAATGGCTCATAGTCGATAAAGTACAGAAATTTGATGCATTTAATTTGACTGAGTATTTTCTGTTGCTAAACTACATTGTTCCGTAGAGATGTGTGAATGAGAAAGAAAACGGTTCAACTTCAATGAGAAGTACCTGGAAGTTAAAATAACTGACCAGGCGGTCATTCCAATTGTTTCAATGATAAGGGCATTAATTTCTTTCTTCGCGAAATTTACTCTGTTAATAATTTTAATGACTCCTGGACGGTAAGATCATAGCCCGTTGGCTTTCTTCATTTTAGACCCGGGGGTTAATTGTAACTACAAGTAGCGTGCTCACCTGAATGGGAGCGTTGTGGAAGACTACTCAAACAGATATGCGAGGAGGTATAAATGAGGTTAAATTTGCCTCAAAAATGAATGAAACAAGATTAAATTACCATAGTTGAACTGATGCTCGGGTATCACATGGATGAAGAATGTTTTACCGAGGAATGGAAATGCTCCCTGTCCAATGTGTACACAATGGTGTTTTCATGAAAAATTAGTAGGGATTCATTCAGTAGGGATGGCGATTTTTAGCATTTTTAAATCAGTAAAATAGTATTTTAGTTTATACAGCTAATATCTGATACCGCCTATATAGGCTCCTACTGCATTTTATATTTTTTTATTGTAATATATTGAAGAAAAACGATCTTATTTTTCTACCGCTTTTCCCCCATAAATGTGGTGTCGCACGTGCGAACTGCGTCGCACAAGTGGATTTGGCCCTATTTTACGACTGGATGCCCTTCCTGACGCCAACCCTATGTGGAGGGATGCAATCACTATTGCGTGTTTCTGTGGTCGTTGGTAGCGTTGTATGTTGTCTGAATATGAAGAGTAGAGTGTCGGGACGGACACAAACACCCAGTCCCCGAGCCAGAGGAATTAATCAGAAGCGATTAAAATCCCCGACTAGGCCGGGAATCGAACCCGGTACCCTCTCAACCGAAGGTCTCTACGCTGACCATGCAGCCAGAGAGTCGGACTTTGAAGAAAAACGATATTTGAGTTAATTCAAATGAACATAAATTTTCATCGGATGGTATTAATGAGTAATTAAATCACATCTGCACACAAGTAATAGAAAACTGAGCATGCTTACAATAAAACAACATTTCAAATTTTAACATTTTCAGTCGATGAAATTAAATTATGGTTTCCTCCAGAAACTTCATTTTTGATTGTACATTTATGTTTAAATTTCTTAAACTGAATAATATCATGAAAACACATTTATATTGACGCCATATCAGAAAATTACAAATAAAAATTTCCTTACTCTAAGTCCCATTTATGAGTCTGTAATACTGTTGAAGGAAATCGTAGAACATGCATGACTACTTTTCATGTTATTCGTATTTTCCTGTCACTTACAATTAAATTATAATTTGAACGGTTTGTAGGAATTGCTTTCAAATTTTAGAACGGTGGTCAACTGGATTACATTCCAAGTTTACAGGGAATATTAATCGTAAAGAAGGTTCCATTCAAACGTTTGTTGGTTTCGCATTTATGTCGCATTTCAGTATAAATATTACAATTTGAATTAATTTCGCATTTTGTCTCGTATTAAATATACATTAAAAATTGACGCACAGGTCGTGAAGTGTGAAAATAAAAGTACGAGAGTTTATAAGCATCTCTTAGAACTTTCAAGGCCTTCCCACTCCCTCTGGAGCTAGAGAGAGAAGCCTTTCTTTCTTACGGGGTTATACAGCCACCCTAGTACATTCTCTTGATTTCCGGTAGTGTTCGTTCGATTATCGTACCTTGCCTTCCTTAGGTCGCTTTCTGTTCTCGAAATCTTCCGGACAGCGGTGTTTACATCCTTCAGTCTCCTTGTCTGATCCAGGCAGTACCAGTCGGTCCGGGCAGGATGCAGGTGGGCCGAACGTTAAATGTTCAGTCAAGCAGAAAGCGAACTGTCTGGTTTTATGAAACAAATAAGAAACGAGAGAAGTTCGGCAAGTTTTATTGACTGCACCGTGAATTTATTTCATTTTAAGACCGGTTTATCACATATTTTCGAATGTCTAAGGAACAATTGGAGAAATTACATGCCCTCCTAGAATCTAAATATCAAAACAGGCCATTAACTGGAGGAAAACCATCGGAACGAAGAGAAGACTAGCAAGCCACTTGAGGAAGGTAAATAAAGATGATTTCTAATTTTATCTTATAATTTTTTTACAAGGAGCCTCCGTGGCTCAGACGGCAGCGCGTCGGCCTCTCACCGCTGGATACCGTGGTTCAAATCCCGGTCTCCCCATGTGAGATTTGTGCTGGACAAAGCGGAGGCAGGACAGGTTTTTCTCCGGGTACTCCGGTTTTCTCTGTCATCTTTCATTCCAGCAACACTCTCCATTCTCATTTCATAGCATCTATCATTCATTAATACATCACTTTGGGAGTGGCGACCCCATCGTACTAACAGCCTATATCTGCTTCATTCATTACATCCCTGACCCGGTCAATGACTGGAAAACAGGTTGCAGGTTTTAAATTTTTTTACAAAATCGTAAATTGAGAAAACCATAAATAATTTCATAAATGAAAAAAAAAATGCGAAGTCCAATTACATTTCTCAAGTGAAATTTCCGAAAAATCATTTTGTTAATTTTGTACAGGGTGCACGAAATCCAAGTTTATGTTCCTTGTTTGTTGTGTATGCTTTACTAGTGTGTAAGCCTGCCTTCGACAGTCAAAATTAGAAAATGCAGTTAGAATATTGAAGATTTCACTTTCCATGTAACAACATGTAAATTATACAGAATCATACAGGTTATGATATTTCCCTAATGAAGCATATTGTCGTTGTAGATGGGATATTTCTTTGACGTCTATGCACCTCTGAACTCGTGAGAAAGCTACATGTAGTTAGTTGTTCACAGCTAAACAGTAGATTGAAGAGATTTATCCCAGCTGTAAGTAACTTTTATCGTTGTGACTTGCTGATTGTGCCAGAAAAGAGTGAATTTAGAGGAACTTACATCCGTTTCAGATCGAAAGATACGTCGTAATTTCCAGATCTATTCTTGAAATGAAAATCGTTCTGCCTGAAGTTGAATCCATCCGAATTTGAGCTTGAACGTTACTTTTGCCTAGCTTTACTGGGGTCAATCTAATTCCGTTACAATATCCAGCATCAGTATTTATATTGCGAAGAATATATTACGACGTTGTCCAGCTCCATGGCTAAATGGTTTGCATGCTGGCCTCTGTTCACTGGGCTCCCAGGTTCGATTCCCGGTAGGGTAGGGGATTTTAACTTCGTCTGGTTTAATTTCTCCGGCTCGGGGATGGGTGTTTGTGTTCGTCTTAAATGTATAATTCGTCAAAGTCGATTCATAATTAATAATCACAAACATACAAAAATTGTCACATCGTAATTAATAATCAGAAACGTTCCAAGTTGTAGCTGGCTAAATGGTCGTTAAGGCCGAAAGCCAACTTTGTTTTAAATATTACGCGCATCCTAGTTTTATATCTAACTTGTGAGGTGGCGTTTCTCAAGCTTGAAGAAACTTTTTTTTTTTGTTATTTGCTTTACGTCGCACCGTCACAGATATGTCTTATAGCGACGATGGGATAAGAAAGGCCTAGGAATTGGAAGGAAGCGGCCGTGGCTTTAATTAAGGTACAGCCCCGGCATTTGCCTGGTGTGGAAATGGGAAACCACGGAAAACCATCTTCAGGGCTGCCGACAGTGGGGCTCGAACCCACCTGTCTCCCGATTACTGGATACTGGCCGCACTTTTGAAGAAACTTAAGATATTCAGTAGTATAATGCATTACTTCATAACCATTTTCGCATTTTATGGAATCAATGATAAGTTAAGAAATTGAGTGGAATCATATACTACTTGCCAACGGCCGTAGCCGTGTTGAAACACCGGATCCCGTGAGATGTCCGAAGTTAAGCAACATTGGGCGTGGTCAGGAGTTGGATGGGTTGGCACGCGCACTGTTGGTGGGGGGTGAGGGAACGGAGGAGCGGAAAGGAAGTGGCCACTCTACCGCACGTAAACTCCGGCTCAGGATCACCTCTGGGGAAGTTCTGACCTGCCGTCGGGCAGAATAACCCATACCTTATATACTACTTCATAAACGTTGTCGCATTTTGTATAATGAATTACAATATAAAATCGCAGCCAACCCAAAAATGAATAATCACATAGCATTAGATTTATTATATATTACATTTAATGTTTATCAGACAATTTTTTGTATTACTATCAACATATAATTCAACGTACGTGTAGATACAAACCCTGTGGATAACAACAATAAACATATCTAAATCTACAACTGCTGATGAGTAAAGTGTAATTGCAAGGAACTTATGCACTATCATAACCTCATTCTTATTTTGAGCGGCTGTAACTTATTTTATCACCTTTCAAAATCTTCAGAACCTGTTGGTTAACGACGTTAACTTGTTCTGCTACTTTCGTAAAAATAACAGAATTATAATTACGATGTAAAGAAAATCGCAATAAATACTGTACAATATTTTCTGAAATATCGTTTTGTGAAAAATCAATAATATCATTTTGGTCTAATTCTCCATTGCTGAGTTTTAGGACGCATTTGCTCTAGTTGTAATCTACAGCAATTAACATTTAATTCCTAGTTTGATTTTGGGCTACTCTGGTAAATTAATGTTCATGAGAACTGTCCGAAGGTGCGATAGTTAAGTGATAATACCAAAACGGTTATATTGCAGCGATAGACAGCTGTTATTTGGTTTAATTTCCTGCTACATTGTTACTGACAAAAACGGTTATATTGCAGCGATAGACAGCTGTTATTTGGTATAATTTCCTGATACATTGTTACTGTGGTCATCATTGGATCCTTTAGTTAAATAGATGTAGAAATTTACTCATGTCGCTCTCCAAGATTATGTGATAATAATGGTATGGAAAACATTGCGCAGTAGTTCTCATCAACATCAATACGTAGTGACCAAATATCTTTGCTCCGTGTCGGAAGCTACAAGCGCAATGACAATGTGAATAAGATAAGTGGAATGTGTTCAGTTGGTTTAGCTTTTTACTGCAAGACTACAAGGAAATCTACTTAGAAGGAGGGCGAGAATACCGATTCTCCCTTCCTTTGGAGGTCAGCTGCCTCCCTGGTTCCGTCTGCTGCGGGAGTTCCGCAGTGCCTTGCATCTTCATTAGGCTCATAGAGACCGAGACACCCTTCTCACTTTCATCCTGAATTGATTATGTATAACGTAGTTTCTAAAATATCATTTTTGTCCGTCTTCACGAAGAGCTATTTTAGGTATTAACGTATTAGTTCGATATCTGCATAGTAAGCAGCCTGCAGGAAGCGTAAATCATTTCCATACTTACCACATTCTCAAAGCATTGCTCCAGTTTGCTATTGTAACTTCGGATAACCATAACAGACATGAAGGAATTAAACATAACACTGGAGGATTTAAAGAATAAATCAAAGTAAATAAAGTGAAAAATAGTGAAATTAGATTCCTACCAAAAATCGATAAAAGAGAAGCAACTAAAGGAGTATTTTCAGAAGGATAATGACAACGAAGATCAGATAATATGGAATAATACCAGAAAAAGGAAAGGAAGAAAACGTGAAACATCACAGACCGGGCATAAATTGTAAGCAGTGGTCCAATGCGGCCGTTAAAGCGTAATAATAATTGTACACCCTTATGCCGCAATTTTAAATCTTGCGCCAATAAATCCTATACAGGAGAAACCCTGAACTTTGAAAACTGGATCAACTCATAAGTTGATCACAAGATGTCACTACCGTAAATTTTGTTATTACGAAGTTGTCAATACTGTGTGGATTTCAACTTGTTTTGTTTCCATTGATCAAGAAGTGTGGACATTCTCTTATAGATGTCTCTAAAAAAAAAAAAACTTTGATTATGAACCCTGGTGCGTAGTGAAGGAACTTTTTTGAAGAAATTTTGTATTCATAAGTTTTCTTATTACTAAATTTCGTTCTTTCATTTCTGGGTTGGCAATATTTATTTTTCTTTCCGCCAGTTTGAATTGAGCCAATCAATTATTTCTGTAATTAATTTTTGACCAATCATGTCTTTCTTCTCCGATTTTAAGTGTACGGTCTACTCTGACCAATAAAATTGAGTGGGTGTGGCTGTTTTATTCATGAAAGGTCTCGAACCTTCCTCGAGGGTAGTGACATTTTCTAGTCTCTCGGCCACTCAAACAACATCTAGCCTAGTGTATGGAAGTGTAGCAGGAGGCGGGAAGCGCCTCTTTCATCGGGCAGCAGCTCTTCAATATGGTAATGGCCGCTTAACATCTTTACTTCTTGCCAGCTCAGCAGTTTAACCCTCGGGGAAGGTCCGAAATCTTTACTATGTAACCTATCCCTTAAACATGTAGAATTCTGTAAAAACTTCATCTATCTTTAACTGCAAATCGGGAATAGAGAGTGCTTTACCCTCTCGAGCTCCCCTTCATGTTGGATTTGAGGTGACTACGTTTTCGTAACCGTTTTTCTACTCTTCCTTAATGTGTTAAAATTCTGTATACGAGTCACACCATAAGTTGGGAATAGCCCCTGTTTCATCGGCCTAGTGACTTTTAGGTTTTAAAATGTGTATTTAGGAATGCAAGTTTTGTATTTTGGGCCATTAAATTAACCTATTCTTTTTCCGCTAAGGCCCAGTAGATTGGGTACAAGATACCCCTGTTTCTTTGTAAGTGTGCCTTGAAGGCTGTTAATGGTAAAGTCCGTTGTGGCCTTTGGTAGGCTTAGAATATCGAGGGCGGGTCAGCTCTTTTATTTGTGGTAAATGTGCCTCTAGGTGGCTTGACATTGCTAGGTGGAAGCAAGTGCTCAAGGGGATTTCTGCCCTTTGGTAATAGGTGTTTGTGATTGTGGCCCACATTGTTAAATTGTCTCTAAATCTTGGCTTTCCTGGCCTCGTACCTGATTTGACTTGTTGTTATTTGTTAAAATCTGAAGTTTTACGTGAAAATTGTTAAGTTTTGCTATTTTCGAAAATATAACCTTTAATGCAATTTTAATCAATATCTCAGCTTTGTAGTTAGACCCATTCCAGCCCGCACCTTCTTTCACCTCTGCATTCCACGGGTATCCCCGTAACAACAATAATAATAACAACAATATTTACAAATGTACATATTTATTTCTATGGATAGTTCGCCTTGGTATATTATTCGAGAAATCTCAAGTTTCCGTGATGGGAGCTTACTGGACACACTTCAACAATATTGTTATACGCCAGCCCTGTTTTAGCCCCCTTCGATATTTCCTAGTTGGGATGACTAAGCCAAGCCGGGCTGTCCCAGCTGGCCTGAGGACACTCCGCGGTCTCTCCTCTATTGCTCTTTCGTCTGGTTTCCCCGTGCGCCTTTTGTAAGGTGCAACGACAATATTCCGTCTCTGGCCGAGCCCTGAACATTCTAGTACTCTATTATCAGGATATAAAAAAGAAGGCTAGCCGCAAACAGTCTGTCAGTCAGCCTAGTTGGACTTGGACAGCAGTAGTGCTGCCTCCCAACGGCGTAAGAATGTCATTAGAATATTGTACGTGCACTGCCTTGGAGTATTAACAGGAATACTGTATATACCGACGTTGAGTGAGTGATTGGAGCTAGATGGCAGTAGTGCTGATTGTCTTCAGTGGCCTACGGGAGTCAGAGTATCGTCGTGTACTGAGTTGAGTACTATCGGTGTACTGCCTTGGAGCACTGTGTGTGTACTACCGTGAACTTAGACCGACTTGGGTTCTACGTGTGGAACACTTGGTGTGAGTATAGTGGTGCAGTTACGTTGTTGTGAGGAATATTGTAGTGCTGGTTAAAATTATTGAGCTACTGCTGATTAGTTGCCATTATTGAGTAGTTCCGTGTGTGGAGCGGCCTCATGAATTGCCTGTGTTGACTGTGTTAGAGGCGGACTTCTGTGGAGTCGAGCCAAGGTGCAGGCGTCATTAGGTGCGTTGGCAAGAAGCCTTTTGTTCGTATCTGTCTGCATGCAGGTGCTGTGCGGAATGACCGGACTTGCGACACGAAGTGAAAGTCACACGAGCTCTGATCCAATATTTACGGAAGGTCGCCCGTCCAGGCAAAGACTGCCTAGCAGGAGTCCTGCTGTGATAAACTTGTAAATAGACTTCAGTTATTAGAGTGCGGTCATTCATGGTTGATAATAATTATGTGTGTATAAAAATATGTGCGTGTACTAATTGGATCTCAGAATTAAATTAAACCAATAAAGCACTAAGCGTTTTATTCTTAACAATATATTGAACTTTTTACCACCGGGCGACTTGGCCGTTTGGTTAAGGGCCCGCAGCGGTGTGCTTGCATCCGGGAGATAGTGGGTTCGAATCCCAATGTCGGCAACCCTGAAGAAATGTTTTTCCATGCTTTCCCATTTTCATACCAGGCAAATGCTGGAGCAGTACCTTAATTAAGGCCACGGCCACTTCCTTCCAACTCCTAGCCTTTTCCTATCCCATCGTCGCCATAAAACCCATCTATGTCGGTGCGACGTAAAGCCACTAGCAAAAAAAAAAAAAGGGAACTTTACCTCGGGAAGCTGCGGATACACTTCGCGGAAAACAACTTCCCCATTTCTAAAGTAAGTCAACACATCTGCCATGGTTTGTTCGTACTCTATTGAGTTTTGAAAATATCGCCGAGTTAGGGAAGTTCCGTTGCTTTGATACCGGAGTTGTAGAGTTGTGGCGAGAAATTATTGTACCTATCTTACAACTAGTTCTGAAAAAGTTGAAATTATGTTCTACAAATATGCTTGTTTATCTTATAACAAGATACTATATGATTTAAAACCTTCATGATGCAGTTTAATTTCTGAATGTGACAAATTCTTGTTTCTGAGACTTACATTGTTATAAGTGTGACTCTATGGACGATGTATTATTAGAATGAACGTACATTTTCATTTTTTTCACATTCTCTTTAACTGAAGTCCTAAATCATGAATTGCCTATGAATCGATGTTTCATGATGTTTTATGCTTTTACGACTGCCAAAGGGTTTGATGAGATTTCGGTAGAAGCAAGGGCTGTTGGGAACCTGTTTAGTTCTGGAATAGGTGAAGGAGCGGAAGGAGCCATTAACCATACCTAGCAGCAGCTATATTACTGCAACCAAACCAAACCCCATTGTGAAACAGCCCAGAAGGTTCATGGCCTACCAAGAGACCGCTGCTCAGCCCGAAGATTATGTGGTGTCATTTGGTCAGCATGACGAATCCTCTCAGCCATTATTCTTGGCTTCCTAGACCGTGGTCGCCATCTCACCATCAGATAGCAGCTCAATTGTAATCACCTAGGCTGAGTGGATCTCAAACCAGCCCTTAGGTTGAGGTAGAAGTACCTGACCTGTTCGGGAATCGAACCGGGGCCCTCCGGGTAAGATGCAGGCACGCTATCTGTACACCGCGGGATATTACTGCAACAGACACATTAATTAATTGTGCTAGAAGACCGTGTAAGGCTGATTACTTGGCTGAATGGTCAGCGTTGCGGCCTTCGGTTCAGAGGGTCCCGGGCTCGATTCTCGGAGGGGAGGGTGATTTAGGTCGCATTTGATTAATTCTTCTGGCTCGCGTGCTGGGTACTTACGTTTATCCCAACCTCTTTATATTCAGACAACACACCTCACTGTCAAACACGCAATAGTGCTTGCATCCCGATCATAGGGTTGGCATCGGGAAGATGAAACAGGACGAAACCCACATGTGCAGCATAAGTCGCACCCGCGATCTCACAGCTGTGGGAGAAGCGCTAGAAGTAGGAGGAGGAGGAGGAGGAGAAGTAGAAGAAGGAGAAGGCAAATCAAAATTAATGTTAATGCATAAAAGCAATGAAAATAAAGTTTCATAATTTTCTTTGATTCAATATGAAGTCGTAATATTTACGTTTACTTCGATACTCCACTGGAAGTTTCTAAGTTACCTGTTTTCAAGTATGATTTTAGCGTATACAATCGTTATTATTTTTTGAAATTATGACACCTTTTTGCCATTTTTTAAAAATCCAATGTCTACCCTTTCTCTATACTATACAGACATTGGTTTGTCGCCTTACTGACTCCGCAACGAACTCCTGCATATGAAGTTCTTACCGTCTTTTAGGCTTGACAATTCACCACCAGAGGGCTAATGCAACGTCGTTCAGTTCAGCCAAATCTATATATATAAAATAACTTGTCCTGACTGACTGACTGACTGACTGACTGACTGACTGACTGACTGACTGACTGACTGACTGACTGACTGATTCATCATCGCCGAGCCAAAAAAACTGGACATAAAGAAATGAAATTTTGGGGATATATTTATATTAAGATGTAGGTGCTCGCTAAGAGAGGATTTTTTGATATTCCGTCGCTAAGGGGGTGAAAAGGGGGGTGACATTTTAAAAAGAGTGTATCTATATCTCAAAACTTTAAAAGTTTACAGATGTAAAAATTGGTATTTAGAATCTTCTTTTAAAATAAGGATACACGTATTTTTTTGTTTTCTGAAAACCCCAACAGGAGGGGTGAAAAAGGGTGAAAATAGGGAAAAATGGGTTGAATGCCTTCAATCAGGATACCGGTACTTATATTTCAGAAACTGAAGATATTACAGACCTGAAAATTGGTACTTTTGATCTCTTTTAAAAATAAAGGAACACGTATTTTTTTCGGAAAATCGCAATAGGAGGAGTGAAAAGGGGCGGAAAAAGGGTTGAATGCCTTTAATGAGGCTACTTATATCTCAGAAACTGAAGATATTACAGACCTGAAAATCGGTGTTTGGGATCTCCTTTAAAAATAAAGAAACACGTATTTTTTTGTTTCTGGAAAATCCAATTAAGGGAGGTGGTGAAAAGGGGGTAATATTTTAAAATGAGTGTATCTATATCTCAAAACGTTTAAAGGTTATAGATGTGAAAATTGGTATTTAGAATCTCCTTTAAAAATAAAGAAACACGTATATTTTGTTTTCGGAAAATCCAGTTAATGGCGGTTAAACAGGAGTGACAAATTGGGGTGAATTATTGAAAGACTATATCTACAGAATATCTTGGAAACGTAAAATGTTACAGACGTAAAAAGTGGGTGTTTGGAATCTCCTGTAAATGTAAAGAAACATAGGTGTTTTGTTTTTGGAAACTCCACTTACGGGGAACTCAAAAGGGGTGAAATTTTGAAATGAGAATTTTTACAGTATATCTAAAAAACTTAACGTGTTACAGAAGTGAAAAATGGTATTTTTTTATCTCTATTAAACATACAGAAACGTGTATTTTTAGTTTTCGGAAATATCACCTGGGTGGAGGGTAGGGGGTAAAAGTGACTGAAAATGGTGTTGAATTCTTTTAATTACGCTACTGATATATCAAAATGAAGATTTTACAGACGTGAAATTTGATATTTTCAATCTGCTTTAAAAGTAAAAATACACGTATTCTCTTAAAATCCTATGAAGGGGGGGGGGGTGAAAGAATTGAAAAATTAATTGGCTTAATTGTATGAGAATACATACATCTAATAAAAACTAAAGTTATTACAGATGTGAAAATTCGTATTTGGATCTCCTTTAGAAACAAAGAAAAACGCGTTTTGGGCGGGAAACCATCTTGGAGGGCGGGCGTGTAAAGGAGTTGAATTCCTTTCATGAGGACACATAAATCAAAAAATTAAAAGTTAGAGTCGTGATAATTGGTATTTAGAAGATCCTTCACTATTAAAGAAACACGTAATTTTTTCGGGAAAGTTCACTTAGGCGGGGGGGGGGGGGGGTAGTGTGAAATGAAGTGAAAAAGTAAATTACTTTTATGGGGATACTTATATCCCAAAACTGAAGGTAATAGACGTGAACATTGGTGTTTGGAATCTCCCTTAAACATAAAGAAACAAGCCTTCTTTTAATTTTTTTTTTTGGTGGGGGGGTTGGCGGTAAATAAACTTAACGGCGGTGGGGTGTAGAAGGAGGTAAGACCAATTGATTTTACTGTTATTAATGTACTGATAAGGATCCTCCGTTGCTCAGGCGGCACCGCGCCGGCCTCTCAAAGCTGGGTTCCGTGGTTGAAATCCCGGTCACTCCATGTGACATTCGTGCTGGACAAAACGGAGGCGGGACAGGTTTTTCTCCGGATACTCCGGTTTTCCCTGTCATCAGCCATTCCAGCTACACATAATAATAATAATAATAATAATAATAATAATAATAATAATAATAATAATAATAATAATAATAATAATAATAATAATAATAATAATAATAATAATGTTCCGGACCGTCGTCAAATGTGCGGACCGCGCTGGCAACGGCTCCTGGACAGGTAATGACTAAGAGTGCAGTCCGGCCGCGGGTTCAGTGCCGCCAAATCACCCAATATGACACCACGCCGGATCTCCTGAAGGATTTTATCCATATTAAAAATGATTAAAGGAAAAGATGGCAAAGATTTACGGACCCAACTGACCAGGAGGAATACCTGAGCCTAGCCCGGGAAGTACGAAATCGATTTCTAGAAAGGAATATTGAAAAATGGGAGGAAACGTGCTGTAAAATAATAGAAATAGAATAATGTAAAATTATTATTATTATTATTATTATTATTATTATTATTATTATTATTATTATGGGTAGCTGGAATGGCTGATGACAGGGAAAACCGGAGTATCCGGAGAAAAACCTGTCCCGCCTCCGTTTTGTCCAGCACGAATGTCACATGGAGTGACCGGGATTTCAACCACGGAACCCAGCTTTGAGAGGCCGGCGCGGTGCCGCCTGAGCAACGGAGGATCCTTATCAGTACATTAATAACAGTAAAATCAATTGGTCTTACCTCCTTCTACACCCCACCGCCGTTAAGTTTATTTACCGCCAACCCCCCCCCCCAAAAAAAAAATTAAAAGGAGGCTTGTTTCTTTATGTTTAAGGGAGATTCCAAACACCAATGTTCACGTCTATTACCTTCAGTTTTGGGATATAAGTATCCCCATAAAAGTAATTTACTTTTTCACTTCATTTCACACTACCCCCCCCCCTCCCCGCCTAAGTGAACTTTCCCGAAAAAATTACGTGTTTCTTTAATAGTAAAGGATCTTCTAAATACCAATTATCACGACTCTAACTTCTAATTTTTTGATTTATGTGTCCTCATGAAAGGAATTCAACTCCTTTACACGCCCGCCCTCCAAGATGGTTTCCCGCCCAAAACGCGTTTTTCTTTGTTTCTAAAGGAGATCCAAATACGAATTTTCACATCTGTAATAACTTTAGTTTTTTATTAGATGTATGTATTCTCATACAATTAAGCCAATTAATTTTTCAATTCTTTCACCCCCCCCCCTTCATAGGATTTTAAGAGAATACGTGTATTTTTACTTTTAAAGCAGATTGAAAATATCAAATTTCACGTCTGTAAAATCTTCATTTTGATATATCAGTAGCGTAATTAAAAGAATTCAACACCATTTTCAGTCACTTTTACCCCCCACCCTCCACCCAGGTGATATTTCCGAAAACTAAAAATACACGTTTCTGTATGTTTAATAGAGATAAAAAATACCATTTTTCACTTCTGTAACATGTTAAGTTTTTTAGATATACTGTAAAAATTCTCATTTCAAAATTTCACCCCTTTTGAGTTCCCCTTAAGTGGAGTTTCCAAAAACAAATCACCTATGTTTCTTTACATTTACAGGAGATTCCAAACACCCACTTTTTACGTCTGTAACATTTTACGTTTCCAAGATATTCTGTAGATATAGTCTTTCAATAATTCACCCCAATTTGTCACTTCTGTTTAACCGCCATTAATTGGATTTTCCGAAAACAAAATATACGTGTTTCTTTATTTTTAAAGGAGATTCTAAATACCAATTTTCACATCTATAACCTTTAAAAGTTTTGAGATATAGATGCACTCATTTTAAAATATTACCCCCTTTTCACCCCTCCCTTAATTGGATTTTCCAGAAACAAAAAAATACGTGTTTTTTATTTTTAAAGGAGATCCCATACACCAATTTTCAGGTCTGTAATATCTTCAGTTTCTGAGATATAAGTAGCCTCATTAAAGGCATTCAACCCTGTTTCAGACAATTCCACAAGCGTAAGAAGTACTTGACAATGATTCTGACAATTCCGCAATCGAAATACATATTGACATATACTAGAATCTCATCACTAGCCGGTAAACAGGGTACAGACGAACAAAAATTTTCATGAGAGAAATCGAAAATCGAAACTGTCATATTGATGCTACAGTAGAATGTATTACTCAGATATTATTACGTTCCAGCGTTACATTGCAAAACCTAGGTCCGCCATTAATATCGGGCTCCGAAGAATATGCTGTTTCCATTTTCCCTTATATGCTTGTGTGATCATACGGCTGTTAATCAGAAATCAAAATGGGCATACTGTAATAGATCACAAACAGTAGTTCCTGCGAACACTATAATATGCTTCTCAATGACCGTAAAATAATACAACGCTTAATCCACGTGGAGCATTCATACAGACGTCAAACTGCTGCTGCATCACTGCTAATGGAGAATCAGGAAAGTAGACGCAGATTATTATTGGTGTGGTCAAAAGAAACAGGTTCCACTTCTCCGCTAATATTGCCACTTGCTCCAAACAAAGGCTACAATAATAATAATAATAATAATAATAATAATAATAATAATAATAATAATAATAATAATAATAATAATTTTCATCGTCGATGTTATCAGTAGCTATCGCGCAGCTGTGAGCTTGCATTCGAGAAAAAGTGGGTTCGAACCCCACTGTCGGCAGCCTTGAAAATGGTTTTCCATTGTTTCACATTTTCACATCAGGAAAGCGCTTGGGTTGTAGGTACCTCAATTAAGGCCAGGGACGTTTCCTTCCAACTTCTAGCCCTTTTCTGTCCCATCGTCGCCATCAAACCTAACTCTAACGGTGGGACGTAAAGAAAATTGCAAATATATATCAGTAATAATTATACAGCCTAGTGTTGGCTTCGGATTCTCGCAGGGGTTTCCTTTAGCGTCCATACCTTTGACATTTGCCCGTCAGTTCTTCAGTTCAGATCTGTTCACATTGTCTAACTATAAGTCTCATTCAATACACAGTGTATTAATTGAGGACTTTCACATCTCTTCCCCTCCCTTCAATAGTGTATTTTATAATTAGTTCTCTTCGGTATATCCTCATCGCTTCTTCTCCTTACATGTTCTGTCTTTATTAGTCTAGTTAATTAAAATCGCAATAGCAATGATCTGTGCACGTGATATAAAAGTTTGGTATATGTATCTCGTTAGCGAGGGTTATGCGCCTATTACAGTTATAGCAGTTTGAAGATGCCTAATGACCTGCATCATGTTTATGCTATTTCCAATTATTACGTCCTGTGATTGGTAATTACGTATTATCATAAATGGATTAGTCATCTCCCCAGATTTCTTGTAAAATTAAAATATTAGCCTTAAGAAACACTTTCAATCCTTGCCAACGACGACATTTGAACCCACTTAACTTCTAATGCTATGGATGTGAACACTTTGACAAGTGCAATGAGCAATCACTTTCGAAGAGACCATGAAACACGTCCGTGTTTATATGTCAAGTGAAGCGGAGGCGCCTTTAAACTGTTCTGTGGAAACGTTTGGAATTTTTGCTCTTCCGCTGACTGTCTGGAATGTCGTCTAAAGGAAGACCGCAAGTGAATGGTAGCGACATTCACAGTAGCCCACCACACTTCAAAGAGAACCACCACTGAAGCTGACGGCAAGTGAAACGGATCGCTAAATTCTGGGGCTGCCTATTCTGAGTTAATGCCTGGAATTGACGTAAGTTTTAATGTCAAGCGACATGGATTAAAGTTATAGTAGACAATGTGGTGCATCCTGAGAAAAGGCGAAGTCGGATGTGGAAGACAAAGACACTCCAGACATGAAAAGAGAAAGATAAAATATAGTGTCATCTGTTCCTCTTTGGAGGCACAAAGGATTTAATCAACTGTACGACGGGGTTTACTCGCAGTCATATTGTTATAAGAATATGAGTTAATAGACGAACAATAGCCTGTTTCATTGCTTGTGAAACGTGCAACTGCAAAGCACTCCTCCTCATGTAGCTAAGAAACACTGTCTAATAAACAGTACAGTCAGAGCATTTCATCTAGTTAGCTATCAGTGGAACTGTACTCAGCAAGACCATCGTTGAGTAGGTTGATTCACAATACCAATCATTTACGACACCGTTCCGTTAGTATTATTACAATGAATAATACTCACTCTTTTTTCTTTCCTACCTATTCATACTTTGATTCCTGCTCTGCCTGTCTCCCTCTTTTCTCTTTTACCCTATCTCAACGTTGTCCTTTCTAAACCTTTCGGTTTCCTTTTCTCCGTTCATCGTTTACGCTCTCCTTCTATTAGTCTCTCTGTTTTCGCTGCTAAACCTTCCTCGCAGGGGGCATGATAGCGCTGTGGTGTCGTCAGTGGCTTTACACCAAGGGGTCCGTGATTTGAATTCCAGCCTATGGATTTCGCGTAAAACTTGAGATCACGTTACTATAATTAGGATATCAACAATTCCTTACTCCAAGATGAACATTTATTTTCTCCAATCCCCTCCCTCTCAAATGTCACCCATAATTCTATGTTAACTGACGTACATGATATTATGTTATATATGCTGTTTTATTTTCTACTAGCAAATGTACCCGCGCTTCGCTACGGTATTCTACATAGTATACGGATATCAAAGCAAATCACTGCACATGCAGTGAATAAAACTTTTTTAAATTGCATGTCTCTTAGCGTTATCCGAGAAACAGCACTGGAAGGTCCCCATACGTTATTTCCAATGTAAAGTGTGAGTTGTGAAGTTGCGATGATAACAGCAGACTCACTAGCCTACTGCGATTCACAATCGAGTTGGGAAGTTAACATTATAACGGCAGGCCCGATTGCCTACTGCGCGGTCACAATCGATATCGGGAGTTTTCGTTAAAATGGCAGGCCCCCTTTCCTACTTCCAGACAGATTACAGTTGAGGAGATTTTATTATAATGACTGGCTACTTCCCTACCACCAGTCAAAATTGAGTTGTACTGTTAGTATAATGACAGGCTCCTTTTTCTGCCGCCAGCCAGGTCAGTGCCAGTCACACCGAGTTGATGAGTTTCCATTAAAATAGTACGCCACGATTCCTGATGCCAGTCACATTGTAGATGAGTACATTTGTTTATAAAGGCTGGCACTCTTGCCTACAGCCAAACACAATCAGGTAGAGAAGTTTTGAAAAAAATTGCATGCTCCCTTGCCTTCTGCAAGTGAAACCGAGAAGTGAATTATTCATTACAATGGTTGACCCTCCTTACTAATGCCAATTACACAGGAGTTGGAGAAGGACTCCATTCCTACTGCCACTAATCGTCGATGTGGGGAGTACTGATAACAATAGCACACACACCCTTTCTCGATCGCTACAAATCGACATAAATATATATAGATCGACATACGAAAGTATATGCATGTTTACAATATTGTAGACCTTTATTTATAGATTAACTGCTGCTAAACGGTACGTCAAATCGACAAACGGATTGTACCATAAGAGGCCGTATTTAGCGGTCTTAATGGCTGGTCGTATGATATTTTATTGTATCTCATCTATTCATGGATCAAATTGATTTAGTATCGTTGAATAGTGAAATTTCAGCAAGATTTCCTCAAAGTGCATTACATTTCGGATACTTATGTGACAACTACAAACGTAGCATTTGGTTCACGTATGGCTTCTGGGTGGGCAAATGTCCGTATAGAATTTAATGATTCTATCTTTCCTCTAAGTGATTCAATGTATGAATCATATGTGCAAAATTTGCAAAAATTTACTTACAATCGAGAAATAAAGACTCATCTAACGTATAAGGGATGGAGATACGACAAAATTCATTGGACCAAAGTTATAGATCACTCCAAACTGAACCGAGGTTGTAACAACTGTTTTATGATAGGACTTGCAGTTTAGCAACACAAAGCATCGAAGCGAAAGTGTGCACCGTCATTAATATTGACTTATATTTCGATATTATACGGGGATAAAAAGTGGAAAGTTTACAAAGATCTTGGAAGTTTTTCGTCGGTTACATGCTAAAAGGTATAACTTCTCTAAATTTCAATTTTCTAGCTCGTCAAGCAGATTGTGCCGCAAACTTGATTTTGAGGGAGGGCATAAAAAATTAGAACTTTCAGGAATCTAAAGCTAAAAAATATGCAGATGTTCATTATCACACCATAAACGGGTAGTTATACGAATATTTCTCAAAAGTAGTCAATGTACAGACACATGGGCGTTACGATTTTACTTATATACATAGCGCAATCTGCTCCACGTACAACACATCTTGGGCTATGTCCGCTGGAATTAGGCTGCAAGACCGAAGCCATTAATCTTCCTGTCGAAGAAATGCACAAGTGAAAAAAGGTTTAGAAACGGATTTCCATCAAGATTGGCCGATTTCCAGTCAGGTTGGTCCTATAGGCTATATGTGGGAGAGTAAAATCACTATTTTGGTTCCCTATAACATCCCAGTTCATTCCGGGAATTTGAAATAATACGGATCTAAAACTTATCTTTGGACAGGTGGATGCTAAATACAAAGTTTGGTTTAAATATCTTCAGTAGTTTTCTAGTTTTAAGATATGCGCTGTGCAGGCACCCGCTTTTGAGTTATATCTGTTGGTACTTGGACTGAGAAACCGTCCGTTAATGATATCTTCCTTATTAATCCTCCTATCGTAATAATGCACATGAGAAAAAAGGTTTCAGAAATTGCTATCCATTCACGATGGTCGATTTAAATTAATTTTGTTTTGTTTGTTCATATTTTTTGGGAGTCTGAAATCATAGTTCCGGCTTCGGATAAACCCCCAGTACATTTAGGTATTCAGGAATAATATCGACTCTAAAACCTACCCAAGGACAGGTGCATTCTAAATATCAAGTTTGGTAGAAGTATATCCAGCAGTTTTCAAGTCATAAGAGCTCATACAAACAAACAGACAGACACCCAAGCTAAACAATATGCAGATGGTCGTTATTACACCTGAAACGGATAACTGTACGGAAATTTCTTCAAAATAGTCAATGTACAAACACGTGATTTTTAAGATTTTATTAATATAGATTTGTTGATACATTTTCGGTGAAAACAGGTTCCAAGAAGGACATTTCAGGAATAATTAATGAACAAGGAGAGTGTGTATGTGAGGATCTTCAAAAGGCAGACGTATTCAGTCAGCAGTATGTAAAGATTGTTGGTTACAAGGATAATGTTCAGATAGAGGAGGAGACTAAGGCTGAAGAAATATTAAAATTTGCAGATGATAACAATGACATTTACAATAAGATACAAAAGTTGAAAACTAGAAAAGCGGCTGGAATTGATACGATTTCTGGGGATATACTAAAGACAATGGGTTGGGATATAGTACCATATCTGAAGTACTTATTTGATTACTGTTCGGTCGGATGAGCTATACCAAATTAATGGAGAGTTGCTATAGTAGACCCTGTATATAAAGGAAAGGGTGATAGACATAGGGCTGAAAATTACAGGCCAGTGAGTTTGACATGCATTGTATGTAAGCTTTGGGAAGGCATTCTTTCTGATTATATTAGACACGTTTGTGAAATTAATAACTGGTTCGATAGAAGGCAGTTCACCGGGCGAGGTGGCCGTGCGCGTAGAGGCGCGCGGCTGTGAGCTTGCATCCGGGAGATAGTAGGTTCGAATCCCACTATCGGCAGCCCTGAAGATGGTTTTCCGTGGTTTCCCATTTTCACACCAGGCAAATGCTGGGGCTGTACCTTAATTAAGGCCACGGCCGCTTCCTTCCAACTCCTAGGCCATTCCTATCCCATCGTCGCCATAGGACCTATCTCTGTCGGCGCGACGTAAAGCCCCTAGTAAAAAAAAAAAGGGGCAGTTCGGTTTAAGGAAAGGTTATTCCACTGAAGCTCAACTTGTAGGATTCCAGCAAGATATAGCAGATATCATGGATTCAGGAGGTCAAATGGACTGTATCGCGATTGACCTGTCTAAAGTATTTGATAGGGTGGATCATGGGGGACTACTGGCAAAAATGAGTGCAATTGGACTAGACAAAAGAGTGACTGAATGGGTTGCTATATTTCTAGAAAATAGATCTCAGAGAATTACTGTAGAGTAGGTGGAGCTTTATCTGAACCTGTAATAATTAAGAGGGGAATTCCTCAAGGCAGTATTATCGGACCTTTATGTTTTCTTATATATATATATATATATAAATGATATGAGTAAAGAAATGGAATCAGAGGTAAGGCTTTTTGCGGATGATGTTATTCTGTATAGTGTAATAAATAAGTTACAAGATTGTGAGCAACTGCAACGTGACCTCGAAAATGTGAGATGGACAGCAGGCAATTGTATGTTGATAAACGGGGTTAAAAGTATGGTTGTGAGTTTCACAAATAGGAAAAGTCCTCTCAGTTTTAATTACTGCTTTGATGGGGTGAAAGTTCCTTTTGGGGATCATTGTTAAGTATCTAGGTGTTCATATAAGGAAAGATCTTCATTGGGGTAATCACATAAATGGGATTGTAAATAAAGGGTACAGATCTCTGGACATGGTTACGAGGGCGTTTAGGGGTTGTAGTAAGGATGTAAAGGAGAGGGCATATAAGTCTCTGGTAAGACCCCAACTAGAGTATGGTTCCAGTGTATGGGACCCTCACCAGGAGTACCTGATTCAAGAACTAGAAAAAATCCAAAGAATATCAGCTCGATTTTTTCTAGATGATTTTGGACAAAAGAGTAGCGTTACAAAAATGTTGCAATGTTTGGGCTGGGAAGAACTGAGAGGAAGAAGGAGAGCTGCTCGACTAAGTGGTATGTTCCGAGCTGTCAGCGGAGAGGTGGCGTGGAACGACATTAGTGGACGAATAAGTTTGAGTGGCGTTTGTAAAAGTAGGAAAGATCACAATATGAAGATAAATTTGAAATTCAAGAGGACAAACTGGGGCAACTATTCATTTATAGGAAGGGGAGTTAGGGATTCGAATAACTAACCAAGGGAGACGTACAACGAATTTCCAATTTTTTTGAAATCATTTAGGAAAAGTCTATTTGAAATCATTTAGGAAAAGTCTAGGAAACCAACAGATAGGGAATCTGCCACCTGGGCGACTGACCTAAATTCAGATCAGTATCGATTGAAAAGGTGGAACAGGAAATGACTGAGAAATAAAGATGCGACCATGGCCACAATTGATGCAGGGACACAATATTTACTATTTACCTTGTGTGACAAGGCGAAACATGGAGTACTATTTTCACGGCCGATGGTGGTGGGATTCGAACCAAGAGTCTCAAAGCGCAAGCTTACAACTACTTCGGCCGAACTTCCCAGTCAACTTGCTCAATTGAACTTGTTGATGATGGGATAGAGAAAGTACTATGAAGGAAGCGGCCGTGGCCTTAATTAAGGCCTGATGTGAAACTGGAAACAAAGGAAAAACATCTTCAGGGCTTCTGAGAGTGGTGCGCGAACCGACCACGTCGGTACCTATTTTTTTTTCAAATTACAACGTGGGCCTAACTAATTGTACCCTATTCAAATTATTCAGAAAATAAATAATTCCCCATTCGTGCATTGTGTCCGCGTAGAAGTATGGATATGTTTTGGGCTGAGAAGACGAGAGAGCAAGTTCATATCGACTATTCTATGCTTTTCGAAATAAACTACGCTTGTACCTCCGTGCTCTACAATCACTTCTGCTCCCGGAATATAACACTGAGCTTGCGTTCTTACAGCAATTAATTACGGAACAAGTACAAAATAAAGGTAATTGGGCTAAATTAGTCACCTGAGAAACATGCACTGCATGTAAGCTTTGGGAAAGCATTCTTTCTGATTATATAAGACATGTTTGCGAAATTAATAACTGGTTTGATAGAAGGCAGTTTGGGTTTAGGAAAGGTTATTCCACTGAAGCTCAACTTTTAATAATGTTATTGGCTTTTACGTCACACTAACCACTCTTTGACGGTTTTCAGAGATGCCGAGGTGCCGGAATTTAGTCCCGCAGGAGTTCTTTTTACGTGCCAGTAAATCTACCGACACGAGGCTGACGTATTTGAGCACCTTCAAATACAACCGGACTGAGCCAGGATCGAACCTGCCACGTTGGGGTCAGAAGGTCAGCGCCTACACGTCTGAGCCACTCAGCCCGGCAGCTCAACTTTTAGGTTCCAGCAAGATATAGCAGATATCCTGGATTCAGGAGGTCAATTGGACTGTATCGCGATTGACCAATCCAAGGCATTTAAGAGGATAGATCATGGGAGACTACTGGCAAAAATGAGTGCTATTGGACTAGACAAAAGGGTGACTGAATGGGTGGCTATGTTTCTAGAAGGTAGAACTCAAAGAATTTGAGTAGACGAAGCTTTATCTGTCCCTGTAATAATTAAGAGGGGAATTCCTCAAGGCAGTATTATTGGACCTTAATGTTTTCTTATATATATATGTTGTGATTATTGGGATTTGATTATTTGGACTCGGAAGACGGCGATGAATTATGTATGTAAAGTATTTATTCAATTGTTTGTTTTGGTTTTCCTCAGTATGTAAATTTTGGAATTGTTTAATTTGTTTGAAGTCGATATGATTTTAAAATTATTTGATTGTCATTGTAATTCTGGTGCATCCTGTACCACACGCGCCACATCGGCGTGGGAGATTTCCGGTTTCGTAAAGTTGCACAAATTTCGTAATATTTCTAGAGGCTTCCTAAATGTTCTTTGTCAGCACTATTTTTTTCTGCGCTCCTATTGGAGAAAATAAAAGGAAATGTGATTGGTAGGTGAAGGAAAACATCGTACGCTCATTGGCCGTGGTAAGATTTCATAATTTCCGGGGAGAAGCGTTGTCGCTGGAGCCTTGCTCTGCGAGGGCGTCTTTTCTGTTTGACCACTGAAGGGAACGGTCACCTTCCAAGGTACGGGTCTTCTGGGCCCCGCCATCCGGTAAGCACTGATTATTATTTTTTTTAACTTTTCTGGTATTCAGTTTCAGATGTAGTGTTTCATTTAATTTATCTTGCCGGAGCGTACCCGTGTTTCCTTCTGCTTCCAAATGTTATAATTATTGACTTAGCCGTTTCGGTAAGTCGCCTCACTTTGTCAAGAGATAGTTCCCGTTTGTTGTTTTGTAAATTAATTGTTATACGCCTTTCGAAGTAATCCTTATCAGTAATATTTTTCTCGGGACTATCTCATTCATTCCGCTTCATCATGGAATATTCATCTTTAGGTCGGGTACCCTTTCTCAGAAGTGTTTTTGAGGGGGCTACCCACTGAAGATGCTCTGCTCCATGATTATACGTAAATTATTTTTCCTCCTTAGATGTATCTCTTCACTTTAGTATAACGTTACCTTCCTTTATTTATTTCGAACTGTTTTGGGTTTTTAAAGGTAACGCCACGACAGTGGAACGTCATGTGTGATGTTCCGGTGTAAAATAAATTTAATTACTAAATGCTACCCTCATGTAAATTGTAATGGTTGTTGAAATTATGCCGTCATTATTTTAATTGTATCTTGGTTATTGCTTTATATATGGAATCAAATCTAACTTGTTAAGTAAAGTTTAGGATTACATTGACTTCGCTTCTTCAGTGTTACCAATACCTTCCACCGCCTGGATATGGTTCCCAGCCGCTTCCCGGTTATCCTTTCTTAATAGTCATGTTGGTTAAACTGTTTGTTTATTTCCTGTGATTTATGTACTTGCAAATTTAGTTTCGTATATGTTGACATGCCTAGTGTAGAGTACTTTTGGCGAATGCATTACGGTAGCAAACATTTTCTCTTCATTAAACCTATTAATTGTAACCTTACCCTTTGGAGAGGTTGCAGTATGGTAGCAGAGCGTGGTTGCTGAAGAAGCAAAGTTGACGGTAATTCGGTGGTTATAACCTAAAATTTAATTCAAGTATTATCTCGTAGTTTCCTTTTTTTATCAACATGTCTCGTGCTATCCCAGGGCCGTTCCATTTGAGGAAGGAGGAATTAGCTTACGAACTTCGTATTCGTAAGTTGAATTCGACAGGAAAGGTTAAGGATGACACGAGCTTGTTGAAACAATCGCTAAATGAACCTGTTTTCGTCCCAGGGTTATCAACAGATGAAGTGTGCGCATCTTTGTCGATTGTCAGAGATAAAATTGTAGAATATAAAGCCATTATCATGTCATTTTGTTCTTCTAAACCGTCCGATGCACAGTTAACACGTGCGAAAGGCCAAGTGCAGCATTACGTGGACAGGATTCGCGATCTGTTGGCGCATAATTTATCTGAAGATGAGCGATGCGAGTGCGAATCGTTGTTATTGCAGTTTTGTGATATTTTTGATAAAATTGTTGGATTGCTGGAAGGTAATTCTTTGCCTAGCTCAAGTTCTATAGTTAATGTACCCGTCCAATCTGAAACGTGTGACAGTGACACTGTATCTGTATCTACTGCTTCACAAGTTAGTGCAGTGGTCATTTGTAATGATGTTCCCGTGCAATCTTTTCCTGCTGTAGTTACCAGTGCTTCTCTGCCCGTGAATAATTATAGTGGTGCTTCTTGTACGCAAGTTGCTATGTCAACTGTTCCTTTGGGAACTGTTAATTCTACTGTGTCTTTATCTCATCCTCCGGTTGCGACCCAAGTTATTTCTCTTCCTATCGTACAAAGATATCCCCATGTCCAAGCGTCACCTGTAGTAAATTCTTCAGGGGTGTCACAGATGTGTGAAAATGTGTCGCAAATGCAAATATCTGTGCCGGTTTCTATGCAATCTAACCTCAGTCCTAACCTCACTTTTAGTACTCCTACCCTATCCCAGGAGCGTTCAAATCAAGATTTCTTTACTACTGTGATGCCTTCTTGTAACCAATCCAGTGCTGTTCAGGTACGTACTGCTCCTGCTGCTTCTCAAATTTTTTCAAACTTGCCTCACCCATTAACTGCTATATTTAAGGGTGTATCTAAGTTCACCGCTAATTCGATTGACGAAGTTATAGTGTTTCTATGTTTTTTGGTTGAATTTAAAGATCAGAGTATAGTGTATTCCTTAAGTCGTGACAATTTCTTCCAAGTCTTATATCCACATGTATCTGGAGCTCTTTCTGAGCATAAGAGCCATTTCAGAAAAGTGGACAGTTGACCAATTTCATGCACATGTGCTTGAGTTTTTTATTCCTTCCCGTGCTTTGTCTTCTTTGGTTCAAAAGCATTATTTTCGCGTACAGCATTTGAATGAAACATTGTCGGAATACATCCAGGACATTAAGTTCAATGCTCGGATCTTCATGCTAAACTATTCTGAGTCTCAAATGGTTGCTAGCATTATTGAGGGTCTTGCACCAAATTACCGGTCGTATCTTGCTCTGTCACCACGACCCGCTACGTTCGCTCAGTTGGAAGCTATTACTGTTTCTGCTGAAGGCATTAGGTATGCCGACCAGTTACGAGTCGCATTAGCTCCTCCTCCTGTGAGCATGTCTTCTCAGGTCACTAGTACCGTTTCTACTTCTTCCAAGCCACGTAATTCACGTGCATGTTATAGTTGTGGTTCTACGGATCACTTCCAGCGGAATTGTCCTAAGATTGGGCCCTTAGGCAATTCAAAACCTGTCATGGGTGGTCAACTTCAAAATTTCCAAAGGAATTGTCCTAAGATTGAGCCCTTAGGCAATTCAATTCCGAATGAGAATAGAGTTTCTCTCTCCACTAGTTCTTGCAGATATTGTGGGTCAAATAGACACTTTTCAAGACAGTGTCCTCGCAATTCTTCCGGCTCTGGGCGTTCTGGTAATAGTAATCCCAGATGACTAGCCGCCGATCCTGGTGCCAAAACTTATAGTGTACCTTCATGTTTCGTCTGTTATCGCTGTCAATTAGTTGATGATTTACCCGACCCTGTAGTCGATTATAAGCTTCAGTCTGACCCTAGTGTCAATTTTCCAAAATCTTGTGGTATTTCTGCTATTCCTCCATGTAAATTACCTTACATTTGCCTAGAAGTGAACAATGAACCAGTTTGTGCTCTAGTTGATTCTGGAAGTAGCCTCACCTTGATGAGTGAAAATTTGTATAACTCTGTGAAATCTGTTTGTAAGTTCCCTGCTTTAACACCTGTGTCTTTAACCTGCCATACGGCTAATTCTAATTCCTTGAATTTGATTGGAAGTCTGAATCTCAAAATTAGAATACGTAATTTCACATGGAAAATGCCCGTGGTAGTGGTGAAAGATTTATCTTGTCCTTTCATTATCGGTGCAAATTTTATTGCCAAAACTGGTATGGTTTTGCATCTTCAATATAATGAATTCCAGTTTAAGTCTTCCATGAGGATCTTTAAATTGTGTAACCGTTCTCCTATCCTTCCTTATCATGTCAGTGCTGTGTCTGAGGACACAAGTGAACCAAAAGCTTTCGACTTTAATCATTTGCCTGATGATCAGGCCAACCAGCTTAGGAATCTTTGTGATAAATTTCCTGATGTGTTCACTGACAAGTTAGGTGTGACCAATGTTTTGGAATATAAAATTGAAGTAACTGACAATGTACCTGTTCGTTCTCCTCCGTACCGGTTGTCGCCTCCTAAGATGAAAGCCATTAAGGCTATCATCGACCAAATGCTTGCTGATGGTGTAATACGTCCTTCTAAATCTGCGTACTCTTCTCCCAAATTCCTAGTCCCTAAACCACAGGGTGGTTTTCGGCCTGTAATAGACTATCGAATGTTGAATAAGCGAGTTGTGCTTCAATCTGTTCCACTTCCTGACTTGCACTCTTGTTTCTCTTGGTTTGCTAATGCCAAAATTTTTACCACTTTTGATCTGAATCAGGCGTACTATCAGATACCTCTTGCTGAGGAATCCAAGCATCTCACAGCTTTTGCTACTGACTGGAACCTCTATGAATTTGAGCGCGTGCCGTTCGGACTGGCAACGGGAGCTGCTGTTTTGACTCGGCTGCTGGATAACGTGTTGTCAGACATTAAATTCAAATTCGTTTATAATTATCTTGATGATTTGGTAATTTTTAGCGAAACCTTTGAAGAACACCTTGCTCATATCAATGAAGTCCTTGAAAGGCTCCGTAAAGCAGGACTAACCCTTAAGGCTAGCAAAGTGACTTTTGCACAGCCTCAGATGTCCTTCCTAGGCCATATCGTGTCCGAGAAAGGCGTTTCGGTTGACCAATCTCGTACTGCAGCTTCCAAAATTTTCCTACTCCTAAAGATGTCAAAGCTGTCGCTAGGTTCGTTGGTATGGTCAATTTCTTCCGTAAATTTATCCCTAATTTCGCTGAAAGAGCAGCCCTATTAAATGCCTTGAGGAGAAAAGATGCTAAATTTGAGTGGGGTGATGCCCAACTTGAAGCTTTCTATGATCTGAAATCTGCTTTATGTAATGCTCCTGTGCTGGCGATGCCAGATTTTTCTAAACGTTTCATTCTCCAAACCGACGCCTCATCTACAGGTATATCTGGTGTTCTCCTTCAGGAATTTGAAGATGGACGTCGTCCTATCTCTTATGCTTCACGTAGTCTAAATCCTGCTGAACGCAACTATTCTATATATGAGTTAGAAGCCTTAGCTGTTGTTTTCTCCTTGGAGAAATTTAGAATGTATCTTGAACATCTACCTTTTGATCTTGAAACAGACAATCAGGCATTGAGTTGGGTACTGGCCAAGCCAAGAAGAACTGGTCGTCTTGCGCGTTGGGCAGTACGCATCTCAGCTTTTCAATTTGAAGCTCGTCACATTCGTGGGACTCAAAATGTTATTGCCGACACTCTTAGTAGAATGTTCTACCCTGGCAGTTCTGATCCTCAATTAGAATCCGCTGATCCCTTTCCTGAACAAGTTTCGGCCTTTGTTAATGTGGTTTTGACCAATTCCCCTGTCCTTTTCAAAGATATTTCTAAACATCAGGAAGACGATCCTGAATTGAAGGGTATTATTGACAGGATTAAATCTGGTGAACATGTCAAACCGTATGCCCTCAAAAATGGTGTTCTGTGTTGTCCTGCTCGTGGGCGCAGAGACCCCAAAATTGTTGTACCTTCTAATCTAGTCCCTGCTCTTCTATATATATAAAAGCAAGTCGGGCTGGAGCGATGTATATATAAATATTTAAAAATGAAAAAAGACGTGAATTAATGAGGCACTTCCAGAAATCTCAGAAATTTGAAACTTGGTACGAGGGAAACTGATGACCCCAGGATCCCTAGAAAAATCAGAAATTCTCAAAATTCCCTGAAGGGGGCACGCTGGGGGGCTCAAATTTTGGGCTCAGTATAAGAACACAGTCGTATAGTATATCCAAAACGATAACCTATAGGTTTCTTGGGCTTAAAAATTTTCGGGAATTTCCTCATTTTTATCCCCAATCCCCCCAAATCAAGATGGCGGCACAACCTGCGAGACGAGGTAGACAATTGAAATTTGGTGAAATTATAGCTTTTGAACCCTAACCGACGGGAAAATTCCAAGATGTTCAAATTTTTCACTTTTTACCCCCAAGGATATCGAAATATGGAGGCAATTTTAATGACTGTGCAGACATTCCTTCTGAGCTATTTTTTGGCTAAACGGTAAGTCGTATCACAAAACGGATGGCACAATGTCCCTTCAATTCGGAGTGATCTACAACTTTGGTCCTGTGACATTTTGTCGTATCTCTCTCCCTTATACGTTAAATTTGGCCGTATTTCTGGATTGTTCGTAAATTTGGTGATTTTTACAAGTACATTTTATTGTTTGACACACTTATAACAATGATAGGATCATCACGTTGTGTGCGCACATTGGCACGATTAAGGGACATATGTGTACCAAATTTCATGATTCTAGCTTATACATAAGTAGGCAAAATGTAATGTAAAATGTTAAAAATGCACCCAAATTTCACCCTATTCAAAATTTGAACTCAATTTACCCCCTTAATATGGGAGATACGAGGAAATGGTTTAGAAATAAACACGTAGAGCGATAAATGAGGCGTCTGATGGCGCAAACCGTTTCTTAATATCATAAACCGTTTAGGAGATATGAATCTCGAAGTGGAAGTCTGCACTTTTCAACGTGCTCATGCTTATCCGTCATCTATATATATAAAAGCAAGTCGGGCTGGAGCGATGTATATATAAATATTTAAAAATGAAAAAAGAAGTGAATTAATGAGGCACTTCCAGAAATCTCAGAAATTTGAAACTTGGTACGAGGGAAACTGATGACCCCAGGATCCCTAGAAAAATCAGAAATTCTCAAAATTCCCTGAAGGGGGCACGCTGGGGGGGCTCAAATTTTGGGCTCAGTATAAGAACACAGTCGTATAGTATATCCAAAACGATAACCTATACGTTTCGTGGGCTTAAAAATTTTCGGGAATTTCCTCATTTTTATCCCCAATCCCCCTAAATCAAGATGGCGGCACAACCTGCGAGACGAGGTAGACAATTGAAATTTGGTGAAATTATAGCTTTTGAACCCTAACCGACGGGAAAATTCCAAGATGTTCAAATTTTTCACTTTTTACCCCCAAGGATATCGAAATATGGAGGCAATTTTAATGACTGTGCAGACATTCCTTCTGAGCTATTTTTTGGCTAAACGGTAAGTCGTATCACAAAACGGATGGCACAATGTCCCTTCAATTCGGAGTGATCTACAACTTTGGTCCTGTGACATTTTGTCGTATCTCTCTCCCTTATACGTTAAATTTGGCCGTATTTCTGGATTGTTCGTAAATTTGGTGATTTTTACAAGTATATTTTATTGTTTGACACACTTATAACAATGATAGGATCATCACGTTGTGTGCGCACATTGGCACGATTAAGGGACATATGTGTACCTAATTTCATGATTCTAGCTTATACATAAGTAGGCAAAATGTAATGTAAAATTTTAAAAATGCACCCAAATTTCACCCTATTCAAAATGTGAACTCAATTTACCCCCTTAATATGGGAGATACGAGGAAATGGTGTAGAAACAAACATGCAGAACGATAAATGAGGCGTCTGATGGCGCAAACCGTTTCTTAATATCATAAACCGTTTAGGAGATATGAATCTCGAAGTGGAAGTCTGCACTTTTCAACGTGCTCATGCTTATCCGTCATCTATATATATAAAAGCAAGTCGGGCTGGAGCGATGTATATATAAATATTTAAAAATGAAAAAAGACGTGAATTAATGAGGCACTTCCAGAAATCTCAGAAATTTGAAACTTGGTACGAGGGAAACTGATGACCCCAGGATCCCTAGAAAAATCAGAAATTCTCAAAATTCCCTGAAGGGGGCACGCTGGGGGGCTCAAATTTTGGGCTCAGTATAAGAACACAGTCGTATAGTATATCCAAAACGATAACCTATAGGTTTCTTGGGCTTAAAAATTTTCGGGAATTTCCTCATTTTTATCCCCAATCCCCCCAAATCAAGATGGCAGCACAACCTGCGAGACGAGGTAGACAATTGAAATTTGGTGAAATAATAGCTTTTGAACCCTAACCGACGGGAAAATTCCAAGATGTTCAAATTTTTCACTTTTTACCTCTCTATATATAAAAGCAAGTCGGGCTGGAGCGATGTATATATAAATATTTAAAAATGAAAAAAGACGTGAATTAATGAGGCACTTCCAGAAATCTCAGAAATTTGAAACTTGGTACGAGGGAAACTGATGACCCCAGGATCCCTAGAAAAATCAGAAATTCTCAAAATTCCCTGAAGGGGGCACGCTGGGGGGCTCAAATTTTGGGCTCAGTATAAGAACACAGTCGTATAGTATATCCAAAACGATAACCTATAGGTTTCTTGGGCTTAAAAATTTTCGGGAATTTCCTCATTTTTATCCCCAATCCCCCCAAATCAAGATGGCGGCACAACCTGCGAGACGAGGTAGACAATTGAAATTTGGTGAAATAATAGCTTTTGAACCCTAACCGACGGGAAAATTCCAAGATGTTCAAATTTTTCACTTTTTACCCCCAAGGATATCGAAATATGGAGGCAATTTTAATGACTGTGCAGACATTCCTTCTGAGCTATTTTTTGGCTAAACGGTAAGTCGTATCACAAAACGGATGGCACAATGTCCCTTCAATTCGGAGTGATCTACAACTTTGGTCCTGTGACATTTTGTCGTATCTCTCTCCCTTATACGTTAAATTTGGCCGTATTTCTGGATTGTTCGTAAATTTGGTGATTTTTACAAGTATATTTTATTGTTTGACACACTTATAACAATGATAGGATCATCACGTTGTGTGCGCACATTGGCACGATTAAGGGACATATGTGTACCAAATTTCATGATTCTAGCTTATACATAAGTAGGCAAAATGTAATGTAAAATGTTAAAAATGCACCCAAATTTCACCCTATTCAAAATTTGAACTCAATTTACCCCCTTAATATGGGAGATATGAGGAAATGGTTTAGAAATAAACATGTAGAGCGATAAATGAGGCGTCTGATGGCGCAAACCGTCTCTTAATATCATAAACCGTTTAGGAGATATGAATCTCGAAGTGGAAGTCTGCACTTTTCAACGTGCTCATGCTTATCCGTCATCTATATATATAAAAGCAAGTCGGGCTGGAGCGATGTATATATAAATATTTAAAAATGAAAAAAGACGTGAATTAATGAGGCACTTCCAGAAATCTCAGAAATTTGAAACTTGGTACGAGGGAAACTGATGACCCCAGGATCCCTAGAAAAATCAGAAATTCTCAAAATCCCTGAAGGGGGCACGCTGGGGGGGGGCTCAAATTTTGGGCTCAGTATAAGAACACAGTCGTATAGTATATCCAAAACGATAACCTATAGGTTTCGTGGGCTTAAAAATTTTCGGGAATTTCCTCATTTTTATCCCCCATCCCCCCAAATCAAGATGGCGGCACAACCTGCGAGACGAGGTAGACAATTAAAATTTGGTGAAATTATAGCTTTTGAACCCTAACCGACGGGAAAATTCCAAGATGTTCAAATTTTTCACTTTTTACCCCCAAGGATATCGAAATATGGAGGCAATTTTAATGACTGTGCAGACATTCCTTCTGAGCTATTTTTTGGCTAAACGGTAAGTCGTATCACAAAACGGATGGCACAATGTCCCTTCAATTCGGAGTGATCTACAACTTTGGTCCTGTGACATTTTGTCGTATCTCTCTCCCTTATACGTTAAATTTGGCCGTATTTCTGGATTGTTCGTAAATTTGGTGATTTTTACAAGTACATTTTATTGTTTGACACACTTATAACAATGATAGGATCATCACGTTGTGTGCGCACATTGGCACGATTAAGGGACATATGTGTACCAAATTTCATGATTCTAGCTTATACATAAGTAGGCAAAATGTAATGTAAAATGTTAAAAATGCACCCAAATTTCACCCTATTCAAAATTTGAACTCAATTTACCCCCTTAATATGGGAGATACGAGGAAATGGTTTAGAAATAAACACGTAGAGCGATAAATGAGGCGTCTGATGGCGCAAACCGTTTCTTAATATCATAAACCGTTTAGGAGATATGAATCTCGAAGTGGAAGTCTGCACTTTTCAACGTGCTCATGCTTATCCGTCATCTATATATATAAAAGCAAGTCGGGCTGGAGCGATGTATATATAAATATTTAAAAATGAAAAAAGAAGTGAATTAATGAGGCACTTCCAGAAATCTCAGAAATTTGAAACTTGGTACGAGGGAAACTGATGACCCCAGGATCCCTAGAAAAATCAGAAATTCTCAAAATTCCCTGAAGGGGGCACGCTGGGGGGGCTCAAATTTTGGGCTCAGTATAAGAACACAGTCGTATAGTATATCCAAAACGATAACCTATACGTTTCGTGGGCTTAAAAATTTTCGGGAATTTCCTCATTTTTATCCCCAATCCCCCTAAATCAAGATGGCGGCACAACCTGCGAGACGAGGTAGACAATTGAAATTTGGTGAAATTATAGCTTTTGAACCCTAACCGACGGGAAAATTCCAAGATGTTCAAATTTTTCACTTTTTACCCCCAAGGATATCGAAATATGGAGGCCATTTTAATGACTGTGCAGACATTCCTTCTGAGCTATTTTTTGGCTAAACGGTAAGTCGTATCACAAAACGGATGGCACAATGTCCCTTCAATTCGGAGTGATCTACAACTTTGGTCCTGTGACATTTTGTCGTATCTCTCTCCCTTATACGTTAAATTTGGCCGTATTTCTGGATTGTTCGTAAATTTGGTGATTTTTACAAGTATATTTTATTGTTTGACACACTTATAACAATGATAGGATCATCACGTTGTGTGCGCACATTGGCACGATTAAGGGACATATGTGTACCTAATTTCATGATTCTAGCTTATACATAAGTAGGCAAAATGTAATGTAAAATTTTAAAAATGCACCCAAATTTCACCCTATTCAAAATGTGAACTCAATTTACCCCCTTAATATGGGAGATACGAGGAAATGGTGTAGAAACAAACATGCAGAACGATAAATGAGGCGTCTGATGGCGCAAACCGTTTCTTAATATCATAAACCGTTTAGGAGATATGAATCTCGAAGTGGAAGTCTGCACTTTTCAACGTGCTCATGCTTATCCGTCATCTATATATATAAAAGCAAGTCGGGCTGGAGCGATGTATATATAAATATTTAAAAATGAAAAAAGACGTGAATTAATGAGGCACTTCCAGAAATCTCAGAAATTTGAAACTTGGTACGAGGGAAACTGATGACCCCAGGATCCCTAGAAAAATCAGAAATTCTCAAAATCCCTGAAGGGGGCACGCTGGGGGGGGGCTCAAATTTTGGGCTCAGTATAAGAACACAGTCGTATAGTATATCCAAAACGATAACCTATAGGTTTCGTGGGCTTAAAAATTTTCGGGAATTTCCTCATTTTTATCCCCCATCCCCCCAAATCAAGATGGCGGCACAACCTGCGAGACGAGGTAGACAATTAAAATTTGGTGAAATTATAGCTTTTGAACCCTAACCGACGGGAAAATTCCAAGATGTTCAAATTTTTCACTTTTTACCCCCAAGGATATCGAAATATGGAGGCAATTTTAATGACTGTGCAGACATTCCTTCTGAGCTATTTTTTGGCTAAACGGTAAGTCGTATCACAAAACGGATGGCACAATGTCCCTTCAATTCGGAGTGATCTACAACTTTGGTCCTGTGACATTTTGTCGTATCTCTCTCCCTTATACGTTAAATTTGGCCGTATTTCTGGATTGTTCGTAAATTTGGTGATTTTTACAAGTACATTTTATTGTTTGACACACTTATAACAATGATAGGATCATCACGTTGTGTGCGCACATTGGCACGATTAAGGGACATATGTGTACCAAATTTCATGATTCTAGCTTATACATAAGTAGGCAAAATGTAATGTAAAATGTTAAAAATGCACCCAAATTTCACCCTATTCAAAATTTGAACTCAATTTACCCCCTTAATATGGGAGATACGAGGAAATGGTTTAGAAATAAACACGTAGAGCGATAAATGAGGCGTCTGATGGCGCAAACCGTTTCTTAATATCATAAACCGTTTAGGAGATATGAATCTCGAAGTGGAAGTCTGCACTTTTCAACGTGCTCATGCTTATCCGTCATCTATATATATAAAAGCAAGTCGGGCTGGAGCGATGTATATATAAATATTTAAAAATGAAAAAAGAAGTGAATTAATGAGGCACTTCCAGAAATCTCAGAAATTTGAAACTTGGTACGAGGGAAACTGATGACCCCAGGATCCCTAGAAAAATCAGAAATTCTCAAAATTCCCTGAAGGGGGCACGCTGGGGGGGCTCAAATTTTGGGCTCAGTATAAGAACACAGTCGTATAGTATATCCAAAACGATAACCTATACGTTTCGTGGGCTTAAAAATTTTCGGGAATTTCCTCATTTTTATCCCCAATCCCCCTAAATCAAGATGGCGGCACAACCTGCGAGACGAGGTAGACAATTGGAATTTGGTGAAATTATAGCTTTTGAACCCTAACCGACGGGAAAATTCCAAGATGTTCAAATTTTTCACTTTTTACCCCCAAGGATATCGAAATATGGAGGCCATTTTAATGACTGTGCAGACATTCCTTCTGAGCTATTTTTTGGCTAAACGGTAAGTCGTATCACAAAACGGATGGCACAATGTCCCTTCAATTCGGAGTGATCTACAACTTTGGTCCTGTGACATTTTGTCGTATCTCTCTCCCTTATACGTTAAATTTGGCCGTATTTCTGGATTGTTCGTAAATTTGGTGATTTTTACAAGTATATTTTATTGTTTGACACACTTATAACAATGATAGGATCATCACGTTGTGTGCGCACATTGGCACGATTAAGGGACATATGTGTACCTAATTTCATGATTCTAGCTTATACATAAGTAGGCAAAATGTAATGTAAAATTTTAAAAATGCACCCAAATTTCACCCTATTCAAAATGTGAACTCAATTTACCCCCTTAATATGGGAGATACGAGGAAATGGTGTAGAAACAAACATGCAGAACGATAAATGAGGCGTCTGATGGCGCAAACCGTTTCTTAATATCATAAACCGTTTAGGAGATATGAATCTCGAAGTGGAAGTCTGCACTTTTCAACGTGCTCATGCTTATCCGTCATCTATATATATAAAAGCAAGTCGGGCTGGAGCGATGTATATATAAATATTTAAAAATGAAAAAAGACGTGAATTAATGAGGCACTTCCAGAAATCTCAGAAATTTGAAACTTGGTACGAGGGAAACTGATGACCCCAGGATCCCTAGAAAAATCAGAAATTCTCAAAATTCCCTGAAGGGGGCACGCTGGGGGGCTCAAATTTTGGGCTCAGTATAAGAACACAGTCGTATAGTATATCCAAAACGATAACCTATAGGTTTCTTGGGCTTAAAAATTTTCGGGAATTTCCTCATTTTTATCCCCAATCCCCCCAAATCAAGATGGCAGCACAACCTGCGAGACGAGGTAGACAATTGAAATTTGGTGAAATAATAGCTTTTGAACCCTAACCGACGGGAAAATTCCAAGATGTTCAAATTTTTCACTTTTTACCTCTCTATATATAAAAGCAAGTCGGGCTGGAGCGATGTATATATAAATATTTAAAAATGAAAAAAGACGTGAATTAATGAGGCACTTCCAGAAATCTCAGAAATTTGAAACTTGGTACGAGGGAAACTGATGACCCCAGGATCCCTAGAAAAATCAGAAATTCTCAAAATTCCCTGAAGGGGGCACGCTGGGGGGCTCAAATTTTGGGCTCAGTATAAGAACACAGTCGTATAGTATATCCAAAACGATAACCTATAGGTTTCTTGGGCTTAAAAATTTTCGGGAATTTCCTCATTTTTATCCCCAATCCCCCCAAATCAAGATGGCGGCACAACCTGCGAGACGAGGTAGACAATTGAAATTTGGTGAAATAATAGCTTTTGAACCCTAACCGACGGGAAAATTCCAAGATGTTCAAATTTTTCACTTTTTACCCCCAAGGATATCGAAATATGGAGGCCATTTTAATGACTGTGCAGACATTCCTTCTGAGCTATTTTTTGGCTAAACGGTAAGTCGTATCACAAAACGGATGGCACAATGTCCCTTCAATTCGGAGTGATCTACAACTTTGGTCCTGTGACATTTTGTCGTATCTCTCTCCCTTATACGTTAAATTTGGCCGTATTTCTGGATTGTTCGTAAATTTGGTGATTTTTACAAGTATATTTTATTGTTTGACACACTTATAACAATGATAGGATCATCACGTTGTGTGCGCACATTGGCACGATTAAGGGACATATGTGTACCAAATTTCATGATTCTAGCTTATACATAAGTAGGCAAAATGTAATGTAAAATGTTAAAAATGCACCCAAATTTCACCCTATTCAAAATTTGAACTCAATTTACCCCCTTAATATGGGAGATATGAGGAAATGGTTTAGAAATAAACATGTAGAGCGATAAATGAGGCGTCTGATGGCGCAAACCGTCTCTTAATATCATAAACCGTTTAGGAGATATGAATCTCGAAGTGGAAGTCTGCACTTTTCAACGTGCTCATGCTTATCCGTCATCTATATATATAAAAGCAAGTCGGGCTGGAGCGATGTATATATAAATATTTAAAAATGAAAAAAGACGTGAATTAATGAGGCACTTCCAGAAATCTCAGAAATTTGAAACTTGGTACGAGGGAAACTGATGACCCCAGGATCCCTAGAAAAATCAGAAATTCTCAAAATCCCTGAAGGGGGCACGCTGGGGGGGGGCTCAAATTTTGGGCTCAGTATAAGAACACAGTCGTATAGTATATCCAAAACGATAACCTATAGGTTTCGTGGGCTTAAAAATTTTCGGGAATTTCCTCATTTTTATCCCCCATCCCCCCAAATCAAGATGGCGGCACAACCTGCGAGACGAGGTAGACAATTAAAATTTGGTGAAATTATAGCTTTTGAACCCTAACCGACGGGAAAATTCCAAGATGTTCAAATTTTTCACTTTTTACCCCCAAGGATATCGAAATATGGAGGCAATTTTAATGACTGTGCAGACATTCCTTCTGAGCTATTTTTTGGCTAAACGGTAAGTCGTATCACAAAACGGATGGCACAATGTCCCTTCAATTCGGAGTGATCTACAACTTTGGTCCTGTGACATTTTGTCGTATCTCTCTCCCTTATACGTTAAATTTGGCCGTATTTCTGGATTGTTCGTAAATTTGGTGATTTTTACAAGTACATTTTATTGTTTGACACACTTATAACAATGATAGGATCATCACGTTGTGTGCGCACATTGGCACGATTAAGGGACATATGTGTACCAAATTTCATGATTCTAGCTTATACATAAGTAGGCAAAATGTAATGTAAAATGTTAAAAATGCACCCAAATTTCACCCTATTCAAAATTTGAACTCAATTTACCCCCTTAATATGGGAGATACGAGGAAATGGTTTAGAAATAAACACGTAGAGCGATAAATGAGGCGTCTGATGGCGCAAACCGTTTCTTAATATCATAAACCGTTTAGGAGATATGAATCTCGAAGTGGAAGTCTGCACTTTTCAACGTGCTCATGCTTATCCGTCATCTATATATATAAAAGCAAGTCGGGCTGGAGCGATGTATATATAAATATTTAAAAATGAAAAAAGAAGTGAATTAATGAGGCACTTCCAGAAATCTCAGAAATTTGAAACTTGGTACGAGGGAAACTGATGACCCCAGGATCCCTAGAAAAATCAGAAATTCTCAAAATTCCCTGAAGGGGGCACGCTGGGGGGGCTCAAATTTTGGGCTCAGTATAAGAACACAGTCGTATAGTATATCCAAAACGATAACCTATACGTTTCGTGGGCTTAAAAATTTTCGGGAATTTCCTCATTTTTATCCCCAATCCCCCTAAATCAAGATGGCGGCACAACCTGCGAGACGAGGTAGACAATTGAAATTTGGTGAAATTATAGCTTTTGAACCCTAACCGACGGGAAAATTCCAAGATGTTCAAATTTTTCACTTTTTACCCCCAAGGATATCGAAATATGGAGGCCATTTTAATGACTGTGCAGACATTCCTTCTGAGCTATTTTTTGGCTAAACGGTAAGTCGTATCACAAAACGGATGGCACAATGTCCCTTCAATTCGGAGTGATCTACAACTTTGGTCCTGTGACATTTTGTCGTATCTCTCTCCCTTATACGTTAAATTTGGCCGTATTTCTGGATTGTTCGTAAATTTGGTGATTTTTACAAGTATATTTTATTGTTTGACACACTTATAACAATGATAGGATCATCACGTTGTGTGCGCACATTGGCACGATTAAGGGACATATGTGTACCTAATTTCATGATTCTAGCTTATACATAAGTAGGCAAAATGTAATGTAAAATTTTAAAAATGCACCCAAATTTCACCCTATTCAAAATGTGAACTCAATTTACCCCCTTAATATGGGAGATACGAGGAAATGGTGTAGAAACAAACATGCAGAACGATAAATGAGGCGTCTGATGGCGCAAACCGTTTCTTAATATCATAAACCGTTTAGGAGATATGAATCTCGAAGTGGAAGTCTGCACTTTTCAACGTGCTCATGCTTATCCGTCATCTATATATATAAAAGCAAGTCGGGCTGGAGCGATGTATATATAAATATTTAAAAATGAAAAAAGACGTGAATTAATGAGGCACTTCCAGAAATCTCAGAAATTTGAAACTTGGTACGAGGGAAACTGATGACCCCAGGATCCCTAGAAAAATCAGAAATTCTCAAAATCCCTGAAGGGGGCACGCTGGGGGGGGGCTCAAATTTTGGGCTCAGTATAAGAACACAGTCGTATAGTATATCCAAAACGATAACCTATAGGTTTCGTGGGCTTAAAAATTTTCGGGAATTTCCTCATTTTTATCCCCCATCCCCCCAAATCAAGATGGCGGCACAACCTGCGAGACGAGGTAGACAATTAAAATTTGGTGAAATTATAGCTTTTGAACCCTAACCGACGGGAAAATTCCAAGATGTTCAAATTTTTCACTTTTTACCCCCAAGGATATCGAAATATGGAGGCAATTTTAATGACTGTGCAGACATTCCTTCTGAGCTATTTTTTGGCTAAACGGTAAGTCGTATCACAAAACGGATGGCACAATGTCCCTTCAATTCGGAGTGATCTACAACTTTGGTCCTGTGACATTTTGTCGTATCTCTCTCCCTTATACGTTAAATTTGGCCGTATTTCTGGATTGTTCGTAAATTTGGTGATTTTTACAAGTACATTTTATTGTTTGACACACTTATAACAATGATAGGATCATCACGTTGTGTGCGCACATTGGCACGATTAAGGGACATATGTGTACCAAATTTCATGATTCTAGCTTATACATAAGTAGGCAAAATGTAATGTAAAATGTTAAAAATGCACCCAAATTTCACCCTATTCAAAATTTGAACTCAATTTACCCCCTTAATATGGGAGATACGAGGAAATGGTTTAGAAATAAACACGTAGAGCGATAAATGAGGCGTCTGATGGCGCAAACCGTTTCTTAATATCATAAACCGTTTAGGAGATATGAATCTCGAAGTGGAAGTCTGCACTTTTCAACGTGCTCATGCTTATCCGTCATCTATATATATAAAAGCAAGTCGGGCTGGAGCGATGTATATATAAATATTTAAAAATGAAAAAAGAAGTGAATTAATGAGGCACTTCCAGAAATCTCAGAAATTTGAAACTTGGTACGAGGGAAACTGATGACCCCAGGATCCCTAGAAAAATCAGAAATTCTCAAAATTCCCTGAAGGGGGCACGCTGGGGGGGCTCAAATTTTGGGCTCAGTATAAGAACACAGTCGTATAGTATATCCAAAACGATAACCTATACGTTTCGTGGGCTTAAAAATTTTCGGGAATTTCCTCATTTTTATCCCCAATCCCCCTAAATCAAGATGGCGGCACAACCTGCGAGACGAGGTAGACAATTGGAATTTGGTGAAATTATAGCTTTTGAACCCTAACCGACGGGAAAATTCCAAGATGTTCAAATTTTTCACTTTTTACCCCCAAGGATATCGAAATATGGAGGCCATTTTAATGACTGTGCAGACATTCCTTCTGAGCTATTTTTTGGCTAAACGGTAAGTCGTATCACAAAACGGATGGCACAATGTCCCTTCAATTCGGAGTGATCTACAACTTTGGTCCTGTGACATTTTGTCGTATCTCTCTCCCTTATACGTTAAATTTGGCCGTATTTCTGGATTGTTCGTAAATTTGGTGATTTTTACAAGTATATTTTATTGTTTGACACACTTATAACAATGATAGGATCATCACGTTGTGTGCGCACATTGGCACGATTAAGGGACATATGTGTACCTAATTTCATGATTCTAGCTTATACATAAGTAGGCAAAATGTAATGTAAAATTTTAAAAATGCACCCAAATTTCACCCTATTCAAAATGTGAACTCAATTTACCCCCTTAATATGGGAGATACGAGGAAATGGTGTAGAAACAAACATGCAGAACGATAAATGAGGCGTCTGATGGCGCAAACCGTTTCTTAATATCATAAACCGTTTAGGAGATATGAATCTCGAAGTGGAAGTCTGCACTTTTCAACGTGCTCATGCTTATCCGTCATCTATATATATAAAAGCAAGTCGGGCTGGAGCGATGTATATATAAATATTTAAAAATGAAAAAAGACGTGAATTAATGAGGCACTTCCAGAAATCTCAGAAATTTGAAACTTGGTACGAGGGAAACTGATGACCCCAGGATCCCTAGAAAAATCAGAAATTCTCAAAATTCCCTGAAGGGGGCACGCTGGGGGGCTCAAATTTTGGGCTCAGTATAAGAACACAGTCGTATAGTATATCCAAAACGATAACCTATAGGTTTCTTGGGCTTAAAAATTTTCGGGAATTTCCTCATTTTTATCCCCAATCCCCCCAAATCAAGATGGCGGCACAACCTGCGAGACGAGGTAGACAATTGAAATTTGGTGAAATTATAGCTTTTGAACCCTAACCGACGGGAAAATTCCAAGATGTTCAAATTTTTCACTTTTTACCCCCAAGGATATCGAAATATGGAGGCAATTTTAATGACTGTGCAGACATTCCTTCTGAGCTATTTTTTGGCTAAACGGTAAGTCGTATCACAAAACGGATGGCACAATGTCCCTTCAATTCGGAGTGATCTACAACTTTGGTCCTGTGACATTTTGTCGTATCTCTCTCCCTTATACGTTAAATTTGGCCGTATTTCTGGATTGTTCGTAAATTTGGTGATTTTTACAAGTACATTTTATTGTTTGACACACTTATAACAATGATAGGATCATCACGTTGTGTGCGCACATTGGCACGATTAAGGGACATATGTGTACCAAATTTCATGATTCTAGCTTATACATAAGTAGGCAAAATGTAATGTAAAATGTTAAAAATGCACCCAAATTTCACCCTATTCAAAATTTGAACTCAATTTACCCCCTTAATATGGGAGATACGAGGAAATGGTTTAGAAATAAACACGTAGAGCGATAAATGAGGCGTCTGATGGCGCAAACCGTTTCTTAATATCATAAACCGTTTAGGAGATATGAATCTCGAAGTGGAAGTCTGCACTTTTCAACGTGCTCATGCTTATCCGTCATCTATATATATAAAAGCAAGTCGGGCTGGAGCGATGTATATATAAATATTTAAAAATGAAAAAAGAAGTGAATTAATGAGGCACTTCCAGAAATCTCAGAAATTTGAAACTTGGTACGAGGGAAACTGATGACCCCAGGATCCCTAGAAAAATCAGAAATTCTCAAAATTCCCTGAAGGGGGCACGCTGGGGGGGCTCAAATTTTGGGCTCAGTATAAGAACACAGTCGTATAGTATATCCAAAACGATAACCTATACGTTTCGTGGGCTTAAAAATTTTCGGGAATTTCCTCATTTTTATCCCCAATCCCCCTAAATCAAGATGGCGGCACAACCTGCGAGACGAGGTAGACAATTGAAATTTGGTGAAATTATAGCTTTTGAACCCTAACCGACGGGAAAATTCCAAGATGTTCAAATTTTTCACTTTTTACCCCCAAGGATATCGAAATATGGAGGCAATTTTAATGACTGTGCAGACATTCCTTCTGAGCTATTTTTTGGCTAAACGGTAAGTCGTATCACAAAACGGATGGCACAATGTCCCTTCAATTCGGAGTGATCTACAACTTTGGTCCTGTGACATTTTGTCGTATCTCTCTCCCTTATACGTTAAATTTGGCCGTATTTCTGGATTGTTCGTAAATTTGGTGATTTTTACAAGTATATTTTATTGTTTGACACACTTATAACAATGATAGGATCATCACGTTGTGTGCGCACATTGGCACGATTAAGGGACATATGTGTACCTAATTTCATGATTCTAGCTTATACATAAGTAGGCAAAATGTAATGTAAAATGTTAAAAATGCACCCAAATTTCACCCTATTCAAAATGTGAACTCAATTTACCCCCTTAATATGGGAGATATGAGGAAATGGTTTAGAAATAAACATGTAGAGCGATAAATGAGGCGTCTGATGGCGCAAACCGTCTCTTAATATCATAAACCGTTTAGGAGATATGAATCTCGAAGTGGAAGTCTGCACTTTTCAACGTGCTCATGCTTATCCGTCATCTATATATATAAAAGCAAGTCGGGCTGGAGCGATGTATATATAAATATTTAAAAATGAAAAAAGACGTGAATTAATGAGGCACTTCCAGAAATCTCAGAAATTTGAAACTTGGTACGAGGGAAACTGATGACCCCAGGATCCCTAGAAAAATCAGAAATTCTCAAAATCCCTGAAGGGGGCACGCTGGGGGGGGGCTCAAATTTTGGGCTCAGTATAAGAACACAGTCGTATAGTATATCCAAAACGATAACCTATAGGTTTCGTGGGCTTAAAAATTTTCGGGAATTTCCTCTATTTTATCCCCCATCCCCCCAAATCAAGATGGCGGCACAACCTGCGAGACGAGGTAGACAATTAAAATTTGGTGAAATTATAGCTTTTGAACCCTAACCGACGGGAAAATTCCAAGATGTTCAAATTTTTCACTTTTTACCCCCAAGGATATCGAAATATGGAGGCAATTTTAATGACTGTGCAGACATTCCTTCTGAGCTATTTTTTGGCTAAACGGTAAGTCGTATCACAAAACGGATGGCACAATGTCCCTTCAATTCGGAGTGATCTACAACTTTGGTCCTGTGACATTTTGTCGTATCTCTCTCCCTTATACGTTAAATTTGGCCGTATTTCTGGATTGTTCGTAAATTTGGTGATTTTTACAAGTATATTTTATTGTTTGACACACTTATAACAATGATAGGATCATCACGTTGTGTGCGCACATTGGCACGATTAAGGGACATATGTGTACCTAATTTCATGATTCTAGCTTATACATAAGTAGGCAAAATGTAATGTAAAATTTTAAAAATGCACCCAAATTTCACCCTATTCAAAATGTGAACTCAATTTACCCCCTTAATATGGGAGATACGAGGAAATGGTGTAGAAACAAACATGCAGAACGATAAATGAGGCGTCTGATGGCGCAAACCGTTTCTTAATATCATAAACCGTTTAGGAGATATGAATCTCGAAGTGGAAGTCTGCACTTTTCAACGTGCTCATGCTTATCCGTCATCTATATATATAAAAGCAAGTCGGGCTGGAGCGATGTATATATAAATATTTAAAAACGAAAAAAGACGTGAATTAATGAGGCACTTCCAGAAATCTCAGAAATTTGAAACTTGGTACGAGGGAAACTGATGACCCCAGGATCCCTAGAAAAATCAGAAATTCTCAAAATTCCCTGAAGGGGGCACGCTAGGGGGGCTCAAATTTTGGGCTCAGTATAAGAACACAGTCGTATAGTATATCCAAAACGATAACCTATAGGTTTCGTGGGCTTAAAAATTTTCGGGAATTTCCTCATTTTCATCCCCCATCCCCCCAAATCAAGATGGCGGCACAACCTGCGAGACGAGGTAGACAATTGAAATTTGGTGAAATTATAGCTTTTGAACCCTAACCGACGGGAAAATTCCAAGATGTTCAAATTTTTCACTTTTTACCCCCAAGGATATTGAAATATGGAGGCAGTTTTAATGACTGTGCAGACATTCCTTCTGAGCTATTTTTTGGCTAAACGGTAAGTCGTATCACAAAACGGATGGCACAATGTCCCTTCAATTCGGAGTGATCTACAACTTTGATCCTGTGACATTTTGTCGTATCTCTCTCCCTTATACGTTAAATTTGGCCGTATTTCTGGATTGTTCGTAAATTTGGTGATTTTTACAAGTATATTTTATTGTTTGACACACTTATAACAATGATAGGATCATCACGTTGTGTGCGCACATTGGCACAATTAAGGGACATATGTGTACCAAATTTCATGATTATAGCTGATACATAAGTAGGCAAAATGTAATGTAAAATGTTAAAAATGCAACCAAATTTCACCCTATTCAAAATTTGAACTCAATTTACCCCCTTAATATGGGAGATACGAGGAAATAGTTTCGAATCAAACATGTAGAGCGATAAATGAGGCGTCTGATGGCGCAAACCGTTTCTTAATATCATAAACCGTTTAGGAGATATGAATCTCGAAGTGGAAGTCTGCACTTTTCAACGTGCTCATGCTTATCCGTCATCTATATATATAAAAGCAAGTCGGGCTGGAGCGATGTATATATAAATATTTAAAAATGAAAAAAGACGTGAATTAATGAGGCACTTCCAGAAATCTCAGAAATTTGAAACTTGGTACGAGGAAAACTGATGACCCCAGGATCCCTAGAAAAATCAGAAATTCTCAAAATTCCCTGAAGGGGGCACGCTAGGGGGGCTCAAATTTTGGGCTCAGTATAAGAACACAGTCGTATAGTATATCCAAAACGATAACCTATAGGTTTCGTGGGCTTAAAAATTTTCGGGAATTTCCTAATTTTTATCCCCCATCCCCCCAAATCAAGATGGCGGCACAACCTGCGAGACGAGGTAGACAATTGAAATTTGGTGAAATTATAGCTTTTGAACCCTAACCGACGGGAAAATTCCAAGATGTTCAAATTTTTCACTTTTTACCCCCAAGGATATCGAAATATGGAGGCAGTTTTAATGACTGTGCAGACATTCCTTCTGAGCTATTTTTTGGCTAAACGGTAAGTCGTATCACAAAACGGATGGCACAATGTCGCTTCAATTTGGAGTGATCTACAACTTTGGTCCTGTGACATTTTGTCGTATCTCTCTCCCTTATACGTTAAATTTGGCCGTATTTCTGGATTGTTCGTAAATTTGGTGATTTTTACAAGTATATTTTATTGTTTGACACACTTATAACAATGATAGGATCATCACGTTGTGTGCGCACATTGGCACGATTAAGGGACATATGTGTACCAAATTTCATGATTCTAGCTTATACATAAGTAGGCAAAATGTAATGTAAAATGTTAAAAATGCACCCAAATTTCACCCTATTCAAAATGTGAACTCAATTTATCCCCTTAATATGGGCGATACGAGGAAATGGTTTAGAAACAAACATGTAGAGCGATAAATGAGGCGTCTGATGGCGCAAACCGTTTCTTAATATCATAAACCGTTTGGGAGATATGAATCTCGAAGTGGAAGTCTGCACTTTTCAACGTGCTCATGCTTATCCGTCATCTATATAAATAAAATCGTAACGACCGTGTGTCTGTACATTGATTATTTTGGCGAAATTTCGGTACAGTTATCCGTTTCAGGTGTAATAATTACCATCTGCATCATGTTTTGTTTTTTTTTTTTTTTTTTTTGCTAGGGGCTTTACGTCGCACCGACACAGATAGGTCTTATGGCGACGATGCATCATTTTTAGCTTAGGTGTCTGTCTGTTTGTCTGTTTGTCTGTCCTTCTATAACTTGAAAACTACTGGATATATTTCCACCAAACTTCATATTTAGAATCCACCTGTCCTTGGGTAGGTTTTAGCGCAAACTGTGTGTCTGTACACTGATTATTTTGGCGAAATTTCCGTACAGTTATCCGTTTCAGGTGTAATAATGACCATCTGCATCATTTTTAGCTTTGGTGTCTGTTTGTCTGTTTGTTTGTCTGTTAGTCTCTTTGTCTGTTTGTCTGTTTGTCTGTCCTTCCATAACTTGAAAACTACTAAATATATATTTCCACCAAACTTCATATTTAGAATCCACCTCTCCTTGGGTAGGTTTTAGCGCAAATATCGTTTCTAAATCCCTGAACTGAGTGGGGATTTTTACGAAACCGAAACTGTGATTTTGCACTCCCTCAAAGTATACACAACCGAACTTAATGGAAATCAACCTGCCTTAATGAAAATTAATTTTTAAACCTTTTTTTCTCATGTGCATCATTTCGATAACAGGATTTAGTAAGGGAGATATCATTAACGGACCGTTTTTCGGTACAAATCCCAGCGGACTTAAAGCAAGAGCGGGTGCGTGTAAAGCGTACTTCTTACAACTTGAAAACTAACAAGATATTTGAACCAAATTTTATATATAGCATCCATCTGTCCAAGGGTAGGTTTCCTTGGTGTCTGTTAGTTAGTTAGTTTGTTGGTTTGTTTCTTTGTTTATTTGTTTGTTTGTTTGGTCTGTTTGTCTTTCTCTAACTTGAAAACTACTGGATATATTTCCACCAAACTTCATATTTAGAATCCAGCTATCCTTTGGGGAGGTTTTAGGGCAAATATTGTTTCTAAATCCCTGAACTAATTGGGGGTTTATACGAAACCGAAACCGTTATTTTGCACTCCCTCAAAATACACACAACCAAACTTAATGGAAATCTACCTGCCTTAATGGAAATTAATTTCTAAACCTTTTCTTCTCATGTGCATCATTTCAATCACTTACAGGAAAGATAGTATGATCAAACTCTACACGAACATTGGCCCACCCAGTACCCATATGTGAGCCAAATGCTATGTCACATAATTATCCGAAAAGTAATGCAATGTAAGATAATCTTACACAAATTTCAACCTATTCAACGTTTCTGATTCAATCTGACCCATGAATAGATTAGATGCGAGAAAATATCATAGGACCAGCCATTTAGATCGCTAAATACTGCGCCTTACGGTACAATCCTTTGTCGATATGACGTACCGTTTAGCAGCAGTTAATCTGTAAATGAAGGTCTGCAATATTGTAAACATTCATATACTTTCGTATGTCCATCTGTATATATTCATTGATGTCGATTTGTAGCGATCGAGAAAGGATGTGTCTGCTATTGTAATCAGTACTCCCTACACCGACTTTGAATGCTGGCAGTAGGAATGGGGTCCTTCTCCAACTCCTGTGTAACTGGCATTAGTAAGGAGGGCCTACCATTTTAATGAATAATTCACTTTTCGATTTGTCTTGCAGAAGGCAAGGGATCATGCAGTTTTGTTCGAAAGTCCGCTACTCTATTGTGTTTGGCTCTAGGCCAGGGTGCCCGCCATTATAAACAAATGTTCCAATCAAAAATTTGACTAGCATTAGGCATAGTGGCCTGCTATTTTCATGGAAACTCACTAATTCCGTGTGACTGGCAGTAAGCTGGCTAGCAGCAGTAAAAAGGGACTGTCATTATAATGATAACTGCACAACTCAATTTTGACTGGTGGTAGGGACGTTGCCTGGTATTATAATAAAAAACTCCTCAACTGTAACCTGTCTGAAAGTAGGAAATGGGTCTGCCATTGTAACTAAAACTCCCCAAATCGATTGTGACCGCGCAGTAGGCATTGGGGCCTGCAATTATAATGTAAACTTGCCAACTCGATTGTGGATGGCAGTAGGCAAGTGAGCCTGGCGTTATCATCACAACTCCGCAACCCTCACTTTACATTGGAAACAACGTATGTGGACCTCCCCATGCTATTTCTCGGATAAGGCTAAGAGACATGCAATTTTAAAACAATCTCATTTGCTGCACGCACAGTATTTACGTCGATATCCGTATACAATGTAGAATACCGTAGCGAAGCACGGGTACATTTGCTAGTTTCAAATATTTCCATGAATCCCCTATTGGCGGACACCTTGGTGTATTTAAAACCAGGGAGAAAATTCGTAAGCATTTTATTTGGAAATCTATGGATGGTGAAATTCGCACAATGGTCAAATCTTGCAAAACCTGTAACATCAGTAAACCCGCTCCTAATACCCGCCTTGGTCTGTTGTCATCTGAGCAAGCTTCTCGCCCAATGGAGAGACTATTTATCGACTACATTGGACCATTTCCGCGTTCGCGGACCGGCCATCGTTTCATACTTGTGTGTGTTGATGCGTTCTCGCGTTTTACATGGCTGTTCCCTACTCGCATGGCTAATGCTAGTACTACTATTTCTTGCTTAAAACAGATCTTTGCTTCATTTGGACCCTGTCAATTTTTGGTGAGTGATAATGCTAGAGCTTTTACATCTGTGCAATTCCGTAATTTCTGTTTTGATCTATCTATCTCTCATGTGACTACAACACCTTATTATCCCAGGCCTAATTATGCTGAAAGAGTTAATCGGAACCTAAGATCTGCTCTTATTGCATACCATTCTTCTGACCACTCAAAGTGGGATTCTTCACTTAATTGGCTATCATTTGCTTTCAATACTGCTATTCATGAAAGTCACAAGCAAACTCCTGCTTCATTGATGCTAGCGTTCACCCCTAATTCTCCACTTTCTAATCTGTGGTCCATTAACGATCTCCTGCCTGATGTCGCTAATCCAGAAACGATCCGTGCTGCTTGGCATCGTGCGCGTAAAAATTTGAAGGTTTATTACGCTAAAGTTCAACGTAACTATAATCACGGGCGAAGACCGCACAATCTGTCTGTGGGTGACCAGGTCTATGTAAAGACTCATCCCATTAGTAGTGCTGCGGACCATGTAATAAGCAAGTTATCCCCCAGATTTCGAGGTCCCTGCACAATTTTGAAATTTTTAACCCCTGTATCATTGTTAGTCAGTGATCCTGAAAGAAAGAGGATCAGCCGTGTGCATTTATCTCAGATAAAAATTCCCTAGTTATGAGATAATACTTTAGAAACTATTTTGTTTTGGGGTAGTGATAAGGAATTAGTTGTAAGCAAATTTTAATTAGTGCGCACAATTTTTCGGGTTTTATAGTTTATGATTTAGTTAAGTCTCTTTAGTTGTAATGGAAAGGTCATTTATGATCATTAGATATAATTTAGTATGTACTGTGGGGTAGAATTATGATCTTTGTAACTAGGGATTATTGTCAAATTGTGGAATCAGGGTAAACTCCGGTAGAGTTTTTGAGTTTCTTTAAACTATTTCCTAAATTTCATCTTAAGGTATCCATTGTGCTTGCCTGTATGGGGGGCTAAGATAGTCCCAAACCTGTGGGGGAACCTCCCAAATAAAGGTCGAGGAGACACCGGTTAGGTGCCTCCAAGCTCTTGTCCACCAGGGTGGCTTTAGCTTCATATTCCCTGTCTGCTGCGGGTAAATTCCTGTTGCAGTGGCCGGAGGGGGATACCATCCCCATTTCTGCTGTCGTGCCTAGTGGAGAGGTACGTTATGTCTTGGGCCCTGCCGTTCTGCACTGCATTCCAGTGACCTGAGGCACAGATGACAATTACTGTTCTTGCCTGACAACTTGACGTCCCTAATCCAAGAGGGAACCGTCTGCATGGTGGTGACCATCATCCCATGCCAAGATTCTGAATAATTACCAGACATACACTGGCGTGGCCATTAGTGGCACGTGATATCACCTATACTTGGACATGGCAATTTACAGCGCTGTAACCAGATATGCCAATGACGCCAGTCGTGCTAGGCTGTGCGCAGTCACCCAGTTTGAACTGTAATGTAGAGGCTGAAGACAGTGGCCGCGTCGTCAGTCACATCAACAGCAAGAACTCGTGGTGCTACAGTGTAAATAAAACGGAAAAACCAAGAATTCAATTCAAAAGATGTCTCTTATTTTGTGTAAATTTTTTTTTCAGCGAACGTTTCATTTTTTTTAAAGAAAATAATTTCAGTGTGATGTTTTATGAACATAACAACAAAAAAAAGAAATTTTTTTAAAAAAATCTCTTTAGTGTATATTTTACGTGGTTTCTGTTTCAACGAACATTCTTATATGTCCTTTGTTTTCAGTGACACTTTTCCTTTGTTTTTCAGCGTTTTATTTTTAAGGAGTTTTGTTATTTTCTAAACTATGCTGTAACTGAACTGCTAAAATTGTGATCAAAATTTTTATTTTTGGAGCGGTGCTCCAAATTAAAGGGGGGGAGTATGTTGTGATTATTGGGATTTGATTATTTGGACTCGGAAGACGGCGATGAATTATGTATGTAAAGTATTTATTCAATTGTTTGTTTTGGTTTTCCTCAGTATGTGAATTTTGGAATTGTTTAATTTGTTTGAAGTCGATATGATTTTAAAATTATTTGATTGTCATTGTAATTCTGGTGCATCCTGTACCACACGCGCCACATCGGCGTGGGAGATTTCCGGTTTCGTAAAGTTGCACAAATTTCGTAATATTTCTAGAGGCTTCCTAAATGTTCTTTGTCAGCACTATTTTTTTCTGCGCTCCTATTGGAGAAAATAAAAGGAAATGTGATTGGTAGGTGAAGGAAAACATCGTACGCTCATTGGCCGTGGTAAGATTTCATAATTTCCGGGGAGAAGCGTTGTCGCTGGAGCCTTGCTCTGCGAGGGCGTCTTTTCTGTTTGACCACTGAAGGGAACGGTCACCTTCCAAGGTACGGGTCTTCTGGGCCCCGCCATCCGGTAAGCACTGATTATTATTTTTTTTAACTTTTCTGGTATTCAGTTTCAGATGTAGTGTTTCATTTAATTTATCTTGCCGGAGCGTACCCGTGTTTCCTTCTGCTTCCAAATGTTATAATTATTGACTTAGCCGTTTCGGTAAGTCGCCTCACTTTGTCAAGAGATAGTTCCCGTTTGTTGTTTTGTAAATTAATTGTTATACGCCTTTCGAAGTAATCCTTATCAGTAATATTTTTCTCGGGACTATCTCATTCATTCCGCTTCATCATGGAATATTCATCTTTAGGTCGGGTACCCTTTCTCAGAAGTGTTTTTGAGGGGGCTACCCACTGAAGATGCTCTGCTCCATGATTATACGTAAATTATTTTTCCTCCTTAGATGTATCTCTTCACTTTAGTATAACGTTACCTTCCTTTATTTATTTCGAACTGTTTTGGGTTTTTAAAGGTAACGCCACGACAGTGGAACGTCATGTGTGATGTTCCGGTGTAAAATAAATTTAATTACTAAATGCTACCCTCATGTAAATTGTAATGGTTGTTGAAATTATGCCGTCATTATTTTAATTGTATCTTGGTTATTGCTTTATATATGGAATCAAATCTAACTTGTTAAGTAAAGTTTAGGATTACATTGACTTCGCTTCTTCAGTGTTACCAATACCTTCCACCGCCTGGATATGGTTCCCAGCCGCTTCCCGGTTATCCTTTCTTAATAGTCATGTTGGTTAAACTGTTTGTTTATTTCCTGTGATTTATGTACTTGCAAATTTAGTTTCGTATATGTTGACATGCCTAGTGTAGAGTACTTTTGGCGAATGCATTACGGTAGCAAACATTTTCTCTTCATTAAACCTATTAATTGTAACCTTACCCTTTGGAGAGGTTACATTAGTGGACGAATAAGTTTGAGTGGCGTTTGTAAAAGTAGGAAAGATCACAATATGAAGATAAATTTGAAATTCAAGAGGACAAACTGGGGCAACTATTCATTTATAGGAAGGGGAGTTAGGGATTCGAATAACTAACCAAGGGAGACGTACAACGAATTTCCAATTTTTTTGAAATCATTTAGGAAAAGTCTATTTGAAATCATTTAGGAAAAGTCTAGGAAACCAACAGATAGGGAATCTGCCACCTGGGCGACTGACCTAAATTCAGATCAGTATCGATTGAAAAGGTGGAACAGGAAATGACTGAGAAATAAAGATGCGACCATGGCCACAATTGATGCAGGGACACAATATTTACTATTTACCTTGTGTGACAAGGCGAAACATGGAGTACTATTTTCACGGCCGATGGTGGTGGGATTCGAACCAAGAGTCTCAAAGCGCAAGCTTACAACTACTTCGGCCGAACTTCCCAGTCAACTTGCTCAATTGAACTTGTTGATGATGGGATAGAGAAAGTACTATGAAGGAAGCGGCCGTGGCCTTAATTAAGGCCTGATGTGAAACTGGAAACAAAGGAAAAACATCTTCAGGGCTTCTGAGAGTGGTGCGCGAACCGACCACGTCGGTACCTATTTTTTTTTTTCAAATTACAACGTGGGCCTAACTAATTGTACCCTATTCAAATTATTCAGAAAATAAATAATTCCCCATTCGTGCATTGTGTCCGCGTAGAAGTATGGATATGTTTTGGGCTGAGAAGACGAGAGAGCAAGTTCATATCGACTATTCTATGCTTTTCGAAATAAACTACGCTTGTACCTCCGTGCTCTACAATCACTTCTGCTCCCGGAATATAACACTGAGCTTGCGTTCTTACAGCAATTAATTACGGAACAAGTACAAAATAAAGGTAATTGGGCTAAATTAGTCACCTGAGAAACATGCACTGCATGTAAGCTTTGGGAAAGCATTCTTTCTGATTATATAAGACATGTTTGCGAAATTAATAACTGGTTTGATAGAAGGCAGTTTGGGTTTAGGAAAGGTTATTCCACTGAAGCTCAACTTTTAATAATGTTATTGGCTTTTACGTCACACTAACCACTCTTTGACGGTTTTCAGAGATGCCGAGGTGCCGGAATTTAGTCCCGCAGGAGTTCTTTTTACGTGCCAGTAAATCTACCGACACGAGGCTGACGTATTTGAGCACCTTCAAATACAACCGGACTGAGCCAGGATCGAACCTGCCACGTTGGGGTCAGAAGGCCAGCGCCTACACGTCTGAGCCACTCAGCCCGGCAGCTCAACTTTTAGGTTCCAGCAAGATATAGCAGATATCCTGGATTCAGGAGGTCAATTGGACTGTATTGCTATTGGACTAGACAAAAGGGTGACTGAATGGGTGGCTATGTTTCTAGAAGGTAGAACTCAAAGAATTTGAGTAGACGAAGCTTTATCTGTCCCTGTAATAATTAAGAGGGGAATTCCTCAAGGCAGTATTATTGGACCTTAATGTTTTCTTATATATATATATCAATGATACGTGTAAAGAAGTGGAATCAGTGATAAGGCTTTTTGCAGATGATGTTATTCTCTACAGAGAAATAAATTATAAGATTGTGAGCATTTCCAAAATGACCTCGATGATGTTGTGAGATGGACAGTAGGCAATGGTATGATGATAAACGGGGCCAAAAGTCAGGTTGCGAGTTTCACAAATAGGAAAATGACTGCGTTGATGGGGTGGAAGTTCCCTTTAGGGTTCATTGTAAATACCTATGTCTTATTATAACGAAAGATCTTCATTGGGGTAATCACATAAATATGATTGTAAATAATGGGTACAGATCTCTCTCTCTCTCTCTCTTTTTTTTTTTTTTTTTTTTTTGTTATTTGCTTTACGTCGCACCGACACAGATAGGTCATATGGCGACGATGGGGCAGGAAGGGACTAGGAGTGGGAAGGAAGCGGCCCTGGCATTAATTAAGGTACAGCTCCAGCATTTGCCTGGTGTGAAAATGGAAAAACAACGGAAAACCATCTTCAGGGCTGCCGACAGTGGGGTTCGAACCCACGATCTCCCGAATACTGGATACTGGCCGCACTTAAGCAACTGCAGCTATCCAGCTCGGTACAGATCTCTGCACATGGTTATGAGTGTATTTAGGCGTTGTAGTAAGGATGTAAATGAGAGGGCATATACGTCTCTGGTTCCAGTGTATAGGACCCTCATCAGGATTTATTGATTCAAGAACTAGAAAAAATCCAAGGAGCTAAATAAGTTCAAGCGTGATCCTCAGTTAGTTTTAACGATGTGGATAAAGTATTAATTACGCCTCTATGGTGTAGTGGTTAGTATGGTTACCTGCCACCTCCGGGGGCCCGGGTTCGATTCCCGGCTCTGCCGCGAAATTTGAAAAGTGTACGAGGGATGGAATAGGGTCCACACGGCCTCAGGAGTTCAACTGAGTAGAGGTGGGTTCGATTCCCATCTCAGCCATTCTCGAAGAGGTTTTCTGTGGTTTCCGTCTTCTCCTGCAGGCAAATGCCGGGATGCTACCTAAATGAAGGCCACGGTCACTTTCTTCCCTCTTCCTTGCCTCTCCCTTCCAAACTTCCCAACCCTCCACAAGGGCCCTGTTCAGTACAGCAGGTGTGGCCGCCTGGGCGAGGTACTTGTCCTCCTCCCCAGTTTTCCTGACCCAATGTCTCGCGTTCCAGGAGAGAAGGAATCCATCGGTGAGTCCGAGGGAAAACCGACCTTGGAGGGTAAAGAGATTAAGAAAGAAAGAAAGAAAGAAAGAAAGAAAGAAAGAATAACAATGAAAATGAAAAAATGAACATCCACAGCCTGTTTCCAGTCACTTGACCGGGTCAGGAATGGAATCCCCATCTAGCGAAGAGGATAGGAATTTTGCCGACAAGAAACAGAAGTGGTCACAGAAATAACCCTTCAAAGTACGCAATGGGATATGTGCTATTAGAACGGATTTAAAAGACCCGATGTCTTCCTACATGTATATATTGACGGATTTCACGCTCAAGTTATTTTTTGACAGCCAGACTAGTACGTGCTTGTAATCCGTCCGCTCATCTAAAGCTGAACTGTCCACTATGCCAGAATCGCTTGGTAGAGTTTAGGAATGTAAACGCCACTACGGATACAACTGTGAACTCCGCCGTCAGTGAGCAAGGCCCCGCTAGACCAGTTTCAGCAAGTCGCACAACACAGCAAGTAAACAAGCCCTATGGGCAGATATGCACAACGAGGATAACACTGCACACAGCCCGGTTATTGATAGGAATCTATTTCACGGAGAATCGCAATGAACGCATGAAGACTGAGTTGTAACATCGCATTTCCATTTCCCTACCTCTTGAAAACTGTATACAAATTAGTGAAAGAGAAGATATTCGTACGATAGTCTTGTTCACAACAAGCTCTACATCTGTCCAGGAGACCGTGAATTCCATGCATCCCTTCACTCTAAGACGGAAAATGAATGTATGGACAGCGAATCAACGCCTGATAGGGAACTAATGGATACTGAAATGGCAGAGGAAGTTATTGAAAACAAAGAATATAATGTGACAGAAAAGCTGAGTAAGATTTCTTCACCTAGAATTCAAAATAAGAGTAAAACAAACAGTATGTCATCCACGTCTGCCGAAAGCTTCAAAGACAGTCAACTACCACACACTTCCTTCAGCAATAGGGACCCACGTATACACACAAGAAAAATGAGTGCCGAGCGGAAAGGGTCTAATGCTAAGCCATCTGTACCTTCACCAAGCATTAACTATCGTACCTGTACGTAACCGCCTACGCAAAACTGATATAATCCTTTGGCTTTTGGCTCTTCCTCTTTGTCCTTTTATGGTGAGTAATCTCACTTTTGCCACAGTTAATATTAATAGAGTGAGAAATGTTACACTCCAAGCCCTGCATAGTTTAGTTTAGTAATATTTTATTTTACCTAACAAGACTAAGGCCTTCTCTTCTATCTGACTGTATATCAATTACATTAAATTGATATTAAGTTAATTTCATACAGTAATGATGAGTGAAGAGACTAAAAATGAAATTAAGTAGATCTAATAAAAGAGAGAGTGTTATCACCAATGATAATTAGCGCAAAATCGATACTATGGACTTGTGGACATATAAATTTAAATCAGAAAATAGATCGCTAGGAAGATGAGTAGCGTATGATAATAACAGGATACAAGTAGTAAAATGGAATTTTATGACAGAGTTATGTATGATCTGCATCACAAGGAACAGCAAGGCCAAAATATTCCTTTTGCATTAAAATATATAAATTAAATTATAGAGATTAAGGAATGCAGCTTAGGACAACTACATCAGCACGTGAAAGGCACTTCTCGCAAAGAAAGAGAGAAAATCTCTCCCCATCAAAATGACAAATCAGAAGGTCGGCAGATAAGCAATTTAAATCGATTGAGTAATGGAAAATGTATAATTTTCAATACAAAGGAACAATTCCTTGCAGAAAGCGAGATATCTTTCCGTGAAATTTTTGCATAGGAAGACATCTCGGAGTTTGATATTGACAGGCACTCTTATCATCTCCAGAATCATCTAGAGGGAGATGACATCGCCCATCTTACTAATAATTTCCGAAGGAGTGAAGCAAGCGTTAGACCATACTGCTCCAAATAAAACTCCAGGCTAAGATGGGATCTCGTATGAATGGTGTAAGACATTCTTGGACATCTGAGGCAAGTTAATAGTTATGCCTTCTTTCACAAACTCTCCATGTTTACGTATTACAGACTTATTAAAATATTAAGTACGGGCTATAAGCTATTGTGGAAGAGCTTAGCGAACAGAATTACAAAAGCCTCCCTTAATTAATTAATAGTGGATAGCATTGCATTATACCTGAGAAACATATTACATAATCTACTAGCAATTAGAGATGTAATCATATACTGTTCAGTATGCAACAATGCTGACCTCAGCAATGTATTGGATATAACAGCACACTCTTTGGAAAATTTTCAAAGATTTCGGTTTCCAAACAGTGTTACAGAAACAATGCAGTGCATATAACACAAGGCATCCTCACGAGATATGAAAAAATGGATTCCTCTCAGGAAAATTTTCAATAAACAAATCAATGACAAAACGGTGCCCAGTATCCATGACACTTTGTGTCTTAGCTATAGAACCCCTGATCCAAAGTTTGAACATTTCGCTAACCGGACTAACTATTAAGAAAAATTGCTGCATATTACGTGCATACGCGTATGGCATTATCCTACTGTAGGCTAGAGACGAAGATGCTAATAATGCCTAAAAGAATCTGGAAGCAGTTATCAGGGGTAAAAGTGAATTATAACAAATCTTAATTATTGCTAATAGGTTCAAGTGCAAATCGACAAATCTTTGAAAACTCCAGAGTTCCAATTGTAAACCACTGCAAGTTATTAGGAATTAACTTTGGTAAGGTTATTTCCGAGATTATAAAGACTGGTTGGACATTTTTTCTAAATACTCTTCGGTTTCAGCTAAAGGAGGAACTGTCAAGGCGGCTGAACATTTCTCAAAATCTTGGCATACTAATGTTTCTGCGCTTCCGAAGCTCTGGTACCTTGCCTAAATTCTTTCAGCATCACATGTCATTTTTCAACGTTTTAAAATGGCAACTGGATTTTATCTATGGAAAGGCTACAGATACTGAATGAAGAGCGACCAACTTCATTTGGCTGAACAGGATGTTGGCTACCGAATTGCACTCGAAAAGAAATTCACATCACTATTTCTGTCTCACATCATTAAAACACTGTACGCAAGAGGAGGTGAATTTGATAGTATTAATTTAGATGCTGCTTCAGAAACGCTCTCTTCGTTCTAAAAAAAATTCCAGAAACAGAGATTACAGATGGAGAGCTGGATAAAGCTTCATATTGAAGTAAAATGAATTTATCCTGATAGTACAGTCGAAATACTCACATCGTGACTGGGAGAAGATCTGAAAAAATATGGAACAAATTGATCCCAATTGAATGGAATATATCGCTGTACATATGCACAATTGAAATCATCCTGACGGCTGAGGAAATGAAAAGTATCTTATGACAAATGCGTTGTATGTCAACAGACGGACAATCTCGTGTATCGAGTTAGGACATGTGGAAAAGCGGAATTAGTTTGGAGATGGGCACTAAACGCAACCAACCAGTTATTAGGGGAAACAACAACCCATGTCAGAGTGAGGGAGGTACTGAATCTGGAACTAAATCTTGGAGAGAACATGAGCGGAAACGCTTGCTTATGAATAATAGCTGGAGCTATTCACTACAAAATCAATGCTTACACTCAGCCTGAAACATTAACTGGGTGCATGGATAACCTCAGGAAAGACCGCTGGAAGAAGGTCAGACAGAAGTGTCTTGAAGAAGCTTTTGGTAAACAATTTTTCAATTTCTTAAGTGCCTTCCTATTATGTGTTGTGTGTAACATGTATTAAATTTTATGTTAATTTGAAGAATAATTTGTAGGGGCTGCTTGGTCGAGGCAGTAAAGGCGTGCTCGGTTCGCCCGGAAGGACGTGGGTTCGATTCCCCGTCAGAAAGTCGTAAAATTTAAGAAACGAGATTTCCACTTCTGGAGGTGCATATGGACCTCTCTACCCACTCTACCCATTCAATTGCCGAGGTTACGGATAGTGGAAGCCTTTAACTTCCACCCTTCCAAGGGCCTTCATGGCATGTACGGAGATGACAATGCTCTTTGATTTGAAGAGTAATTTGTGTTTAGTAAAACTATGAATACACTGTAAAATGATTATGATAAGAGAGATGATATACTGTACATATCACTGCTCTTAGTGTGAAAAGGGAAAAGTGTTTTTCCAGGTCAAATATTATGTGAAACACTTGAAGTTCTCATGTATTAATTTTTAATTATTTTTATTAAACGTTATGATAGCGGAATGAATAAAATTTTGTTTTAATCACACATTTGAATTGTGAGGTAATGACATATATTAAAGAACCACAAGTCTATCTCTTTCAAACAACATATTGTGGTTATTTATGTTTTATTTTTCAGATTGTATTTGTAATGATTTTTGTATATGTTTAATTTTTGTATCTTATTTTTCATTTTGTACTCGTAATGACTTCTTTATAGATTTATTTTGTGTACATCCGTATGTATTTTATTTAACGCCTCATAGAAAATATAAATACAAAGGTTACTTTAAAAATGGCGAAACTTCCTTTCCCTGCTGTCCCATTCACTTTAGAAATAGCAGAAATGAGAGATAAAATTTGCAGATCCAGTAATAAAGTTATGATCCTAATCTCCATAGATATACAAGTTTTATTTTGTATTCTGGATTGTTTCTAAAAGTGTTTCATACTTTCGTAGGTTTCTTTGATATTAAAGATGTATAAGAGAGGTATTACTGGAAATATACTGTCATTATTCACATGTACACCCTTCAAAATAACATTTTATATATTTTTGAACAATCGACACTCATTTGGCTGGTGTTGTTATCCAGAAACATCAATTACTGAACAAGCATTATTAGATTAACCTAAACATGGAAATAGTCCTTAAAATCACTATTGCCACTACGATAATTGCTTCTATTGTGTATTTGTTGCGTACATTTCAACTTTTGGACCTGCTACGTAAAATTTCAGCCAATTCTTTAGACCAAAAATTCCGAAGAAGATCAATAAGATTTTCTTTAGTTAAGAAATGAGGTTCTGAATAACAACTTGCTTTAAATCTAGGATCACTTCCCTCGTCGTTTTGTTCTTCAGTAGGTCAAACCATTTCAGTGGAATTAATATTTTTGTCATCAGGTCTACTCCACCCCTCCCAATCAAAACCGCATAGGGATGCATTGATTTAAGGTCACTTTGTTGTATACAAGATAAGGTATACTGGAACACAACACATATTTATTGCTTCAATATGTCTTTATACAATACAAACTTTTCTTGAAGCTGAGTAAATGTGCAAGTAATTAATCTTGATAGTAGACTGAGAGTCTGTAGAAATGTACAATTTATACACATCAACTTTATGTACACTCGAAGCTATCTTTATGAGATAGTTTGTAAGAAAGGTAGAGTTCATAATAGTCGAAAACTATCGGTTTTATAAGCGTAACTTGCCATGAAAGTTCCTACTAATATAATGCAGTTATTTCCGTTGGCTTGTCATGAAATGACATACATATACACAATTAGAGAATCTAATGAGTGTGTCAGAGCCTGAGTGAGGACGGAGGATGTGTAGAATACAGGCATCGGGGCTCGACGTGGCTGCAGGAACGGGAACTGAGGCAGTGGCCCGAGGTGAAACCTCATACAACCAGAATTCTGTCCACCTGGCCGAGACACATGTTTAAGAGGGATAACCTCCGTGTTCGACGTTCAGTGTAATCTGGTGCTGGACACTGGGAAGTCTTGCTAAGTGGCTGCAAGGTGCTCCTTTCATAGTGCACACTGACGTCATAAGCACGCGCAGTGGAGTCGTCTCGTAGAGTCTCGCCTAATCCAAGCTGCGGCGTGCGCGGTTTTGGCTGGCACAGAGCAAGGAGCGCGAAGGACACACAACACACTTCTTATTTGAAATCTTGGACATAGAGGAGTAAACGACATTTCAAATGTCAACCTTGTACGTCAAACAGTTTCAGAAAAGTTAATATTTTTGTCATCAGGCTCAGAAAAACCCTTACAATTATGTTGTTTTAAAACCACTCCTTATTCAATACCTAAGACAAATAGGAGCAAACACCATGCGAAATTTGAACCTCATATGTGACACTGCTTCAGAGATATGAATATTTCAGGCCTCACCCTCCCGGATATAACCACTTATGCGTGCAATTTTAAAAAATCACTGTTTAGTTAAAATCTTAAGGCATATGGGAGCAACCATTACGTGAAATTTCAAGCTCGTATGTCTAGCGGTTTGGGAGAAGTGAATATTGAGGCTGTCAGGCTACATCGTCCTGTCAAATCACCTTAGGGGTGTATTATTTTAAGACCACTTCTTATTTAACAACTGAGACACATAGGAGGAAGCATCATGTGAAATTTCAAGCTCGTATGTCAAAAGGTTTGAGGGATATAAATATTTATGTTTCAGGCCTTAATCTCCCCCTCCCATTAAAACCCCATAGGGGTGTAATGTTTTAAGAATACTTCTGATTTTAAATGCAAGATATATATGGGGTAAAGTAATGTGAAATTTCAACCGGGTGTGTGAAACGGTCACATAAGTAAATATTTTGGTTTTACGGTATTAAGCCTCAAGGGCGAAAATGTTTCTAAACTTGTCTAATTTAACATATTTTATACTAGCAAGATACCCTTGCTTCGCTACGGTATTTTACTGAAATTTATAATTGAATGCTTATTGTTTTAGATATATAATCCGCCGAAATTCGCGATCTGACTCGTTTTCAGCGAGAATCCACCAAAATTCCCGATCTGACTCGTTTTCTATTAGAATACGGCACGTTTCCTCACATTTTTCAATCTTTCTTCCCAGCAATCGATTTCGTACTACCCGGACTACACTCAGGTATTCCTCCCGGCCAGCTGGGTCCGTAAATCTTTGCCATCTTTTCCTATAATCATTTTTAATATCGATAAAATCCTTCAGGAGATCCGGCGTGGTGTCATATTGGGTGCCTTGGCGGCACTGAACCCGCGGCCCTGCATTCTTAGTCATTACCCGTCCAGGAGCCGTTTCCAGCGCGGTCCGCACATTTGACGACGGTCCGGAACATTATTATTATTATTATTATTATTATTATTATTATTATTATTATATGTTGCTGGGATGAATGATGACAGGGAAAACCGGAGTATCCGGAGAAAAACCTGTCCCGCCTCCGTTTTGTCCAGTACGAATGTCACATGGAGTGACCGGGATTTGAACCACGGAACCCAGCTGTGAGAGGCCGGCGTGCTGCCGCCTTAACAACGGAGGATCCTTATGAGTACATTAAGTACAGTAAACTCAATTGGTCTCACCTCCTTCTACACCCCACCGCCGTTAAGTTTATTTGCCGCCACCCCCCACCCAAAGAAATAATTAAAAGAAGGCGTGTATCTTTATGTTTAAAGGAGATTCCAAACACCAATGTTCACGTCTATTACCTTCAGTTTTGAGATATAAGTATCCCTATAAAAATAATTTACTTTTTCACTTCATTTCACACTGCTCCCCCCGCCACACCTAAGTGAATTTATCCGCAAAAACAATACTTGTTTCTTTAATCGTAAAGGATCTTCTAAATACAAATTATCACGTCTCTAACTTCTTCAATTTTTGATTTATGTGTCCTCATGAAAGGATTTCAACTCCTTTACACTCCCGCCCCTCAAGATGGTTCCCCCCCCACCAAACGCGTTTTTATTTGTTTTTAAAGGAGATCCAAATACGAATTTTCACATCTGTAACAACTTTAGTTTTTATTAGATGTATGTATTCTCATACAATTAAGTCAATTATTTTTTCAATTCTTTCACCCCCCCCCCCCATAATGGATTTTCCAAGAATACGTGTTTCTTTACTTTTAAAGCAGATTGCAAATATCAAATTTCACGTCCGTAACATCTTCATTTTTGAGATATCAGTAGCCTAATTAAAAGAATTCAACACCATTTTTAGAAACCTTTACACCCCCCCCCTCCACCCAAGTGGTATTTCCGAAAACTAAAAATACACGTTTCTTTATGTTTAATAGAGATTAAATATCCATTCTTCACTTCTGTAACATGTTACGTTTTTTAGACATACTGTAAAAATTCTCATTTTAAAATTTCACCCCTTTTGAGTTCCCCTTTAAAGGAGTTTCCAAAAACAAATCACCTATGTTTCTTTACATTTACATGAGATTCCAAAAACCCACTTTTTACGACTATAATATTTTACGTTTCCAAGATATTCTGGAGATACAGTCTTTCAAAAAATTCACCCCAATTTGTCACTTCTGTTTAACCGCCACTAATTGGATTTTCCCAAAACTAAAATGTACGTGTTTCTTTGTTTTTAAAGAAGATCCCATATACAAATTTTCAGTTCTGTAATATCTTCCGTTTCTGAGATATATGTATCCTCATTAAAGGCATTCAGCTCATTTTTCACCCTTTTACACCCCTCCAATTGGGATTTTCCGAAAACAAAAGAATACGTGTTCCGTTATTTTTAAAGGAGATTCTAACTACCAAATTTTACATCTGTAAATTTAAAGTTTTAAGATGTAGACACACTAATTTTAAAAAATTCACGCCGCCTTTTCACCCACCAATAGTGGATTTTCCAAAAACGAAAAAGTACGTGTTTCTTTACTTTTAAAGTAGACCCCAAATACCAATTTTCAGGTCTGTAATATCTTCAGGTTCTGAAATATAAGTAGCCTCATTAAAGGCATTCAACCAATTATTCACCCTTTTACACCCTTCCTATTGGAATTTTCCGAAAACAAAAGAATACGTGTTCCTTTATTTTTAAAGGAGATTCTAAATACCAATTTTTACATCTATAAACTTTAACAGTTTTGAGATATAGATATACTCATTTTAAAAAATCACCCCCTTTTCACCCTCCCATTAATTGGAGTTTCCAAAAACCAAAAAATACGTCTTTCTTTCTTTTTAAAGGAGATCTCAAATACCAATTTTCAGGTCTGTAATATCTTCAGGTTCTGAAATATAAGTAGACTCATTAAAGGCATTCGACCCATTCTTCAACGTTTTCCACCCTTCCTTCCTATTGGGAGTTTCCGAAAACAAAATATACGTGTTTCTTTGTTTTTAGAGGAGATTCTAAATACCAATTTTCACATCTATAACCTTTAAAAGTTTTGAGATATAGATACACTCATTTTAAAATATTACCCCCTTTTCACCCCCCCCCCCCCCCCGTTAATTGGATTTTCCAGAAACAAAATATACGTGCTTCTTTATTTTTAAAGGAGATCCCAAACGCCAATTTTCAGGTCTGTAATATCTTCAGTTTCTGAAACATAAGTAGCCTCATTAAAGGCATTCAACCCTTTCTTCACCCCTTTTCACCCCTCCTATTGCGATGTTCCGAAAACCAAAAATACGTGTTTCTTTATTTTTAATGAAGTTTCTAAATACAATTTTTAACATCAGCAAACTTAAAAATTTTGGTGATATAGATTCACTCATTTTAAAAATTCACCCCCTTTTCACCCTCGTATTAATTGGATTTTCCAAAAACAAAAAAAATACATGTTTCTTTATTTTTAAAAGAGATCAAAAGCACCAATTTTCAGGTCTGTAATATCTTCAGTTTCTGAGATATAAGTACTGGTACCCTGATTAAAGGCATTCAACCCATTTCCCCCCATTTTTCACCCTTTTTCACCCCTCCTATTGGTATTTTCTGAAAACAAAAAATACGTGTTTCCTTATTTTTAAAGAAGATACTAAAACCAATTTTTACATCTGTAAACTTTTAAAGTTTTGAGATATAGATACACTCATTTTAAAATTTCACCCCCCCTTTCCACCCCCTTAGCGAAGGAATATCCAAAAATCCTCTCTTAGCGAGCACCTACATCATAATATGAGTATATCCCCAAAATTTCATTTCTTTACGTCCAGTAGTTTTGGCTCTGCGATGATGAATCAGTCAGTCAGTCAGTCAGGACAAGTTATTTTATATATATATAGATAGAGGAGAAATCATTTCATGAAAGATCAATTTTGTCCAGTGAACGGTTTCGGAGGAATTAACATTTTGATTATCATGGTTTTACCCCCGTTTCATCTTCTTAGTGGTTGAAGTTCCTGAAACGCTTCGTTATTGAACAACGACACTGTAGCAGAAATGTATCCCCAAAACTGCATCTCTTTATATCCAGTTTCTTTTTTGCCTAGGCTTTGATTGACATCATTCAGGACGTTGCCTTTTATATGTAGAAAAGGCTACAATATTCTACCGGGCGAGTTGGCCGTGCGCGTAGAGGCGCGCGGCTGTGAGCTTGCATCCGGGAGATAGTAGGTTCGAATCCCACCATCGGCAGCCCTGAAAATGGTTTTCCGTGGTTTCCCATTTTCACACCAGGCAAATGCTGTGGCTGTACCTTAATTAAGGCCACGGCCGTTTCCTTCCAACTCCTAGGCCTTTCCTATCCCATCGTCGCTATAAGACCCATCTGTGTCGGTGGGACGTAAAGCCCCTAGCAAAAAAAAAAAAAAAAAAAACACAAACAATTTTATATTCTATGCGTAATTAGAAACAAGAGAAAGTGTGCTTTCAGTCTCCTCCTGAATTGGCTAATTCCAATACTGGGAAAGAAAATACACTAGATGCTTATTAGTGATATAGTCATGTGTCATTCATAACAAATTCAATGAATGTGCATTAGCTGCCACTCGGAATGGGTCATATCGAGTGAGCGAGATGAAACAGGTTGCTATCCGCGGCCGTTGTATTAAACTACTTTCATTTCCGTCCAGCTAACAAACAAATCAATACGTTTTGTGAAGATACGCGCCTGCTCTGCTCCGAACATCAAGTACATACATTTGGGGCTTTGCCAGTCCTAATCACTGCCCAAAACGTATTATACCTCTTTATGTGCTGTAGTAACGGTGACTCGCTTTGCAGAATGAGTTTTGAATTAGTTTTTCATGTCACATAACCACACGCATTTTGTAACCTGTACCGCTGACTGAATACAGGCAAACTGGGAGGCAGAGCGAACTCTGTTACTGAATATTTGTTGATCATATTTAGTATACATGAATGATTTAATTGGAACAAAGAGCTTCTAAGATTAACAACGATCAATGCCAAATTAAGTTTTCCCTTTCCCATCTTAAGTTTATTGCGGCTGTTAATCTTAAAATTAGTCGATGTTTTTGAACATAATAAGAATAATAAAAAGTAGAAGAAGAAAAAAGACTTTATATTACCAAATGTCCACTTATTAATGGTCATAATATTCCAAAACACATGGTAGATGAACGATGGAGGTCACGAAAGTATTCTTCGAATTTTAATAATAATAGTGTCCGGCGCCATGGCTAAATGGTTAGCGTGCTGGCCTTTGGTCGCAGAGGTCCCGGGTTCGATTCCCGGCAGGGTCGGGAATTTTAACCTTAATTGGTTAATTTCGCTGGCACGGGGGTTGGGTGTATGTGTTGTCTTGATCATCATTTCATCCTCATCAAGACGCGCAGGTCACCTACGGGTATCAAATCAAAAAAAGACCTGCATCTGGCGAGCCAAACTTGTCCTCGGACACTCCCGGCACTAAACGCCATACGCCATTTCAATAATAATAATAGTAATAATAATCACCATAACCATAACCATTATATTGGCAATAGAAAAGCATGGAAACTTTAATTCATTTCGCGTATATAAATCAGAAATCCGGTATGCCGTTGTTGGACTCTGCCTAATGCTCGCTCAAAACAATGACATGCGTAAGAGCATTCAACTAGGCTTCTGCACCAAGGAAATCAATAGCTTGGTATAAATCGGTGTGACAGAACACCTGCCAATGAAAATCCACAGCCTGTTTCCAGTCATCTGACCGGTTCAAGAATGGAATGAATGAAGCCCGCATCTAGCGGCGAGGATAGGAAATGTGCCTGCTGCCGAAGCCTGTCGCACTCCTCTGGGGCAATGATTAATGAATGATAGATGAAATGAAATGTGAATGTTCCTGGAATGAAAGATGACAGGTAAAATCGGAGTAACCGGAGGAAAACCAGTCCTGCCTCCGCTTTGCCCTGCACAAATCACACATGGAGTGACCGGGATTTGAACCACGGTATCCAGCGGTGAGAGGCCGACGCGCTGCCGTCTGAGCCACGGAGGTTCTTCTATCACAGAGTATCCATGTTTACTTCATCCAGTTCTTCCAGCCTGCCTGTATTCTACTAGCGAGTTCCAGTTTTATATTTCCAGTTCCTTCCAAGACTGACCCCAAGCATTCGAAGTGGCTCACCTTCATGATGTCTTCACAATTCAGTTGCACGTTTTCCTCGTCATCTTCTTCTCCAGCATGGAGACGCAGATATTTTCTTTCCGTCTTGCTGACCTTTAATGCACTCTCTTCCAGTAAATTAAATTATTTTCTGTCAAACGTCTTAATTTGGAGATATTGTGATGATGTCTGCATATTAGATTCGTTACCGTTATAATGTCCTGTGCGTTCTTCTTCTTCTTCTGCTTTGCAATAACGTATTAACCCCATCCCTGTATAAATAATACAGTTTGGAGCTATAATACTTTGGAGTGTAAAATGTAGATCATTGCATCGAATTTTCACCTTAGACTCCCCAAATCCAACTCCAAATACTACTTGCGCCAGAAAGGAAAATACTGGCTGCTGAAGGAGGAATCTGAGAAATGACAGCGTGGAGAGGCAAAATCACAGACCTAATAGGAACTGCCACTATGCCACTAAGTAGAAAACTTCGTGGTAATTTATAGGCAAAATAAATAAATACATATATAAATAAATAAATAATAAATAAATAAATAAATAAATAAATAAATAAATAAATAAATAAAAATAAATTAAAGAATAAGTCCATTTCACTTTCTTCAGTGTCCAATGGTAAAAGGTTTGATTTATTCATATACTGTACTGGGATACTGTGAAACGTTACTCTGAAAAAGGTTACAATATATCACGATCATTTAGGACCACGTACAGGCAAAGCACAAGGGAAACTTACTGTGTCTCGATATAGATCAAGAAGCCATTTGGCGAGGTTGAAGGTGAGGGCCTGCTTACTTAAACTTGCCAATAAGTGGTATGGGATGATTTCGTTATAAGCCGGGTTGAGTCCATCTTTCCCCACTCATTATTCCTTTGTGTTGTAATACTCATTGACGCGAAGCCTATCATACTTCAAACCACATACTTCAACCCACGATAGAAACACTTCCCTACAGATATAGTTGGCGTCAGGAAAGGCATTTGGATGAAAAACTGGGCTAAACCCATCCCAAGTGTCGAAAAATGGAAAAAAAGTGCGGAAAGCTCAGGAAGACGACGTTATTTGTACTGTAAGCTAAGAGAAATACAGATTCATGTACCTATACAAAAATGGAACTAAGAGTTCTGAAAATATCAATTACCAGTCGGTAAAAAACCTACGTTCTTCGGTATGAACCAAACTCGTCATTACAACTACAGTCACCATGATAGTACGTGGAACCCACAAACATACCATACCAAACCATACCATGCAATTTTGTGATTTCATGGAGAAAATATTATGTGATGGCAGCATTACTTAACCACTTTGAAGTAATTCATGGTCAGTATTTTTCATGTGGGAGTAGTCGATATCTTGCACGATGATTGGTTATCAATCATTTGTTCCAGAATTTAAAAAAATATTATTTCGTTTCTAAATTAAATATATCTCACAATATTAACGATAATTACTTCAAAAGCCCGTGACCTAGTTCCAAATATATACACTAAGTGGTCAAAAGTCTCGGAATGACACTGAATGTGATGTTAATAATGAGTTGCTCTTCCGCAAGCCCTCAAAACGCCAGCAGTACGGTGGGGCATCGACTCTACAAGGTAATGGAATCGATCTGGAGAGATCTGGATCCACAATTGGCCTCTGTAGTTGGTGTGGGGTTCATGGAGCGTATACCAGCATCGACACCATATCATGCATGCTCGACTGGATTAAGATCGGGGGATCTGTAGGGCTAATGTATGATCGTAACTTCACTTGAGTTCTCCTCCAACCACCTGCGTGACACCACAGAGAGGTGACATGGTGCATTGTCCTGTTGAAATACGGCATCTCCATCAGGGTAATCTAGGACCAGAAAGGGACGCAGATGTGGAAGAATGTCTACATAACGTCCACCTGTCACCGATCCATGCAGCCGGGCAATGGATCCTAATTGCGACCATCAGAACGCCGGCCAGACCAGCACTGAACCACCTGCCGCCTGGACACAACCTTGTTGGCAAGCAGGATCCATAGCTTCATGGGGTATACTCCACACTCTCACGCGCCCATCAGCTCGATGTACCTGGAACCGGCATTCATCGGACCATACTACACGTTGCCATTTTTCCATGGTCCATTGCCGATGTTCGCTGGTCCATGCTCGTCGTTTAGCTCTGTGTCGAAGTGTTAGGAAAGGGACACGAGTTCGTCGTCGGCTGATGAAACCTATGCGATGCATTTGCCTTCTTACAGTCCTGGTAGAAATGGGCTCCTGACTCCCAACATTCAACTGGGCGGTGATCTGTCTTACAGTAGCCAGTCGATCGCCAGTATGGTTCTGCGGAGGTGACGTGATGTGCGTTCGTTAAACAACTGTGGGCTTTCGGTGTGGCAGTTTACGCGGATGTTAACATTCTCTCTACGATATTGAACATCCGCGCTCCACACTGTTATCTCGGAAACGCGAAATCGCATGTATTCTCCAAAATGCGCCGTGCGCCGATGATTATCCCACGCTCAAAGTCGGTTAACTCGCGACGTGTTGCCATCTTCATAACAGTGGTGTCTGTGACAGACTGCTTAGCTAGCCGCAACGCTCAGGGGTCATACACGGACGCATTTTCTAATGGGACACCCTTTCCCGTGGCTTTTTGCCACTCAGTGTATATCTTGGGAGTCATTTGGTTGTAAGTCTAATATAGCTCATCTTCCTCCACTCAATTTAACCTACTAGTTTCATGTAGCTACCAAGAAGTGGAAATGAATATTGTTTTAAAATGGAGTTCAACTGGGCGACCAATCTCTCCAAACACTTACGACGGCCGAAAGTGAAAAACTTCTGATTCTTCAACAACTAGAGTATCGGCAAATAAAAAGGCATCGAAGAACGCGTAAAAAAAGAATCCAAGGTCTCGCAAACTGATACACGATTACGAAAGGACAAGAGCTAACCAAGTAAGTTTGGAGATGAAAGATGAAAATTACTCCGTGCATGCAAGCGGAAGCGTTGTCAGACTCGCCTAGGGAACTATGGCCACCAACCCACGCTCCCAACATTAGATCACTTAGGGTTATCACTTTTCGCTACTTCTTACTACGGGCAGTGGATATCAACCCATCCACAGGAGCATCGAGCAGAGGTGGATATACCACGATAGCTCTGAGAATCTGTTGTTACGATCTCAGTTTTCCCAGCTACCTTCCTATTTCCTTTAATTTCCTTCGTCAAATAAGAAGGAAGAGAAGAAGCATCCTCCTAGTTTGAAAATGGGAAAAAACTTCGAAAATCATCTTCAGGACTGCCGATGGTAGGGCTCGATTACCGAATCTCTTGAATGCAAGTATACAGCAACACATTTACTACCCAACTAACTCACTTGGTAAGATATTTTTTTTATTTATCAACTACTTCATACTAAACTACCTTTCTCCCTTCCTTCAAAAGTTACAATCCGCAGACTGTACCCTTAAAATTTATCATATAAATAAATCCGTGATATCACCAGCCCGTTTAGGGTAAAAGCATTATAAGGAATGACGTTGGTATTTCTAAGCTCGGTGACCAAGATGGAGCTAAGACTACAGCAATCGAGTGGAGTGACCGCGCGTGTTAACGCAATACTGCTCTTGGAGCCAAGCTATGCATTCGGGAGATGAATGGGTTCGAACCTCTCTATCGGATGCCCTGAGAATGGTTTTCTGTGGTTCATCATTTTCACTCCCAGGCAAATGCCGGGACAGTTCCTATGTATAGATGCGATAGAGTTGATTCCTTCACCCTCCTTACCGAATTTCAGTTACCACCATTCGTTTCATCTTCATTGCCTTCTCAACTGAGGATGGCTTCAGGGAAGGCATTTGGTTGTAAAATAATTCCATATAATTTCATATAACCTCACCCGTATCAGTAAACGGTACATAGAGTAAGATTACAGCATGCCGAAAGAATATTCTCGTATAGTTCATGACCGGGAAAGTTGGCCGTGTGTTTATGCGCGCGTAGCTGCGGGCTTGCATCCGGCAGATAGTGGGTTCGAACCCCAATGTCGGCAGCACTAAATATGGTTTTCCGCGGTTTCCCAATTTCACACCAGACAAATACTGGGGCTGTACCTTAATGAGGGCCACGGGCACTTCCTTCCCACTCCTAGGCCTTCCATATCCCATCGTCGCCATCGTCAGTGAGACGTAAATCAAGTTGTACAAAACCAAAAAGTATATAATTATTGAAATTTTATTTCAACTTCCTCTCCCCAGAGGTTGCCAATTGTCAAAGTATTATAAATTAAATAAATTAAAATGAGCACATTTCAGCGTTAATTCCGGTATTAGTAGTTTCGTATTAATGATACTGAACATTTCAATATAAATATATATTTGATATTACATTCAGATTAATTTTGTACAGTATAAAAGTATCCACTAACAATTTCGAAATAGTTCCTCCGGCACCTATCATAAATCCAGTAACTTCGATGTCTCCACTAACACAGTATTTTTCCCCAAGGAATGATTATTTCTATATGGTTGCTCAGCATTGCCCTCAAACCTAACTGCCGGATCAGTTACTACAGCACGTCCTTTCTTTCTGAAAATGAAAACCTACAAACTGTTTTTCAGTCATTGACGGATCAGGGATGTAATGAATGAGGCAGATATATTCTATTAGTACGTGAGGTCGCCACTCCCAAAGTGATTTATTAATGACTGATAGATGCTATGAAATGAGAATGGAGAGTGTTGCTGGAATGAAAGATGACAGGGAAAACCGAAGTACCCGGAGAAAATCCTGTCCCGCCTCCGCTTTGTCCAGCACAAATCTCACATGGAGTGACCAGGATTTGAACCACGGAACCCAGCGGTGAGAGGCCGACGCGCTGCCGTCTGATCCACGGAGGCGCTTCCTTTCTTTCTATCAACTGCAATAATTTCCAGTCGATGTACCCGACCTCAATGAACATCATGTACCTTTAATCCATTTACTATCATTTTCCTGACTGAATGACGACGGACGTTCCTTAAACGTTATCCAAGATATGAGATACCAGAACATGCGCAAGGGCTTCGTATTCTTTGCAGTGTCTACAACGTGATCCCTCCTACGTTCTTCCTGGAAGAACTCATCATGAGAGCATCTAAACACTCTGGAAATATGAGGTCTCTTTAGTCGAACAACCGTCGATTACCAGGTGTATCGGATGTATAATTCTACTCCTTTTCTTTTTTTTGGGGGGGGGAGGTGGGGGGTTGATTCACAACAGTTCCTGTATTCACGATTCGTCAAAAGATACATTAAGGTATGCGGGTCCATTATGCAGTTGTAGTTTAAGCAGGCAATCTGAAAAATCTCACTGTTGAGGGGTCTTGTGAAATCACACTAGGATTACCGGTTTTAACTGCGGTCTTGCAGTCATTAATGCGTTGCAGATATGTTTCCAATTTTGAACGAAATAGACATATCGCTTTGAATTTTCTTGATGTATATAGCATTGCATCTAGTGTATAAACGGAATGACAAAGAATTTCTTTAACAGTAATTACTGGAGTACTCGGCCAATTAACATTCGACAAGGCTCTAAATTAATTAATTAGATAGGTGACTAATTTAAAGTATGCAAAGTATGAAGCTTAAGTGGGTATGAAACGAGAATTAATTGTATTCATTTAATTTTATATACTTATGTTCTTCAGAATAAAGTGGAACTTTACAATAGTGCAGTTTGACAATTATTATGAAACTTAACTTCTACCAACATGATAATATACTATCATAGAAATTTCACAAATCATTTAAAACAATAAATGAATCAACCTTACAACCACTCTTATTAGGGAGTTGAAATAATAGGCCCCATAATCAGTTCACTTGAACAATATTTAATTACAATTATCTGACATTGAGATGCAAGTGGGGCAACCGCTTGTGCGCCATATAAGGGAGTCAATTCGTTTGTCGATTGATTTCTGAATGATAGTGATTCTTTCATAGATGACGTCGGCTCTTTGTATATTGGATCCTGAAATGAGAATGAGTTCATTAAATATTTAGTAATAATTTATTGCAGCCAATGGCCATACAGACAATAATTCACAATGATTGGAATTTAATTACCTATGTAATCTATAGAGTAAAAGGTACAATGTCAGGTCTTTACGAGTAGTCATAGTGGGGATCGACTTCCGTTCTGCTTGTAAGCAGGTCCGTACAGTGGTGCTCGTGTGTCCATGTGTTCCATCTGTGAGAGGACATTTAGAGCTGAACTCTGCCTCACACATATTATAGCGCACAGTGATGAGACGCCGTTTGCTTGTCTAATTTGCGACACTGAATTGAGATTGCATTTTGCAGGGCACAGTGATGAAAAGTCTTCTGTTTGTCTAATTTGCAACACTCTTTTGAATATGCCTCGTCCGCTTGTAGGTGCACGCGGTTCCTCTTTACCAGTCTTTAGTGAGTGCGGTAATGGATATTGTTCTTGCGGTGCAGTTGATGAGGTGGTACCTGGGGCATTTTCCACCACAGAGCCGGCAGGTACATTCTTCGTCTGGTTCGTGGTATCCAGCGGTTTGGCATACCTTTCCGTGGAACCCCTGGACGGCGAATCGGGTGAAGGTGTGGCGTAGGTTGAAGCCTGGCCCTTTCTATTCGTTGTTCAAAACTGCCTCAGTTTCATAGAATTCTTCCGGGATTTGCTGTGCTTTTCGTCGTCTTTCTTCCAGGACTGCGGCGGATGCTTCGGTCTCGGGAATGTTGAAGGAGGTTTTTATGTCCTCTAGGAAGAACGGCTCATCCACCAGGGTGTACACCAGTCTGTTCTTTGTATATTTTGATAGTTGGAGGATTCGCTTGAGGTATCTGGCTTTGATATTTTCAATCCTTTTTAGATTCGCTGTGGTTAGTTTGTTCCAGACTAATTGTATACCGTACGTGGCTACCGGGGCAACTTTAAGTTTGAACAATGCCACGGCCGTTTTCACTGATAGATTCTGGAGCTTGGGGATTTCGAACATTGCTCTAGTTGCTGCTATCGCTCTTTCTTTGACGTGTAGTGTGAAAGTTGCTCCTGTAGTCTGGAGCGTGATACCTAGGTACTTGAAAGACGATACTATTTCTAGCTGGTCCCTGCCGTTTGAGAAAACGTCGTCTTTTGCGAGTCTTCCTCCTCTTCTAAATTTCATCACATTTGTTTTCTCACTGTTGATACTTAATGAGTTTTTGTCTGCCATTCTTGTAGGTTATTGAATGCCTTCCGGATTGCGATGGGGTTTCTTGATAGCAGAGCCATGTCGTCGGCATACATTACAAGATTGACCCCTGCTGGTTCTGTTGCACTTGCGATGTCGGCTGTCATCAGGTTGAACAATACCGGGCTCATTGGGTCTCCTTGGAGTACTCCTTTGGTCTGCGTTACAGGTGTTGAGATTGTTGTCCCATCGTGGATTTTCACGTAGTTTACATTAGGTATAACTTTTATGATTTCCAATTCATGCTGCAAGTTGGTTGGTGTTAGTGTTGCTTCCAGTTTTCCTATTAGTATCTTCCTGTCGATGCTGTTGAAGGCCTTTTGATAGTCGATGAATATAGTGTACAGTGGTGTGGATGGTTGTGCTAGAGCGGTGTCTATTTCATTTGTTACTTTCCCTATGGCTTGTAGTGTTGATTTTCCGTCCATAGTGAAATGTTTAAAATTCAACGTAGTATAAAGTAAAATGTCGCACGTTATAAGGTTGAAAATGTTTCACGTATTCGTTTTGCGATTGTCAACACATAAGTAAATACCCAAGTAAACAACTCCTTAGATTTTTTCAACTGACCATCTTTTCGAATGGAATTTAGACAATTATCTCACAATGAGCGACTTAAAACACCAAATTATCATGTTAACTATGTTAACTATAGCTAGGCAACACTGGCATTGGTGCCTTCTGAACAAACCCTTTTCTATTATGTAGCCCGAAGACTGGTTTGATCCTTAACTGTTCCGCCATCAGCCACCGTAAATGTCCTAGGCGTCACTTAAGATGCATACTAGCGAAATAAGGAGTGAGGAAGTTTCCGTTTCTTTCTTCACCGAGCCCGAGTTCCTATCAAATACCAGTCAGCTAAGTCCACTGAGAGGCATGTACTGGCTGACCCTATGAGTGGTATTTTAGGACGTTTCATGACAGGGACAAGCTGCAGGGATTAGACTAGAATTGCTCATACTTCAAGTCATTTTCATATCGTCAGAGCCAAGGATGAGACTGAGACAGGTCAATGATTTTTTTAAATACATAATTTGCTTCACGTCGCACTGACACAGATAGGTCTTATGGCGACGATTGGATAGGAAAGTGTCAGGAGCGGGAAAGAAGCGGCCGTGACCTTCATTCAGACACAGCCGGGCTGAGTGGCTCAGACGGTTAAGGCGCTGGCTTTCTGACCCCAACTTGGCAGGTTCGATCCTGGCTCAGTCCGGTGGTATTTGAAGGTGCTCAAATACGTTAGCGTCGTGTCGGTAGATTTACTGGCACGTAAAAGAACTCCTTCGGAACTAAATTCCCGCACCTCGGCGTCTCCGAAAACCGTAAAATAGAAGTCAGTGGGACGTAAAACAAATAACATTATTATTATTACAATTCAGATACAGTCATAGAATTTGCCTGGTGTGAAAATGGGAATGAACGGAAACCGTCTTCAGGACTGCCGACAGTGGGGTTCGAACCCACTATCTCTCGAATGGAAGATCACAGCTGCGCGACCCTTACCGCACGGCCACTTGATCGGTATCAATGAAAGTAACAAATTTGATCTAGTCCATATCAGAAAACATAGTGCATTGTAAACGTTAGTTCTCACTACCAAGGATATGTGTAGCCTATCTACTGTATAACGGAATATTGTTAAATTTCGCATCCCAGTGTCCGCATTACGCGCGCCCCCTCTTTCAGCATGACTTATTAAGAGAAGCAAGGGGTAGGGTTGCCGTAAAGCCTTCTTGAGGAGGCCGTAGCAACTCACTTCACTTTGAAGGGTTCGCTAAAATGAAGCTGTCAAACTGGCCAAGTAAAAGTAATTACAAGCAATGGTAGGGGAGACCAAGTTCCCTATTTTCCTACACTGTCTCACGAAGACAGGTCATTATTCGTCAACCACGAAAAAGCTTCCGTTGTGGGATTTTCTCCGTCCTTTTCAGAATCTGAAAGAGACTTTTTCACATCCTTAAAGGAATTATAATACATGTTAGTTTTCGTTCAAGCCACCTTTTCCCTCACTGAAAGTCAATTTTTAAATTATACTACTACTGCTTTACAGAATATGAGTTTGGATCAACTCCAGGTTTACCATCCATACGGTCAAGGTTCAAATTCTGGAAATGATGTGTGGTCAGAAATCAGAATTCGGTCTTTAACACCAACCCATTACCAAAAATTTGATAGGAATGGTTTTAGCAACCCTATAAATCTGAATAAACTTTAATATTTACAACAACAAAATAATAATAATAATAAATAATAATAATAATAATAATAATAATAATAATAATAATAACAAATTCTTCAGTAACATTACGGTTATAATTTCAACTGACGTGGGAACAAAGACCTTTACTACGTATTGATATAATCCCCATTATTCATGTAATCGAAAAAAATCCATAGCTGAGGCAACATTTGTATTTCCATAAAATGCTAGTTTTAATCGTCTTATTAAGCCGACGTGTTCATTATGTCCTTGCTAGTTAGTGGGTTGACGTCAAAGGTTTCAGTGACACATGGATAGGAAAGGGCTAGGATTGGGAAGGTAGCGGCCATAGGCATGATGAAGGTACCGTCGGAAGATGTGACTGGTATGAAAACATGAACCATGGAAAACAATCTTCAGGGCTTCCGACGTGGAAAACAAAATAATTTTGGAATGCAAGCTCATAGGTACGTGGCTCGAATCACTTAGCCAGATCAAACTGTACTAATGTCCCCGACTAGGTCTGCCAGCGAGTTTGAGACACCCCAGGGGTGCTCAGTTCGATGCCCGTAGGCTCAGAAAAATATATGAAAAGTGGCAGGATTAACATAGGGTTCGGAAAATAAGCATGTTCAAAATGTAGAACAAATATTACACATTTATTGATGAAAATGAAATATTAGCCATCCTGACAGCTACGATAATGGAAATGATCGCTACAGTACTTTACGTAATTACTGTGGCACTTGATGTAACAAAGAAAATGCAAACAAATGGGATGGTACACGTAACATATCTTCCCTACCATTCTAACAGAGTGTTTTAACATAACATTGTATTTCTTCGTTTTAAAATTATTAATTTAGTAATTTAAAATCGAATTAAAATTTTAATGAAAATTAAAAAATGAGGTCTTCACTATCATTCCACGAACAATCTGAAAAATTTAATTAATTTCAATAAAGTATATGATAAAGAAATATTCAAGATTAATTAATTTTACTACCATGACAATAAGAATGAAATTCTGTCTAACAAAAATTGTGTTGACAAAAAATGAAAAGTTGAATTGCCTTCATTTTCTACAAGTTAACTCGAGACTTCGGATATATCTGTTCACGTCTTCCCACATATCTCGTCGTGAGAACTAATAATAAACTTATAATCACTTGGTCATTAACTGGAAACAAATAATTAACATCATGACGTACGAAAATCGACAAATGGAGAAAATATCCTCAACGTGGACATCCCGTCCGCAATCAATTAACACTATCAAAGTGTCGCATATCAGTACACAATAAGTACATAGAAAATAAGTGTCTTACAACTAGGAAATCTCGACATCTACTACTAGCTACTGAAAATATCAAAGAAGAAAATATCTACAATATTTACACATCATAAAGTGTCAATCAAACTTGCCACTCTCCTATAACACGTTCCATTGTGTTCAGAAGATAAAGTCACCACGTGAGTACGAAATAATACTTTTAAGAATGAGCATGCCTGGTTTCGAACTGAATATTATTAGAATATTGAACTGAGCATCTGTTCACAAGACCTAAGGTCTTCCAATAAATTTCCACGTTCCTTAACTCGGAATTATTGATTTTCACGAACACTATTAGGATATTATCTGTAATTATTGTGTACATCGATTAACATGGACTTGTCTTTATCATCAGAAAACACTATCAACTTAACTAAACCTCATAACGTCTCGAAGATTCCATATTTTCGTCATATCCTGATCAACATCAGGCATAACAATATTACAACATTAACATGTGAAAAACTCAAGTTTCAAGAAGATTCATATCGTACGTACAAAATCCTCATAAATTACATGCACAGTGTATCATGACGACGACCCTAACTCGTCGTAACCGATTATCGCTCATGTGTAGCCATGAAAATCACAAGGACCTATCATCGTCCTAAAAATACATAATATCCTCCTGAAATTCGTCCCGATGATTAACTAATCCATCAGTTATCACGTTCAATTACGCTCGTACTCTTAATAAATTCTTACACACGATTCGGAATTAATATCTTGATGACACGCTATCATAAATGTAAGCTGCAAGTAAAAGTCCTAATTCCATGAGGATGTGAAAAATATCAGAGAAATATCACCTCAATAAATTCGTCAAACACATATTAGCTCACTATCATAATGAAATGCGTACAATAAGAAAGGATGGTTTCGATAAGACATGGATCACTTTAACTGAACCATCGTCATCAAGCTCGTTAACACATGGTCATGAATCAAGCAAGTATGCAAAGTAAGCAGAATGTCCTAACTTACATCTAGAAAAACGACCAGTGAAAAGTCGTGAAATAAATCTACTAAATATTTTAGAACAAAAAGTCTAAGGAAAGATGAGAGTAGAAATAAAGAGCTACATAGAACAGATATAGATAAGACGTAGTCGACTTAACTTATTCAGATGCCTTCACATCCTGAAGTCTGTGTCCTCAGTCAGCCATGCTAAGGTGAAAATCTCTGCATTTTGTCGCTGCCGACGGCGGTCGATGGCTTAAAACTTCATTGTGAAACAGATGGAGTCCATGACACGAAATTCCATCTTCTCCCGGCGATGATAACGTAGAGGTCCTCTTCCACGTTCATTCGTGAGGTAGCTGAAACTTGTACAAATGTGTTAAAACAAATCCTAAACACACGTAATTTTAGGTTGAAAATAACACGTACTTTATAAATTTTATCTGCTCTTTCGACGTCTGTTCACTGCACGAACTCCGGTTGTAGATTAATATAATTGTAGGAAGCGTTGAACACAAGAATGGGTCCACTATCCCTGATGATAGTATCGCACAGCTGTCCTAAGTTGAAATTCTTTAACAACGTCCACGAAGTAACAGTAGATCGCAGGTCAGGAACATGTCAGCATGTGTGCATGTGTACTTGTCAGCATGTGAGAGCTTGTACTCATATGACTTGCCTTAAATATTGTGCATGGCCCTCGTGGTCGGAAGTGAAGTCAACTCAAGTATTGAATTAATCTGGGGTTTGACTACACAATTTTTACCATCATTCTAGCCGAAATACCATTAAAATTAAATAAAAATTCAGTCTTTGATTTTTATGTTTCACACGTGATATTACTAACACAGTTCAGTAAAATATGATCCATGAGCACCTTCATAATTATGCATATCACGCCATCAATGATATTATAAATATTTCATTTCTTTCCGATCGATGTAATTGCAGATGACACACACTGGTTACCTTTTTCTCTCGTCCACTTTTATTTTAATTATTTTTTTGTCAATCATCCAGCCACCCTCTTCATGTCAGAAACTGGTTTCCTATCACCGGGCCAAGGCCGCACACGCCCCTCGCCGACAAAGCGAACTTTTTTTTTTGCTAGGGGCTTTACGTCGCACCGACACATATAGGTTTTACGGCGACGATGGGATAGGAAAGGCATAGGAGTTGGAAGGTAGCGGCCGTGGCCTTAATTAAGGTACAGCCCCAGCATTTTCCTGGTGTGAAAATGGGAAACAACGGAAAACCATTTTCAGGGCTGTCGATAGTGGGATTCGAACCTACTATCTCCCGGATGCAAGCTCACAGCCGCGCGCCTCTACGCTCACGGCCAACTCTCCCGGTAAAGCGAACCTAGTAGCACACTAACCCATATTCATTCAGCCGTGACGGTCACAGCATTCATCTTTGAAACTTTCATTTTAGTAATATAATAATATTTAGTATCGTCGTTTTGCCTACGAAAACCGCTACGTGATAATATTGTAAGAGAAATACCGACTCGCAACACATATATAATGAATAGCGAGAATTCTTTGACAATATTCGCACAGTATTGGACCTTAAGTAACCGAACCTTACCGACCAAAGTTCTTAGCTGAAATATTTCCCCTAGTGACTTTTACAGTTGCAATGACGATATATTATCAGGTTAATGTTTTAAATTAATAATCTGTCTAAATAATTTCTGTAAGTTAGGACTGGTCGAAATGCACTGCTGGTGAATAATATTGTAATACAAAGAAGGAGGTGACCTTTCACAACCAGATTTATTGTAAAGAATACCCAACACACACAGGTGACAAATTTAAATTTTTAGCTGTGTACAACGTACAAAAATTGAGAAAATCAGTACTGTGTGTGTCCACAGGCTATAATACCAGGTGCTACAGGTATTACGAGGAAGAGACTTTGGATAGGCCTACCCATCTGGAATGTTACCGCCGACTACCTATGCCGCTTCGGTGCTTGCCCAGTGTTCATCCGATATGGCTGTCGGTGTCTTATGGCAGACCAGTCGTCGTCCGACTATGGACCACGCGTTCCAGTGGGCGAGATATCACGTGAACGCGCTGACCAAGGACGCAATGTTACATCGTGCCATCCAAGAAACGTTCCACGTACAATCTTCCATTGTCCTCTAAGCACAGGGACTCATGCCGGCCCTGAAGGCAGGGGATGACAACAACAGGCTCCAAGAAGGGTCCGCCTGAGAAAACTATAGCGTCCCATTCGTTGTTCCAGACCGGACATTTCTACCAGTATTGCACCCGCAGGCTCCAGTGGCCGCCATGGTAAACAGTTCCGGGACAAGGTGCCCTGAGGCTACAGATGGTGCGAACCATACTTGCATACACAGATTGATGAGCCACAGGCGAGGGTGTTTGGTGAGGCTGTACGGACCATAATCAGTACAACTCTATCACCATATTTGTTCGTAGGACGGGGCCGTTGGCTTCTTGAACGTTACTCGGTTCGCCCCTCCTCGACCCACTACTGATCACATTTCCACTTCACAGCTGTTCTACTTCTTCCAGTGTGAGAACCAATTACGTGGCAGAATAATCCCCATTTCCGATAGACAACAATACTCTAGAGAATAAATGCAGAAACCTGTTCGTATGGCAGTCCTGTTCATCGACGTGCTGTGTTGTGCTGGCTTTAGATAAATTCTTACTCTGAAATGCAGACAATGAAATCAAGATCTTAGAGAAAATCAATACAAGTTAGAAGAGGTACCAATGGAGTGGTTGGAGGGTGCCTTTGGAGATCTGCTGGTGACTTCAGCGTAGACGAGGCAGACCGCTTTGAGGACTTTCACCAGTGCACTACTAGGCAGCCGAGTGCCTGAATATTCATGAAATAGAGAGAATCTTAGTGACTGGTCACATTTAGACCTCAGTGGACCAGTATTTCATCCCGAAGTGAACAACATATATTGTAATTAAGCCTGGAATCAGTTTAAGGAGTCAAAATAATACAACAGGTACTGCACATATATTGAAAGAAGAATGGTATCGCCAGGGCAGTCAACACTATGAGATACAGTGACACTATTAGGTGATCGAAACTGAGGAGTTCTGAAGGCAATTTGGAAACATTATTGCAAAACATCCATAAGAAGAGGCCTGGAACTACACTATTCAACTTCAAACAGTTTCAGCCTTTGCAAATACCGTTAAATAAAAAGTTGTTGAAGGATTTAGATACTTTCGAACAACAGCTAGTTAGCTAACGTTTTCACCTTTAAACTGGTTGGAGTAGTACAGTTTAGTATCTTCTCTACTGTTGATGCATTATACGTTGGACATCGATCTATAACTTCTGTGTTCATGTTCTCTTAGGTTTTGTTAATATATATATTCGCCTAATAATAACCATGCATGTCCTGCATAAAGCTCATAAGACTTTCATTAAGGTTATGTCTGGTATACCTCTTCAAGCGATGTTTGTTGATTACAGACCTCTGCTGGCAGTATAATGACTGTTATGAACGAGTACATCACACTGAAATCAATTCATTGTTACAGAGAACTGAATACTACCCAGGAATATTTAATGTCCCATTGATTTCGGGATTGTAAAACCTCATTAGAACTCCTTTGATTTAAGTTCTGATAGCCACTTAAGAAAGGATCCATCAGTGCAGCAGTTTGAACACCAGTCTTGCTTTCGACGAACAAGTTATGACGCACAGAATGGAACGTGAAACAAGCGGACAATGAACGCTCATACTAATAAATACGAATAGACTGACTGTGTACCGTAGCTGATTATCTCTCACCTTCCACCATAAACTTTTTGGGATCGAAATTGATACAGGAGGTTAACGTTTAAGGAAGACAATGTACGCGGGATCTTAGTGTAGAAAAATCTACCAACATTTTTTCAACCCTGTGTATTGGTACCCGAACATAAATTTAGATTATAGTATAATATAGAGTTATGACAAACATGCTCCAAAGTAAACCCTAAGTAAGAAAATATTTTAAAATGTAAAAAATTGTCGTACCTCGGATAAATAATTCAGCCTATTGGTCTTGATAAAGAATCCGACTCATTGGCTGAGTGGTCAGCGTTGAGGTCTTCGGTTCAATATTGTCCGGGTTCGATTTGCGGCCGGGTCGGGGATTTTAATCGCGGCTGATTAATACTTCTGGCCCGGGGACTGGGTGTTTGTGTTCGTACCAACACTTTCCTATTCATACAAACTGCACTACCAATCACCACAGAAATACGCAATGGTGATTTCATCCCTCCATATAGAGTTGGCGTCAGGAAGGGCATCTGGCCGCAAAACAGGACCAAATCCACCTTTACGACACAGTTCGCACACGCGACCCCACAGGTGTGGGAAAAGCGGTATAAAAGAAGAAGAAGAAGAAGAAGAAGAAGAAGAAGAAGAAGAAGAATATTGGTCTTGATAAAGGAGCAAATAAAACAAGATCTCATAAGTGGAATTAGCTCACCAATTAGCTAAATGTACTTACAACAAAATATCAATGTCAGGAAAAGTGGAATTTCAACATTACAATATTGTCACAAAACCGGAGTGCCTGTATCCAGCTGAATGTTTGGTCTTAGAAAAAGGACAAATTAATGAATTAGAAAATAAGGAATGGAAAGCTCTAAGAAAAATTATTGGTCCAAACAATTTGAAAATATAGACCAAGGTGGCAAATGAAATAACTTTATTTCAAAAATAAAAAGCCTTCAGATCGTATGAGAAAGAAAGGAGCATTTCCTTCTATGGCAACTTGGTCCGGATGAATCCAATGAGGCTAAGAAGAGAAAATGTGACCATTACTATGAAAATCCCAAAACATAATTCCGATGACTCATTGCCATTAAAAAGTGTATGGTTGAGCAGGGTATCACAAGGAACAAGATATTAGACAGGTCATTTTCAGAAAGAAGGTTTGAGGAGGCTGTGGTGTTCCAGGGGAACGAGAAAATACAAAGTAACTTAGTCTAGACAGTAAAAGAGGAGGGTATTTACTGATACTGAAAGTTAAGAAATTCTGGAAAGGCAGTAAGGCAAGGAGGAAAAGGAAGAAGTAACTTCAGTTGTCCACATCTAGCCAAAGTCGAATAATAATTCTTGTAAACTATATAAATAAAGTTCTAGGGGGTTCGCTTTCTGTAATTTCGTTTGTTTTGCCAATGTTTCAGATATTTGTCCGTTTTAGCTCAACTCAAGTTCGTATCAGTGGGTTTTTATTTTTCGTGTCTGTTTGTTCCACCATCACGGCGAAACGGCTGGATAGACGTCGATCAAACTTCACATTTAGATTATAATCATCCAGGGGAAGGTTTTGATATGCATATTATTTAAAATCTCTGAATAGATGTGTGTTTATAAGAAAACCACAACAGTTTTCTTCCACTTCTCTTATACTATTGATTTTCTGTAAAATCCGTGGACTATACTTAAAACGTCATTTCTTCTTCTTCTCCTTCTTCTTCTTCTTCTTCTTCTTCTTGTGTTCCGGCCTTCTAAGGACCACGTTACAATTTCAGTTCTTCCTCCTTAGTTGTTATTCCCTTTTCTTCCAGTATTCTTTCATTGATTCACTGTGCTTCTTGTTCCTGTCTTCAGTCCACTTTGTGCCTGTCTTCTTTTCCTTCTTCCCTTGGAATCCTTCCATTTAAAAGACTTTCTTCCCAAAAATCTTTCTTTCCAATAATTCTTCTTCTCGTATGTTGTTCCTTTCCAGGTCTTTCTTGACTTCTTGAATCCAGCTGTTGGTTGATTTCTTTTCCCAAAGATACTTGAAAATTTGTTTAGTTAATCTATTATCAAACATTCTATAAATGTATCCAAGAAATAGCAATATTCTTTTTCTTATTGTTTCTGATATGTTTTCTATGTTCTGATAAATTTCATTGTTACTTCTTAATTTCCAAAACTCTGCAATTCTTAGAGGACCTAATATTTTCTTTATAATTCTTCTTTTTAATATTTCTTTTGATCAAGTTTGTAGTTCAGTGCTAGACATTCCCTAGCATACAGGCATTCTTGTTTCACTACTGTGTTGTAGTGCTTTATTTTAAGTTTTGTTGATAAGCACTTTTTTGTAAGTATTCTTAGTTATACCGCAAGCTCTTTCCATCTTTTGTATACTCTCCTCTATATCGGATTTTCCTAAACTATTTTCTTGAATTGTCTCACCCAAATATTTGAATTTCTTTACCTTTTATATTTGACCAATATCCGTTACTAAAAACTTCGGGGCACTTTTTATATTCGTCAGAAATTTTGTTTTCTCGGCAGAGATTATCAAGCCTCTCATGTTGGCTGTCTTTTCAAGGAGATAGACTTGCATTGCTGTATCTGTAAGGCTTTCTGAAAGCATGGCAAAGTTATTTGCAAATGCTTATTTTTCCCCAGCACGAGTGGCAATATTTTGGATTCTTTCAGTTTTTCATTCCAAATTCTTACAATTTTTTCCATGACATAATCGAAAAGGAGTGGAGATAAACCATCAACCGGCCTGAAACCTGTATTTATTTTGAAAGTTCGGGAAATTTCACCCATAAATGTCACTTTCGAGATAGTGTCTCTAAGGGTTTCACGAATTAGGTTTGCCGATTTAGTTTTAACCCCAAATTCACGGATTACTTTATCTAGGGTTTCCCTGTCAACAGAGTCGAAAGCTTTTTTAAAGTTAATAAATGTTACAACTATGTTTTTTGAATTTATTAATCTGTGTCGAATTATAGATTTCAGGTAGAAAATCTATTCGGAGCAAGATCTTCCCTCTCTAAATCCACCTTGATATTCACCCAATTGACTGTCTAGTGTCGATTGTACTCTGTTTAGTAGTATTCTTGAGAATATCTTGTAAGCAACTGGCAAGAGAGATATACCTCTGTAGTTGTTGACATCTTGCTTGTTACCCTTCTTGTATAATGGGTGTATTAGAGCCACTTTGCAATCCTCTGGGATCTTTTGTGTTTCCCAAATTTCTTCAATGATTATTTGTAGATCTTCTATAATGTTTGGTTCAGCCCATTTTAAAAGTTCAGCTGTTATGAAGTCTTCCCCTTTAGTTTTTTTTATTTTTAAGGTTTTTTTAATGCTTCCTTAATTTATCTGCTGTTGGAGGTGAATCAGCTTCTATATTTTCGCGAATTTCTGAAAATTTTAATTTGTGATTTGGCTCAAGGCAGTTCAGCAGGTGTTCGAAATCTCTTTTGCCAGAATCTCACAATATTCTCGGCATTGTTAAGGCCAATTTTACTATTTGCACCTCTGAAGCAAATACTCGGGGATTGATAACCTTTCAGGTTTTTCTTAAAGGTCTGATAGAAATTTCGGGAGTTACTTTTTACAAAATTATCCTTAATTTCTACTAGCTGCGATTTTTCAAAATATCTTTTAACCTGCCTTATTATTCTTGTTGTTTCTTTTCTTTGAGGTTTAAATAGCTCATAGGCTAGTGTTCATTATTTCCAGAACATTTCCATTTTTTCCACTTTTTCGTTCTTTCGATTATTGCTTCCTCACATACGTTACTCCATCATCCTTTATTTTTAGTTTTAACTGATCCAAATACTTTCTTTGCTGCGCTGTTAATCTGTTTAGATAATTCTGGCCATCTGCCATGCTGAGTTATTTTAATTTCTTCCTGAATGTTTTCTATAGTTGCTTGCTTAATGTGAGCCTATCTATGTTGTATTTCATTAATTTTCTCGGTCTTCTTTGATTCCTGCAAGGTATAATTTTTAGCTTAATTTTAGAGAGGTAGTGATCGGAGTCAAACTCCCCACTTCTTATTACTTTAACATTCATAATTTCCTTACTACTTTTTTTGAGAAATAACTACATGGTTTGCGTGCTGTTATTTCTTGATGGATAGAGTACTTTTGCATCCATCTCGTGGCACAGGCCAGCGTAAAGTGTAGCTCCACTGAAGTCCCAATCAACATCCATGGCTGTAACAATATGGAAGTTGTTGGGATATGGGTAGTGCTGAGTAATTACATTCAGAGCATGACTAGTGCATCTGAGTATTATGAAAGGTGCTGCTCATAGGGTCAGTCGTGCTGCAATAGTAATTTATGACCCAGTGAGGAAAGCAATGACAAACTACCTCACTCCTCATCTTGCCTAGTACGCCTCATTTTGGTGCTGCCATTGGTTTTTGGGGTTTCCTTACAACCGCATAACCTTGGGTGGTGCTATTTGAGGATCCAACCAGCCTCTGGGCTGATGACCTAACAGACAACAGACAGCTACATGGTCCAGTTGAATCCCACCTAACATCGGGTTTGGGGACACCCATGGTTTAGCCTTTCTTGGAAGTTTCTTAAAGAAGGTCGACATTAATTTTAGGTGAAAGGATTTACAGAGATTAATTAGTCTCATGCCATTTTTGTTTGTTCTTTTGTGTACCGGACATGCCCCTACTGTTTTGCTGAAAACGTTTTTTGCCTATCTGTGCATTAAAATCACCTAGTAGAATACTCATTTATTAGTGCATGACAGTTAACAAATGTATACTTTTTGTTCGTGCATTTAAGTGTGAGAAGAGATAACCTTTCTGAACTAGATTTGAATTCCATAACATTATCAACTATTGCTTTATGGACATAAAAGGCGGTATCTAGTAGTGCCATTACTTTCATAATTTTGATTGCTGGTTTACCTTTAAAGATTCTATAATCTTTGGTTTCTGTTACATTCTCATCCATAAACCGTGTCTCTTGAGCTGCTAAGATCTGGATTTCATGTCTATCTAAAAAAATTTCCAGTTCTTTCTGTTTGCCGGTTTTTAGCAAGGAATTTAAATTAAGAGTGCCGGCAAAGAATTCCCTGTTAAATTTAAGTCTCAAAGAATTCCAAGGATGCTCAGACTCACCCTTATTGCAGATGCTGGGACTCCCCAGAACCCTAGGTCCCGATGCATTGCATAACGCAATGGTGGATTTCTGTTCCGAGCTGCTACGTGAGGTAGTGCTTTCATTCAGCGGACTTTCCATTCTGAAATTGAAATTCTACATTGTACAAGGTACGAAATTAATTCCAAGATAATATCGGATTGTTAGTCCGAAATGATTTTTTATTCGTGCTTTACTTCACTAGGTTCTTCCACTCTCTCCGCCGTTGGGACATTAAAATCCTCATTCGCCTTCGAAACCGTTGACCAGGTTTCACCTGTAACCTTAGACAGGGGCCCTTACAGGGTGCTACCATCCGAAGCCAGGTGGACCCAGTTTTTTTTTTTTTTTTACGAGGTTCTTACTCCTCCCCCTCCTCCTTCCCCATCACTTGCAAGATGAGGCCCAGGGCTTGTACCGGCAATGGCGGAGTTGAAACGTCACTTCATAATAAACATTCTTTTATGTACATAATTTCGCTTACACTTCGCATGACGGATAAAACTACTATTTTCTTCGGGTTTCATGCTCTGCAATGAGTGACCGACAGACCGACAACGAACCTACATATTACCATGGCAACGTCTCTGACTGCTTGCCAGCAGGGTGTAACATGTTGCCATTTTCGTCATAATTCCTGTAAACTCGTGGTTGTTCCTTGGGTAGAAAGCAGGAGAGACGTCAATCGGCCATTCTGCCAGATATAGGCGGAATACCGTTAGAGGTTACAATCGTCATCGAATAGCTCTAAGGGACGTCGTTAATATTTGAATAGTACCGCGGAGTGTATCCAGTATTTCAATCCGTAAGGTGGTTTCTGGCATTTGCCAAAAATTTTACTGTATTTTATTCTACTTACGTTTCCCGCTTTAATTCCTTGCCTCTGCCGTGCCTCTTTAGGCTTAAGTAATAAGACCATAAGTCATCCTCTTATCTGTTTACCTAAGAATCCTGCACCTGAATTTCTCCTCTGTTACTGCCTTCTTATGTCCGTAACTCATACAATCACAATTAATTGAGGGGCATTTTATTTTCAAATACATTCACTTGGTATTTACATATTTGTGTTATCTGGCTGTCCTCCGTTATAATCCTATTTTATATTAATTTCAACTTCATTAATTGCATTACTGTGTTCCTTAATTACTCCGTATATATGAGAATGCTAATCCCGGAACCTGGACAACCTTTTCTTTGAGGAAAATTTCCAATCTGTTCAAATGTATAACTTTTGACACCGAAAATATTGAAATATTGATGCATTGCAATGACGGTGCAGACCTTCGTTTCGGGGTTGTTGGTGGCTAAACAGTAAGTTGTATTATAACACAGATAGCCGTTCAATTTGGGTAGATCAACAACTTTGGCCCTATGACTTATTGTCGTGTTTCGAGTGTTGATACGTTAGATAGCGCTGAATTTCTCGATAATCAAATCTCTCCAGCTCGATTGTGACTAGCATTACGAAAAGGGGCCTGTCATTACAATGAAAACTCTCCATCTCTACTGTGAATGTCAGATGATAAGTGAGCCTCCCGTTATAGTAGATACCCTTGAACTCGATTGTGATTGGCAGCAAGAAATGTGGCCTGTCATTATCAACAAAACTTCCCCAATGCCTACCTTACATCGGAAACAACGTATGGCGTCCTCCCTGTTTTGTTTCTCGGAGAGACATACAGTACAATTTAATATAATCTTACTCACTACCTTTACAGTAACTTACGGAGAAATCCGCGTATGATATAGAATACCGTAGCGAAGCACGGGTACATTTGCTAGTACAAATACTAGTAATTAATGTATTATTATTTACAAATATATTATAATAATCCCTGAATTAGCCACACATTCCTAGCAGTTGTGCTGAAATCAAAGTCAGTTTTGATATAGTATATTATGGATCGGGTACCTCTACTCTTCTATGTGTAGACGTAAATAACCTTGCGCTTGAAGAAATTATTCGTAACTGCTAATCTCATACTAACGCAGAAGTTCAGTAAACGCTCCCATTCCTATAAGATTCCACATCTTCCCTACAATTACCCATCAGCTTGTCATATCCTTCTCTTCTATGTCCAAATTTCTGACCGAAATCGCCCATTAGCACTACACTATCCTTGCCGTTGACTCTGACTGCGATGTCACCGAGTGCTTCATAAAACTTGTTAATTTCGTCGTCATCTGCACCCTCAAATGTTGAGTAGACCGAGAAAATTCTCGTGTTAATTCTTCAAACTGCTAAATCTACCCACATCATTCACACATTTAAATGCCTAACAGAAACTATGTTGCATGCAAACGTATTCCTGATGAGTAGTCTTACCCCACACTCCGCGTTTCACCTTTTAACACCTTCTAGGCAGTGGCGGCCGGTCAATACGTGCTACCGGGCTCCAGCACGTAGCTTGGAAGTGTAAGGAATTAATTATATTCAGTACAATTATTCTGGTGCCTTTTCTTTGGTTTGAGTACGGTACAAATTTGTGTTTTGTGAAAATCAGGGCGAGATCCGTCGGACACCTAGCGCCGTTCTCCCGGGGAACCTGGCTCGTGCTCGCGAGAAATGAGCTGGGGCGTGTAGCCTGAAGGAAGCAATACGCAGGCGCAGCCATGTTTGAAACACTCCCCGTAGCCGGTGGAGTATACCGTCAACCGGGATCAACTTTCTATGATCCCGTCTATGGTTACTTTTTCTCCCGCAAGGGGGTAGAAATACTCGATGCCTCTTGCTACCGTGATGTTGAACGTGCCACCAGGGACTAGCATCGTCTGGGCTCAAAAGGTAAAGCGTAACTGGGGGCAATCTATCGCAAACATAATGTTGTTATTAAGGTAGCCAACCAATGCTTATTAAAATATCCATTTTCCTTTTGTGCCAAAAATAAGGAATTCGTAGGTGAGTCAAAGAATCTTGGACTGACCCTAAATGTTATCCCGCATTAGAATGTAATTTATGCTGGTAAAAGAAGAGGTCTCAATGATCCTGTTGGCAGCACTTTCAGTTGCTTTGTGCGGTGTTTGATCTCGCGGTTATATTGTTGGTGCGTGTTTTTCTATCACCGTGTTAGTGCTAAAATTCATACAGAGATTTATCCAATTATTTATCCACTATAGTGTATATGAAGTGAAATTAAATTAGTGTTCTTAGTGAGAATTTATATTTCCATCATCCTATTTGGGAAGTGAGTATTGCACCCGTCCACCTCCCGAGTCCCAGACTAGCATTTATCTCAGGGGTGTCGGTTCATTATTTAAGTCAACAAATATAAATAAAGAGGCATCAGTGAACACGGGAATGAACGGAGCAACTAAAATTAAAATGGGGAAAGCTCGATTGTAAACTTGAATTTAAGGACTCCATGATAGGACTAGGAAGTGACAGTTAACTTTAAAAAGGGTATCATCTAACTACAATAAAAAGATTGAGAATGGTTTCCTTTGAAATAATGGCTAGAAGAGCTGTTTATTACGCCATCCGACGTACGAAACTTTGATACATTTGGCAATGATATATAAATTTTCACACACGTTACATAAACAAATTACTTGCTATACCGCAAGTGGTATCAGTATGTTGCTGGGTTGCTCCTGAAAGAAATTACAAATGGGGTAAAACTTATGGATCGATTACATTTGAATCGAACCGTTGTTAAAGGATATAGCTTCCTTCTATCGGGAGCCCGAGCATAGTCTAACCCATGTTACCGTCGGCTTCTCTCGTGAATTATGAAAATGTATTTACACGGACAGTTTCTATCTTACGATGTCCAGCTGATGCCATACCACTGAATTAGCATTTATATTTTATTTACACATGATCTGAAATGTTACAAAGTAGCCTCGGTAGACTACTGCTACAGATGAGATAACGAGAAGCGGTGGGAAATACCGTGCCGAAGACCTCCCCGCGCATCGCAAGCGAAGTAAACAAACACACTAAGTATTACTGTAACTCGTCCCGTGCGGAAACCGTATGATAACGAAGTAACAAATGACTATAATATTTATTATTCTTATTATTCAAACTACTCGAATAGAGGGATGTTGTCACCACTTATTTAATCCACTATCGTCAGAATATTTATTTATCCACGAAATTACCATCCTTGAAATTATTATTATTATTATTATTATTATTATTATTATTATTACTCAACGGTTCCTGGCACTGTCACGTTTGATTAATATCGTCATTATTATGCGGGACGCAAACACAAATGGTTATTACTATTATTATTATTATTATTATTAATAATATTATTATATCCCTCTTGTGATTATTATTATTATTATTATTATTATTATTATTATTATTAATGAACAGGTGACTCAAGATATCATTATTATTGAACCGGTCACTTCCGCCAAAATATATTAAGGTATCGGTAGCGATTACAATTATTTTACTGATCAACCAACGACATCATTACTATTATCATTATGATAATTATTATTAATCTGACCGCGATGATTTATCATCGTCCTAACGTTGTTATTATATTTACCGGTTGGATATTATCATTTAGATTCCCGTTTAACATCTTTATCAACGCTCAATCAACGGTCCAATCCTTTATCTGCAATATTTATTATTATCACCACGCCATCATGATTGTCATCACTCGTCATTACAATGATTACACTATACGACCATTTATGTGGAATCTGAACTCTCATTATCCTTAGATCCGTAGTATCTCGACGACTAGCGGTGCAGTCTATTTATTTCGTACATGCTGTCACGGGTTCGAATTCTACCCGCTACGTAACTCAGTATTTCTTTGTGACACTGCCCGTACATTTTACACTCATTTCAATATCCTAAGTGTCTCTCGTACGGAATTTATATCCCTTTCTATCTCAAGATTCCTTGATTCATTTATTTCTCACAGAATTGTCAACTGACTGATTTATTCCACTTCTGACATCGTACGACCTTTTATTATCTGACTGAAGATTCTTTAACATTTTTCTATCTCATTTTGATCCACGCCTTAGTTCGTCCTCCACAAATAATCGTAACATTTTGAAATTATATTTACCAATATTTGACAATCATGGTTTCGTAATATTAGTCCTACGTGTTCCGGCTAATGAATTGCAAATTTAAGACACGACATTTATTCGTAAAAAAAATACTGGACCGTAATTTAAACCACACGTTCATTAACATGTACGGATTATTAGCACCGATATTAAATTTCAATATTATTAATTGATCAAATTAAATTATCACACACTTTAATTCCGAATTAAAAACGACATCCCGTCATTAAATGATTCCCGATAAACTCAACACCTTATCACTTGAATTTTATTATTACGCACTCCTCACTAAACTTCCAATATCTCTTGAATTATTATTATTATTAATATCGCTTCTCACAAATTTAACAACTTCACTTTGAAATTCTGAACACACTTATCAACAACAAAACGCAGCTGGCATGACAAGGCTGGACTTTCCTTCAACGTCATTACATAACTCGTCAAATGACTAACAGAAAAGCACAGATCGGGTCTATCTGACTATGATAACAAAATCAAATATAAAAATATTCATGACTACATAGAAAATATGAATGCATGCATGACTTAACGTACTACCCTATATCTACAAAATTTACATCTACAACAAACCGAATACATAAAAAGACCCGATTATTTACGTTGTTATTACTTAATCCTGTCCGTGCTACAAATTTAGGATGGGATCGTTAAGCGACCCATCTTGTTACAGAAGGTAACCAAGTCTAACCAAATTATTCCCATTTTCCCAATCACGCTAATATTTCCCAAATATTATTTTACATTTTGGTACTCATCTTAGTTATTGGTAATCCATTGCAGCTTAGCAGATGAGAGGCTCCTTTCGGCCCCTATCCGCCGTACTACTCGCCCATTCTGGATGGCGGAATTCCACACGTGGCTTCCTGGCATATTACCATTTTTACACAAATACTTTAACTATCACACTACTTCACCATTGACAAAGTTAACACTGAAAAGTTGACTTTTAAAAACAAATTAATACCCTAGACCCAAGATTTATTATATTACACCGTTTTAAGCTTCGTCCAATTACCGCACAAAGGACATGGACACGTACGAGGAGGTGTCGAATTATTCGCCCGGCACGAGTTATGTGGTCCGAGGCGATACGCCCGACGCAGGTTTCCCTCTTGAAGTGTTCATGATAGCGGTTCGATCCTTCTAAGTACAGGCTATTATTTCCCACGTACTGTTCGTCACACAATATTCTATTCTTACACTTAGTGCTGTGCAGTTGAATTTTATATTAGTCACTCTTGCAACGCAGTTAATTAACTTTACTACGATATTTACAACTGGCACACACTGTCCTAAGTTAACCACTTTCAGCTCACGGTTTTCGAGCGCGGTCACATTTTATAAGTACCGGCGGATGCTCGCACCAATACATGTTGAATTACTGTAAGCACGACAAGTTTGAATTCAGCTGCGGACGGTCGTTCAGCTTCGAAGTACAATTTCAAGTCAAGCGCGGGCGGTATTCCCGCTCCGAAGTTTAGTTTCAAGACAAGTAAGACTAGCACAACTGCTAAGACTGCTACGACTGGGGTAATGAGTATTCCATGCGCTCGTATATATTGACGAAGCTTTCCCTAGCGCATTAACTGACGTCATATCCATGATGGAGGGGGTGGAATTTTAATATCGGCACTTGCACTCCGAATTGGACGTTAAAATTTATATCAAATTAATCCACTCCGCTAGCATATTTGCTGGATTAAATATGAACTCCTGACGATCATAGATTTAGGAGATACGCGCCTTTGGAAGCGTCCCTTACAACGTGGTTTTCGTCCAGCCAATGACATTCAAGCTGTCTGGTTTCCAAGAAATCCCGCCTTCAATTTATTTAATTTGCCCATAATTATCGATTATTTTTCCATGCGTGACATCTAATAAGTTCATTACATTGATCCGTGTACTCACAATAATTTATTACTGATTACTTTCGAAGTTACAATGGTGTATCATCGCCCATCTCTTAAGATGATATCCCTGAGTCTCCATCTACATTTTCGTGATTTGCCTCCAAGTGGTCACGTGATTTAAGTTTCCACCTGCAATAACCTAGGCTGGCGAATGTCGTTGAAACCGCTGTACTTTTCCATTCAACCTTTCCTGGAATTCATGACGTCGCGGAAGTTTCCGTTCGCCCAAAATATCCCAGCGCACGGCACGTGTGGCAAGCTTCCATTGTCTCAAACTACCCCCTTCTTTTTCTGACCAAGACTTATTTGTGGACTTGTATTTTTCCTGGTCGCCAAACTAATGGGCTCCCCTGCTGTGAAGCAGCTAAATTCTGTTGTGTCGAGCTAATCCGTCAGGCTCCAGTCTGTCGTGTCCCTTAGCTCATATTTCAACACTACACAGATGAAATATTTTCAACTACACTTCTGTATTTCAATAAATGTACTATTTCCCTTCATAAATCAAATCATGATTGACTTTGGGCCTAAGTCACTCGGGTTCAGTATACAGCATGAATAGTGTGGACAGTTTGATGAAAGAACCATTTTCTAGGAGAACATTAGAAGAAAAAGTGAACATAAAAATTATAGGTCGTCCCACTCCAGTCTTAAATTTAACTCAGAAGGCTTCGAGAGGCAACATTCCAGTTATATCAGGCATTTCAACTGTAAAGCTTACAACAATAACAGTTGGATATGTGGCTGTGATATAAGAAATGCTTTGTTTTGTTTTCCTTGCGTCTTATTTGGAAATAATGATATCTGGAGTACGAAAGGTGTGAAGTATCTGGGGCATTTAAACGAGTATATGAAGAAGCATTCGTCGAACAGAAAACACATCAATAATGTAGTGGACCTAAGTGCTCTAGGAAATGTGAATATTGCAACACAACTTAGTAGGGCATATCACGACAATTTGCAGATACATAATGCAGAAATAGAGAAGAATAGGTATAGTCTAAAATCATTGATCGTATACAATTTTGTGGGGCATTCGAACTAGCTTTACGTAGTCATGTTGAATCTTCCGTATCTCAAAATCCAGGAGTGTTCTTGGGATTAGTTGATTTCATGAGCAGTCTAGACAGTGCCATTAAGGAACACATGGAATCCAATAAGGTATTTAAGGGCACATCAAAAACCATCCAGAACGAATTGCTAGACTGTATGTTGGAAGTCTTCCGTGAAAAGATACTGGAGGAAATACATAACTCTAAGTGCACTGCTATCATGGCAGATGAAACTACTGACGTTTTTTAAGAGCTACAGTTAGCAATTGTGTTCAGATACGTATTAAATGGAAAACCACTTGAAAGATTTTGCGGATTCTTTAATCCAGATGGACAAACTGCAGATGCAATATCTGAGTGCATACTGCAGCAGGTCAATAGCATTTTTCGGGTTAATCCAGATAAAATTACCGCCCAAACTTACAATGGAGCATCTGTGATGAGTGGTGAAAGAGGTGGAGTTCAAAAGAAAATCAAAGTTCACTATCCCCACGCCAATGACATTCACTGCTACGCCCTACAGCTCAACCTCGTATTAGAACACGCGGCCTCTCAAAATCAAGCTGACCGAGCTCGATAGCTGCATTCGCTTAAGTGCGGCCAGTATCCAGTATTCGGGAGATAGTAGGTTCGAACCCCACTGTCGGCAGCCCTGAAAATGGTTTTCCGTGGTTTCCCATTTTCACACCAGGCAAATGCTGGGGCTGTACCGTAAATAAGGCCACGGCCGCTTCCTCCCCACTCCTAGCCCTTCCCTGTCCCATTGTCGCCATAAGGCCTATCTGTGTCGGTGCGACGTAAAGCAACTAGCAAAATCAAGCTGCGCGCGTATTTTTCTGCAGCCTATCTGCATTTCCTGCATTCTTTTCCAGATCTCCTCAACGTCTGGCAGATTTGGAGCCTATCTGCATTTCCTGCATTCTTTTCCAGATCTCCTCAACGTCTGGCAGATTTGGAGCCTATCTGCATTTCCTGCATTCTTTTCCAGATCTCCTCAACGTCTGGCAGATTTGGAGAGTGGTAGCACGAAGAATTCCAGGATGTTCATCAACAAGATGGAACTTTAAGACTAGAACCGTCAATGTCGTGCATGAAAACTAAGCTGATTTGTTGCAATACTTTCTGGACCTGGAAAAGTCGAAATCTGTAAGGACAGTTCAAGAAGCACGTGGACTCAGACACAATTTGGAGGACGAAGAGTTCTTATTTTGGCTGTCCTTTCACAGAATAATGCCTCATGTGGATATTTTGTACTCTCAGCTACAAGCAAGATCGACAGATGCAATAAAAATAGGAGAAGCTGTTGGCATGTTTAAGAAGACTGTTGCTTCAGTTAGGGATTCTTTCGATAAAATAGCAAATGATGTTTCTTCAGAAAAGCCACAAAGCAAAAACCGCAGGACGGAATCCTACAGGACGGCTGATGCTAAGGATGTTTGTGATCGAATCACTGAAGAGTTAGATCGTAGATTTGAGTCTTTTTCTTATTTAGAGGTTGCAAATTTATTAGATTCGATGAATTTTAGCGAATATTCAAAACGGTTCCCTGTACAAGGAGTTAACACTGTGTGTGACGTATACAGACTCCCAGACAAGAATAGACTAATGACTGAGCTCAGCGTTTTGTATGAAAAACTGATTTCAGAGAAATTGACGGTGCAGTTCCTTTGCTTCAACTGATCCTCAAGAACAAACTGCAAGATACCTTCGCCAAAATAACAGAATTGCTCAGGATTTTTATTACGATTCCAATGACTACTTCCGAACCGGAAAGATACTTTTCGAGTCTTAAGAGGATTAAAATGTTCCTTCGAAATACTATGTGTCAGGAACGGTTGAATGCATTAGCGATGCTATCAATCGAGAAAAAACATATCTCGGAAATAAAGAACTTTAACCAAAGGGTGATCGACAAAATATTTGCAGGAAGAAAAATCGCCGTATGGACTTCGTATTTTGCCATTAGGTGAGTAAAAACAATCTTTCTCGAAATACAGTAAATATTTATCCCGTAGACAATTGTCGAAGTATTCCAAATTAATGTTGTTTTTGTTTGTTCTGTGTTATAAATTGTGAGAGAAGCTGTTAAAATTATTATTTTAATTATTTTTACTATTATTATTATTGTATTATTATTATTATTATTATTATTAACAAGTTTGAAGTAACTTATGAGTTGTTCATCATGGCAAGATGCAGATTGAAAACATCGTATTTAGCGTTTTTTTGTAGCACGTAGGACGATTTTTTCACGAGCCGCCACTGCTTCTAGGTAAATATTATAATATCCTACGTTCCTCGTTCTTTCCCCTTAACCGAATATCATTAACTCATAACGCACCCAGACACATCCTCTTTGCTGATTCAGAAAGTTCCAATTCCTTTCTTCCACAAACCCTATCAGTATTGATCCATAGAATTCCATACCGCATGGCAAGTTGTTTCCAAAGAATCCTTCACCTGTCAGATGGAAATAAGGACTGTTTTACTCCCGTAGATCCAAGGCTTGATTGAAGTGTTCTTAGCGTGAATAAGCGTGAATAAGGACGCTACCCTAGAGTCCCAGTGAGAATCTCTACTCTAACGGGTTATGGGCCACCGATGTATTGTTTAGATCTAGCCGCTTGAGCACAAGGAGGGCTTCGATTCAGAATATGTCCGAGATGCCCAATCATATACTATAGCAAATGGTATCCCGACACTCAAGACCTCGTACTAGGCAACTCAGCCATTGCCTGTGGTTCACGAACTAGGACATGACAAAAGTAAGCCAACCACGAACCATGATTTTATACTTGAATGTAATAATAATAATAATAATAATAATAATAATAATAATAATAATAATAATAATAATAATGCAAGAGTCCAACATTGCCTTCAGCAGTATCATTGTTTGTTCGTCAGTAACGTCAACTAATACAACATCACCATAGATGAGTACGGGTAACAGGAATTAATATTGTTTTCAAATGTGTGTGGAAGGATTGACTAGTAAAGTGTCTTTCTTTTTTGCTAGTGGCCTTACGTCGCACCGACACAGATATTTCTAATGGCGGTGATGGGATAGGAAAGGGCTAGGAGTTGGAAAGAAGCGGCCAAGGCCTTAATTAAGTTACAGCCCCAGCATCTGCCTGGTTTGAAAATGGGAAACCGCGGAAAACCATCTTCAGGGCTTCCGACAGTGGGATGCGAACCCACTATCTCCCGGATGCAAGCTCACAGCTGCCCGCCCCTAACCGCACGGCTAACTCGCCCGGTAACTAGTGAAGTGTGGGTTTGTGAAGCGAGGCATATACTTTTCTACAAGTATCAGTTATTTGTTCATTCCGATCTAAGGTTTCTTTTATAGTGGTTCGAAGAGTTGTTCAATGGTATTATCACACCGTTGATCAGGGGTGGGGATGGAGGCCTTTCTTTTAGCATAGGTATAGTTCCCTCCTGTCCTATAACTGCAGCCTGTGTCTTAACTGCATTAATTAATGTTCACTGGCAAAGGAGATGATCAGGTTTTTATTGCCTTTCAGTTGCTGAATTGCGGTAGCATTATCGTGAATTTTGAAGTGGCTATAAATTTGCAGGTGATCTGGGTAGTTGTTGTGTGTACAGCGTGGAAATGATTAGCGTTACCATCGATACAATAAATAAATAGCAGCATTCCAAGTACAGAACCCTGTGTTATTTTTTCGTCTAACACTACACACTGATGTGTGTTTATGAGATATGAGGAGAACAGTCGAACGCAGCGCAACTGAAATGAAGTCCTTGTAATTTGACTATTAAGTACACTAAAGTACATTATTAAAGAAAATTATTTGGAACTGGAATGATAAGGATATCTTTCCATTTAGCTGGAAAATAACCAGTGGTGAGCCAGGCGTAAAATCTATTTATTATTACCGGTAAAGTGATATTAAAGATATAGGTGATGTAGGAGATAGGAACATCATCGACTCCCACAGGTGGGACTTAATCGAGGGTATTTTCTTCCTTACTTCGTACTCCGTAACTGTTTGGAATTTGAATATTGGGCGATCCCGTGACTGTTGCAGTAGCAAACAACTGATGGCATTATGCACTGATTGTCATTCTGTTTTTAGGATTTTCCTAGCAAAGTGTGTTTAGCTTATCTAGAGAAATTTCAGTTCCATCATGACGCTCATGGAGATTAAAAATTCCTAATGATCGAAGTTGTTTCCAAGTGATTCCGCTACTTATGGTGTTACCTATTTGTCGGAAATATTAATTGCTTCTTGTTACGGATCCATTGTTTGAGTATATTTCTCAGATTTCGGTATTGTTCATATATATCTGACTATTAAGTTTGCTTATAACGCAGATGTAGAGAGCCACGATGCACCATCATAGATTTTAGTTCAATGATCAGCCAATGACAGGCTAGCTAGGTGACCTTCAATCTTTTCTTAGGTGCGTGTATAATCTATATGCCAGTGATTAGTTTGTTTATATTTATATTTTTATTTTAAATGTTTACATAACTCAACAATTCTGAAATGAGAATGACCTTTCCAAATAATGCCAGAAGGATTTCGAGCTATTAATCGTTTCCTGTTGTGGAAGATAACTCAAAAATTTATTCTACTAATATGCTGTTACTGAAGTACATTCCATTAGCACCTGTTTGGCACTCATTCTCTTATGAGTCAATCCATTTTCACTAGTTGTATCCTTAATACTGAGAAAGTTAAAACAGCAACATTGCTTGATATTGAGTGTACATAGGTACTGATAATTATGAAATCAGAATTATTTGAGTGGTGCTAAACTAATCTTACTAAGTATCAGTACACTTTAGTTATGTGAATAGTCAAGTAAGTATTTAAATCGTATAAAATATCATTAAGGGACCAGCTCATTTTAATTTCATTAATGTGAGGTAAATCATTCCATCGGAATTGTATTCTACAATCATAATTCGTTTTGATAATTAGGCTAAGAGGCTTGAGTTCGCTTTAGAATTCCTATATGGTCACTTTCTGCCATCCAAAATTTTTCAACATTCTTCCAGTCATGATATATTGGGAAAAAAATAACTGGCGTTATATTATTCACTCACAGGGCCTCTCAGGGTGCATGCGCCAGGTGCATACACTGTGCACGGTGCAGAAGATGACTTCGCTTGGTAGACCAGAGTGCAGACCCCCACTCCTCGATTCGGAACAATAGCGCTGTTTCTCTCTTTCCCCCACGCCTGTCTCGCTAGCTCCCCCTGTCTCCCTCTTCCTCACTTGCTCAGTAGCGCTCCAAGTCCGAGCCGAGTTGAGCCGAGTTGAGTCGAGCTTAGCCGAGTATCCCAGAGACGAAGCGTTGGTCCGAGCCGAGCCGAGCGGGACCGATGCACTGCGCACAGGAACTCTGCATCGCAGTTTGCACGCGTGAGATTTTGGGCGTTTGAGAGGCCCTGTAATTATTGTTTACTGATTGGGTATACCATAATTTTTCGTCATTCAAGGTGGATTACTGAAATTTGTATATATCGTACTTCATTAATGTTTTGTGAGCTATTTTATTACATTTAAACTACAATATCTCACTGGTACACACTGTAATTTCTGCACAAACAATGAGAGTGGTGCTCAGCATTGATTAGCAACGCTGAGGTGATATAATACGTCATCCCCTGTCTACCTTATTACATGAAACCGCTGGAATCCCACGAATGTCTCACCCGACTAGATTCCCTTCCAACTGGGCTAGGCTATGTGTGCACTTGACCAGAATGTAGGCTTTGCGATTTTTGGAGATCTAAACTTACTCTCTTCCGTCATTCATGTCACTTTACCTGACCAGATTTACGTCGCACTGACTCAGATAGGTCTTGTGGCGACGATGGGACAGGGAAGAGTTAGGATTGGGAAGGAAGCGGCCGTGGCCTTAATTGAGGTACAGCAACAGCATTTGCCTGGTGTGAAAATGGGAAACCACGGAAAACCATTTTCAGGGCTGCCGACAGTGGGGTTCGAACCTACTATCTCCCGAATACTGCATGTCACTTTATATTGCTACAGTATATTTAGTCACATACTTACCATATATCACAACTCCTTTCCTGCTTACAGATAAATTTTACAGAAATACGAGCAGTGTTGAAATACTAATTGTTTCTTCGCCAACTGTGTAGTTATCTACCAGTACTTACTTTATATTTCAATGTAACCATTTCTTTCTATGAATATTCATGACGGATCCAATCAAATCCCAGTGCAGGGTACAACTTGTTTGACTCAGGTTTGAAACTTGGCTGCCATTTCTCAGAATTGTATGAAATACTTAATTTCCAATTTTTGTTAACTTCTTTCCAGTATCATGGTCAGTATATTTATGTTAGGATATGGTAAAACAGTTTCATTATAATGCATATTTAACACATACACAGGTTAACAGATAGGTCGTACTCTTACTGCAAGAAAATGGAAATTATGAATTTTGATATTACTTATTTCATCCTATCATCCTTTCATTTGGCGTATCAGGTTATGTGGTTTGCCGGTCTAGACTGAAAACAGATAGGATGGTTGCCCGGTTCTACTGTACTTACCTTAAAATAATAATCACCCCCCACTCGTAAAGTCACAAGAGATCCCTATCTTATCCTCTCTGCAGTTTTGGTAACAGCTTCTCTCAGAGATAGTTCAATCTCTTGCAATGCAAATCTAATTCCATCCTTCCTTTCACTTATTCAACTCTCAAGTATTCTCCACAAGTGGTTTGTTGACATCGGGTTGACTTGGACGAGCCATCTCACATGGAATTCTTGTATCATCTTCGACAGTGATTTTAGGTTCACTTTTTTCGGATGATATTTAAACGTATCTACCTGCTATTAGATTTCAGTATTTTTTGGATAAATTCACTTTTCAGTTTGCCCCTAAGAATATACAAGGGTACAAATATAAATATAGAGACAAGAAACCATCACCATAGAATAGCTGCAAGTGTCAATAGTGAATCCTGAACTTGGTTCAGTTGAAACAGCTGCCATTAACTACTGCAGTGTTGAAAACTTACGGCTTACCTAAAAATTTAGTTCGTGCCATGGATACTTGAAATACTAGCAACGTATTTTAAAGTTCATTCATAAGAAATGGATATTCATTACATTTGGTTCATGAGGAGCCAGTATGGATTTAGAAAGAAATTTTCTTGTGAGGCACAACTCGTGGGATTTCAGCAGGACATATCAGATCATTTGGTTTCAGGAGGCCAGTTAGATTGCATAGCCATAGATCTTTCCAAAGCTTTTGATAGAGTGAAAAATGGAATATTATTAAAGAAATTGGAGGGAATAGGATTGGACGTAAGGGTTATACGTTGGATAAGAACATTTCTAAATTAAAGGGTTCAGAAAATCAAATTAGGAAATAATATACAACAGGAAGAGAAAGTTTGGAAGGGAATTGCACAGGGTAGTATAATCGGTCCGTTACTTTTCTTAATATACACAAATGGTTTAGGGAACAATATAACATCGAAAACAAGATTGTATGCAGATGAAATAATTGTTTATAGGGAAATAAATAACATTGAGGATTGTTCAGAATTACAAAGGGACCTTGAGAGTATCCAACAGTGGGTTGAAGAAAATAATATGAAGGTTAATGGAGCCAAATTAACTGTTACAACATTTACAAACAGGAGCTTTAAAACTGAATTTGAATATACTTGGGATGAGGTAGTTATCCCAAAAGATGGCAAGTGCAAATATTTAGGTGTGAGATTTGAAAGTAATTTGCACTGGAAGGGTCATGTTGATGACATTGTTGGGAAAGCATACAGATCGTTACATGTCATAATGAGGCTACTTAAAGGATGCAACAAATAATTAAAAGAAAAAAGGTACTTATGGTTCGTCCATTATTGGAATACGCAAACAGTGTTTGGGATCCTCACCAAGAATACCTAATAAAAGATCTAGATGGTGGGCAGAGGAAGGCAGCAGGATTTGTAACAGGGGATTTCAGGAGGAAGAGTAGTGTATCAAAAATATTAAAGGAACCTGGGTGGGAAACTTTAAGTAAGAGAAGGGAGAAAACTAGACTTATAGGATTATATAGAGCCTATACAGGAGAAGAAGCATGGAGAGAAATCCGTGAGATGCTTCAGTTGGAAAATAATTATATTGGCAAAACTGAACACAAGTACACAATTAGAAGGAATTTTAGCAGAAGCGATTGGGGTAAATTTTCATTCATTTGGAAGGGCGTGAAGGAGTGGAACAGTTTACCAGGGGTAGTGTTTGATCCTTTTCCAAAATCTGTACAGATATTCAAGAAGAGAATAAACAGCAACAGAGAAAATAAATGAAATGTTAGAGGGCATTCGACCAGTGCAGGATATTGTAAATAAAATATGTGTGTGATTAAATTAATTCCATCCGCTGGTCTATGGAGTTTGGACAGCCCAAGTAGGGGACTGCCTGTAGGGGTGAAGTACAGTGGGGACTTCTAGGGCCCTGGGACCGCTACGGTAGCTGTGAAGGCCCTTAAGGAACTCTGAAAAGTGGTGGCAAAAGGGGCTCTGGTTAAGACGCAGCAGGTCGTTATGCTACTTAGGTTCCAAAATGGGTAAAATATAAATATGTAAATAAATACAATGTTAATTTTAATCTTATACCAGTTGTATATTATTATTAGAAGTAATTTCATATACTGTATATGAGTTGACTATGTTTGTAAGTACAGGAGACATTATAAGGAGAATTTTGTAAACAATATAAATTTATTAAGGATGATGTGTGTGTTAAATAGAAAAAAATATTAGCGTAAATTGTACAATATTGTATTTTAGGAAAATTTTCATCGTCTCTTGTTAATTTAAAATTTAGTGCTTGACAATAATGTATTTTAGTGTACCATTTGCCACCGAGGTAGACACCTCATTTGCAAATAAAGAGATTTTGATTTGATTTTGATTTTTAAGACACCCGAACCACTTCTACCTCCACTGAAGGTAGGTAAAACTGATGTATGATATACATAATAATATCAGAAGTGATACGATCCTTAGCATGCCTTTGTTTAGGCGTATTTGCTGATGATGAAGAATATTGATGGTCGTACAAAAGCTGTTTTGAATGAGGCAGTAACATAACAGTAAAACACTGAATAACTAAAGATGAGAGTCACTAACATCTCGTTACGGAGATTGTCTCTTAATCTTCTTTCCCGCTGATTTACAATTATACCAATGAGCTGTTGCAAATCAACTATTCCATTTTTAAAGAGCGGGCTAGCTGGTCGTGTGGTTAGGGGCGCGTGGCTGTGAGCTTGCATCAGGGGGATAGTGGGTTCGAATCCCACTGTCGGCAGCCCTGAAGATGGTTTTCCGTGGTTTCCCATTTTCACAGTAGGCGGATGCTGGGACTGTACCTTAATTGAGGCCCGGCCGCTTCCTTCCAACTCCTAGGCCTTTCCTATCCCATCGTCGCCATAAGACCTATCTGTGTCGGTGCGACGTAAAGCCACTAGCAAAAAACAACATTTTTAATGTCTGAAAAATTTGAAGGAGTCGTGCTAAGCATCCAATTTTCCCTGAGCAGAGTCATTAGGGTACATTCCTCTAGTCTTCAATGGTGGTTAGGTGCTTAACAATTAACACCATTCACCGTATTACGGCATGGCTTTCTCATTTTAATCTTTCACCTATATATTTATGAACTGAGTGCATGGTTAGCATCATGATCAGAAGGATGACAAGATAAGTCAGTTCATAATAATAACTAAATAGTGACGCACTTAAAATCAAATATTTATAACAGGCCAACACCATTTACCGTTGAGAATTTCATGATTTAGTTGTTAATGAAAAGTGTTAAAATATACCTCAAATATGCTAAAGTTTCGTAAATATCGGAAATCGTATCAGACTGCTTTGTTGACTTGCTATTCCTCTATACATACCACAAATCTATATTTCTTTCATCACCATCGAGCACCTCTCCCACACATTAAACATTTAGCAGGTCTTAAACTTCTTAACTGCTCACTACATCAGTCATTCACACTTACTGAGTAGCTGTATTGATATCGGACTCCGTAGGACAGTCAACGATCGCAATTTAGGAGAGAAATCATTGAGGTCTGTGATGTCAGTCTAAACTTCACTTCACACACGTTTTTAACAAAATTATGGACATACCTCTCAACACTGAAGCAAATTTCATTCAGGAAAAAACAATAGCACACTTGGCCGCTACAGATGGTAAGGGAAAGATGATGTGCCTGAGCTCCGCGCGTGTGTCTTGTGTAGTGTTCTGAATTTGTGTGATACACCGTATCACAATTCATATAAAGTTTTGACAGTTAACCCTCTACTACATGAATTATTTTTCGTTTTCGTTTGGTGAAGAAAATTTCAAGCTTTAATGTTCAACATACGTTCAGTGTATTAGATGTACCAGCAATTCTTAACTGGGGCTAATAGCTTAACACTCATATGTGATGCGGATTGCCATAGTTGAATATATATACGATTTTTCACGATTTTACTCTTAAGCTTTTAACATTCAAAGACCGAACGTTACTACCTACTGGCCATGGGTACGTACTGCAAGGCGCAAGTACAGCTTGCAGAAACGTAGGTCGGTAATATCTTTGAGGTTGAGCCAGAGGTACTTCTGAACAAAAGTTATTTGTTGCCTAAAGGCAACAGTATGCAGTAGAAGGTTAAATTAATTCAAGTGAATTCACTGAGTAACTGCTCGGATAACAAAACATGACAACACAGTTCACACGTAAAAACCCCTTGAAATATATCTTTGAATAAGACAACACACTTCCGTCATGGGAAACTCATAAGTGGATCCAACGTTCCTTGAAATATACTGAGCTCCAGATAGAAACTATTCAGATGTACAACCTAAAAAATTCCGCTAACAACTCTTGTTGAAATACTTATGTATAAATATCATGGTACACACAATATGACACTACAGTATAGTCGGAAAGGTAAGGTAAAAATCAGTGATGTGGAAACAGTACAGAAAACTGTACGGGTGTTAAGTGCAAGACCAGAAGTTTCCATTGAATCTTTTAACTCGGTTCTTTGTAAATACGGCAAAATTATCGACCACAGGCGAGAATAATTGTCTCAGCAAAATCACTTTAGATTGCATAATGGTATGCATGCTTCAGTAATGGAAATTAAAACGTCTACACAATTCCTCATTTATACTGAACTATACCGTTCCCAAATTATATATAAATGTAAAGATATTCATTCTGTTGAAAACACTAATTATAACACAAGTAAAACTAGAACATGCCTGTAAAATATGCACACTATTTAAACAAGGAATTACATGTTTCTTTCTACAATAACATCCACAGATACATCACATCAATTTAAATCATGCGCATACATGTACAATATTGGTTACGTTGCTTAAATTTGGCAGTGATTGAGAGTTGGTGATGTTATGAACAAGTAATAACAAGTAAATATTTCAGTAGGCCTCAACTTTTACCTTATTACTTATCTAAATGTTTCTGGACTTATCTAAACTGGTAAACAATCATTAGTTAACTTCAGCAACTGCATCTGAACTCCGGTCAGTGTCCTTGCCAATTCCCGGTAGCTAACACGGGAACTGTCCTTACTGTCATATCGAAATCGACAATGAAATTCCTCAGAGACCACGAGGAGACCCGTAAAATTGCGATGTACAAACATGAAGCTGCCATTTCGTGCTGGAAGGTTTCGAAATCTTGATACAAATCCGTGTGACAATTCAGCTTACTGGACAACCCTTGCTTCTTGCTCGATCGCGCGGCACGCAGCGGAGTGGAGTTGCAGCTGTGCTGGAGAGAGAGAACGAACTGGCCGGCTGCCACATGTCAAGGTCATTTTAATGTTACGGAATGAATATGAAACATAAACGAGGTGCGTTAATCGCATGATAAAAACACAAATATTTTTGGCACCATGCACAATGTGTAAGCACTTTGAGGCTACATTGTTCTTCACAGTTTCCTTTACTTGTTTGAAGGCAATATTTCGTAGGCATTTCGAACTAGGGAGGTCTCTCCGTTGTATAATTGGCTGCGAACAACGAATATTTAATCATGTCCTTGAAATGTAGGGAAGAAATTTGAAAATTAACGATGGACTGCATTTTCAGTATGCTGTTTCTCTGATAAACATCAGACTGAAAGTCTTCACAAGTCGGTACAATATCTGTTAAGCGGCGATACAAAGCTTTCCACTGCCGGAAGAAAAACTTGTCCATGGGCTGTATTTTCCCTGTAGTGCCGGGACGAATCTGGAGAATTTCTATACCGTTGCCTGGAGGAATGTCTTGAAGACAGCTATTATCACTATAAGTAGCCCAGGAATCTAACAGTAGCAAATACTTCTCTTCCGTAAATGAAAAAAAGGATTATTTATCCAACACTTTAATTCCTTTTCCCCATTTCACCTGTTTTTGTGGCTGTTACAATTACATTTCGGGCATGAAACATTTCTTTGGAAACACTCGGACCGAAAGTTACAGTTGCCTCCTGTAGTACAATGAATACTTTCGGGAAAAGAGTACTGACCATACTAACTGTAGGCATAATTGTGTACGAATGGGTGAGTACACTCACTGTTTCTGTATGTTTCTCACCAACAAACAATAGAGTCCTTTTCTCATTAGAAACCACCCTGATGAGTATTGTATATTGAAGAAAGGGTGTAGTCTAAAAATTACTCTGTAGCTGCTCTACAAATTTCTTTGCGACGTTATATCTTTCGTCTTCTTCTTGTAGATACGTACGGGATACAATTTCATAATTTTTCCATGTTTTATTCTGCACTGTTTCTTAAAACGACTCAACCAATTAGCACATGCGCTGAAATTAGTTTACCCCATTGAAATCTCTCTTGAAATATCCAAGGACTACAGTCGCAGGTCTTCATCGCACACATTCCGCTTCAATCTTGTTGCTTCTGTAAAGCGAGAAAATAATTTTGTGTACATCAATATCCTGTGTTTAATGGGGCTTACAGATATAGATTCTAATTGGTTATTCCATCTGTACAGTTGTCGTAGTGACGTCACCTTACGACAACCTTTGCGAACAGTAGTTAATGAAAGCCGCTTCTTACTCCCACTTATGTAACCATAAATTTAGATCTCTTCTCTTGAAAGCAAGATCTACAGTTTGTTTCACTTTCTCGTGCGGACTGAAAGCATAGCTTGAACTAGTAGCATTCGTCATGCTAGTAGATTTGCTAAGTGACCACGGTGTCTCTTCACTGGATTGACAGGAATCAGACTCGGGGCTCAAAATCAGATCCGTTAAAACACCTTGTTCCTGGCAATGGTGTGCTGCCTTCTCTTTCAGATGATGCAGATGCGGTGTCGCTGCTTCCACTATCACTTTCACTGTCACTATTTCTCTCCAGACACGACTCCGAGACGATGCTGACACCCGTAGGATGATTTTCAATTAGTTCGATCACATGTCGACCCATCTCCCTTTCTCCCGAAGTTATGTCACGGGATGAGGATAAACTTTTTTCATGGAAATTACGTAAAGCATACTCTAAGAAATTAGCCGACTACTCTTTCAGTGGAACATGTGTCAACTGGCTAGCGCATAAAACTCAAGGTAACCCGGAGGCTTCAGCTGGTCATCAGGGTTGTCCACGTCGAGCTATACCCTAACGCGTGGAGTTCTATTAAACATTTACGTATCGATTTCAGTACCTCACAGATTGAAATGGAAGCTGAACTTTTGTACATTGCTTTTTTATGGACCCCACATCCTTCCGACCAAATGTCATAGTCTATTGCGATAGGACAGAATGGAAAGTTTCCTTGTAAGTAGAAGATGAATGGGAAATTTTGTTCCATGGGAAGGGCAGTGAGGAGGTGTTTTGAACAGTGACACTGTTCATTACTTCTTCATATTATACTGTATTTTTTATATATTAAGTAGTAAATGTAAGTTAATTGTGTTGATGAAATAAAAGTATGGAATTTAATTAAAGGCTATCTTGTAAGACATTGAGTGATAATTAATAACAAAAAACCCGCGTCGAGTAGCGAAAGACGCTGCGTAAATTAAGAGAATTTTCTAGAGATTAAAATATTTTAAGCCACATTCCAGACGTTTAAGACAGAGTAGTCTTCTGTGGGATTCATTAAGCGTTAATAAAGTACGTAAAATGTGGATATTTTCTTGTAGAACGAAACATGCCATTCTTTGTTTAATGCTTTTTTTTTTTTGCTAGTTGCTTTACGTCGCACCGACATAGAAAGGTCTTATGGCGATAATGGGCCAGGAAAGGGCTAGGAGTGGGAAGGAAGCGACCGTGGCCTTAATTAAGGTACAGCCCCAGCGTTTGCCTGGTGTGAAAATGGGAAACCACTGAAAACCATCTTCAGAGCTGCCGACAATGGGGATCGAACCTACTATCTCCCGAATACTGGATACTGGCCGCACTTAAGCGACTGCAGCTATCGAGCTCGGTGTGTTTTTCTTTTACGGGAACGTTATGGTGTTGTAGGTGGTGGTGATTATTATTTTAAGACGAAGTACAACTGGGCAACCATCCTCTTATAATGTTGCATGTGCTTTAATTAGTGTTTTGCACAGAATGAAGGGCTTTAAAAATAACTAATTCAACACAGAGAAATATTGCTTCCTTATTAACAAATAAATTGATGGACATGTGCGTACATTTTTAGCTGTAATTACACAAATAATTTGCAATCAGAATGCCCCTTACGTCAGACTAGGTTAGCTGAGAAGAGGTATGTAAACACTGCAGCTCTCGCTATTGACTGAGGAGAGGTAGCGATTAGTCAACTGGACTCTGCTCTAGTGACATTTGCATAGGAACACACAACAAAAATGGTTTTGATGGACAGCGTATTCATATGTGGCTGGGAGGCATAACCGGTCTTAAGAGAATTCATGGGTAGGGAGAACATTGTCAGATAGTTGGTATTATAACTTGGCCATCGATATTTTAATTAACGTGGTTGAGCTCTGCTGTGCGTCCAGGGTGAAAAAGAGCTTCTTTCCATGATCCATAGAAGATTCCTGTAATATTATATTGTAATATAAGTGCGAAAAGTGAAGGGCCATTTTGAGAAAAGATGAGTGTGCTTAATGTTCAGTAATATTTTCCTTGTTCATGTTTCAGTCATACGATGTTTGCAATGGCCATTTCCACAAGTGTTATACTTTTTTTTCTATAAATGACCCAATTTCAGAGCTCAAATAGAATCTTATACGTCAGAATGAGTGCCTCCAGACTTTATTTGGGACACTGCCTTCAAGAAACGTGTATTTAAGATATATACAGCTTTCCAGACGGCAGTAATCACTGAGAGGTGCATTTATTAGGAAACGTGCGGAAAATTAATGCTATAAAAATATTCTCTACTCACCGGAGGGATCACATAGCGGCAGCTTTCATGTATTTCTGCACTCCTTACAAACGATAACTTAGAATAATTAAATGGTACGAATCCATTTTTTAATATAGGGAGATGCAACAAATTTTATTAGGAGATAGCTCACAATCATCACTAAACTTAAAAGGTTACACTATTTCTGAACCTTGTGGTAAAGTGATCTGTGAAGCGAGAGCATCTAACGGCATGCAAACGGGAAGTTGTGATTCTCTGTTACATTTGGGGAAGACAGCAAAATATGATTCCAGGAAATTACGTTGGGATGCAGGATTTGAGGAGCATTAGTTTCGAGCTGCTAGGACTACGATGTAATTCTGTCTGGGATAAGAGATCAAGTCAGACTGTCAGATGAATCAGTATGGGGAGCTGTGTTCACTGGAAGCTCAAGTGTAATTTCAGAAGGGATTTGCCTTCAAGACGAGCCTGTTTTACTTGACATATCCGCCCGAGATTATGATGTTATATTCAAACCTTTGTACTGTAAAGCAACAGCCTGAGTAGACGCGCTCTCATAAACGCCTAGTGCGTCTACATCAAGGAAATAGCAATTAAAAAAATTGAACATATACGAGTAATTAAGTAAACATTTTACTTTGTAAATTTAATCAAATCTCTGAAGTCGTAATGGTACAAGGGAATATAAATATACTTCGTTTGCTCATGATATAATCGTGATGGTCAAAACGAAAACGTTCTGAATCATATGTTATAGCGCTCATCTTCAGAGCTCAAGTTGACGAGATCGATCCCAGCTCAGTCCGGTAGTATTTGAAGGTTTTCAGATCCTCCGGACTAGTGCCTTTATCTATATATATATATATATATATATATATATATATATATATATATATATATATATTGAAATTTAAAAGAACCTCCGTGGGAAAATATGCCGGCAGCTCAGCGCTTCCGAAGACGCGAAATGTAGTTTGTGTAATATCAAACCAATAGCTTAATATGATGTGACTAAAATGGTGATTCGATGTCGAGTGAAGAATACAATTTGAAAATATGAGAGCAAAGATAAACATCAATGATTTAAGCAAGAATAGATACAGGCAGATGCATGTTTACCGGATATGAAACTCACTTGAATAGCTTAGCGCGTTTATTTCATTTGGGAGCGAAATCGTAACTGAAGGTAGACGAAAATTGATTCAGTAGTAATGACTATACTCAAATGGAATATGTTTATCCCCTCATTATATGATGTACAGTGAGAAACCATTTCATTCACCATTATATGGTTGTGAATTATGCACGATAGGGGTCTAAACTAAAATGCAGCTTTTAACTGTTTTAAAATTACCTGTCACAAAAAGGTGTTAACGATAAAAAAGGTACAGTAATAAAAGAGCGTGTATTATGGAGGGGATTTTGAAACATATTAGTGAATGCAAAATGTACTTCTTGGAATTTTACTGCACACCAAGGTATTCCTAAATTAGATACAGGACAGAGCATTCGAAGGAGACAGACATCGAGGAAAACAAATGTTTTCTGTAAGGCGTAGGATAAAATGAAAAGGAAAGTGGTAGGCTACCGTAAAAGAAAATAATTTTAAACATTTCATGGATTGACAAGGAGATCTATCTGTGTCAGTACGACGTAAAGCAAATTGTAAAGAAAATAAATGTGATAGAAAATAAATTTGTCAAAGTTGTAAAGTAGTTAGTGAGCCGTAAAGCAAATAAAATTATTATTATTATCATCAAATCACTTACCAATAAAGCAGTTATAATAAAAATTAACGCAACATGACAGTGATCGAGACTTTACACGACATAATGCAACCAGATGAGCTCTATAGGGGACATGAAGTGATAGACGGTAATAAGTGAACACGAAGCTATTTTATGTTTTAGTCCTAGTTACAAATGAATGTGACAGAACCGAGTGAGTTGGTCGTGAGGTTGGGGGCGCTGGGGCTGTACCTTAATTAAGGCCACGGACGTTTCCTACCCACGCCTAGACCTTTCTATCCCATCGTCACCATAAGACCTATCTGTGTCAGTACGACGTAAAGCAACTTGTAAAGAAAATAAATGTGATAGAAAATAAAGTTGTCAAGGTAAGACCAGAAATCAGTACAATATGGCTGACAAGAGGGGCATGAGTGAGTTTAGGAAATTAATTATGATAGGTAGAAAATGATAAAGGGCCTCCGTGGCTCAGACGTCAGCGCGTCGGCCTCTCACCGCTGGATACCGTGGTTCAAATCCCGGCCACTCCATGTGAGATTTGTGCTGGACAAAGCGGAGACGGGAAAGGTTTTTATCCGGGTACTCAGGTTTTCCCTGTCATCTTTCCTTCCAGCAACAATCTCCATTCTCATTTCATGGGATCTACCAGTCATTAATAAATCACTTTGGGAGTGGCGACCTCATCGTAATCATAGCCTATATATGATTCATTCATCACATCCCTGACCCGGTCAAAGACTGGAAAACAGGTTGTATGTTTTCATTTTCAGAAAATGATAAATAAAATATAAATAGCTTATGGGATGGGTTTAAAGCAATTGTTGATGAGTGTGCAAAGATACGTACTTCTTAAACAGGTTAAGGAATTGTAAAATCCTACTATATTATGATAGAGAATAATGAAGGTATTTAAGATGAATGTGCATGATAGAAGGGAAAAAAGAACAGAAAATAAGTAAAAGAAGAAGGGAGTAGTAATTTCCGATAAATTTCAAACCAGTTTTTCAAAACTATCGTATAGGTTCTGCCACCACACAAGAGGCTTCGTAAAACCATGTGACAGGATTTCAGTTACCTACATCGTTTACCGTATTTAAGAAAAAACCCTTGTCGTAAGTAATCCCTCACAAACGTCTCCAGTTATATCTCCCCAACTAACCTCTATGTTTTCTGACTACCGTATCTACATATTCACTCAACCATAACATCTAAGCATGGGGCTCTAGATGACATTTACCATTGGGAAGCTGGCGATAACGTAGGTATCCCCATTCGATCCTGGGAATTCACTTCGTGGTATACATATTCAAATAATCTGATAACTGACCGGCTTAAAGAGGATATATTCTACGACGATCGCAGTGCCTTCCTACGCTGACAGTTTGCTCAGTTCGAATCCTTACATCCACACTGCCCTATCTCTTACTTGATACCAACTCATTCTGAATATTTGAATTTCTCGTACAAATCACTTTCTGCGAATGTTTATTATATAACAGTACCTCCTGTCTCTCTTAACGAGATATTGAGATAAAAGTACTGTCTCCTCTACCACAAACTGAGATATGATTGTGACAGAATAACGTTCTATCTACTCCCACCGACTTTCTGAAATCTGTGTGACAAGTAAGTCTTCTCTTCTCCGTCTCGTTTCTGTGATTGAGAAGGTAGGCCTTAGCCTCACTTATATTTATTCGCTAGGGCAGAAAACAAGTGAAACCCCCACTCTGGGTTAAGTCACTCCACTGTTAACCCCCACAGAAACTCGCGAGAATCTCAAATAATATCCTTAATTCTGTTTTGCTGCTCTGGGTTGTACCCGAAAAGCGATCACACGATGTCGAGATATTTAACTGATTGGAATGGCGTAACTGACGGTATCACATCCATTCTTATTTACCCCTATGCGCTTGTGATTGTTGCCCTTTGTAACCAACTCCGAACTGTCTCTTGGCAATCGGTTAGGCTGACGTACGTGTGAAATGAAGTATTTCATATTGAATGTTCATTAGCTTCTAATCATTCGTCAGTACACGATTTTGCATTAGATTTCCAATGTAATTGTATAATATATTCCAAGGTAGCTTAATTTTTAGGTCTCCTCCTCACGATGGTAGACCTGAATGATAACAGTCACGTTGGAAACGTGTCCCCGATCGTGGCTTGTCCGGTTAAGAACAGCTCCGTTTGAAAATTTAAAAGGGCTTTCCCGGCTCTCACCCGGAAGCTTCCGCACTCTTTCTTACGCCGTTCCTCGAGTGAGCCTTTGCTTCTGATGTAGCCTTACTGGTACTCCCATCCGTTTCTCTGACGGACTCTTCTTTCGAAATTCTACAGCGTAGTCTCTTTGTATAACACGCCATATTTTCTTGCGCCCTGGCGTCTGGGGTACAATAGTGAGTATACTTTCAGCTAAGGAATCTGGCATTTAAATGTTGCAAAACTGTGCCGCTGAATTCAGTGCGTCAATGATCATCTGCGGGACAGCCATCCAACAGGCTAGTGTTCCAGAAGATTTACAGCAATTGAAATAACGTTAAAAATTAGAGGCGATATTAAGAAATTTCGTTTATATCTCTAATGAATTTCAAGCGTATGGAATTTGGAGTCTACGATACGTTAGCTTTCATTTCAATATGAAGTTGCACGATCATCAATATTATTTCGCCTGGAGAGTTGGCCGAGTGGATAAAGGCGCGCAGCTGTGAGCTTGCACCTGTGAGATAGTGGGTTCGAACCCCATTAACGGAAGCCCTGAAGATGGTTTTCCGTGGTTCCCCATTTTCACACCAGGCAAATGCCGAGGCTATACCTTAATTAAGGCCACAGCCGATTCCTTCCCACCCCTAGGCCTTTCCTATACCATCGTCGCCTTAAGACCTGTCTAAGTCGGTGCGAAAGCAAATGTAAGAAAGAAAGAAAGAAAGGACAATTTCGACAACTCAGCCTGTCCTTGCAATAACAAAACGTGAGAACTGAAGTCGTGTGTAGAATGACAGAACCATGGAAAGAAACACCTAATATGGTAAACATAACAAGTCTGTGTGGAAAGAGGGAGCGAACCTTCTAGACGACTAGTATATGCATGAAAGCACGCGGAGTTTCATGTTTCCAGAAAATTGACAAATAATACTTCGTGTAATATACAGAAGGTATTTACGTGACGGAATATGAAAACTGCCAGCTTCAAATGCAGTGTGTTCTTTTTTTTTTACAGCACACACCTGTTTTTTTTAATATGAGAATTTGGAGACAACGTAAGGCTCGCGTGGAAGACCAAATAAAGAATATCTGCATACGATTAAGTCGGAATTTAAATTGTTATAGTCTCAGTCAGCTTACTGAAGATAATGCGTTCGGTAATTCCGTACCAGGGCCGATTACCTCTAAGTTGGGCTCCTTTAAACAACAAGCATCATCATCAATCCCGTACATGCAGCAACACTTGGGAGGAAGACGAAATTATTTGCGCATAATACGCATAACATGATAGAAAGATACATATTTCCCTACGGCGAATAAATCGGTCAATGAAATGACATATGGCTATTAGTGCCGGGAGTGTCCGAAGACAAGTTCGGCTCGCCAGATGCAGGTCTTTTGATTTCACACCCATAGGTGACCTGCGCGTCGTGATGAGGATGAAATGATGATAAAGACGACACAAAAACCCAGCCACCGTGTCAGCGAAATTAACCAATCATGGTTAAAATTCCCGGCCCTGCCGGGGATCGAACCCGGAACCCCTGTGATCAAAGGCCAGCACGCTAACCATTCAGCCATGGAGCCCGACAATCGGTCAATAATATAACAATTTCGTGTATCTATTCCAGACTGGCGCAGCCGTTGATAGATTCTTCGACAAGGTTGGGTGGTATCTGCGTATATCGACATCCATGGGATACTGCATGCTATTGTTGTGGAGGATATCGTTGTGTGTCTGCTGTGAGACGCGCAGGAAGGATAACGACTGCAAAGACATCCAGTTACCGAGCCAAGGGAGTTTACTCTTTAAAATTCCTTGATCTGGATGGGAATCGACCAGGGACACCGAGAACCGAAGGCCAAGACACTACAGCCAAATAACTATGAAAGTCGAATGTCACTAATACATGTTATGCTATCATAATGCATAATCGGCAGTATTTGTAACAGATGGGTTGTTCATACTGCCGCGCATTTTACGTAGTATTCAAAACTATTTGGTCTATTTATTATGGTTTATTAAAATGAGAAATGGGAAAACACGCATTGAATCTATAATAACAATCAGTAATTAACACCTCAGACTTCGATAGTCTTCTGACGTTGTTCATATCACTTACGCCGGGCTGAGTGGCTAAGACGATTGAGGCGCTGCCCTTCTGACCCCAACTTGGCAGGTTCGATCCTGGCTCAGTCCTGTGGGGTTTGGAGGTGCTCAAATATGGCAGCCTAATGTTGGTAGGTTTACTGGCTCGTAAAAGAACTCCTGTGGGACTAAATTCCGGCACGTCGGCGTCTCCGAAAGCCGTAAAGTAGTTAGTGAGCCGTAAAGCAAATAAAATTATTATTATTATTATCATCAAATCACTTACCAATAAAGCAGTTATAATAAAAATTAACGCAACATGACAGTGATCGAGACTTTACACGACATAATGCAACCAGATGAGCTCTATAGGGGACATAAAGTGATAGACGGTAATAAGTGAACACGAAGCTATTTTATGTTTTAGTCCTAGTTACAAATGAATGTGACAGAACCGAGTGAGTTGGTCGTGAGGTTGGGGGCGCTGGGGCTGTACCTTAATTAAGGCCACGGACGTTTCCTACCCACGCCTAGACCTTTCTATCCCATCGTCACCATAAGACCTATCTGTGTCAGTACGACGTAAAGCAACTTGTAAAGAAAATAAATGTGATAGAAAATAAAGTTGTCAAGGTAAGACCAGAAATCAGTACAATATGGCTGACAAGAGGGGCATGAGTGAGTTTAGGAAATTAATTATGATAGGTAGAAAATGATAAAGGGCCTCCGTGGCTCAGACGTCAGCGCGTCGGCCTCTCACCGCTGGATACCTTGGTTCAAATCCCGGTCACTCCATGTGAGATTTGTGCTGGACAAAGCGGAGACGGGAAAGGTTTTTATCCGGGTACTCAGGTTTTCCCTGTCATCTTTCTTTCCAGCAACACTCTCCATTCTCATTTCATGGGATCTACCAGTCATTAATAAATCACTTTGGGAGTGGCGACCTCATCGTAATCATAGCCTATATATGATTCATTCATCACATCCCTGACCCGGTCAAAGACTGGAAAACAGGTTGTATGTTTTCATTTTCAGAAAATGATAAATATAAATAGCTTATGGGATGGGTTTAAAGCAATTGTTGATGAGTGTGCAAAGATACGTACTTCTTAAACAGGTTAAGGAATTGTAAAATCCTACTATATTATGATAGAGAATAATGACGTTATTTAAGATGAATGTGCAGGATAGAAGGGAAAAAAGTTGGTGATTTTTTATGAGAAAAACGAATGATGATGGGTTTTGTAAGAAAATGAGTTTGGCAGAAAGTCAGCTAAGCATAACATGATGGCAAACATAATTGGCAGTGATATGAATGTTAATGAAAACTGGAACGGTATGTATTTGAAGGCAAAAACAGGTTCCAGGAAGGACATTCCAAGGATCACCAATGAACCAGGGAAGTATATATGTGAGCATTTAGACAAGGTTAAATTATTAAAAATGAATAATAATAATAATAATAATAATGGTTTCACGTCCCACTAATACTTTCTCGGTTTTCGGAGACTCTGAAGTGCCAGGATGTTGTCCCGCTCGGGTGTAGAAGTATTTAATCAGTAGTAGGCCTACGTAAATATATTTGGACGTGAGGAAAATGCGCAGATCTAGCTGAAAAACTTATCTGACTGCTGTTCACATGAAGTAACTACGCCAAATGAATGGAGAGTTACTAGAGTAGTGTCAGTGCACATAGGAAATGGTAAAGTGATTAATTACAGATCAGGCAGCTTGTCATATGTTGTAGGCCCACACAAGCTCTGGGAAAACATTCTTTCTGATTATATCAGCCATGTTTGCGAAATTACTAAGTGGTCTTTGACAGAAGGCAGTTTGTGTTTATTAATGTCCAGTCAGGTTCAACTTGCTGGATTCCAGAAAGGTATAACAGATACTTTATTCAGGAGGTCAAATATACTGTGTCGCTGTTGACCTTTCAAAGACTTTTGACAGGGTGGATTATGGTAGACGACGGGCTAAAATGAAGGCATTGGATTAGACAAAACCATGATTGAATGTTGACTAATTTTCTAGATAAGATAACTAAGAAAATTAAAGTAGGAGAAGTGTTATCTGATCCTATACTAATTATTTAGAGGGAGGTTCCGCCAGTTGCTCTTAATGGAACCATCGTGTTAAAGTATTGGAATAACCGATAAGGATTCTTGTTGATTATGTTATACTGCATACATTAATAAATAAGTTAAAATATTATGATCGATTCCAAATGGACCACGACAATGGTCGATAGCAGACAGCAGTATTATGGTAAACGGGGTAAAAATTGAGGTTCTAAATTTTACTAACAGGAAAAGTCCTCTCCATTTTAATTACTTTCTTGATTAAGTGAAAGTATCCCATGGGGTTCATTGAAGGGACTAGGTGTTAATGTTAGAGAAGTTTTTAATTGGGGTAATCACATTAACTGGATTGTAAATACAGGTTACAGTTCTCTTTATATGGTTATGAGGATATTGGGGGGTTGTAGAAAGGATGTAACGAAGAGTGTGTACAAGGAACTGGTAAGACTTACCAGGATTACTTGATTTGAGAACTAGAAAAGATCTCAAGGAATACAAATGTGATTTGTTCTGGGTGGTTTTCGACAAAAGAGTGGTTTTACCAAGATATTTCAAATATTATGATGGGATGACTTGAAAGTAAGAGGATGGGCTGCTGAACTAAGCGGTATGTTCCAAGCTGTCGGTGGAGAGATGGTGTGGAAAAGAATAATTATCTTGTATTGATATTTTTTTAACTGAGAGATATGATTATATAAAGATAAATTTGGAGTCAAGGAGCACAAATTGGTTATTCATTTATAGAAAGGGGAATAATAAGAGACTGGATTACTTTACCAATGGATAAGTAAGACTAGGTAAACAATTGATATGTGATCTGCCACGTGGGCTACAGATCTAAATGTAGACTGATTTATAGGTCATTTATTAATGAAAATTAGCAGCTGTACTGCTAACAGAAAACTTTTATGGCTGATAAACTATTGTACATTGTTAGCATCAGAGTTTATCATGTAGACTTGCTGTTGTTATCGGCACATGTAACTTGACGTCTAGAGAGAGTTTATTAATTTGGCACTCAAGAGAAGGCGATTATTATTATTATTATTATTATTATTATTATTATTATTATTATTATTATTATTATTATTATTATTATTATTATTATATCCAGTAAATAGGATACCCTTCAACGTATTTACCTTATTAAATAAGTTCATTGGTAATATTGCGAATATTATCCGGCTATTGTTCATAATGCCCAGATTTATCAAGTTTACTGTTATGTAGGCCACATATATGTACGTGCAGTGCTATTAATTCAATCTACATTTATATGATTTGTAAATAGTGTTGTTCGTAGCAATATCCTCTCCTGAAAAATGTCTAATCCACTAATACCACAATCTGCTCTATAGTACCTATATTTCAAAATAATATTTTCGTAATTTGGTGTCATAACCGATACTTTTTCTTTGTGTTGCAGGTTGGCTGGATGAAAGCTGAGGATCAGACTATCCTCACACTACATAATAAGGTTGTGACTCACAATTCACGCATCAGTGTATCGAATGACAATCACCGAACATGGCAGCTGCATATCCGACAGGTAAAGGAGTCGGATCGCGGCTGCTATATGTGCCAAATAAATACGAGTATCATGAAGAAGCAAGTGGGATGTGTTGATGTACACGGTGAGAAAGCATTTTTTGTAATAAATAGATGAAATAATCACAATTTAAACAAACAATGGTTTTCAAAATATTAGTACCTGGATTCATTACTTTCAAATTTCAATCCCTGCTTAACTAAGGGATTGATTTTAACATATTTGCATATTTCATTCCTTAGCTGCTAATCGTGCACTAATATTATGTAAATACATTTCAGTTTATTTGCAATGAAAGGACAATATTTTATGTTGCTTTGATCACATTTAATAGTGGGTATTACTTTACCCCGTGAGCCAACATATTTCTAATTGTATAAGTGGAAATTAATGCTATCCTACTTGGAGAGCGTCTCAGAGGAGATATGTGTTCCTTGCGATGTCCATGAACCCACCATTGCGCCCCCAGAAGCAAATTTACTTTTATCACCTAATTAAGATTATTACACGCCGTTTTCATTTCTGAAGTAGCAGACTGTATTCCTATTGGCCAATGTAAAGTGGCACGTGATGTCCTTCCCATGAAGAAAGTTAATCATAATCCGTTACCAACCGCAGCAGCAAAATGCAAGTAAATGTATCATGTTAAGAAAACAGTGTACCATTCGTGAGGAATTAATGCGCAGGAGCGTTTAAGGGGAACGACCTCTTGATCCAGACGATATCCCACAAGACATCCACCAACAATAATCATCACCACCACGTATCAAAGCATAGTTCCCGAGCACTCTGGAGAGCATCCTTTCCGAGAAGGCCGCGAACGAGTAAACAAACGACAGTCGTTACGCGTGTGTGAAAGTCTTGGCCAACGGGGTGCATTAATGATTCCCCATATGCCACCAAAGCGTGGTTTTGCTCCGACGTTTGCCCAGTATCTCAGGCGTGACCGGTTCCGCTCTCTCACGATCGTTAACTTTACTAGGCTGAGATGATGGGGAACATGTACTTCCACTGACAGACATGAATAAGGTTGGGGCTATGCTAAAATAATGACAACATTTAGTAAATTTCGTCTAATTTATTTAAAAGAAAATCAAAGAAAGTCAACTTGACAAACACAACATGGAACAACTAAGACAAAAATCATGACATAAACACGTATACAAATGTACTTACATTCCTTTCTCATATGTCTGGAATTCAAAACCTGTGCACCAGAACCTAGGAACATCGTTAGCCGTCGAATATTTGATCACTTTGCCGAAGGATTGATTTATTTCTCATTATGATCTGCCTATCATCGATGAGTCCATACCCGCCTCGAGCAGATATTTTAGGGGAATACTGCAGTTTAACCTAATCTACCACATGTACATACTGAGTGAATCGTTATGTTAATAATTACACAAGCAACATCAAATAGACATGGATTTCAACCCTCGCGTGGATTTCATTTACGACACACAATTATTCACAAAGCACTGAATCACAACAGATTTTTTTTTTTTTTTGCTAGGGGCTTTACGTCGCACCGACACAGATAGGTCTTATGGCGACGATGGTATAGGAAAGGCCTAGGAGTTGGAAGGAAGCGGCCGTGGCCTTAATTAAGGTACAGCCCCAGCATTTGCCTGGTGTGAAAATGGGAAACCACGGAAAACCATTTTCAGGGCTGCCGATAGTGGGATTCGAACCTACTATCTCCCGGATGCAAGCTCACAGCCGCGCGCCTCTACACGCACGGCCAACTCGCCCGGTACAACAGAAATTAAAACCAATCAACACACTGAGGTCCTTAAGAATATAATGCCACTCCGTCACCGCAAATACACTTTCACGTACACTCTCATTCAACAATAAGCAAATCTTCATTCATGCAGATAAAACTTATAATCATGGTAGAAACTAAACAAATCTACTCAAATCTAACCATCTTGAAGCTATTCCCTGGTCTAAATACTCGCTTGTGGAAATTGATAAATTATATACGTGAGTAGTGCGGTGCTAAGAATCTCAGTATATAGGCCTTTGCACATCTGACACTCCCTGGGATTCGTATAAATACCTTCGCAGTCTAGCTGGCATATTACATCAGCTAACAACGGAAACCAATATCACATATATATTCCACCTTACATGAATGGTAATTCAAAAACCTTCACTTCACAGGACGTTCGCCTGCATATTCATCTGGAGAACGTCGCTCCGTAATAACACACATCTGGTCCCAAGACTTGTCAACATTCTCATACCATCTTACCACAGTGGCCTCTCTGAAATCGCTACCTTATCATATTAATTATCAAATGCGCACTCTCAATAACATCGCCACCGAGCTCGAGATCTGCAGTCGCTTAATTGCTGCCAGTATCCAGTATTCGGAAGATAGTGGTTTCAAACCCCACTGTCGGCAACTCTGAAAATGGTTTTCCATGGTTTTCCATTTTCACACCACGCAAATGCTGGGGCTGTACCTTAATTAAGGCCAGGACCACTTCCTTCCCACTCCTAGGCCTTTCCTATCCCTTCGTCGCCATGACACCTATCTGTTTCGGTGCAAAGTAAAACCACTATCAAAATGAATCTTCAAATAACCTACCTTTATTAAGTTCACAAACGTTATATTTCTTTCACATGGTTAATAAACTAACTAGATTACTCTAGCCATGATACTGTACATTACTAGTAACTTTCTTTGAGCAACATTGACTCTGAAATAATAATCACATAATAATCACTTCTATGACCAAATCAACTCTTTCACACCAACATAAATTCATTCATGCGTACTACATTGTATGCAAGCATTACATTCAACATTCTCTACGGCTTGACATTATATTCTGTCCCATTCATGTCTCTGATTTCATCCCTTGACTCACATAGCATTCAAATCTTGACTTCCCTGTATTTCCATGTATAACTTACCTTAAGTTGTTCCCATTCATTTAAACTAAACCTCCCATCATAACATAAGATGAAATGAAATGAAACGAAATCACTTATTCTCCATTTTATTTTAAAAAAATCCTATCATTTACTGTACCGTAAAACTACGGTTTCCCGATTCTCTATAATAATAAAAATCCTACTGTCTAATATTTACAAAGTTAAACTTTCCCTCTAAAACTTCTACGTGAGTTTTTACATGCTAAGAGTTTGTTCTACTCATCCTTCGGCCTCCGTCTTTCCTCCCGCGTAAGATGGCATTCCCTTCTGCTTCTACTCCATCATAATGCCATCACTGGTTCTCATTAAATCAACTGCTCCTTGGATGCTGGGCTGGATCATGACGTCTCCTGTTCAGGATACCGTACTGATACTGCTGTGGTCCCTCGCTGATTTGACCAAACTCGTACAGGTTGTATGAATAGCCTGGTATCCTCGTGACAGTCTGTAACGTCATTCGCACCTAAATTATTGAACATTCGACTCAATAAGTTATTAATCATTATGACTGGCTATCATGATTTTTTTTTATCTTTGTGGATTGTATTTTTACCACTACTCCCAACTGTTTTTCTAATGTTTATCTTCACTCGCGAATACCGTACCCCGGATGTCCGTCAGAAAATCTCGCACTTTAGTTTCGGTTCTGTAAAGCGACGGTGTGCCAATCATAATAATATCATATCCTCTACACCTGTTTACTGTTTCGAATACCTGCTGACTACACAGTGTCCCTTCTGAATTATCTTCATACGAGCGGTGCCAATACTTTAATATTGTCATCATATTTAACTGATTCCCGAATGCATCTCTCCATACAGCACAAAATAATACTAATACTAATACTAAGTCTACTTGTGAGAATAAGTTCCAGAATGAGTTCAGAATTCGACTAAGACTGAGTCAGTAACTGTCTCTGCGAACGCTAGGCACGCACGAATTAACATTGCAACTATCAAGAAATGAGATTGACAATCAGAACTCCAATGTGACTACTTTCAGAATGCCAGTACGAAAACGAATGAAATGCCCGTACGAATACGAACGGAATGTCCCTGCGAATACGAACAGAATGTCCCACAATACCAAGATTCAAAACTCTCTCAGCTGTTGTTTTTATAACTTCCCCTCTATTTCGCTATCTCGCTTTTTACGCATCCTTCAATCGCATCCATTCCCGTTGCTTTGATCCCATCTCATTGGTTGGTTACTGTGGCAATGGTATCCCTATTCTTCTCAAACTCAACTCTTAATATTCGTTCCACTGTACCGCCCCGTCATGGTGCAAGTGTACAGAATGGCTTAATTTTTCTCATAGTGCAGTTTTACGATCCTTCTTCCGTCCTATCTTAATTTTCTTAAAGAAACCCTTCCTGACACTACACTCCTTGCAAGACATCCATTTTTTCCCGGCTGCACAGGTTTTCTACCACATTTCTAAATATATTTTCTTTTTTGGTGGAGCGCACCTTCGGCTACTCCCATTGTCTCTGCATTTTCCAAAGAAGTGCTATCCGGACCGTAAAGATTTAAAGCCTCATGGTCAATGCCTGACAAAGCTTCAACTTTCTACCGTTGCCCCCTCCTGGTCCGGCCTTTCTAAGTCCTTTGGTCTCGGTACTTCAACTGCATCAAATATACTTTACAATTATTCTATTCCCATTACTCAATATGTACATTTTTATGTGCTTGCCAGTACGGGCTCAATATATGTATATCACTGTATTTGAGGCCTACATTGTGGAAGTTTTCAGAAATCTGGTGTTTAAAACGATATCAATTCATAATTTAAAAATCGTAAAATGGTGTACATGAGACAAACACATTACAATTAAAATTTGATCATTGTAATCCGACGACATTCAATCTGGTCTAGGAGAGAGAGCCAACGTACACTGCGTTATAGCAGTATGATTCACTTGCCAGGAACACAGTACCAGACGAAGAGGGAAAGGTAACAGAGGATAATATTAAGAAACCAGAAGCTAGTCATTTGGGATTAAACATTTCTCCGTAAAGTCCGTGACGTTCTCAGAACGGAAGGAAGGAAAACAATCAGGTCGTATTCCATCCCGTAACAGACTGTGATGTTGAACGGACATTTACGTCATTTAATAATTCTTGTAGCCAATAGAAAAAGATGTTTTGCCTGAATATTTTGAAAAGTGTGTAATTTAGTAATTCCGTGCAACTACAAAGGAAATAAAGAACGTCTTGCCTCATTATTATTATGTATATCAGAAGAAATGTATTACATTAAGAACATATAGTCTATGTTTATTTATTGGATTACAGATTAGTACAAATTGATAAAAGCTAAAAGGATTTATATATGTAATCCCTAAATAACTGTACATTCCTTAACAAAAGCAGGGGTTGTCAATAATCAAAGGTGAATATCTTGTTACTTATAGGTCGTAAATCTTGATATTTGAATGCGTACGTTAATTTATACTTTCCTATATTCTGGTAAATATTAATCCTTCCCCATTTATAAAAATATAATTCATAAAGTAAGGTCTAAAATTTTCTTTCGAAATCTGTAGTCCTCAGATCCAGTTCTACTTCCATTGGTGACTTCTCTCGACAACATAGTTGTTCTGAATCGAATAGAGCATTCATCTGAGGTTATTTGAATAATGTAGGTTACCTAGAAGAAAAAAATGACTTAAATACAGTGATCAGACGAAGCCAACCTCTCGATAATTTTGGGATACTTTTTCTTGGATATTGACAAAATAATTTGAAATGTTAAGTGTACTCCACAGGGCTTCGTATTTTTACTCACGCTTCACAATTAAGTTTAGAGATTTTTCATGAACTCCTAGAGTTCAAGACAACACTCAAATTGACTCACCTTATTAATGTATTAATTAGGTAAGGTAACGTTCTATTATTTCAATTCATTTCATTTTGAATTGTATATTGCTCTTTGTAGCCTGTGAAGAATCACAGACAGAATTTTTGCTAGTGGTTTATCGTCGTACTAATACTTTGAAGTGTTTGAAGGATGGGAGAGCGTTAAGATCGATAAAGACTTGACCGCGGCTTCCATTGAGGTACAGCATCATAATTTGTCTGGTATTAAAATGGCAAATCACTGAAAACCATCTTCAGGGCTCCTGACGTTGGGATATAACCCACCATCTCTCGAATATATGTTCAAAGCTACTCGACCCTAAACGTACTGCCGAAATGTGCTCAGACATAAGCTGGTACAAACCAAATAAAATCAGACCACGCGTATGAAGCCTTCCCGAAATTGTCGTTCTTCACGCGCCGTTTTTCATACATTTCGGTACTTTTCAATGAAGGCAAAGAAAATTAAAGAGTCCAAAGTATCAGAAACTTTCCTTTATAGAACAAATCAAACGAGTTTTCTTCCACTCCAGATACCATTTCTGCGGACATTCCTCGGTAAACTGAGACGCAACAAATGTATTTTATTATTGGCCGCAATGGACCCTGTGATGTTTGAGTTCTCATAAAGAGTGATGAATATAGACGATTGCTCAGATTTAGCAACATTCTTTGTATAGGATAAATCAGTGGATACCCCGACAGGTTGGCTTCTACAGCGGATATTTTTGTATGTAACGCTATTCAACGCCATCACATTTTCAGTTGTATTAACTGTACGTTGAATTTTCCTCAGGTAACCTTATGACCTCATATTTAAAATAATTATATCAAAACATAGCCTCTAACACCGTAAATGAGGTTGTCAAATTCAGAGCGTAAGTTGTTGACCGCGGGACTCCTAGTTGAGTCCGGTATCTCTTTCACTTACATGTATCAGTCTCCTTTCTTTCATCTTGTCTATCAAATATCTCTTGATCAACTATTGTCCTCTTTCGACCCTGCGGACATTACTATCGGGAGTCCTAGGGAGACTTGCATTTTCATGTTATTTGTGACCCTTCACATTTTCTTCTTTTTCCGTCCTGATAGTTGTTAGTAGATGACGGAAGCCCAGTTGTACTTCTTAAATTAAGAATCACCAATACCACTTTAATACTATAAACGTATTAACATATCATGCTCTAGGTGTTTTGAATTGTGATTTGAGGAACGATATACGCCTATTTGATTGCATACTGACTGCTGGATCAATGAAGATGGGATCTATTTTCCTGTGTTCTTTCTTGTTTTCGTATAATATTGGGCTAAATGTGAAAATATTAGAATATAAGCCATTGCATGGTGGAAAAAATTAATTCTGAGTGAATGTATGTATGTGAAGAAATAGTTTAGGATCTAAGAATTATATCATTGAAGAAACAAAATCTAGTACGTGACAATACTCTTCATATCATTTTCCTGAAGACTGGTCACGCCTCCCAATAACGTAACTATATGCAGTCCTTGAGAACAATGTTCATTGTGTTCACATTCCTATGCGAACGTCTAAAGAAAAATTAACCTTAAATACAGTATACTGTAGGAGTGCGTAAATACGTCACACAAACATATATTCCTATCTTGTTCTGATGGACTGCTTATCTACAGGATATATGACTGGGAGGCATGACCAGTCTTAAGAAAAATAATGGATAAGAAGAGAATTGTATCTTACGTGGAATTGTTTCTTCACCGATGAAACGAACGTTACCAAAGCCCATTTAAAGATAACATTGTCGAGGGGCTGAGATGAGCTGCATTAGCATGATATACAGTAGATGATATAAATCATATGTATGATGTAGATATAATTACCTAGATTTCCAATGAACTTCAATTTTATTCAATTATAGAGTTTATATTTCAAAATGGAATTTCAAAATTCGTAAAATGTTTTTGAAATCCTTTTCTTTAATATATGGCTATATTTTTTTCACATCCAAACTTCAAAATTATGTGAAGCTGCAAGAAATTTAAACGGATAGGCAGTCACTGTATTTAAGTAATTGACCCGCTGAATAAAATACGATTTCTTCTAGATATTCACATGTGTGTGAAAACATGTCTTTATGACTACATGCATGAAAATATACAAGGTTTTCCAAAATAACGTTTCAAGTTCGTGTTGTATTGGGAGTTCTCAAGATCGTACGCTACATTTAAATTGAAACACTTCATCATTACTCAATATGTGTATATAGAGATGTATTATTGACACAGCTGAATCAATGACTGCAGAAAGAGCTAAGTCGCTTCAGTATTGTATTGAGATATTGAAAATATATTTAATTTATAGTCATATTTTTAATGTATGTAGTTAATTTGTCAGGAAAGAATACCTCAAAAGTCACATTTTAACTCTATTGTCAAACCAAACTCCCTCAACGTACAAATGTGAATACAATTCATAACTGATGGATCCAGATCCTTTATGCGATCGACACCACCATATCATAAAATGCAATAACAAATTACCTCAAATCACAGAAGATATTAATGGAAACAAATAAAACTAAATTACCAAAGTACATTCATATTTGAATTATTCTACTATACAAAGTATTACGATAATATTTTGGTCTTTGTATTGCTAATGCCAACTAATATTCTTCACATTTTTCACAGAGACAGAAAACATTAATCAATATTAACTGTAACATTCTTGTCCACATTTTCCTGTCTGAATTTTACAGTTGGCCATCGGCGGATACCATTCCAGAAATCGTCATTTTGGGCTGTTTCTGACACATAGGCAGTCGATTTCTAATATCTAACACCGTATCATTGAAGAGAACCATATTGGCTGGATATCACAGGCGCACATGCAGAGGATTGCTATTGTACTGCGTCATAAAACGTTGGTGTTGAAGTTCAGCTCACTGATATATTGATGTGCAGAAACCAACCCTTTACGTCCATTGTTTTAGACAAACTACGAAAATGTTGACACACTGAATGAAACCTTCCGGTCACTTGACACAAAAGGATGGGAAGTTTCTACTGAGATGCAGTGAGGATGTCAAAGAGCGTAGTCAATACACCTAACTGGTCGTTCTCACAATTTCGTTGAAAGCATACCAATGGAAATTGCTTTGTACACCTTATCGGTAACCCTTTCCCAGCATAGTTTATATGTTGCTACCCTTCCACTTTTTCTTAAAGCAAGTTTTCATTCCTCCCCTCAAGGAAGAGGCGGGCTACCTAGAAGGCAAGGCCTTCTCTCTGGCCTGGAGATTTAGGCGGGTTAAAGCTAAAGCGAGGGATTTAGGAGCTCGGTAAGGGATGTGTGGAAATAAGGAGATAGAAGTGGTTTGGCCTACTGGATAATCGTATTTTTTCTTTTTCCCCCTCTTCCTAACTTTATTTTGTTACATTTGTAACCAGTAGTACTTGAGACTCCTCTTTTGCATTTATTCGGTTTTCCTATCCAATCCACCTCCTGATTCCATTGTGATTTTCACAAATAGAACCAAATTAGTTCACTTCATCAGAAAACAAGATGCGTGGTTACCGCGCTGCAGCACGCTGTAAAACGAAAAACGTGAGGAGTGGAAAACGTCTGCTCAAAACACACCGCCAGTTGAGCACATAAGGGACCTCAATCGTGGATTTCAAACCTTTCTGCATTCAACGAATAATTCAGTGCCCTGTTGGCGACTCTATGTCTGCGTGGACTAGAGTCCTCTCTATGCACAAAGATGTGTCTATGTCCAGAGATACATAATGTGATCATAGCTCAATATCGTCAAAAATACGACTCAGGTTCTTTCTGCAATCATTGATTCAGTTATATCCTTTGAAGACACTACTGTATAATTAATATTAATGGCAAAAAAGATTGCTTTATTTGTACTACTAATTGTATGATAACTTGAAATGGTGAACTGTTAAGTTTACAAGAGCTTAATAGAAATTCTACCGTAGGGAATACTGGAATATTATTAGCATATTGCAAGGACAGCTACCTAATGTTGAGTAGATTATGAAAAAATCACTAACGTTCTTAATACAATATATATATATATTTCGTGTGGCTATTTCTAGCCGAGTGCAGCCCTTGTACGGCAGACCCTCCGATGAGGGTGGGCGTCATCTGCCATGTGTAGGTAACTGCGTGTTATTGTGGTGGAGGTTAGTGTTGTGTGTGGTGTGTGAGTTGCAAGGATGTTGGGGGCAGCACAAATACCCAGCCCCCGAGCCACTGGAATTAACCAATGAAGGTTAAAATTCCCGACCCAGCCGGGAATCGAACCCGGGACCCTCTGAACCGAAGGCCACTGCGCTGACCATTCAGCCAACGAGTCGGACCTTAATACAATGAAATTACCATATTTCATGGTTTTGCTAGCACGTAGTGTACATAGTTATTACATGTCAGAGAGAAACACATACATTAAGAAGTTATTTTAAAAATGGCACTAAAGAAAATCCTTCATCATGGAATTTTATCAGTTAAAATATTCGTATAGAAACTACTCTGATATTCCTTAGATTAGAAAGCTTTCTCCCTCAAAAACGATGTTCAAATTCCTATATTCATATACCGTCTGGTTCAAATAAACTGTTCTGCGTAACAAGAACTGAGCTAAGAAATACGTCCAGGACGTAGGCTCTTACTTGGGTAACATTAATCCGGCCATCATCATCTTAAGACTTTAAAAGAACTCTGGCCTTCATAACAGTAGAATCTGTATCACAGGTTGAAACGGAAAGTGAAATGTAGAATGAGTTTATCTATGTAAAGCAATGTGAAATTACAAGAGAAGTATTTGATCGACTACTAAGAAAACTGGGAGTATTACAGAAAACATTCACTATATTTCATTTACAGACATACTCAGCACATTTTATGGTTTGTCATTCTCTTACCAATGGAACAGAACAGAAAATAGTAACTAAATTCAACTTCCTGTGAGGATACACAGGTTGAAAATAGTGACTAGATTAAACAAAAGTTGAATGAAATTCTTCACGTGCTTAAATTGAAATAAGTCAGAATTCCAAACATTACAGCAAACAGTTTGGTGATTTTTCATCAAGGTAAATTTTTTATTAAAACTTCAATGTAATATCGCGTACCGAAATCTATAAAAATGCATTTATATTAATTTGTACTGGGTTATGTGGTTTCGTTTAATAAAATAAAGTACATGGGAGGCATTTCCAACATCGTTTAGGATAGTACTGTGTATGTAGAAAGCATTTTATTAAATGTGAGTTATTGGTTCCTTAGAAGTACTACTACTATTATATATTTTGTGGGATGCTTACCGATCGTTGCGCATGCGATCTCGCCACAGCTGCAGTCCCACCTGCTTGTTAACTTGTCATCTGTAAATGAGGAAGTGTTTAGAGCGGCTCAAACTCTTGTATCTATGCATTAAACCATAACAGGATTACCATGCTATGTAGATGTTTCTGAAAATTTTTACAATTTTTAAATGCCATTTATACTAGTGGAGACACATTTTTCCCCTGGCATCGTTATTGCATTGTCCAACGTAAGAGGCTTGCAGTGGTGTCTCAACGACGCACTAGCCGGCAGCGCTTTGGAAAGGTGTAGCAATCCAACTGATGAGCCCACTGCTACACTGGGGCAAAACGCTGGTAATTTCACGATTAAAAAAGCCTAAAGACCTTAAATGTTTTTATTTGTTAAATGATTATTCAGCTATTATTTTCATTTCAATTTTTAACATGAAAAAGGCTGCCAAGCCAAGGCTTTAAAGACTTGCTCGGTTCACTCAGGAGGACGTGAGTTCGAAGTAGAAGAAAGTAGAAACATTTAAAATATGCGATTTCCACTTCTGAAGCGGCAACGTGGCTCCGAGTCTTGATCATCCTACAACAAACTCAATACCAGGATAATTCCAGGGGCCGAAGGTGGCCGGTCTTAGGGCTAAACACTCTACCCCACTCAGTATCGAAGTTAAGAATAGTAGAGTCCTTTACTTTCCAATCCTTCAGGGCATTCATGATATGTATCGAAATGGTTTAGCTTTTCTTTAACAGCAGAAGTTTCTATTCAAGCGGTTATCAGACATACAATAATACACTTAGAGAAAGACAATAATATTGGGGCGCGCTCCACCAAACAATCGTGTAAGTCCTGAGGAGGAGCAACTTTGCCTGGACTGGACCGCGAGTGTCATCACTGCGTAGGTGCCTCGCTACTCGCCACACAGCGAAGCAATCAGGAAAGAGTCAGGTGCACATTGTTCAGCGATTCCGTCATTCGCTATCTCCATTGCTCTGCTACGTCAATGGAAGACTCCAGAGTTATGGCAAAGATCTGGACGTCGCACCCAGGGTATTCGCTTCCGAGAGGATTCTGGAGGCGTCTACTTTCCAAACACCCATATATGGGCCGATCGAGCATGCCGTACGAGAATGGACATCTCAGTTTAGTTGAGCTCAATCGGTGAACGGGTTCAGTCAGTCTGAGTCTGAGTGGAGTGGAGTGCACTGCTGCTGTGGACAGCGACAGCTCGAGTTGAGGAGGCAGTCTGTGAGTGTTCTGTCCGTCGAACGAAGTGAACGTTCTAGCAGTCTGTCTGTCACCGAGGAGTAATTCTCTCTCTTCACATGCTGTGTAGCGGACCTTGTATCTCGAGGGGAATGAATGGAATGGAAACGGTAAGGCTTGAGAGGGCGATGTACGTGATACTGAACTGTAGGAGTGTCTTCCACGGACAGTGAACTGAGGGCTATGATAGCGGCAGCGAGGATGACTGTGCGACTGATTGGGCTGTCACTGTCAGTCACTGAACTGTGTGTAGTGTAGTTTTTTAGTCTGTGTCAGTGTGAACAATTAGTGCGTTCAAACAGCGAGAGTAAGGATAGAGCGAAGTGTGTAATTGTGTGTACTCTGCCAGTTGTGGTCCTGGTGTGTTTGAGTAAATTGTGTGCAAGATTAATTAGGTAGTTAATAAATCTTGGGAATAAACGCTACAAAAGTGTTCTTGTTCATTTGCCTACCCCACCAGCGCACAACAATATTATACTCGTATGTATTTATATAATCGTTATACTCGTACGAACTGTGTATCTTGCGTATTCAGCCCGAAGGGTGGATTGATCCTCTTCAGCTCCACCAACACCTGCCATAGATAGCCTAGGTACTCGTATAAATGTAATATAATTTTATTAACATATAATATGAATATATTAATGAAATTATTCCATGTGCTTCTGTGTTTCACTTTGTGTTTTTTCCCTAGTCGTCTCAACCACGATATCCTTTCAGTAATGCTAGCATAAACTGCTAATCAAAATGTCAGTGAGATTTGGAATTCTATTTCAAATTGAAATATATTAGAACTCCTGTACAAAATTGCATAACACGAGGAAATCCCCCTAAATCATATCAACATTTACCAAATATATAACACAAACAATAATCAATTATGCTGAAATACACAACAGATACAAACGTAATTCCATTTGGACTTAGACTCTATAAATGGGATAGCAGTTACATAATTAAACTTCTGGCTGTACAATCAAAGAGCAGCAGACACTTGATATTGTTCCAAACACCAGCTCTAATTACGTTATCCAGTTAATTCACCCGCTATTTATATAATCTGTCTATAAATTGGTATTGGAAGTCGTACAAGGAATTAATGAAAGGCTTTGCGCGCACTCCGTTTGAATATACATGATGGTTTCCACAGTATGAAATAACGTCTCATTAATTCACTAATAATTACTGGAAAGACCTCTTTTAAATCGATCGTTAGATAACATTAAACACATGCGTTAGTGATGTATGGACTTGTACGAAATTCGTAGCTGTTCTCCTGTGTGTGACCAGTGCATTTTCATCCTGTGGTAGTTACTGTAGATATACATTACAACGATGCTGAAAGCCTATCATCTGATAAATCCCTAATGATAACATTATTGCTTTTTACGTACCACTAACTACTTTTCACGGTTTTCGAAGACGCCTAAGTGCCGAAAGTCTGTCCAGCAGGAGTTATTTTACGTGCCAGTAAATCTACCGACACGAGGCTGACGTATTTGTGCACCTTCAGTTAACCCCGAACTGAGGCAGGATCGAACTTGGTCAGAAGGCCAGCACCTCAACAATTTGAGCCAATCAGCCCGGTAACTTGGATTTAAATGGCATTGGGAGTGTCACTATTCATCTCAGCGGTCCAGAAAGCTACGGATATTATACCGTCGCTCGGCCGGTAAAAGGTTGTATTCCACAAAGCTCTTCCTATCAATTATTCTCCTTAAAACTGGTCACGCCTCCCAGCCACGTATGGATATGCAGTCCATCAGAACAAATTTTGTTGTGTTCATTTTCCTATGCCCGTGTGTAAAGGAAAATGAACCTTACAGTACCGTACTGTAGGAATGTACGTCTGCATTACGTATTTACGCACTCCTAGTGTACAATGCATGTAAGGTTCATTTTCGTTTAATCGTCGACATACGAAAACGAACACAACGGACATTGTTCTGATGGACTGCGTATCCATATGTGGCTGGGAGGCGTGACCAGTCTTAAGGAGTTTAATGGATGGGAAGAGTATTTTGGGATACAACGTTTTACCGGTGAAGCGACGATATAATAATAGTGATGATAATAATAATAACAATCATAATCATAATAATAATAATCATAGTAATAGTAGAAGCAATATACAGGAATTATACTAATAGTGAAAAAGCAAAACGTACTGTATTGTAATAGGCACTGAAGTAACATGAATATTAACCATAACTAATATTTAGATAAACATTTAAGAGATTAATGGACATATTGAATTTCACTTGGTGTGCTAGTTATGCTCGATATGGTTCTTGTAACGCAGACCCTCTGAGGGGGATGTGTGGCATCTGCCATGTATGGGAAACTGAATGTGATAAGTGGGGTGTACGAGTTGCAGGGCTGTTGGAGACAGCACAAACCTCCAGCCTCCAAGCCAAGGGAATTAACCATTAAGGTTAGAATCTCCGACTTGGACAGGAATTCGAACACCCCTCCCCCTCCCGAACGAAAGCTGGATTATTCAGCCAAGGAGCCGGATCTAATGTTGACGAAGACTCCAGTAGGGCTTAGGTTGCTCCGAACGCATTGAGTGATTGTGTAAGTGAGTCCTTATTCTCGTCAGACCATAAACCTCGCGTGGCGGCGTGTGTTAACGAAGGTATTGTGTGTGAATGGGTTAGGGAAGTTTTCCAAAGGAGGCAAGCTCTTTTCTTATTATTTAGTATCAGTGTTGTAACTTGTAATATCCAGTGTTGATTTTTGTTCGTTGTTACCCAATGTTCAGGTACGAAACATTTAATTGTGGCTAGCAGCCAGTCATACAACGGGTCAACCGCCGACATGATGTACTTTACATCCTCCTAACATGTGTTTTAACATTCTTTTAAAATTGACTAACAACACAAATTGCATTTTATCACGTGTTTTAAAATAAAGAAAGCATTATGTTTTACAATATTCTTGGAAATATTTCGTATATGTGAAGAGGAAACTTCTTAAATGCCACTCTACGTGGATTGCAATGAAACTAGATCTGCACATTAATATTCCACCCATTTCCGTGAGAACGCGAAGACTGCTGGTAGTATTTTGTTTCAAGAAACGAGCACCTATAGCGGTTATTGGTAGGTACGAAGAGTTTAAAGAAGGTATTAAACTTCGCTTGGTGTGCTAGTTATATTCTGTATGGTTATGTTTGAAACTGTATCAACGGGAGAGAGTGTATGGTTTTCTTATGATTCTTCTAATCTAATTCATTTACGTATTGAATTGTACATGACTTGATATAAGTAATCCATTCATATTTTCCATCTCATGGCCGAGTATACCTGAAAGTCAGTGTATGTTTTTCTTCTGACCCAACCACGAGAATTCGAATTTCAAGTACATTGCTCGTGTTCAGTCTGGTATTGCAGTTCTGTTGTTCAACAGGAGGTGCCCTGGTAGCAGTCGATTCAATATATCGCTGCACCATATTATTACGATAATTTTGCGTCATGTACTCTGCTTTATCAGCTGGTATCTGTCTTCCAGCGTGGCTGTATGCAGGTCTGTCAGAAGATGCTATTTTATAACCTATGTCTCATGAAATATGAGTCTGACATTTATGAGGTTCGTGAAGGTAAGTTTTTAGTTCATGAATCTGAGGAAATTTATCATTCAGTTATTAGCTCCGGTAAAAGAATAAAGAGAGGACTCCTGTTAAAATTGAAATAAACTTTCTACGTATTAGGTCGTATTCAGTTCACATCCAAGAATAGGCGTAGGCCTACGTATCAACGACACATTTTATGTCGATACTTTAGAAAAGTTAATGTAAATACCAAACATGTTACTGATGATAGAATTTGGTTTCCGAAACCCGCATATAACCAAATATTCTAATTTGTGCTGTGCTGATACGGACAGAATTTAAATTTTGTTGGTATTGTGAATCATGAGCACTATTATATATATGGCGTTGACAGTTTGTGATGTATATATAAGTAAAATGTGTCCAACCACATACCATTGGGTCTCAAACCCACAACCTTCCTGTGGTTGAGACCGAGGGAAATATACATTGACTTTCAATTCACTCGGCCATATGATGGAAAAATGAATAGATTAATTATATCAAATCATGCACAATTAAATACGTCAGTGATTTAGATTAGGAAGATCATAACAAAACCATCCACTCCCTCCCGTTGATACAGTTTCAACAAAGTGTCCATCTATGCACCAGTTGATCTCAAACCCTCAACTTTCGGATTTCGCGTCGGATGTTCTTTGGTATGTGGTATCATTTCGAGTGTGGTAAGCTACAGGCCCTGGGCAGTAGTAAGGAAAGGATGGCATGTCACAAGTGTTATATTAATGGAAATGTGACAAGCGACACAGCAAAATTGAAGAACTTCAACGCGAACTAATTGAAGCAAATTTCATAATTTCAGAGCTGCAAAGAAAGTTACAGGAAATGTATTTGAGAAATGTAGACACTCATTCATCTGTGGTGAATATTAAACCGGTAAGTTGTGTGGTGATAGGCGATTCTATCATACGGCATATAGGAAAGAAAAATAGATCCGTGAAAGTGATGTGCCTGCCAGGAATTCGAGCGGAACAGTTGATTAGGAAAATAGAAGACGAATGTGGCGGAAATGAGGAAGTAGTAATAATCCGCGTAGGAACTAATGATTTAAAAACGTAACGGAATGAATATATAATGGGAGACATTTATAATCTAGTAATCTCGACTAAGAAAACGTTCTCGAGGTCAAATGTTGTAATTAGGGGTATAATAAGGAGACCAGACGTAACTTGGAAGAAGATTGGCAGGTTGACGAGCTTCAGTGGCCGGTGGATAGTTATGGATCATTATTTTTAGACGGCGACAGTTGGATTGATGACAGGGACTTCAGCATAGATGGACTTCACCTGAACCAGCAAGGAGTTGATTATCGGATAATATATATAATTAAAACAATATTCAGGTCAATATTTCTAACGTTTAGACGGGGTAGAGGGTCGAAAGGAGGGGGAATTTTCGTTTGTGATAGGTCAGAGCTAAGCAGTACGTTAAAATGTGTTCTCGATGACTGCGAAATAATTGTGGTGGAGGTAAATAATGTACCCGATGAGGAAAATCTAGTAATTATTGGAGCTTATCGCCAACCAAGATCAGATTTAAACACGATTACTCGTCTTTCAGAATTGACATTTGATAATATAAGCTACGGGAGAAGAACTATAATACCGATCTCGACAGCTGCAGTCGCTTAAGTGCGGGCAGTATCTAGTAATCGGGAGATAGTGGGTTTGAGCCCCACTGTCGGCAGCTCTGAAGATGGTTTTTCTGGTTTCCTATTTTCACACCAGGCAAATGCCGGGGCTTTACCTTAATTAAGGCTACGACCGCTTTTTTCCACTTCCTAGGCTTTTCCTATCCCATCGTCGCCATAAGACCTATCTGTGTCGGTGCGACGTGAAGCAAATAGCAAAAAAAAGGAGTCTCGCAATTAATGGCATTTCTCATATTCCCGTTTACGAAACGAATCGCTCTTCTTTGAACTGTTTCTAGTGAATTTATTAAACCTACCCTGTGAGTGTCCATATTCGAGAATAAAGCCGGGAGAGTCCGAGGACAATTTAGGCTCGCTAGATGCAGGTCTTTCGATTTGACTCCGGTAGGCGACCTGCGCGTCGTGATAAGGATGAAATGATGGTGAAGACGACACATACACCCAGCCCCTTGTCAGCGAAATTAACCAATTATGGTTAAAATTCCCTACCATGCCGGGAATAGAACCCGGGCCCCCTGTGGCCAAGGTCCAGCACGCTAACTATTTAGCCATGGAGCCGGTGTTCTTATACTAACACTTGAGGAAGACAATCTTACCGCTCTAAGCGAGCAATGAAGATTGCAGAACACGCAGTATCGTTTAGTTAATACTTCAAGGCCATAAATATTTCTGTGTGATTTATATTGAGTGTAGATGAGCCTCTGCTGGTCGTAAAAGTTTAATGGGAGACCGTAATTGAGATTAAAGAGCTCTGCTCCTTAGGAGGCAGCCAGCTCAGCAAGACCTCTCCACAACATGACACCTGATACGCTCTGCAGGTCTGGGAAACGCGTTCATTGATCTGCCTTATCAGCTACCACACCTCATAAAGCTGACCGATTGCTGAAGGTTAGTGATTCTGTTCATTTCACCATTAAATCCAAACCCATGACGAATTCATTGACACGAAACAAGTGTCGGGGCTTATCTACATTCAGTTTCAGTTTAGTGAGCGTCGCTCGTATGAATATAAAAGACAGAATATTTTGCTAACTTTTTATGTATTGAAGTAAAACCCTTTGAGTCAATGTGAGAAACGGTATGAAAGCCAGTTTCCTTCTGTTGTTACTGTGTGCCAGGGACTTCGCTTACCATGCTCTAGGGTTGCTAGACGTTCCAATTTAATGGGGCAGTCCCGTTTTCCGGAAAATATTACAGGTATCTTTACGAAACAAGACATGAAACAAATATCCCGGATTAGAAAATTAAAATAAATAAATTCTATATATTTTTCATCCCCTGTAAATACTTTTACTAGAATGTTTATTTTAGTTTAGAGTAAATATTATTCCGACAACAATGCCCGTTGGAACGTTTAGGCATTCTTGCACTCCACTGTGCGTAGTTCAAACTTGGAACAACGCACATCAATTTAAATTATTCAACGTGAAGTTTTTTGCACTCCCTATGCGATTACAAGTGATGAACAGTGAACAAAGTACAGTGGAACAACCTATTTTTAGTTAAGGACTACTTTGGCATAGGGTACCAGAACTGTGATGTCAAACATTAAAATTAACAAAGATAGTGAAATTGATAATCCTTCGGATCCCGAGGATGACAATTCATATTTAAAACTGGTATGTGAACAGTTCATAAGTTTTTAAATTGCGATAATTTAAAATAAATCTGGAAATGCCATGTCCAGCGATAAATGGACGTAAACTCCTCAAGGATGTGTTATATGTAAAACAGACAATAGAGAATATAAATATTAAAATCTTATACAACGAAAACTGTCACTGTCGGTGAGACGTGAAGCCATTTGTAAAATAAAAAAAAATAAAAAAAAAGATAAGACTGAAACTAGTTATGTTGTTTTCGAAATTCATACATTCTTATTTTACATTAATTCTTATAAGGTTTACTTAACTGTCAATCACATGCATATGTGTAAAGTTAATTACGGGTATGCTGGAAGATATGTCTTTCTTTAAAATCGATACTTTGTGTGCATAAAGTTCACATGTTGTGTAGTAGATGTTTTTACTAGTGTTTGTTTTTGTGATTAATTAGGCCGAGATTTGAGCTTACTATAGCCTACTAATAAACGTAAGCCGTAGTGTAGCTGTCTATAAAGTCAGTATAAAAATTAAAGTAAGCATGAATTAATGAGGTACTTATACATCCTAGAAACGTAAAAATTGGTGCAAGGGAATCTGACAGCACCAAGAGTCGTACAGAAACTGATAATCCTCCAAACTCCCCGAAGCTTACTGAGGTGTGTGTAATGTTAGTAATACTATTCCTCATGCAGGCAGTCATTGAGCATTTCTTTAAAAATCTGCTTTACGTCGCACCAACACAAATAGATTTTAAGGCGACGACGGGCTAGGAAAGGACTAGGAGTAGTAAGGAAGCGTCCGCGGCTTTGGTTAAGGTGTTGTTAATACGAAAGCCTGTGATAAATAATAAACTCATAAGGTTGGCTGGAGTTGTACATTTTCATGCGCTAGGCAGAGTTAAATGTGATAGAAATTTCTCGTTCAGTGAGGAACAAACGAGAATTCATTCCTTGTTTTACTAGAAATCCTCTTCAGTGACTCAGGATAGTGGAGCTTCTGAGGATGTAACTTGTCACCAGACGAGTAGTTCAGGTGATAGTGTGCTGGCGTTGTGAGCCTAACTTTACAAGTTCGATCATGGCTCACTCCGGTGGAATTTCACGGTGTTCAAATACGTTAGCCTCGTGTCTATACATTTACTGGAAAGAATAATTCATGCAGGACAAAATTCCTACACTTCAGCGTCTCCCAAGACCATACAAGTATAGTTATTGGAACGTAAATATAATAACAGTGTTTATCTAACCTGCCTTCTGGTTGAGAACTTAACATAATGGTACTACACAATGTCAAGTATGATTGGATTAACTCCAATTTTTAATGATTTCAAAGCCTTTCAAATTATATATCAAAATACTTCATTGAAGATTATTCAACTTGAAATTTATTAGTTTAGAATTAAACAGAAATTATTCGTAATATAGCACAGTCCACTGAGAGTCACGGGTGCATTAACTAACAGTCGGTCGATTTACAGTATATCCTGAATGACGAACACGTGACATTATGTGACTATAATTAATAAATCATGCCGTTCGTTTCGAATAATAATAATAATAATAATAATAATAATAATAATAATAATAATAATAATAATAATAATAATAATCGTTTGGCCTCAGCTAACATGTATGGCCTATTTTATTTGCTACTGACTGGCTACCTGCTGGTTAGTTTTGACTTTTCAATTCTTTCTAAGCCTACTAGAGATCAGAGTAAAGCTAATCCCTCTTGGGCGTCCATAGACGAGTTTAATTAATTTTGTCGGGTAAACACCAGACCTGTCACCAAACATCTTTTACATGCCGACATTATACGACATGAAGTTTCAAATGGACTATTTACCACCCTTGAAAAATCCGTGCATATCTCAGGTATTATTTTGAATATTTACTTGCAGGATTTATATTGCCTGTCCATTATGTGTGTGAAGTGAATTATTGGAGATTTCTTTATTGTGACGTCGCTTGACATTTTACGAAGAATTTTCTAGTTATAGAGTTACTGTTATGTGTTTCGTTTAAAGTTTCGGTTTTGTACTATTTTGTTTCACGTTAAAATTTGTGTTCGTGGCAGCCCTGATTGGGAAGTAGTTCATACTTGCAAATAAATAATGCAAAAAACTAGAACTGTATAAATTTACGCGTCTCACTATAGGCATAATTTACCCGATTCCAAATGTCTTTGGTGCTGTCACTAATTAGCCTTGCAACCCCGAAAACTGAGGATTCAATACTAATCTCGGTCATTTAGATCGCTTTATTTACCACCCCTTCTCACCTTCTATGCCGATGGAGGCTGAACGTGGACTTAAACAGCATCCATAGAATCACAATTTATCTCAGCAATCCAGAAAAGTATGGAACCGACAATAATATTGGTCTTTTTTTTTCGATTATATTTCCATGTTACTATCTCCCCTAGGGGTGCTAGGGGTGTCTTATCCTCACGGTAAATGTTTACAAATAGTAAGCCATATGGACATCAAGTTTGGTTGAGAGTTGTGCTGGAACATACACACACATCCATAATCTCGGTTATTTTGAACATGTTTATTTTCAACACTTCTTAACCCCCATGGCTATCGAGCTAGACTTAAACGGCATCCGGAGTGTCACCATTCATCTCAGTTATTCCAAACATTGGGGATTCGACTAATATTGGTCGTTTTCGAGTATTTTTGCATGCCAACAATTACCAACCCCAGTCCTAAGGGCGTTTTACCTCCACAGCTTATTTTACAATTAGTAATGAATAAACTTTATTGTTTTCCATGTGTCCTATTATCCTCAGAAGAAACATTGTATTCGAATTCTTTTCATATATTTATGAATCTTATTCGCTACAGACCCCTTTTGGCGCCTTTCTGCCACGAAGTTTCGCTTTGCAGACTTTGCTGGGGGTTTTGCCAAAACACTTCCCGTCTTAAACACTTGCGCAATCACTTCCACACTGGTTTTCCACGAATCGTACTTCGCATGACACTCGACAATTAGCATGCGCTGTTTTATCGCGAGCACCATTTTGTGTTGCATTCAACCGGTCACTAAATACGTCTGCTCCCCTCGCTCACTCACACGTAATGACCCAGTGACGTAATGGGGACAGAGCATGCGGGAGAAGTGAATGCGCAGATATGTGTTAGTAGTCGATTGGTGCTTCTAAATCAGGGCCTCTTAAACGCCCAAAATCTCACGCGTGCAAACAGCGCCGCAAGGTTCCTGTGCATAGTGCATCGGTCCCGCTCGGCTCGGCTCGGACCAACGCTTCGTCTCTGGGCTACTCGGCTAAGCTCGGCTCAACTCAGCTCGGATTTGGAGCGCTACGGAGCAAGTGAGGAAGAGGGAGACACGTGGAGTGAGCGAGACAGGTGTGGGGAAAGAGAGAGACAGCGCTATTGCTCCAAATCGAGGAGTGGGGGTCTGCACTCTGGTCAACCAAGCGAAGTCGTCTTTTGCGCCGTGCACAGTGCATGCACCAGGCGCACGCACCCTGAGATGCCCTGTTCTAAATCATGGTTTCCAGCATTTCCTCTGATGGGTAGTTCTCCTGTTCATTAACAAGGAGCAATCCCGCGGCAATCTTATAAATATTTTCCGGACTAGATTTATTTTGCTCACGCGGTACTTTAAGACAGAAACAGGTCCCACAGAGGAAATTCCCGGGATCGCTAATGAACGACGGTAGTGCATGTGTGAGGACTTACAGGAGACAGAAGTATTCAGCCAGCAGTATGTAAAGGTAGTTAGATATAAGAATGTTGACCAGATAGAGGAGTGGGCTAAAACTAGCGAATTACTACTACTATTTACCTATGATCATAAATATACAATGGTTGAAATATTACAGATCACATGGTTATGATGGTATTTAATGGTTGTAGTAATGATATGATATCTGGGGATATATTGAAGGCAATGTGTTGGGAGGGGTGTAGTGCCATATCTGAAAACGTAATTTGATTACTGTTTGTATGAGGAGCGATACTAAATGAATGGAGAGTTTCAGTAATAGCCCCAGTACACAAGGAAATGCGGCAAACACAAAGCAGATAATTACAGGCCACCCAGCTTGGAATGTGAGTTTGTAAGCTCTGGGAAAGCATTCTTTCTGATTATATCATTCATTTTTGCGATATTACCAACTTATTTCAGAGAAGGCAGTTCGGCTTTAGGAGAGGTTATCCCAGGGAGGCTCGTCTTTCAGGATTCCAGCTTGATATAGTAGATATTTCAGATACAGGAGATCAAATGGACTGAATCACTATTCACCTGGCCAACGCTTTTGGTACGGTAAATCAAGGGAGATTACTGACGAAAACGGTACCCATTGAACAAGACAAAATATTATTTGAATGGGTGGCTAATTTTATAGAACACAGAGAAATATCATAGGTAAAGTAATATCTGATCTCATAAGGATTAGGAGCGGGTGGGGGTCCAACACTGCAGTATTATTGGACCTTTATGTTTTGTTACATATAAATGATGTGTGTAAAGAACTGGAATCACTGTTAAGGCTATTTTCGGACAATGTTATACTGTACAGAATAGTATGTTACAGTAGTGTGAGCGACTTCAAGAAGACCTAGACAGTGTTGTGATATGGACCGCAGATAATGATATGATGGTGAACGGGATGAGAAATCAGGTTTTAAGTGTCACCAAGAGTAGAAGTCCTCTCAGATTTAATTACTGGGTTGATGGTTTGTACTAAACTACCTCATGCGGATCATTGTAAGTACCTAGATGCAGTGGCGAAGCATGCTAGTATCCACTGTTACCACTGGTAAAAGTTTGAAAATATAAAAATCTAGTATTCTTTAATATTTAATAACTTGTTTCTTCACCAGAACGTGTACCGTGAACTCTATTGCAGTAGATAGCCACCGTCAAAGCTGAAAGAGTAACTGTTACCAACTCCAGGCAGTGGTTACACATTGAATCTCTTGTAACAGCTAGGCGGGTATTAATGCGTCTGCGCCAAGCAAATTCCCTCTTTCCCCGACAAGAATATGTATCCTACTATATTCTCTCATCATGTTACCACAATGCAAAGTGGTAACGAATGATTATAATGTTGGTGCTGAGCAGTTCTGCCTGTTGTTTCCGTCACGCTCAACAGTGCATTGTTATAATTTGTGTTAATTATTGTTTTCTATTATAATACGACATGACCTTTCTGGTTAAAGTGTGAATTTATATTTAACTAGCGAATGTACCCGTGCTTCGCTACGGTATTCTACATTGTATTCGAATATCGAAGTAAATAGTGTACATGCAGTAAATAAGATAGTTTTAAAATTGCATGTCTCTTAGTGTTATCCGAGAAAGAGCATGGGGAGGTCCCCGTACGTTTCCAATGTAAAGTGTTTGTTACGGATTTGTGATATAACGGCAGGCTCACTTGCCTACTGGCATTCACAATCAGGTTGGGAAGTTTACATTATAATTGCAGGCCCCATTGCCTACTATGCGGACAGAATCGATTTGGGGAGTTTTCGTTAAAATGGCAGCCCCCCTTTCCTACCTCCAGACAGATTACAGTTTTTATTATAATGGCAGGCAATTACCCTACTATCACTCGAAATTGAGTTGTGCAGTTATCATTATAATGACAGGCCCCTTTTCCTACTGCCAGCCAGCGTACTGCCAGTCACACCAAGTTGGTGAGTTTCCATCAAAATAGCAGGCCAATATGCCTAATGCCAGTAACATTTTAGATGAGTACATTTCTTTATAATGGCGGGCACCCTTGCCTACTGCCAAACACAATCGGGTAGGGGAGTTTTAAACAAAACTGCATGCTCACTTACCTTCTGCAAGTCAAATCGAGAAGGGAACTATTCATTACAATTGTAGGCCTTCCTTACTAATGAGAGTTACACAGGAGTTGGAGAAGGAACCCTTTCCTACTGCCAGTCAAAGTCGGTGTGGGGAGTACTGATTACAATAGCAGACCGACCCTTTCTCGATCGCTAAATCGACATCAGTGAATATATATAGATCGACATACGAAAGTATATGCGTGTTTACAATATTGAAGACCTTCATTTACAGATTAACTGCTACTAAACGTACGTCATATCGACAAAGGATTATACCATAAGACACGCCGGATTTAGTGGCCTAAATGGCTGGTCCAATGATATGTCATCTATTCTTGGGTCAGATTTAGAAACGTGGAACAGGGTAAAGGTTTTGTAAGATCATCTCACATTACATTACTTTTCGGATAATAATGTGACAGCTACATACGTAGCATTTGGCTCACATATGGCTACTGAGTGGGCCAATTTTCGTGAAGAGTTTGATGATTCTGTATTTCATATAAGTAATTGAAAGTATGAATAATGCATGTGAAAATTCCAAATTGACTTAACATCGATTAATAGAGAAAAATCAAACGTAAAAGGGATACAGATACGGCATAAAGTCATAAGACCAAGGTTGTAGATCATTCCAAATTGAACGGAGATTGTGCAATCCGTTACGTGATAGGAATTTCCGAAGGTCTGCACCATCATTAAAATTGCCTGCATATTTCGATATTCTTCGGGGATAAAAAATGAAAAATTTAATGATATAGGATTTTTCATTCGTTACAGGCTAAAACGTATAATTTTGTCAAATTTCAATTATCTTCTTATTCTTCTGGCAGATTATGCCACAATGTGGATTTTGGGCGAGGCGGGTAAAAATTAGGACTTTCAGGAAATCAAAAATTATGGAGATTGTTATTATTAACCCTTAAACGGAAAGCTGTACGAAAATTTCGCCAAAATAGTCAGTGTAGAGGTACACAGTCGTTACGATTTGATTTATATAGATAAGGAATCTGCTCCATGTAAAACACCTTTTGGGCTATGTCCGCTGGACTTAACCTGCAAAAGTGACCATTCATGATATCTCCCTTATTAATCCTCCTGACGAAAAAATGCACATGAAAAAAAAGGTTTAGAGGTGGAATTCCATCAGGTTTGGTCGATTTCCAGTCAGGTTGGTCTTGTTCTGTATATATTGTGGAAGAGTAAAATCACCATTTCGCTTCCTTATAAACCGCCAGTCCATTCCGGAACATGAAATGTTATTTACGTTTAAAACCTACCTTTGGACAGGTGGATGCTAAATATAAATTTTGTTTCGAATGTCTTCAGTAGTTTTCAAGTTGTAAGGAATACGCTTTACACGCACCCGCTCGTGAGTTAAGTCCGATGGGACTTGTACAGAAAAACGGTCCTTTAATGATATCTCCCTTATTGATCCTCGTATCGAAATGATGCACATGAGAAAAAAAGGTTTAGACATTAATTTCTACCAAGGTAGGTAGACTTCCATAAACTTTTGTTGTGTATATTTTTTGGAAGTGCAAAATCACTGTTTCGGTTTCGTATAAACCCCCAGTTAGTTCAGGGATTTAGAAACAATATTTGCCCTGAAACCTATCAAGGACAGGTGTATTCTAAATACGAATCTTGGTGGAAATGCATCCAGTAGTTTCTAGCATTCACGTACATACGGCGTAATTAAGGAAGAAAATAATACAGTTAAGAATGTTGAAACTAATAGAAAATGGATTATAACTGAGGACAGCCGGATAACGACAAATAAATAAATGCCGTGAGTTATGGATATAATAAAGCGCTAACAGAGGAGAAATTTAGGTTCAGTGATTCTTAGGTAAACAAATATGAAGATGACTAATGGTGTTATTACTTAATCTATTCGAGGGCGGTTATAACCTCCAACGATATTCCGCCAATATCCCGCAGATGAGCCGATTGATGCCTCTCTTGCCATCTACCCAAGGAACAACCACGAATTTAAAAGCATGATGAGGAAAATGGCAATACGTTACTTCCCTACTGGCATGCAGTCAGAGACGTTGCCATGGTAACCTGTAGGTTCGTTGTCGGTCTGTCGGTCACTAAATGCAGAGCATGATACCAGCAGAAAATTGTAAATTTCTCCGTCATGTGAAGAGTAAGGTAAATTATGAACATAACGAAAGTTGTTTATAATGAAGAGACGTTTCACGTACGGTAAACGAAGTTTACAGAAAATCAATAGTATAAGAGAAAATAGAGGAAAACCACTGTGGTTTTCCTATAAACACCCCGTCTATTCAAAGATTTTAAAATTATATGCATATCGGAACCTTTCCTGGGATGAGTATACTCTAAATATGAAGTTTGGCTGAGATCTATCCAGCCGTTTCGACGTGATGGTGGGAAAACCACTCTGGTTTTCCTATAAACCCCCCGTCTATTCAAGGATTTTAAAATGATATGCATATCTAAACCTTCCCCGGGATTAGTATACTCTAAATACAATGTTTGGTTGAGATCCATCCAGCCGTTTCGACGTGATGGTGGAAAAACCATTCTGATTTTCCTATAAACCCCCCATATATTCAAATATTTTAAAATGATATGCATATGGAAAACTTCCCCGCGATGAGTTCCCTCTAAATATGAAGTTTGGTTGAGATCTATCCAGCCGTTTCGACGTGATGGTGGAAAAACCATTCTGGTTTTCCTATAAACCCCCTGTCTATTCAAGGATTTTAAAATGATATGCATATCAAAACCTTCTCCGGGATGAGTATACCCTAAATATGAAGTTTGGTTGAGATCTATCCAGCCGTTTCGACGTGATGGTGGAACAGACAAACAGACAGACAAACAGAAACAATTTTATTTATATAGATAGATTTTTACACTCGTTCTTCACCCCCTTTCCATCCCCGCCCAAAGGAGTCCTATGAGTCCCTTACACAACAGTATATTTTTTCCCAGATATTAAGTCTTATTTGTACCTATTTTGGTTGACAGCTATGCCCAAACGTACATGCATAATCTCACTGCTCTAGAATCCTGGAGCTGACGTTGCCATGGTTACGGCAGTTCATTTCTTTATCCGATTCCTAGAGCAGGGGTAGTGTGGTGCCAATATCTCCGTAACGGTTGGTTTTAGGGCCTTAAAACATGGTTTTCGGGCCCGTAGGGCTTACCGAGTTTTGTTCTTTGCGTCAAGAGGATTAAATTGAGCTTTGTCTCGTACTTATACGACAAATTCGATATTTTGCCTATAATAGTATAAGAGAAAATGGAGGAAAACCGTTTTTCCTATAAAACCCCCGTCTTTTCAAAGATTTTAAAATGATATGCATATCGAAACCTTCCCCGGGGTCAGTATACTCTAAATATGAAGTTTGGTTGAGATCTATCCAGCCGTTTCGACGTGATGGTGGAACAGACAAACAGACAGACAAACAGACAAACAGAAACAATTTTATTTATATAGATAGACTAGCGAATGTACCCGTGCTTCGCTACGGTATTCTACATTGTATTCGAATATCGAAGTAAATAGTGTACATGCAGTAAATAAGATAGTTTTAAAATTGCATGTCTCTTAGCGTTATCCGAGAAAGAGCATGGGGAGGTCCCCGTACGTTTCCAATGTAAAGTGTTTGTTACGGATTTGTGATATAACGGCAGGCTCACTTGCCTACTGGCATTCACAATCAGGTTGGGAAGTTTACATTATAATTGCAGGCCCCATTGCCTACTATGCGGACAGAATCGATTTGGGGAGTTTTCGTTAAAATGGCAGCCCCCCTTTCCTACCTCCAGACAGATTACAGTTTTTATTATAATGGCAGGCAATTACCCTACTATCACTCGAAATTGAGTTGTGCAGTTATCATTATAATGACAGGCCCCTTTTCCTACTGCCAGCCAGCGTACTGCCAGTCACACCAAGTTGGTGAGTTTCCATCAAAATAGCAGGCCACTATGCCTAATGCCAGTCACATTTTAGATGAGTACATTTCTTTATAATGGCGGGCACCCTTGCCTACTGCCAAACACAATCGGGTAGGGGAGTTTTAAACAAAACTGCATGCTCACTTACCTTCTGCAAGTCAAATCGAGAAGGGAACTATTCATTACAATTGTAGGCCTTCCTTACTAATGACAGTTACACAGGAGTTGGAGAAGGAACCCTTTCCTACTGCCAGTCAAAGTCGGTGTGGGGAGTACTGATTACAATAGCAGACCGACCCTTTCTCGATCGCTAAATCGACATCAGTGAATATATATAGATCGACATACGAAAGTATATGCGTGTTTACAATATTGAAGACCTTCATTTACAGATTAACTGCTACTAAACGTACGTCATATCGACAAAGGATTATACCATAAGACACGCCGGATTTAGTGGCCTAAATGGCTGGTCCAATGATATGTCATCTATTCTTGGGTCAGATTTAGAAACGTGGAACAGGGTAAAGGTTTTGTAAGATCATCTCACATTACATTACTTTTCGGATAATAATGTGACAGCTACATACGTAGCATTTGGCTCACATATGGCTACTGAGTGGGCCAATTTTCGTGAAGAGTTTGATGATTCTGTATTTCATATAAGTAATTGAAAGTATGAATAATGCATGTGAAAATTCCAAATTGACTTAACATCGATTAATAGTGAAAAATCAAACGTAAAAGGGATACAGATACGGCATAAAGTCATAAGACCAAGGTTGTAGATCATTCCAAATTGAACGGAGATTGTGCAATCCGTTACGTGATAGGAATTTCCGAAGGTCTGCACCATCATTAAAATTGCCTGCATATTTCGATATTCTTCGGGGATAAAAAATGAAAAATTTAATGATATAGGATTTTTCATTCGTTACAGGCTAAAACGTATAATTTTGTCAAATTTCAATTATCTTCTTATTCTTCTGGCAGATTATGCCACAATGTGGATTTTGGGCGAGGCGGGTAAAAATTAGGACTTTCAGGAAATCAAAAATTATGGAGATTGTTATTATTACCCCTTAAACGGAAAGCTGTACGAAAATTTCGCCAAAATAGTCAGTGTAGAGGTACACAGTCGTTACGATTTGATTTATATAGATAAGGAATCTGCTCCATGTAAAACACCTTTTGGGCTATGTCCGCTGGACTTAACCTGCAAAAGTGACCATTCATGATATCTCCCTTATTAATCCTCCTGACGAAAAAATGCACATGAAAAAAAAAGGTTTAGAGGTGGAATTCCATCAGGTTTGGTCGATTTCCAGTCAGGTTGGTCTTGTTCTGTATATATTGTGGAAGAGTAAAATCACCATTTCGGTTCCTATAAACCGCCAGTCCATTCCGGAACATGAAATGTTATTTAGTTTAAAACCTACCTTTGGACAGGTGGATGCTAAATATAAATTTTGTTTCGAATGTCTTCAGTAGTTTTCAAGTTGTAAGGAATACGCTTTACACGCACCCGCTCGTGAGTTAAGTCCGATGGGACTTGTACAGAAAAACGGTCCTTTAATGATATCTCCCTTATTGATCCTCGTATCGAAATGATGCACATGAGAAAAAAGGGTTTAGACATTAATTTCTACCAAGGTAGGTAGACTTCCATAAACTTTTGTTGTGTATATTTTTTGGAAGTGCAAAATCACTGTTTCGGTTTCGTATAAACCCCCAGTTAGTTCAGGGATTTAGAAACAATATTTGCCCTGAAACCTATCAAGGACAGGTGTATTCTAAATACGAATCTTGGTGGAAATGCATCCAGTAGTTTCTAGCATTCACGTACATACGGCGTAATTAAGGAAGAAAATAATACAGTTAAGAATGTTGAAACTAATAGAAAATGGATTATAACTGAGGACAGCCGGATAACGACAAATAAATAAATGCCGTGAGTTATGGATATAATAAAGCGCTAACAGAGGAGAAATTTAGGTTCAGTGATTCTTAGGTAAACAAATATGAAGATGACTAATGGTGTTATTACTTAATCTATTCGAGGGCGGTTATAACCTCCAACGATATTCCGCCAATATCCCGCAGATGAGCCGATTGATGCCTCTCTTGCCATCTACCCAAGGAACAACCACGAATTTAAAAGCATGATGAGGAAAATGGCAATACGTTACTTCCCTACTGGCATGCAGTCAGAGACGTTGCCATGGTAACCTGTAGGTTCGTTGTCGGTCTGTCGGTCACTAAATGCAGAGCATGATACCAGCAGAAAATTGTAAATTTCTCCGTCATGTGAAGAGTAAGGTAAATTATGAACATAACGAAAGTTGTTTATAATGAAGAGACGTTTCACGTACGGTAAACGAAGTTTACAGAAAATCAATAGTATAAGAGAAAATAGAGGAAAACCACTGTGGTTTTCCTATAAACACCCCGTCTATTCAAAGATTTTAAAATTATATGCATATCGGAACCTTTCCTGGGATGAGTATACTCTAAATATGAAGTTTGGCTGAGATCTATCCAGCCGTTTCGACGTGATGGTGGGAAAACCACTCTGGTTTTCCTATAAACCCCCCGTCTATTCAAGGATTTTAAAATGATATGCATATCTAAACCTTCCCCGGGATTAGTATACTCTAAATACAATGTTTGGTTGAGATCCATCCAGCCGTTTCGACGTGATGGTGGAAAAACCATTCTGATTTTCCTATAAACCCCCCATATATTCAAATATTTTAAAATGATATGCATATGGAAAACTTCCCCGCGATGAGTATCCTCTAAATATGAAGTTTGGTTGAGATCTATCCAGCCGTTTCGACGTGATGGTGGAAAAACCATTCTGGTTTTCCTATAAACCCCCTGTCTATTCAAGGATTTTAAAATGATATGCATATCAAAACCTTCTCCGGGATGAGTATACCCTAAATATGAAGTTTGGTTGAGATCTATCCAGCCGTTTCGACGTGATGGTGGAACAGACAAACAGACAGACAAACAGAAACAATTTTATTTATATAGATAGATTTTTACACTCGTTCTTCACCCCCTTTCCATCCCCGCCCAAAGGAGTCCTATGAGTGCCTTACACAACAGTATATTTTTTTCCCAGATATTAAGTCTTATTTGTACCTATTTTGGTTGACAGCTATGCCCAAACGTACATGCATAATCTCACTGCTCTAGAATCCTGGAGCTGACGTTGCCATGGTTACGGCAGTTCATTTCTTTATCCGATTCCTAGAGCAGGGGTAGTGTGGTGCCAATATCTCCGTAACGGTTGGTTTTAGGGCCTTAAAACATGGTTTTCGGGCCCGTAGGGCTTACCGAGTTTTGTTCTTTGCGTCAAGAGGATTAAATTGAGCTTTGTCTCGTCCTTATACGACAAATTCGATATTTTGCCTATAATAGTATAAGAGAAAATGGAGGAAAACCGTTTTTCCTATAAAACCCCCGTCTTTTCAAAGATTTTAAAATGATATGCATATCGAAACCTTCCCCGGGGTCAGTATACTCTAAATATGAAGTTTGGTTGAGATCTATCCAGCCGTTTCGACGTGATGGTGGAACAGACAAACAGACAGACAAACAGACAAACAGAAACAATTTTATTTATATAGATAACTAGCGAATGTACCCGTGCTTCGCTACGGTATTCTACATTGTATTCGAATATCGAAGTAAATAGTGTACATGCAGTAAATAAGATAGTTTTAAAATTGCATGTCTCTTAGCGTTATCCGAGAAAGAGCATGGGGAGGTCCCCGTACGTTTCCAATGTAAAGTGTTTGTTACGGATTTGTGATATAACGGCAGGCTCACTTGCCTACTGGCATTCACAATCAGGTTGGGAAGTTTACATTATAATTGCAGGCCCCATTGCCTACTATGCGGACAGAATCGATTTGGGGAGTTTTCGTTAAAATGGCAGCCCCCCTTTCCTACCTCCAGACAGATTACAGTTTTTATTATAATGGCAGGCAATTACCCTACTATCACTCGAAATTGAGTTGTGCAGTTATCATTATAATGACAGGCCCCTTTTCCTACTGCCAGCCAGCGTACTGCCAGTCACACCAAGTTGGTGAGTTTCCATCAAAATAGCAGGCCACTATGCCTAATGCCAGTCACATTTTAGATGAGTACATTTCTTTATACTGGCGGGCACCCTTGCCTACTGCCAAACACAATCGGGTAGGGGAGTTTTAAACAAAACTGCATGCTCACTTACCTTCTGCAAGTCAAATCGAGAAGGGAACTATTCATTACAATTGTAGGCCTTCCTTACTAATGACAGTTACACAGGAGTTGGAGAAGGAACCCTTTCCTACTGCCAGTCAAAGTCGGTGTGGGGAGTACTGATTACAATAGCAGACCGACCCTTTCTCGATCGCTAAATCGACATCAGTGAATATATATAGATCGACATACGAAAGTATATGCGTGTTTACAATATTGAAGACCTTCATTTACAGATTAACTGCTACTAAACGTACGTCATATCGACAAAGGATTATACCATAAGACACGCCGGATTTAGTGGCCTAAATGGCTGGTCCAATGATATGTCATCTATTCTTGGGTCAGATTTAGAAACGTGGAACAGGGTAAAGGTTTTGTAAGATCATCTCACATTACATTACTTTTCGGATAATAATGTGACAGCTACATACGTAGCATTTGGCTCACATATGGCTACTGAGTGGGCCAATTTTCGTGAAGAGTTTGATGATTCTGTATTTCATATAAGTAATTGAAAGTATGAATAATGCATGTGAAAATTCCAAATTGACTTAACATCGATTAATAGAGAAAAATCAAACGTAAAAGGGATACAGATACGGCATAAAGTCATAAGACCAAGGTTGTAGATCATTCCAAATTGAACGGAGATTGTGCAATCCGTTACGTGATAGGAATTTCCGAAGGTCTGCACCATCATTAAAATTGCCTGCATATTTCGATATTCTTCGGGGATAAAAAATGAAAAATTTAATGATATAGGATTTTTCATTCGTTACAGGCTAAAACGTATAATTTTGTCAAATTTCAATTATCTTCTTATTCTTCTGGCAGATTATGCCACAATGTGGATTTTGGGCGAGGCGGGTAAAAATTAGGACTTTCAGGAAATCAAAAATTATGGAGATTGTTATTATTAACCCTTAAACGGAAAGCTGTACGAGAATTTCGCCAAAATAGTCAGTGTAGAGGTACACAGTCGTTACGATTTGATTTATATAGATAAGGAATCTGCTCCATGTAAAACACCTTTTGGGCTATGTCCGCTGGACTTAACCTGCAAAAGTGACCATTGATGATATCTCCCTTATTAATCCTCCTGACGAAAAAATGCACATGAAAAAAAAGGTTTAGAGGTGGAATTCCATCAGGTTTGGTCGATTTCCAGTCAGGTTGGTCTTGTTCTGTATATATTGTGGAAGAGTAAAATCACCATTTCGGTTCCTTATAAACCGCCAGTCCATTCCGGAACATGAAATGTTATTTACGTTTAAAACCTACCTTTGGACAGGTGGATGCTAAATATAAATTTTGTTTCGAATGTCTTCAGTAGTTTTCAAGTTGTAAGGAATACGCTTTACACGCACCCGCTCGTGAGTTAAGTCCGATGGGACTTGTACAGAAAAACGGTCCTTTAATGATATCTCCCTTATTGATCCTCGTATCGAAATGATGCACATGAGAAAAAAGGGTTTAGACATTAATTTCTACCAAGGTAGGTAGACTTCCATAAACTTTTGTTGTGTATATTTTTTGGAAGTGCAAAATCACTGTTTCGGTTTCGTATAAACCCCCAGTTAGTTCAGGGATTTAGAAACAATATTTGCCCTGAAACCTATCAAGGACAGGTGTATTCTAAATACGAATCTTGGTGGAAATGCATCCAGTAGTTTCTAGCATTCACGTACATACGGCGTAATTAAGGAAGAAAATAATACAGTTAAGAATGTTGAAACTAATAGAAAATGGATTATAACTGAGGACAGCCGGATAACGACAAATAAATAAATGCCGTGAGTTATGGATATAATAAAGCGCTAACAGAGGAGAAATTTAGGTTCAGTGATTCTTAGGTAAACAAATATGAAGATGACTAATGGTGTTATTACTTAATCTATTCGAGGGCGGTTATAACCTCCAACGATATTCCGCCAATATCCCGCAGATGAGCCGATTGATGCCTCTCTTGCCATCTACCCAAGGAACAACCACGAATTTAAAAGCATGATGAGGAAAATGGCAATACGTTACTTCCCTACTGGCATGCAGTCAGAGACGTTGCCATGGTAACCTGTAGGTTCGTTGTCGGTCTGTCGGTCACTAAATGCAGAGCATGATACCAGCAGAAAATTGTAAATTTCTCCGTCATGTGAAGAGTAAGGTAAATTATGAACATAACGAAAGTTGTTTATAATGAAGAGACGTTTCACGTACGGTAAACGAAGTTTACAGAAAATCAATAGTATAAGAGAAAATAGAGGAAAACCACTGTGGTTTTCCTATAAACACCCCGTCTATTCAAAGATTTTAAAATTATATGCATATCGGAACCTTTCCTGGGATGAGTATACTCTAAATATGAAGTTTGGCTGAGATCTATCCAGCCGTTTCGACGTGATGGTGGGAAAACCACTCTGGTTTTCCTATAAACCCCCCGTCTATTCAAGGATTTTAAAATGATATGCATATCTAAACCTTCCCCGGGATTAGTATACTCTAAATACAATGTTTGGTTGAGATCCATCCAGCCGTTTCGACGTGATGGTGGAAAAACCATTCTGATTTTCCTATAAACCCCCCATATATTCAAATATTTTAAAATGATATGCATATGGAAAACTTCCCCGCGATGAGTATCCTCTAAATATGAAGTTTGGTTGAGATCTATCCAGCCGTTTCGACGTGATGGTGGAAAAACCATTCTGGTTTTCCTATAAACCCCCTGTCTATTCAAGGATTTTAAAATGATATGCATATCAAAACCTTCTCCGGGATGAGTATACCCTAAATATGAAGTTTGGTTGAGATCTATCCAGCCGTTTCGACGTGATGGTGGAACAGACAAACAGACAGACAAACAGAAACAATTTTATTTATATAGATAGATTTTTACACTCGTTCTTCACCCCCTTTCCATCCCCGCCCAAAGGAGTCCTATGAGTGCCTTACACAACAGTATATTTTTTTCCCAGATATTAAGTCTTATTTGTACCTATTTTGGTTGACAGCTATGCCCAAACGTACATGCATAATCTCACTGCTCTAGAATCCTGGAGCTGACGTTGCCATGGTTACGGCAGTTCATTTCTTTATCCGATTCCTAGAGCAGGGGTAGTGTGGTGCCAATATCTCCGTAACGGTTGGTTTTAGGGCCTTAAAACATGGTTTTCGGGCCCGTAGGGCTTACCGAGTTTTGTTCTTTGCGTCAAGAGGATTAAATTGAGCTTTGTCTCGTCCTTATACGACAAATTCGATATTTTGCCTATAATAGTATAAGAGAAAATGGAGGAAAACCGTTTTTCCTATAAAACCCCCGTCTTTTCAAAGATTTTAAAATGATATGCATATCGAAACCTTCCCCGGGGTCAGTATACTCTAAATATGAAGTTTGGTTGAGATCTATCCAGCCGTTTCGACGTGATGGTGGAACAGACAAACAGACAGACAAACAGACAAACAGAAACAATTTTATTTATATAGATAACTAGCGAATGTACCCGTGCTTCGCTACGGTATTCTACATTGTATTCGAATATCGAAGTAAATAGTGTATATGCAGTAAATAAGATAGTTTTAAAATTGCATGTCTCTTAGCGTTATCCGAGAAAGAGCATGGGGAGGTCCCCGTACGTTTCCAATGTAAAGTGTTTGTTACGGATTTGTGATATAACGGCAGGCTCACTTGCCTACTGGCATTCACAATCAGGTTGGGAAGTTTACATTATAATTGCAGGCCCCATTGCCTACTATGCGGACAGAATCGATTTGGGGAGTTTTCGTTAAAATGGCAGCCCCCCTTTCCTACCTCCAGACAGATTACAGTTTTTATTATAATGGCAGGCAATTACCCTACTATCACTCGAAATTGAGTTGTGCAGTTATCATTATAATGACAGGCCCCTTTTCCTACTGCCAGCCAGCGTACTGCCAGTCACACCAAGTTGGTGAGTTTCCATCAAAATAGCAGGCCAATATGCCTAATGCCAGTAACATTTTAGATGAGTACATTTCTTTATAATGGCGGGCACCCTTGCCTACTGCCAAACACAATCGGGTAGGGGAGTTTTAAACAAACCTGCATGCTCACTTACCTTCTGCAAGTCAAATCGAGAAGGGAACTATTCATTACAATTGTAGGCCTTCCTTACTAATGAGAGCCAACGTACACTGCGTTATAGCAGTATGATTCACTTGCCAGGAACACAGTACCAGACGAAGAGGGAAAGGTAACAGAGGATAATATTAAGAAACCAGAAGCTAGTCATTTGGGATTAAACATTTCTCCGTAAAGTCCGTGACGTTCTCAGAACGGAAGGAAGGAAAACAATCAGGTCGTATTCCATCCCGTAACAGACTGTGATGTTGAACGGACATTTACGTCATTTAATAATTCTTGTAGCCAATAGAAAAAGATGTTTTGCCTGAATATTTTGAAAAGTGTGTAATTTAGTAATTCCGTGCAACTACAAAGGAAATAAAGAACGTCTTGCCTCATTATTATTATGTATATCAGAAGAAATGTATTACATTAAGAACATATAGTCTATGTTTATTTATTGGATTACAGATTAGTACAAATTGATAAAAGCTAAAAGGATTTATATATGTAATCCCTAAATAACTGTACATTCCTTAACAAAAGCAGGGGTTGTCAATAATCAAAGGTGAATATCTTGTTACTTATAGGTCGTAAATCTTGATATTTGAATGCGTACGTTAATTTATACTTTCCTATATTCTGGTAAATATTAATCCTTCCCCATTTATAAAAATATAATTCATAAAGTAAGGTCTAAAATTTTCTTTCGAAATCTGTAGTCCTCAGATCCAGTTCTACTTCCATTGGTGACTTCTCTCGACAACATAGTTGTTCTGAATCGAATAGAGCATTCATCTGAGGTTATTTGAATAATGTAGGTTACCTAGAAGAAAAAAATGACTTAAATACAGTGATCAGACGAAGCCAACCTCTCGATAATTTTGGGATACTTTTTCTTGGATATTGACAAAATAATTTGAAATGTTAAGTGTACTCCACAGGGCTTCGTATTTTTACTCACGCTTCACAATTAAGTTTAGAGATTTTTCATGAACTCCTAGAGTTCAAGACAACACTCAAATTGACTCACCTTATTAATGTATTAATTAGGTAAGGTAACGTTCTATTATTTCAATTCATTTCATTTTGAATTGTATATTGCTCTTTGTAGCCTGTGAAGAATCACAGACAGAATTTTTGCTAGTGGTTTATCGTCGTACTAATACTTTGAAGTGTTTGAAGGATGGGAGAGCGTTAAGATCGATAAAGACTTGACCGCGGCTTCCATTGAGGTACAGCATCATAATTTGTCTGGTATTAAAATGGCAAATCACTGAAAACCATCTTCAGGGCTCCTGACGTTGGGATATAACCCACCATCTCTCGAATATATGTTCAAAGCTACTCGACCCTAAACGTACTGCCGAAATGTGCTCAGACATAAGCTGGTACAAACCAAATAAAATCAGACCACGCGTATGAAGCCTTCCCGAAATTGTCGTTCTTCACGCGCCGTTTTTCATACATTTCGGTACTTTTCAATGAAGGCAAAGAAAATTAAAGAGTCCAAAGTATCAGAAACTTTCCTTTATAGAACAAATCAAACGAGTTTTCTTCCACTCCAGATACCATTTCTGCGGACATTCCTCGGTAAACTGAGACGCAACAAATGTATTTTATTATTGGCCGCAATGGACCCTGTGATGTTTGAGTTCTCATAAAGAGTGATGAATATAGACGATTGCTCAGATTTAGCAACATTCTTTGTATAGGATAAATCAGTGGATACCCCGACAGGTTGGCTTCTACAGCGGATATTTTTGTATGTAACGCTATTCAACGCCATCACATTTTCAGTTGTATTAACTGTACGTTGAATTTTCCTCAGGTAACCTTATGACCTCATATTTAAAATAATTATATCAAAACATAGCCTCTAACACCGTAAATGAGGTTGTCAAATTCAGAGCGTAAGTTGTTGACCGCGGGACTCCTAGTTGAGTCCGGTATCTCTTTCACTTACATGTATCAGTCTCCTTTCTTTCATCTTGTCTATCAAATATCTCTTGATCAACTATTGTCCTCTTTCGACCCTGCGGACATTACTATCGGGAGTCCTAGGGAGACTTGCATTTTCATGTTATTTGTGACCCTTCACATTTTCTTCTTTTTCCGTCCTGATAGTTGTTAGTAGATGACGGAAGCCCAGTTGTACTTCTTAAATTAAGAATCACCAATACCACTTTAATACTATAAACGTATTAACATATCATGCTCTAGGTGTTTTGAATTGTGATTTGAGGAACGATATACGCCTATTTGATTGCATACTGACTGCTGGATCAATGAAGATGGGATCTATTTTCCTGTGTTCTTTCTTGTTTTCGTATAATATTGGGCTAAATGTGAAAATATTAGAATATAAGCCATTGCATGGTGGAAAAAATTAATTCTGAGTGAATGTATGTATGTGAAGAAATAGTTTAGGATCTAAGAATTATATCATTGAAGAAACAAAATCTAGTACGTGACAATACTCTTCATATCATTTTCCTGAAGACTGGTCACGCCTCCCAATAACGTAACTATATGCAGTCCTTGAGAACAATGTTCATTGTGTTCACATTCCTATGCGAACGTCTAAAGAAAAATTAACCTTAAATACAGTATACTGTAGGAGTGCGTAAATACGTCACACAAACATATATTCCTATCTTGTTCTGATGGACTGCTTATCTACAGGATATATGACTGGGAGGCATGACCAGTCTTAAGAAAAATAATGGATAAGAAGAGAATTGTATCTTACGTGGAATTGTTTCTTCACCGATGAAACGAACGTTACCAAAGCCCATTTAAAGATAACATTGTCGAGGGGCTGAGATGAGCTGCATTAGCATGATATACAGTAGATGATATAAATCATATGTATGATGTAGATATAATTACCTAGATTTCCAATGAACTTCAATTTTATTCAATTATAGAGTTTATATTTCAAAATGGAATTTCAAAATTCGTAAAATGTTTTTGAAATCCTTTTCTTTAATATATGGCTATATTTTTTTCACATCCAAACTTCAAAATTATGTGAAGCTGCAAGAAATTTAAACGGATAGGCAGTCACTGTATTTAAGTAATTGACCCGCTGAATAAAATACGATTTCTTCTAGATATTCACATGTGTGTGAAAACATGTCTTTATGACTACATGCATGAAAATATACAAGGTTTTCCAAAATAACGTTTCAAGTTCGTGTTGTATTGGGAGTTCTCAAGATCGTACGCTACATTTAAATTGAAACACTTCATCATTACTCAATATGTGTATATAGAGATGTATTATTGACACAGCTGAATCAATGACTGCAGAAAGAGCTAAGTCGCTTCAGTATTGTATTGAGATATTGAAAATATATTTAATTTATAGTCATATTTTTAATGTATGTAGTTAATTTGTCAGGAAAGAATACCTCAAAAGTCACATTTTAACTCTATTGTCAAACCAAACTCCCTCAACGTACAAATGTGAATACAATTCATAACTGATGGATCCAGATCCTTTATGCGATCGACACCACCATATCATAAAATGCAATAACAAATTACCTCAAATCACAGAAGATATTAATGGAAACAAATAAAACTAAATTACCAAAGTACATTCATATTTGAATTATTCTACTATACAAAGTATTACGATAATATTTTGGTCTTTGTATTGCTAATGCCAACTAATATTCTTCACATTTTTCACAGAGACAGAAAACATTAATCAATATTAACTGTAACATTCTTGTCCACATTTTCCTGTCTGAATTTTACAGTTGGCCATCGGCGGATACCATTCCAGAAATCGTCATTTTGGGCTGTTTCTGACACATAGGCAGTCGATTTCTAATATCTAACACCGTATCATTGAAGAGAACCATATTGGCTGGATATCACAGGCGCACATGCAGAGGATTGCTATTGTACTGCGTCATAAAACGTTGGTGTTGAAGTTCAGCTCACTGATATATTGATGTGCAGAAACCAACCCTTTACGTCCATTGTTTTAGACAAACTACGAAAATGTTGACACACTGAATGAAACCTTCCGGTCACTTGACACAAAAGGATGGGAAGTTTCTACTGAGATGCAGTGAGGATGTCAAAGAGCGTAGTCAATACACCTAACTGGTCGTTCTCACAATTTCGTTGAAAGCATACCAATGGAAATTGCTTTGTACACCTTATCGGTAACCCTTTCCCAGCATAGTTTATATGTTGCTACCCTTCCACTTTTTCTTAAAGCAAGTTTTCATTCCTCCCCTCAAGGAAGAGGCGGGCTACCTAGAAGGCAAGGCCTTCTCTCTGGCCTGGAGATTTAGGCGGGTTAAAGCTAAAGCGAGGGATTTAGGAGCTCGGTAAGGGATGTGTGGAAATAAGGAGATAGAAGTGGTTTGGCCTACTGGATAATCGTATTTTTTCTTTTTCCCCCTCTTCCTAACTTTATTTTGTTACATTTGTAACCAGTAGTACTTGAGACTCCTCTTTTGCATTTATTCGGTTTTCCTATCCAATCCACCTCCTGATTCCATTGTGATTTTCACAAATAGAACCAAATTAGTTCACTTCATCAGAAAACAAGATGCGTGGTTACCGCGCTGCAGCACGCTGTAAAACGAAAAACGTGAGGAGTGGAAAACGTCTGCTCAAAACACACCGCCAGTTGAGCACATAAGGGACCTCAATCGTGGATTTCAAACCTTTCTGCATTCAACGAATAATTCAGTGCCCTGTTGGCGACTCTATGTCTGCGTGGACTAGAGTCCTCTCTATGCACAAAGATGTGTCTATGTCCAGAGATACATAATGTGATCATAGCTCAATATCGTCAAAAATACGACTCAGGTTCTTTCTGCAATCATTGATTCAGTTATATCCTTTGAAGACACTACTGTATAATTAATATTAATGGCAAAAAAGATTGCTTTATTTGTACTACTAATTGTATGATAACTTGAAATGGTGAACTGTTAAGTTTACAAGAGCTTAATAGAAATTCTACCGTAGGGAATACTGGAATATTATTAGCATATTGCAAGGACAGCTACCTAATGTTGAGTAGATTATGAAAAAATCACTAACGTTCTTAATACAATATATATATATATTTCGTGTGGCTATTTCTAGCCGAGTGCAGCCCTTGTACGGCAGACCCTCCGATGAGGGTGGGCGTCATCTGCCATGTGTAGGTAACTGCGTGTTATTGTGGTGGAGGTTAGTGTTGTGTGTGGTGTGTGAGTTGCAAGGATGTTGGGGGCAGCACAAATACCCAGCCCCCGAGCCACTGGAATTAACCAATGAAGGTTAAAATTCCCGACCCAGCCGGGAATCGAACCCGGGACCCTCTGAACCGAAGGCCACTGCGCTGACCATTCAGCCAACGAGTCGGACCTTAATACAATGAAATTACCATATTTCATGGTTTTGCTAGCACGTAGTGTACATAGTTATTACATGTCAGAGAGAAACACATACATTAAGAAGTTATTTTAAAAATGGCACTAAAGAAAATCCTTCATCATGGAATTTTATCAGTTAAAATATTCGTATAGAAACTACTCTGATATTCCTTAGATTAGAAAGCTTTCTCCCTCAAAAACGATGTTCAAATTCCTATATTCATATACCGTCTGGTTCAAATAAACTGTTCTGCGTAACAAGAACTGAGCTAAGAAATACGTCCAGGACGTAGGCTCTTACTTGGGTAACATTAATCCGGCCATCATCATCTTAAGACTTTAAAAGAACTCTGGCCTTCATAACAGTAGAATCTGTATCACAGGTTGAAACGGAAAGTGAAATGTAGAATGAGTTTATCTATGTAAAGCAATGTGAAATTACAAGAGAAGTATTTGATCGACTACTAAGAAAACTGGGAGTATTACAGAAAACATTCACTATATTTCATTTACAGACATACTCAGCACATTTTATGGTTTGTCATTCTCTTACCAATGGAACAGAACAGAAAATAGTAACTAAATTCAACTTCCTGTGAGGATACACAGGTTGAAAATAGTGACTAGATTAAACAAAAGTTGAATGAAATTCTTCACGTGCTTAAATTGAAATAAGTCAGAATTCCAAACATTACAGCAAACAGTTTGGTGATTTTTCATCAAGGTAAATTTTTTATTAAAACTTCAATGTAATATCGCGTACCGAAATCTATAAAAATGCATTTATATTAATTTGTACTGGGTTATGTGGTTTCGTTTAATAAAATAAAGTACATGGGAGGCATTTCCAACATCGTTTAGGATAGTACTGTGTATGTAGAAAGCATTTTATTAAATGTGAGTTATTGGTTCCTTAGAAGTACTACTACTATTATATATTTTGTGGGATGCTTACCGATCGTTGCGCATGCGATCTCGCCACAGCTGCAGTCCCACCTGCTTGTTAACTTGTCATCTGTAAATGAGGAAGTGTTTAGAGCGGCTCAAACTCTTGTATCTATGCATTAAACCATAACAGGATTACCATGCTATGTAGATGTTTCTGAAAATTTTTACAATTTTTAAATGCCATTTATACTAGTGGAGACACATTTTTCCCCTGGCATCGTTATTGCATTGTCCAACGTAAGAGGCTTGCAGTGGTGTCTCAACGACGCACTAGCCGGCAGCGCTTTGGAAAGGTGTAGCAATCCAACTGATGAGCCCACTGCTACACTGGGGCAAAACGCTGGTAATTTCACGATTAAAAAAGCCTAAAGACCTTAAATGTTTTTATTTGTTAAATGATTATTCAGCTATTATTTTCATTTCAATTTTTAACATGAAAAAGGCTGCCAAGCCAAGGCTTTAAAGACTTGCTCGGTTCACTCAGGAGGACGTGAGTTCGAAGTAGAAGAAAGTAGAAACATTTAAAATATGCGATTTCCACTTCTGAAGCGGCAACGTGGCTCCGAGTCTTGATCATCCTACAACAAACTCAATACCAGGATAATTCCAGGGGCCGAAGGTGGCCGGTCTTAGGGCTAAACACTCTACCCCACTCAGTATCGAAGTTAAGAATAGTAGAGTCCTTTACTTTCCAATCCTTCAGGGCATTCATGATATGTATCGAAATGGTTTAGCTTTTCTTTAACAGCAGAAGTTTCTATTCAAGCGGTTATCAGACATACAATAATACACTTAGAGAAAGACAATAATATTGGGGCGCGCTCCACCAAACAATCGTGTAAGTCCTGAGGAGGAGCAACTTTGCCTGGACTGGACCGCGAGTGTCATCACTGCGTAGGTGCCTCGCTACTCGCCACACAGCGAAGCAATCAGGAAAGAGTCAGGTGCACATTGTTCAGCGATTCCGTCATTCGCTATCTCCATTGCTCTGCTACGTCAATGGAAGACTCCAGAGTTATGGCAAAGATCTGGACGTCGCACCCAGGGTATTCGCTTCCGAGAGGATTCTGGAGGCGTCTACTTTCCAAACACCCATATATGGGCCGATCGAGCATGCCGTACGAGAATGGACATCTCAGTTTAGTTGAGCTCAATCGGTGAACGGGTTCAGTCAGTCTGAGTCTGAGTGGAGTGGAGTGCACTGCTGCTGTGGACAGCGACAGCTCGAGTTGAGGAGGCAGTCTGTGAGTGTTCTGTCCGTCGAACGAAGTGAACGTTCTAGCAGTCTGTCTGTCACCGAGGAGTAATTCTCTCTCTTCACATGCTGTGTAGCGGACCTTGTATCTCGAGGGGAATGAATGGAATGGAAACGGTAAGGCTTGAGAGGGCGATGTACGTGATACTGAACTGTAGGAGTGTCTTCCACGGACAGTGAACTGAGGGCTATGATAGCGGCAGCGAGGATGACTGTGCGACTGATTGGGCTGTCACTGTCAGTCACTGAACTGTGTGTAGTGTAGTTTTTTAGTCTGTGTCAGTGTGAACAATTAGTGCGTTCAAACAGCGAGAGTAAGGATAGAGCGAAGTGTGTAATTGTGTGTACTCTGCCAGTTGTGGTCCTGGTGTGTTTGAGTAAATTGTGTGCAAGATTAATTAGGTAGTTAATAAATCTTGGGAATAAACGCTACAAAAGTGTTCTTGTTCATTTGCCTACCCCACCAGCGCACAACAATATTATACTCGTATGTATTTATATAATCGTTATACTCGTACGAACTGTGTATCTTGCGTATTCAGCCCGAAGGGTGGATTGATCCTCTTCAGCTCCACCAACACCTGCCATAGATAGCCTAGGTACTCGTATAAATGTAATATAATTTTATTAACATATAATATGAATATATTAATGAAATTATTCCATGTGCTTCTGTGTTTCACTTTGTGTTTTTTCCCTAGTCGTCTCAACCACGATATCCTTTCAGTAATGCTAGCATAAACTGCTAATCAAAATGTCAGTGAGATTTGGAATTCTATTTCAAATTGAAATATATTAGAACTCCTGTACAAAATTGCATAACACGAGGAAATCCCCCTAAATCATATCAACATTTACCAAATATATAACACAAACAATAATCAATTATGCTGAAATACACAACAGATACAAACGTAATTCCATTTGGACTTAGACTCTATAAATGGGATAGCAGTTACATAATTAAACTTCTGGCTGTACAATCAAAGAGCAGCAGACACTTGATATTGTTCCAAACACCAGCTCTAATTACGTTATCCAGTTAATTCACCCGCTATTTATATAATCTGTCTATAAATTGGTATTGGAAGTCGTACAAGGAATTAATGAAAGGCTTTGCGCGCACTCCGTTTGAATATACATGATGGTTTCCACAGTATGAAATAACGTCTCATTAATTCACTAATAATTACTGGAAAGACCTCTTTTAAATCGATCGTTAGATAACATTAAACACATGCGTTAGTGATGTATGGACTTGTACGAAATTCGTAGCTGTTCTCCTGTGTGTGACCAGTGCATTTTCATCCTGTGGTAGTTACTGTAGATATACATTACAACGATGCTGAAAGCCTATCATCTGATAAATCCCTAATGATAACATTATTGCTTTTTACGTACCACTAACTACTTTTCACGGTTTTCGAAGACGCCTAAGTGCCGAAAGTCTGTCCAGCAGGAGTTATTTTACGTGCCAGTAAATCTACCGACACGAGGCTGACGTATTTGTGCACCTTCAGTTAACCCCGAACTGAGGCAGGATCGAACTTGGTCAGAAGGCCAGCACCTCAACAATTTGAGCCAATCAGCCCGGTAACTTGGATTTAAATGGCATTGGGAGTGTCACTATTCATCTCAGCGGTCCAGAAAGCTACGGATATTATACCGTCGCTCGGCCGGTAAAAGGTTGTATTCCACAAAGCTCTTCCTATCAATTATTCTCCTTAAAACTGGTCACGCCTCCCAGCCACGTATGGATATGCAGTCCATCAGAACAAATTTTGTTGTGTTCATTTTCCTATGCCCGTGTGTAAAGGAAAATGAACCTTACAGTACCGTACTGTAGGAATGTACGTCTGCATTACGTATTTACGCACTCCTAGTGTACAATGCATGTAAGGTTCATTTTCGTTTAATCGTCGACATACGAAAACGAACACAACGGACATTGTTCTGATGGACTGCGTATCCATATGTGGCTGGGAGGCGTGACCAGTCTTAAGGAGTTTAATGGATGGGAAGAGTATTTTGGGATACAACGTTTTACCGGTGAAGCGACGATATAATAATAGTGATGATAATAATAATAACAATCATAATCATAATAATAATAATCATAGTAATAGTAGAAGCAATATACAGGAATTATACTAATAGTGAAAAAGCAAAACGTACTGTATTGTAATAGGCACTGAAGTAACATGAATATTAACCATAACTAATATTTAGATAAACATTTAAGAGATTAATGGACATATTGAATTTCACTTGGTGTGCTAGTTATGCTCGATATGGTTCTTGTAACGCAGACCCTCTGAGGGGGATGTGTGGCATCTGCCATGTATGGGAAACTGAATGTGATAAGTGGGGTGTACGAGTTGCAGGGCTGTTGGAGACAGCACAAACCTCCAGCCTCCAAGCCAAGGGAATTAACCATTAAGGTTAGAATCTCCGACTTGGACAGGAATTCGAACACCCCTCCCCCTCCCGAACGAAAGCTGGATTATTCAGCCAAGGAGCCGGATCTAATGTTGACGAAGACTCCAGTAGGGCTTAGGTTGCTCCGAACGCATTGAGTGATTGTGTAAGTGAGTCCTTATTCTCGTCAGACCATAAACCTCGCGTGGCGGCGTGTGTTAACGAAGGTATTGTGTGTGAATGGGTTAGGGAAGTTTTCCAAAGGAGGCAAGCTCTTTTCTTATTATTTAGTATCAGTGTTGTAACTTGTAATATCCAGTGTTGATTTTTGTTCGTTGTTACCCAATGTTCAGGTACGAAACATTTAATTGTGGCTAGCAGCCAGTCATACAACGGGTCAACCGCCGACATGATGTACTTTACATCCTCCTAACATGTGTTTTAACATTCTTTTAAAATTGACTAACAACACAAATTGCATTTTATCACGTGTTTTAAAATAAAGAAAGCATTATGTTTTACAATATTCTTGGAAATATTTCGTATATGTGAAGAGGAAACTTCTTAAATGCCACTCTACGTGGATTGCAATGAAACTAGATCTGCACATTAATATTCCACCCATTTCCGTGAGAACGCGAAGACTGCTGGTAGTATTTTGTTTCAAGAAACGAGCACCTATAGCGGTTATTGGTAGGTACGAAGAGTTTAAAGAAGGTATTAAACTTCGCTTGGTGTGCTAGTTATATTCTGTATGGTTATGTTTGAAACTGTATCAACGGGAGAGAGTGTATGGTTTTCTTATGATTCTTCTAATCTAATTCATTTACGTATTGAATTGTACATGACTTGATATAAGTAATCCATTCATATTTTCCATCTCATGGCCGAGTATACCTGAAAGTCAGTGTATGTTTTTCTTCTGACCCAACCACGAGAATTCGAATTTCAAGTACATTGCTCGTGTTCAGTCTGGTATTGCAGTTCTGTTGTTCAACAGGAGGTGCCCTGGTAGCAGTCGATTCAATATATCGCTGCACCATATTATTACGATAATTTTGCGTCATGTACTCTGCTTTATCAGCTGGTATCTGTCTTCCAGCGTGGCTGTATGCAGGTCTGTCAGAAGATGCTATTTTATAACCTATGTCTCATGAAATATGAGTCTGACATTTATGAGGTTCGTGAAGGTAAGTTTTTAGTTCATGAATCTGAGGAAATTTATCATTCAGTTATTAGCTCCGGTAAAAGAATAAAGAGAGGACTCCTGTTAAAATTGAAATAAACTTTCTACGTATTAGGTCGTATTCAGTTCACATCCAAGAATAGGCGTAGGCCTACGTATCAACGACACATTTTATGTCGATACTTTAGAAAAGTTAATGTAAATACCAAACATGTTACTGATGATAGAATTTGGTTTCCGAAACCCGCATATAACCAAATATTCTAATTTGTGCTGTGCTGATACGGACAGAATTTAAATTTTGTTGGTATTGTGAATCATGAGCACTATTATATATATGGCGTTGACAGTTTGTGATGTATATATAAGTAAAATGTGTCCAACCACATACCATTGGGTCTCAAACCCACAACCTTCCTGTGGTTGAGACCGAGGGAAATATACATTGACTTTCAATTCACTCGGCCATATGATGGAAAAATGAATAGATTAATTATATCAAATCATGCACAATTAAATACGTCAGTGATTTAGATTAGGAAGATCATAACAAAACCATCCACTCCCTCCCGTTGATACAGTTTCAACAAAGTGTCCATCTATGCACCAGTTGATCTCAAACCCTCAACTTTCGGATTTCGCGTCGGATGTTCTTTGGTATGTGGTATCATTTCGAGTGTGGTAAGCTACAGGCCCTGGGCAGTAGTAAGGAAAGGATGGCATGTCACAAGTGTTATATTAATGGAAATGTGACAAGCGACACAGCAAAATTGAAGAACTTCAACGCGAACTAATTGAAGCAAATTTCATAATTTCAGAGCTGCAAAGAAAGTTACAGGAAATGTATTTGAGAAATGTAGACACTCATTCATCTGTGGTGAATATTAAACCGGTAAGTTGTGTGGTGATAGGCGATTCTATCATACGGCATATAGGAAAGAAAAATAGATCCGTGAAAGTGATGTGCCTGCCAGGAATTCGAGCGGAACAGTTGATTAGGAAAATAGAAGACGAATGTGGCGGAAATGAGGAAGTAGTAATAATCCGCGTAGGAACTAATGATTTAAAAACGTAACGGAATGAATATATAATGGGAGACATTTATAATCTAGTAATCTCGACTAAGAAAACGTTCTCGAGGTCAAATGTTGTAATTAGGGGTATAATAAGGAGACCAGACGTAACTTGGAAGAAGATTGGCAGGTTGACGAGCTTCAGTGGCCGGTGGATAGTTATGGATCATTATTTTTAGACGGCGACAGTTGGATTGATGACAGGGACTTCAGCATAGATGGACTTCACCTGAACCAGCAAGGAGTTGATTATCGGATAATATATATAATTAAAACAATATTCAGGTCAATATTTCTAACGTTTAGACGGGGTAGAGGGTCGAAAGGAGGGGGAATTTTCGTTTGTGATAGGTCAGAGCTAAGCAGTACGTTAAAATGTGTTCTCGATGACTGCGAAATAATTGTGGTGGAGGTAAATAATGTACCCGATGAGGAAAATCTAGTAATTATTGGAGCTTATCGCCAACCAAGATCAGATTTAAACACGATTACTCGTCTTTCAGAATTGACATTTGATAATATAAGCTACGGGAGAAGAACTATAATACCGATCTCGACAGCTGCAGTCGCTTAAGTGCGGGCAGTATCTAGTAATCGGGAGATAGTGGGTTTGAGCCCCACTGTCGGCAGCTCTGAAGATGGTTTTTCTGGTTTCCTATTTTCACACCAGGCAAATGCCGGGGCTTTACCTTAATTAAGGCTACGACCGCTTTTTTCCACTTCCTAGGCTTTTCCTATCCCATCGTCGCCATAAGACCTATCTGTGTCGGTGCGACGTGAAGCAAATAGCAAAAAAAAGGAGTCTCGCAATTAATGGCATTTCTCATATTCCCGTTTACGAAACGAATCGCTCTTCTTTGAACTGTTTCTAGTGAATTTATTAAACCTACCCTGTGAGTGTCCATATTCGAGAATAAAGCCGGGAGAGTCCGAGGACAATTTAGGCTCGCTAGATGCAGGTCTTTCGATTTGACTCCGGTAGGCGACCTGCGCGTCGTGATAAGGATGAAATGATGGTGAAGACGACACATACACCCAGCCCCTTGTCAGCGAAATTAACCAATTATGGTTAAAATTCCCTACCATGCCGGGAATAGAACCCGGGCCCCCTGTGGCCAAGGTCCAGCACGCTAACTATTTAGCCATGGAGCCGGTGTTCTTATACTAACACTTGAGGAAGACAATCTTACCGCTCTAAGCGAGCAATGAAGATTGCAGAACACGCAGTATCGTTTAGTTAATACTTCAAGGCCATAAATATTTCTGTGTGATTTATATTGAGTGTAGATGAGCCTCTGCTGGTCGTAAAAGTTTAATGGGAGACCGTAATTGAGATTAAAGAGCTCTGCTCCTTAGGAGGCAGCCAGCTCAGCAAGACCTCTCCACAACATGACACCTGATACGCTCTGCAGGTCTGGGAAACGCGTTCATTGATCTGCCTTATCAGCTACCACACCTCATAAAGCTGACCGATTGCTGAAGGTTAGTGATTCTGTTCATTTCACCATTAAATCCAAACCCATGACGAATTCATTGACACGAAACAAGTGTCGGGGCTTATCTACATTCAGTTTCAGTTTAGTGAGCGTCGCTCGTATGAATATAAAAGACAGAATATTTTGCTAACTTTTTATGTATTGAAGTAAAACCCTTTGAGTCAATGTGAGAAACGGTATGAAAGCCAGTTTCCTTCTGTTGTTACTGTGTGCCAGGGACTTCGCTTACCATGCTCTAGGGTTGCTAGACGTTCCAATTTAATGGGGCAGTCCCGTTTTCCGGAAAATATTACAGGTATCTTTACGAAACAAGACATGAAACAAATATCCCGGATTAGAAAATTAAAATAAATAAATTCTATATATTTTTCATCCCCTGTAAATACTTTTACTAGAATGTTTATTTTAGTTTAGAGTAAATATTATTCCGACAACAATGCCCGTTGGAACGTTTAGGCATTCTTGCACTCCACTGTGCGTAGTTCAAACTTGGAACAACGCACATCAATTTAAATTATTCAACGTGAAGTTTTTTGCACTCCCTATGCGATTACAAGTGATGAACAGTGAACAAAGTACAGTGGAACAACCTATTTTTAGTTAAGGACTACTTTGGCATAGGGTACCAGAACTGTGATGTCAAACATTAAAATTAACAAAGATAGTGAAATTGATAATCCTTCGGATCCCGAGGATGACAATTCATATTTAAAACTGGTATGTGAACAGTTCATAAGTTTTTAAATTGCGATAATTTAAAATAAATCTGGAAATGCCATGTCCAGCGATAAATGGACGTAAACTCCTCAAGGATGTGTTATATGTAAAACAGACAATAGAGAATATAAATATTAAAATCTTATACAACGAAAACTGTCACTGTCGGTGAGACGTGAAGCCATTTGTAAAATAAAAAAAAATAAAAAAAAAGATAAGACTGAAACTAGTTATGTTGTTTTCGAAATTCATACATTCTTATTTTACATTAATTCTTATAAGGTTTACTTAACTGTCAATCACATGCATATGTGTAAAGTTAATTACGGGTATGCTGGAAGATATGTCTTTCTTTAAAATCGATACTTTGTGTGCATAAAGTTCACATGTTGTGTAGTAGATGTTTTTACTAGTGTTTGTTTTTGTGATTAATTAGGCCGAGATTTGAGCTTACTATAGCCTACTAATAAACGTAAGCCGTAGTGTAGCTGTCTATAAAGTCAGTATAAAAATTAAAGTAAGCATGAATTAATGAGGTACTTATACATCCTAGAAACGTAAAAATTGGTGCAAGGGAATCTGACAGCACCAAGAGTCGTACAGAAACTGATAATCCTCCAAACTCCCCGAAGCTTACTGAGGTGTGTGTAATGTTAGTAATACTATTCCTCATGCAGGCAGTCATTGAGCATTTCTTTAAAAATCTGCTTTACGTCGCACCAACACAAATAGATTTTAAGGCGACGACGGGCTAGGAAAGGACTAGGAGTAGTAAGGAAGCGTCCGCGGCTTTGGTTAAGGTGTTGTTAATACGAAAGCCTGTGATAAATAATAAACTCATAAGGTTGGCTGGAGTTGTACATTTTCATGCGCTAGGCAGAGTTAAATGTGATAGAAATTTCTCGTTCAGTGAGGAACAAACGAGAATTCATTCCTTGTTTTACTAGAAATCCTCTTCAGTGACTCAGGATAGTGGAGCTTCTGAGGATGTAACTTGTCACCAGACGAGTAGTTCAGGTGATAGTGTGCTGGCGTTGTGAGCCTAACTTTACAAGTTCGATCATGGCTCACTCCGGTGGAATTTCACGGTGTTCAAATACGTTAGCCTCGTGTCTATACATTTACTGGAAAGAATAATTCATGCAGGACAAAATTCCTACACTTCAGCGTCTCCCAAGACCATACAAGTATAGTTATTGGAACGTAAATATAATAACAGTGTTTATCTAACCTGCCTTCTGGTTGAGAACTTAACATAATGGTACTACACAATGTCAAGTATGATTGGATTAACTCCAATTTTTAATGATTTCAAAGCCTTTCAAATTATATATCAAAATACTTCATTGAAGATTATTCAACTTGAAATTTATTAGTTTAGAATTAAACAGAAATTATTCGTAATATAGCACAGTCCACTGAGAGTCACGGGTGCATTAACTAACAGTCGGTCGATTTACAGTATATCCTGAATGACGAACACGTGACATTATGTGACTATAATTAATAAATCATGCCGTTCGTTTCGAATAATAATAATAATAATAATAATAATAATAATAATAATAATAATAATAATAATAATAATAATAATCGTTTGGCCTCAGCTAACATGTATGGCCTATTTTATTTGCTACTGACTGGCTACCTGCTGGTTAGTTTTGACTTTTCAATTCTTTCTAAGCCTACTAGAGATCAGAGTAAAGCTAATCCCTCTTGGGCGTCCATAGACGAGTTTAATTAATTTTGTCGGGTAAACACCAGACCTGTCACCAAACATCTTTTACATGCCGACATTATACGACATGAAGTTTCAAATGGACTATTTACCACCCTTGAAAAATCCGTGCATATCTCAGGTATTATTTTGAATATTTACTTGCAGGATTTATATTGCCTGTCCATTATGTGTGTGAAGTGAATTATTGGAGATTTCTTTATTGTGACGTCGCTTGACATTTTACGAAGAATTTTCTAGTTATAGAGTTACTGTTATGTGTTTCGTTTAAAGTTTCGGTTTTGTACTATTTTGTTTCACGTTAAAATTTGTGTTCGTGGCAGCCCTGATTGGGAAGTAGTTCATACTTGCAAATAAATAATGCAAAAAACTAGAACTGTATAAATTTACGCGTCTCACTATAGGCATAATTTACCCGATTCCAAATGTCTTTGGTGCTGTCACTAATTAGCCTTGCAACCCCGAAAACTGAGGATTCAATACTAATCTCGGTCATTTAGATCGCTTTATTTACCACCCCTTCTCACCTTCTATGCCGATGGAGGCTGAACGTGGACTTAAACAGCATCCATAGAATCACAATTTATCTCAGCAATCCAGAAAAGTATGGAACCGACAATAATATTGGTCTTTTTTTTTCGATTATATTTCCATGTTACTATCTCCCCTAGGGGTGCTAGGGGTGTCTTATCCTCACGGTAAATGTTTACAAATAGTAAGCCATATGGACATCAAGTTTGGTTGAGAGTTGTGCTGGAACATACACACACATCCATAATCTCGGTTATTTTGAACATGTTTATTTTCAACACTTCTTAACCCCCATGGCTATCGAGCTAGACTTAAACGGCATCCGGAGTGTCACCATTCATCTCAGTTATTCCAAACATTGGGGATTCGACTAATATTGGTCGTTTTCGAGTATTTTTGCATGCCAACAATTACCAACCCCAGTCCTAAGGGCGTTTTACCTCCACAGCTTATTTTACAATTAGTAATGAATAAACTTTATTGTTTTCCATGTGTCCTATTATCCTCAGAAGAAACATTGTATTCGAATTCTTTTCATATATTTATGAATCTTATTCGCTACAGACCCCTTTTGGCGCCTTTCTGCCACGAAGTTTCGCTTTGCAGACTTTGCTGGGGGTTTTGCCAAAACACTTCCCGTCTTAAACACTTGCGCAATCACTTCCACACTGGTTTTCCACGAATCGTACTTCGCATGACACTCGACAATTAGCATGCGCTGTTTTATCGCGAGCACCATTTTGTGTTGCATTCAACCGGTCACTAAATACGTCTGCTCCCCTCGCTCACTCACACGTAATGACCCAGTGACGTAATGGGGACAGAGCATGCGGGAGAAGTGAATGCGCAGATATGTGTTAGTAGTCGATTGGTGCTTCTAAATCAGGGCCTCTTAAACGCCCAAAATCTCACGCGTGCAAACAGCGCCGCAAGGTTCCTGTGCATAGTGCATCGGTCCCGCTCGGCTCGGCTCGGACCAACGCTTCGTCTCTGGGCTACTCGGCTAAGCTCGGCTCAACTCAGCTCGGATTTGGAGCGCTACGGAGCAAGTGAGGAAGAGGGAGACACGTGGAGTGAGCGAGACAGGTGTGGGGAAAGAGAGAGACAGCGCTATTGCTCCAAATCGAGGAGTGGGGGTCTGCACTCTGGTCAACCAAGCGAAGTCGTCTTTTGCGCCGTGCACAGTGCATGCACCAGGCGCACGCACCCTGAGATGCCCTGTTCTAAATCATGGTTTCCAGCATTTCCTCTGATGGGTAGTTCTCCTGTTCATTAACAAGGAGCAATCCCGCGGCAATCTTATAAATATTTTCCGGACTAGATTTATTTTGCTCACGCGGTACTTTAAGACAGAAACAGGTCCCACAGAGGAAATTCCCGGGATCGCTAATGAACGACGGTAGTGCATGTGTGAGGACTTACAGGAGACAGAAGTATTCAGCCAGCAGTATGTAAAGGTAGTTAGATATAAGAATGTTGACCAGATAGAGGAGTGGGCTAAAACTAGCGAATTACTACTACTATTTACCTATGATCATAAATATACAATGGTTGAAATATTACAGATCACATGGTTATGATGGTATTTAATGGTTGTAGTAATGATATGATATCTGGGGATATATTGAAGGCAATGTGTTGGGAGGGGTGTAGTGCCATATCTGAAAACGTAATTTGATTACTGTTTGTATGAGGAGCGATACTAAATGAATGGAGAGTTTCAGTAATAGCCCCAGTACACAAGGAAATGCGGCAAACACAAAGCAGATAATTACAGGCCACCCAGCTTGGAATGTGAGTTTGTAAGCTCTGGGAAAGCATTCTTTCTGATTATATCATTCATTTTTGCGATATTACCAACTTATTTCAGAGAAGGCAGTTCGGCTTTAGGAGAGGTTATCCCAGGGAGGCTCGTCTTTCAGGATTCCAGCTTGATATAGTAGATATTTCAGATACAGGAGATCAAATGGACTGAATCACTATTCACCTGGCCAACGCTTTTGGTACGGTAAATCAAGGGAGATTACTGACGAAAACGGTACCCATTGAACAAGACAAAATATTATTTGAATGGGTGGCTAATTTTATAGAACACAGAGAAATATCATAGGTAAAGTAATATCTGATCTCATAAGGATTAGGAGCGGGTGGGGGTCCAACACTGCAGTATTATTGGACCTTTATGTTTTGTTACATATAAATGATGTGTGTAAAGAACTGGAATCACTGTTAAGGCTATTTTCGGACAATGTTATACTGTACAGAATAGTATGTTACAGTAGTGTGAGCGACTTCAAGAAGACCTAGACAGTGTTGTGATATGGACCGCAGATAATGATATGATGGTGAACGGGATGAGAAATCAGGTTTTAAGTGTCACCAAGAGTAGAAGTCCTCTCAGATTTAATTACTGGGTTGATGGTTTGTACTAAACTACCTCATGCGGATCATTGTAAGTACCTAGATGCAGTGGCGAAGCATGCTAGTATCCACTGTTACCACTGGTAAAAGTTTGAAAATATAAAAATCTAGTATTCTTTAATATTTAATAACTTGTTTCTTCACCAGAACGTGTACCGTGAACTCTATTGCAGTAGATAGCCACCGTCAAAGCTGAAAGAGTAACTGTTACCAACTCCAGGCAGTGGTTACACATTGAATCTCTTGTAACAGCTAGGCGGGTATTAATGCGTCTGCGCCAAGCAAATTCCCTCTTTCCCCGACAAGAATATGTATCCTACTATATTCTCTCATCATGTTACCACAATGCAAAGTGGTAACGAATGATTATAATGTTGGTGCTGAGCAGTTCTGCCTGTTGTTTCCGTCACGCTCAACAGTGCATTGTTATAATTTGTGTTAATTATTGTTTTCTATTATAATACGACATGACCTTTCTGGTTAAAGTGTGAATTTATATTTAACTAGCGAATGTACCCGTGCTTCGCTACGGTATTCTACATTGTATTCGAATATCGAAGTAAATAGTGTACATGCAGTAAATAAGATAGTTTTAAAATTGCATGTCTCTTAGTGTTATCCGAGAAAGAGCATGGGGAGGTCCCCGTACGTTTCCAATGTAAAGTGTTTGTTACGGATTTGTGATATAACGGCAGGCTCACTTGCCTACTGGCATTCACAATCAGGTTGGGAAGTTTACATTATAATTGCAGGCCCCATTGCCTACTATGCGGACAGAATCGATTTGGGGAGTTTTCGTTAAAATGGCAGCCCCCCTTTCCTACCTCCAGACAGATTACAGTTTTTATTATAATGGCAGGCAATTACCCTACTATCACTCGAAATTGAGTTGTGCAGTTATCATTATAATGACAGGCCCCTTTTCCTACTGCCAGCCAGCGTACTGCCAGTCACACCAAGTTGGTGAGTTTCCATCAAAATAGCAGGCCAATATGCCTAATGCCAGTAACATTTTAGATGAGTACATTTCTTTATAATGGCGGGCACCCTTGCCTACTGCCAAACACAATCGGGTAGGGGAGTTTTAAACAAAACTGCATGCTCACTTACCTTCTGCAAGTCAAATCGAGAAGGGAACTATTCATTACAATTGTAGGCCTTCCTTACTAATGAGAGTTACACAGGAGTTGGAGAAGGAACCCTTTCCTACTGCCAGTCAAAGTCGGTGTGGGGAGTACTGATTACAATAGCAGACCGACCCTTTCTCGATCGCTAAATCGACATCAGTGAATATATATAGATCGACATACGAAAGTATATGCGTGTTTACAATATTGAAGACCTTCATTTACAGATTAACTGCTACTAAACGTACGTCATATCGACAAAGGATTATACCATAAGACACGCCGGATTTAGTGGCCTAAATGGCTGGTCCAATGATATGTCATCTATTCTTGGGTCAGATTTAGAAACGTGGAACAGGGTAAAGGTTTTGTAAGATCATCTCACATTACATTACTTTTCGGATAATAATGTGACAGCTACATACGTAGCATTTGGCTCACATATGGCTACTGAGTGGGCCAATTTTCGTGAAGAGTTTGATGATTCTGTATTTCATATAAGTAATTGAAAGTATGAATAATGCATGTGAAAATTCCAAATTGACTTAACATCGATTAATAGAGAAAAATCAAACGTAAAAGGGATACAGATACGGCATAAAGTCATAAGACCAAGGTTGTAGATCATTCCAAATTGAACGGAGATTGTGCAATCCGTTACGTGATAGGAATTTCCGAAGGTCTGCACCATCATTAAAATTGCCTGCATATTTCGATATTCTTCGGGGATAAAAAATGAAAAATTTAATGATATAGGATTTTTCATTCGTTACAGGCTAAAACGTATAATTTTGTCAAATTTCAATTATCTTCTTATTCTTCTGGCAGATTATGCCACAATGTGGATTTTGGGCGAGGCGGGTAAAAATTAGGACTTTCAGGAAATCAAAAATTATGGAGATTGTTATTATTAACCCTTAAACGGAAAGCTGTACGAAAATTTCGCCAAAATAGTCAGTGTAGAGGTACACAGTCGTTACGATTTGATTTATATAGATAAGGAATCTGCTCCATGTAAAACACCTTTTGGGCTATGTCCGCTGGACTTAACCTGCAAAAGTGACCATTCATGATATCTCCCTTATTAATCCTCCTGACGAAAAAATGCACATGAAAAAAAAGGTTTAGAGGTGGAATTCCATCAGGTTTGGTCGATTTCCAGTCAGGTTGGTCTTGTTCTGTATATATTGTGGAAGAGTAAAATCACCATTTCGCTTCCTTATAAACCGCCAGTCCATTCCGGAACATGAAATGTTATTTACGTTTAAAACCTACCTTTGGACAGGTGGATGCTAAATATAAATTTTGTTTCGAATGTCTTCAGTAGTTTTCAAGTTGTAAGGAATACGCTTTACACGCACCCGCTCGTGAGTTAAGTCCGATGGGACTTGTACAGAAAAACGGTCCTTTAATGATATCTCCCTTATTGATCCTCGTATCGAAATGATGCACATGAGAAAAAAAGGTTTAGACATTAATTTCTACCAAGGTAGGTAGACTTCCATAAACTTTTGTTGTGTATATTTTTTGGAAGTGCAAAATCACTGTTTCGGTTTCGTATAAACCCCCAGTTAGTTCAGGGATTTAGAAACAATATTTGCCCTGAAACCTATCAAGGACAGGTGTATTCTAAATACGAATCTTGGTGGAAATGCATCCAGTAGTTTCTAGCATTCACGTACATACGGCGTAATTAAGGAAGAAAATAATACAGTTAAGAATGTTGAAACTAATAGAAAATGGATTATAACTGAGGACAGCCGGATAACGACAAATAAATAAATGCCGTGAGTTATGGATATAATAAAGCGCTAACAGAGGAGAAATTTAGGTTCAGTGATTCTTAGGTAAACAAATATGAAGATGACTAATGGTGTTATTACTTAATCTATTCGAGGGCGGTTATAACCTCCAACGATATTCCGCCAATATCCCGCAGATGAGCCGATTGATGCCTCTCTTGCCATCTACCCAAGGAACAACCACGAATTTAAAAGCATGATGAGGAAAATGGCAATACGTTACTTCCCTACTGGCATGCAGTCAGAGACGTTGCCATGGTAACCTGTAGGTTCGTTGTCGGTCTGTCGGTCACTAAATGCAGAGCATGATACCAGCAGAAAATTGTAAATTTCTCCGTCATGTGAAGAGTAAGGTAAATTATGAACATAACGAAAGTTGTTTATAATGAAGAGACGTTTCACGTACGGTAAACGAAGTTTACAGAAAATCAATAGTATAAGAGAAAATAGAGGAAAACCACTGTGGTTTTCCTATAAACACCCCGTCTATTCAAAGATTTTAAAATTATATGCATATCGGAACCTTTCCTGGGATGAGTATACTCTAAATATGAAGTTTGGCTGAGATCTATCCAGCCGTTTCGACGTGATGGTGGGAAAACCACTCTGGTTTTCCTATAAACCCCCCGTCTATTCAAGGATTTTAAAATGATATGCATATCTAAACCTTCCCCGGGATTAGTATACTCTAAATACAATGTTTGGTTGAGATCCATCCAGCCGTTTCGACGTGATGGTGGAAAAACCATTCTGATTTTCCTATAAACCCCCCATATATTCAAATATTTTAAAATGATATGCATATGGAAAACTTCCCCGCGATGAGTTCCCTCTAAATATGAAGTTTGGTTGAGATCTATCCAGCCGTTTCGACGTGATGGTGGAAAAACCATTCTGGTTTTCCTATAAACCCCCTGTCTATTCAAGGATTTTAAAATGATATGCATATCAAAACCTTCTCCGGGATGAGTATACCCTAAATATGAAGTTTGGTTGAGATCTATCCAGCCGTTTCGACGTGATGGTGGAACAGACAAACAGACAGACAAACAGAAACAATTTTATTTATATAGATAGATTTTTACACTCGTTCTTCACCCCCTTTCCATCCCCGCCCAAAGGAGTCCTATGAGTCCCTTACACAACAGTATATTTTTTCCCAGATATTAAGTCTTATTTGTACCTATTTTGGTTGACAGCTATGCCCAAACGTACATGCATAATCTCACTGCTCTAGAATCCTGGAGCTGACGTTGCCATGGTTACGGCAGTTCATTTCTTTATCCGATTCCTAGAGCAGGGGTAGTGTGGTGCCAATATCTCCGTAACGGTTGGTTTTAGGGCCTTAAAACATGGTTTTCGGGCCCGTAGGGCTTACCGAGTTTTGTTCTTTGCGTCAAGAGGATTAAATTGAGCTTTGTCTCGTACTTATACGACAAATTCGATATTTTGCCTATAATAGTATAAGAGAAAATGGAGGAAAACCGTTTTTCCTATAAAACCCCCGTCTTTTCAAAGATTTTAAAATGATATGCATATCGAAACCTTCCCCGGGGTCAGTATACTCTAAATATGAAGTTTGGTTGAGATCTATCCAGCCGTTTCGACGTGATGGTGGAACAGACAAACAGACAGACAAACAGACAAACAGAAACAATTTTATTTATATAGATAGACTAGCGAATGTACCCGTGCTTCGCTACGGTATTCTACATTGTATTCGAATATCGAAGTAAATAGTGTACATGCAGTAAATAAGATAGTTTTAAAATTGCATGTCTCTTAGCGTTATCCGAGAAAGAGCATGGGGAGGTCCCCGTACGTTTCCAATGTAAAGTGTTTGTTACGGATTTGTGATATAACGGCAGGCTCACTTGCCTACTGGCATTCACAATCAGGTTGGGAAGTTTACATTATAATTGCAGGCCCCATTGCCTACTATGCGGACAGAATCGATTTGGGGAGTTTTCGTTAAAATGGCAGCCCCCCTTTCCTACCTCCAGACAGATTACAGTTTTTATTATAATGGCAGGCAATTACCCTACTATCACTCGAAATTGAGTTGTGCAGTTATCATTATAATGACAGGCCCCTTTTCCTACTGCCAGCCAGCGTACTGCCAGTCACACCAAGTTGGTGAGTTTCCATCAAAATAGCAGGCCACTATGCCTAATGCCAGTCACATTTTAGATGAGTACATTTCTTTATAATGGCGGGCACCCTTGCCTACTGCCAAACACAATCGGGTAGGGGAGTTTTAAACAAAACTGCATGCTCACTTACCTTCTGCAAGTCAAATCGAGAAGGGAACTATTCATTACAATTGTAGGCCTTCCTTACTAATGACAGTTACACAGGAGTTGGAGAAGGAACCCTTTCCTACTGCCAGTCAAAGTCGGTGTGGGGAGTACTGATTACAATAGCAGACCGACCCTTTCTCGATCGCTAAATCGACATCAGTGAATATATATAGATCGACATACGAAAGTATATGCGTGTTTACAATATTGAAGACCTTCATTTACAGATTAACTGCTACTAAACGTACGTCATATCGACAAAGGATTATACCATAAGACACGCCGGATTTAGTGGCCTAAATGGCTGGTCCAATGATATGTCATCTATTCTTGGGTCAGATTTAGAAACGTGGAACAGGGTAAAGGTTTTGTAAGATCATCTCACATTACATTACTTTTCGGATAATAATGTGACAGCTACATACGTAGCATTTGGCTCACATATGGCTACTGAGTGGGCCAATTTTCGTGAAGAGTTTGATGATTCTGTATTTCATATAAGTAATTGAAAGTATGAATAATGCATGTGAAAATTCCAAATTGACTTAACATCGATTAATAGTGAAAAATCAAACGTAAAAGGGATACAGATACGGCATAAAGTCATAAGACCAAGGTTGTAGATCATTCCAAATTGAACGGAGATTGTGCAATCCGTTACGTGATAGGAATTTCCGAAGGTCTGCACCATCATTAAAATTGCCTGCATATTTCGATATTCTTCGGGGATAAAAAATGAAAAATTTAATGATATAGGATTTTTCATTCGTTACAGGCTAAAACGTATAATTTTGTCAAATTTCAATTATCTTCTTATTCTTCTGGCAGATTATGCCACAATGTGGATTTTGGGCGAGGCGGGTAAAAATTAGGACTTTCAGGAAATCAAAAATTATGGAGATTGTTATTATTACCCCTTAAACGGAAAGCTGTACGAAAATTTCGCCAAAATAGTCAGTGTAGAGGTACACAGTCGTTACGATTTGATTTATATAGATAAGGAATCTGCTCCATGTAAAACACCTTTTGGGCTATGTCCGCTGGACTTAACCTGCAAAAGTGACCATTCATGATATCTCCCTTATTAATCCTCCTGACGAAAAAATGCACATGAAAAAAAAAGGTTTAGAGGTGGAATTCCATCAGGTTTGGTCGATTTCCAGTCAGGTTGGTCTTGTTCTGTATATATTGTGGAAGAGTAAAATCACCATTTCGGTTCCTATAAACCGCCAGTCCATTCCGGAACATGAAATGTTATTTAGTTTAAAACCTACCTTTGGACAGGTGGATGCTAAATATAAATTTTGTTTCGAATGTCTTCAGTAGTTTTCAAGTTGTAAGGAATACGCTTTACACGCACCCGCTCGTGAGTTAAGTCCGATGGGACTTGTACAGAAAAACGGTCCTTTAATGATATCTCCCTTATTGATCCTCGTATCGAAATGATGCACATGAGAAAAAAGGGTTTAGACATTAATTTCTACCAAGGTAGGTAGACTTCCATAAACTTTTGTTGTGTATATTTTTTGGAAGTGCAAAATCACTGTTTCGGTTTCGTATAAACCCCCAGTTAGTTCAGGGATTTAGAAACAATATTTGCCCTGAAACCTATCAAGGACAGGTGTATTCTAAATACGAATCTTGGTGGAAATGCATCCAGTAGTTTCTAGCATTCACGTACATACGGCGTAATTAAGGAAGAAAATAATACAGTTAAGAATGTTGAAACTAATAGAAAATGGATTATAACTGAGGACAGCCGGATAACGACAAATAAATAAATGCCGTGAGTTATGGATATAATAAAGCGCTAACAGAGGAGAAATTTAGGTTCAGTGATTCTTAGGTAAACAAATATGAAGATGACTAATGGTGTTATTACTTAATCTATTCGAGGGCGGTTATAACCTCCAACGATATTCCGCCAATATCCCGCAGATGAGCCGATTGATGCCTCTCTTGCCATCTACCCAAGGAACAACCACGAATTTAAAAGCATGATGAGGAAAATGGCAATACGTTACTTCCCTACTGGCATGCAGTCAGAGACGTTGCCATGGTAACCTGTAGGTTCGTTGTCGGTCTGTCGGTCACTAAATGCAGAGCATGATACCAGCAGAAAATTGTAAATTTCTCCGTCATGTGAAGAGTAAGGTAAATTATGAACATAACGAAAGTTGTTTATAATGAAGAGACGTTTCACGTACGGTAAACGAAGTTTACAGAAAATCAATAGTATAAGAGAAAATAGAGGAAAACCACTGTGGTTTTCCTATAAACACCCCGTCTATTCAAAGATTTTAAAATTATATGCATATCGGAACCTTTCCTGGGATGAGTATACTCTAAATATGAAGTTTGGCTGAGATCTATCCAGCCGTTTCGACGTGATGGTGGGAAAACCACTCTGGTTTTCCTATAAACCCCCCGTCTATTCAAGGATTTTAAAATGATATGCATATCTAAACCTTCCCCGGGATTAGTATACTCTAAATACAATGTTTGGTTGAGATCCATCCAGCCGTTTCGACGTGATGGTGGAAAAACCATTCTGATTTTCCTATAAACCCCCCATATATTCAAATATTTTAAAATGATATGCATATGGAAAACTTCCCCGCGATGAGTATCCTCTAAATATGAAGTTTGGTTGAGATCTATCCAGCCGTTTCGACGTGATGGTGGAAAAACCATTCTGGTTTTCCTATAAACCCCCTGTCTATTCAAGGATTTTAAAATGATATGCATATCAAAACCTTCTCCGGGATGAGTATACCCTAAATATGAAGTTTGGTTGAGATCTATCCAGCCGTTTCGACGTGATGGTGGAACAGACAAACAGACAGACAAACAGAAACAATTTTATTTATATAGATAGATTTTTACACTCGTTCTTCACCCCCTTTCCATCCCCGCCCAAAGGAGTCCTATGAGTGCCTTACACAACAGTATATTTTTTTCCCAGATATTAAGTCTTATTTGTACCTATTTTGGTTGACAGCTATGCCCAAACGTACATGCATAATCTCACTGCTCTAGAATCCTGGAGCTGACGTTGCCATGGTTACGGCAGTTCATTTCTTTATCCGATTCCTAGAGCAGGGGTAGTGTGGTGCCAATATCTCCGTAACGGTTGGTTTTAGGGCCTTAAAACATGGTTTTCGGGCCCGTAGGGCTTACCGAGTTTTGTTCTTTGCGTCAAGAGGATTAAATTGAGCTTTGTCTCGTCCTTATACGACAAATTCGATATTTTGCCTATAATAGTATAAGAGAAAATGGAGGAAAACCGTTTTTCCTATAAAACCCCCGTCTTTTCAAAGATTTTAAAATGATATGCATATCGAAACCTTCCCCGGGGTCAGTATACTCTAAATATGAAGTTTGGTTGAGATCTATCCAGCCGTTTCGACGTGATGGTGGAACAGACAAACAGACAGACAAACAGACAAACAGAAACAATTTTATTTATATAGATAACTAGCGAATGTACCCGTGCTTCGCTACGGTATTCTACATTGTATTCGAATATCGAAGTAAATAGTGTACATGCAGTAAATAAGATAGTTTTAAAATTGCATGTCTCTTAGCGTTATCCGAGAAAGAGCATGGGGAGGTCCCCGTACGTTTCCAATGTAAAGTGTTTGTTACGGATTTGTGATATAACGGCAGGCTCACTTGCCTACTGGCATTCACAATCAGGTTGGGAAGTTTACATTATAATTGCAGGCCCCATTGCCTACTATGCGGACAGAATCGATTTGGGGAGTTTTCGTTAAAATGGCAGCCCCCCTTTCCTACCTCCAGACAGATTACAGTTTTTATTATAATGGCAGGCAATTACCCTACTATCACTCGAAATTGAGTTGTGCAGTTATCATTATAATGACAGGCCCCTTTTCCTACTGCCAGCCAGCGTACTGCCAGTCACACCAAGTTGGTGAGTTTCCATCAAAATAGCAGGCCACTATGCCTAATGCCAGTCACATTTTAGATGAGTACATTTCTTTATACTGGCGGGCACCCTTGCCTACTGCCAAACACAATCGGGTAGGGGAGTTTTAAACAAAACTGCATGCTCACTTACCTTCTGCAAGTCAAATCGAGAAGGGAACTATTCATTACAATTGTAGGCCTTCCTTACTAATGACAGTTACACAGGAGTTGGAGAAGGAACCCTTTCCTACTGCCAGTCAAAGTCGGTGTGGGGAGTACTGATTACAATAGCAGACCGACCCTTTCTCGATCGCTAAATCGACATCAGTGAATATATATAGATCGACATACGAAAGTATATGCGTGTTTACAATATTGAAGACCTTCATTTACAGATTAACTGCTACTAAACGTACGTCATATCGACAAAGGATTATACCATAAGACACGCCGGATTTAGTGGCCTAAATGGCTGGTCCAATGATATGTCATCTATTCTTGGGTCAGATTTAGAAACGTGGAACAGGGTAAAGGTTTTGTAAGATCATCTCACATTACATTACTTTTCGGATAATAATGTGACAGCTACATACGTAGCATTTGGCTCACATATGGCTACTGAGTGGGCCAATTTTCGTGAAGAGTTTGATGATTCTGTATTTCATATAAGTAATTGAAAGTATGAATAATGCATGTGAAAATTCCAAATTGACTTAACATCGATTAATAGAGAAAAATCAAACGTAAAAGGGATACAGATACGGCATAAAGTCATAAGACCAAGGTTGTAGATCATTCCAAATTGAACGGAGATTGTGCAATCCGTTACGTGATAGGAATTTCCGAAGGTCTGCACCATCATTAAAATTGCCTGCATATTTCGATATTCTTCGGGGATAAAAAATGAAAAATTTAATGATATAGGATTTTTCATTCGTTACAGGCTAAAACGTATAATTTTGTCAAATTTCAATTATCTTCTTATTCTTCTGGCAGATTATGCCACAATGTGGATTTTGGGCGAGGCGGGTAAAAATTAGGACTTTCAGGAAATCAAAAATTATGGAGATTGTTATTATTAACCCTTAAACGGAAAGCTGTACGAGAATTTCGCCAAAATAGTCAGTGTAGAGGTACACAGTCGTTACGATTTGATTTATATAGATAAGGAATCTGCTCCATGTAAAACACCTTTTGGGCTATGTCCGCTGGACTTAACCTGCAAAAGTGACCATTGATGATATCTCCCTTATTAATCCTCCTGACGAAAAAATGCACATGAAAAAAAAGGTTTAGAGGTGGAATTCCATCAGGTTTGGTCGATTTCCAGTCAGGTTGGTCTTGTTCTGTATATATTGTGGAAGAGTAAAATCACCATTTCGGTTCCTTATAAACCGCCAGTCCATTCCGGAACATGAAATGTTATTTACGTTTAAAACCTACCTTTGGACAGGTGGATGCTAAATATAAATTTTGTTTCGAATGTCTTCAGTAGTTTTCAAGTTGTAAGGAATACGCTTTACACGCACCCGCTCGTGAGTTAAGTCCGATGGGACTTGTACAGAAAAACGGTCCTTTAATGATATCTCCCTTATTGATCCTCGTATCGAAATGATGCACATGAGAAAAAAGGGTTTAGACATTAATTTCTACCAAGGTAGGTAGACTTCCATAAACTTTTGTTGTGTATATTTTTTGGAAGTGCAAAATCACTGTTTCGGTTTCGTATAAACCCCCAGTTAGTTCAGGGATTTAGAAACAATATTTGCCCTGAAACCTATCAAGGACAGGTGTATTCTAAATACGAATCTTGGTGGAAATGCATCCAGTAGTTTCTAGCATTCACGTACATACGGCGTAATTAAGGAAGAAAATAATACAGTTAAGAATGTTGAAACTAATAGAAAATGGATTATAACTGAGGACAGCCGGATAACGACAAATAAATAAATGCCGTGAGTTATGGATATAATAAAGCGCTAACAGAGGAGAAATTTAGGTTCAGTGATTCTTAGGTAAACAAATATGAAGATGACTAATGGTGTTATTACTTAATCTATTCGAGGGCGGTTATAACCTCCAACGATATTCCGCCAATATCCCGCAGATGAGCCGATTGATGCCTCTCTTGCCATCTACCCAAGGAACAACCACGAATTTAAAAGCATGATGAGGAAAATGGCAATACGTTACTTCCCTACTGGCATGCAGTCAGAGACGTTGCCATGGTAACCTGTAGGTTCGTTGTCGGTCTGTCGGTCACTAAATGCAGAGCATGATACCAGCAGAAAATTGTAAATTTCTCCGTCATGTGAAGAGTAAGGTAAATTATGAACATAACGAAAGTTGTTTATAATGAAGAGACGTTTCACGTACGGTAAACGAAGTTTACAGAAAATCAATAGTATAAGAGAAAATAGAGGAAAACCACTGTGGTTTTCCTATAAACACCCCGTCTATTCAAAGATTTTAAAATTATATGCATATCGGAACCTTTCCTGGGATGAGTATACTCTAAATATGAAGTTTGGCTGAGATCTATCCAGCCGTTTCGACGTGATGGTGGGAAAACCACTCTGGTTTTCCTATAAACCCCCCGTCTATTCAAGGATTTTAAAATGATATGCATATCTAAACCTTCCCCGGGATTAGTATACTCTAAATACAATGTTTGGTTGAGATCCATCCAGCCGTTTCGACGTGATGGTGGAAAAACCATTCTGATTTTCCTATAAACCCCCCATATATTCAAATATTTTAAAATGATATGCATATGGAAAACTTCCCCGCGATGAGTATCCTCTAAATATGAAGTTTGGTTGAGATCTATCCAGCCGTTTCGACGTGATGGTGGAAAAACCATTCTGGTTTTCCTATAAACCCCCTGTCTATTCAAGGATTTTAAAATGATATGCATATCAAAACCTTCTCCGGGATGAGTATACCCTAAATATGAAGTTTGGTTGAGATCTATCCAGCCGTTTCGACGTGATGGTGGAACAGACAAACAGACAGACAAACAGAAACAATTTTATTTATATAGATAGATTTTTACACTCGTTCTTCACCCCCTTTCCATCCCCGCCCAAAGGAGTCCTATGAGTGCCTTACACAACAGTATATTTTTTTCCCAGATATTAAGTCTTATTTGTACCTATTTTGGTTGACAGCTATGCCCAAACGTACATGCATAATCTCACTGCTCTAGAATCCTGGAGCTGACGTTGCCATGGTTACGGCAGTTCATTTCTTTATCCGATTCCTAGAGCAGGGGTAGTGTGGTGCCAATATCTCCGTAACGGTTGGTTTTAGGGCCTTAAAACATGGTTTTCGGGCCCGTAGGGCTTACCGAGTTTTGTTCTTTGCGTCAAGAGGATTAAATTGAGCTTTGTCTCGTCCTTATACGACAAATTCGATATTTTGCCTATAATAGTATAAGAGAAAATGGAGGAAAACCGTTTTTCCTATAAAACCCCCGTCTTTTCAAAGATTTTAAAATGATATGCATATCGAAACCTTCCCCGGGGTCAGTATACTCTAAATATGAAGTTTGGTTGAGATCTATCCAGCCGTTTCGACGTGATGGTGGAACAGACAAACAGACAGACAAACAGACAAACAGAAACAATTTTATTTATATAGATAACTAGCGAATGTACCCGTGCTTCGCTACGGTATTCTACATTGTATTCGAATATCGAAGTAAATAGTGTATATGCAGTAAATAAGATAGTTTTAAAATTGCATGTCTCTTAGCGTTATCCGAGAAAGAGCATGGGGAGGTCCCCGTACGTTTCCAATGTAAAGTGTTTGTTACGGATTTGTGATATAACGGCAGGCTCACTTGCCTACTGGCATTCACAATCAGGTTGGGAAGTTTACATTATAATTGCAGGCCCCATTGCCTACTATGCGGACAGAATCGATTTGGGGAGTTTTCGTTAAAATGGCAGCCCCCCTTTCCTACCTCCAGACAGATTACAGTTTTTATTATAATGGCAGGCAATTACCCTACTATCACTCGAAATTGAGTTGTGCAGTTATCATTATAATGACAGGCCCCTTTTCCTACTGCCAGCCAGCGTACTGCCAGTCACACCAAGTTGGTGAGTTTCCATCAAAATAGCAGGCCACTATGCCTAATGCCAGTCACATTTTAGATGAGTACATTTCTTTATACTGGCGGGCACCCTTGCCTACTGCCAAACACAATCGGGTAGGGGAGTTTTAAACAAAACTGCATGCTCACTTACCTTCTGCAAGTCAAATCGAGAAGGGAACTATTCATTACAATTGTAGGCCTTCCTTACTAATGACAGTTACACAGGAGTTGGAGAAGGAACCCTTTCCTACTGCCAGTCAAAGTCGGTGTGGGGAGTACTGATTACAATAGCAGACCGACCCTTTCTCGATCGCTAAATCGACATCAGTGAATATATATAGATCGACATACGAAAGTATATGCGTGTTTACAATATTGAAGACCTTCATTTACAGATTAACTGCTACTAAACGTACGTCATATCGACAAAGGATTATACCATAAGACACGCCGGATTTAGTGGCCTAAATGGCTGGTCCAATGATATGTCATCTATTCTTGGGTCAGATTTAGAAACGTGGAACAGGGTAAAGGTTTTGTAAGATCATCTCACATTACATTACTTTTCGGATAATAATGTGACAGCTACATACGTAGCATTTGGCTCACATATGGCTACTGAGTGGGCCAATTTTCGTGAAGAGTTTGATGATTCTGTATTTCATATAAGTAATTGAAAGTATGAATAATGCATGTGAAAATTCCAAATTGACTTAACATCGATTAATAGAGAAAAATCAAACGTAAAAGGGATACAGATACGGCATAAAGTCATAAGACCAAGGTTGTAGATCATTCCAAATTGAACGGAGATTGTGCAATCCGTTACGTGATAGGAATTTCCGAAGGTCTGCACCATCATTAAAATTGCCTGCATATTTCGATATTCTTCGGGGATAAAAAATGAAAAATTTAATGATATAGGATTTTTCATTCGTTACAGGCTAAAACGTATAATTTTGTCAAATTTCAATTATCTTCTTATTCTTCTGGCAGATTATGCCACAATGTGGATTTTGGGCGAGGCGGGTAAAAATTAGGACTTTCAGGAAATCAAAAATTATGGAGATTGTTATTATTAACCCTTAAACGGAAAGCTGTACGAGAATTTCGCCAAAATAGTCAGTGTAGAGGTACACAGTCGTTACGATTTGATTTATATAGATAAGGAATCTGCTCCATGTAAAACACCTTTTGGGCTATGTCCGCTGGACTTAACCTGCAAAAGTGACCATTGATGATATCTCCCTTATTAATCCTCCTGACGAAAAAATGCACATGAAAAAAAAGGTTTAGAGGTGGAATTCCATCAGGTTTGGTCGATTTCCAGTCAGGTTGGTCTTGTTCTGTATATATTGTGGAAGAGTAAAATCACCATTTCGGTTCCTTATAAACCGCCAGTCCATTCCGGAACATGAAATGTTATTTACGTTTAAAACCTACCTTTGGACAGGTGGATGCTAAATATAAATTTTGTTTCGAATGTCTTCAGTAGTTTTCAAGTTGTAAGGAATACGCTTTACACGCACCCGCTCGTGAGTTAAGTCCGATGGGACTTGTACAGAAAAACGGTCCTTTAATGATATCTCCCTTATTGATCCTCGTATCGAAATGATGCACATGAGAAAAAAGGGTTTAGACATTAATTTCTACCAAGGTAGGTAGACTTCCATAAACTTTTGTTGTGTATATTTTTTGGAAGTGCAAAATCACTGTTTCGGTTTCGTATAAACCCCCAGTTAGTTCAGGGATTTAGAAACAATATTTGCCCTGAAACCTATCAAGGACAGGTGTATTCTAAATACGAATCTTGGTGGAAATGCATCCAGTAGTTTCTAGCATTCACGTACATACGGCGTAATTAAGGAAGAAAATAATACAGTTAAGAATGTTGAAACTAATAGAAAATGGATTATAACTGAGGACAGCCGGATAACGACAAATAAATAAATGCCGTGAGTTATGGATATAATAAAGCGCTAACAGAGGAGAAATTTAGGTTCAGTGATTCTTAGGTAAACAAATATGAAGATGACTAATGGTGTTATTACTTAATCTATTCGAGGGCGGTTATAACCTCCAACGATATTCCGCCAATATCCCGCAGATGAGCCGATTGATGCCTCTCTTGCCATCTACCCAAGGAACAACCACGAATTTAAAAGCATGATGAGGAAAATGGCAATACGTTACTTCCCTACTGGCATGCAGTCAGAGACGTTGCCATGGTAACCTGTAGGTTCGTTGTCGGTCTGTCGGTCACTAAATGCAGAGCATGATACCAGCAGAAAATTGTAAATTTCTCCGTCATGTGAAGAGTAAGGTAAATTATGAACATAACGAAAGTTGTTTATAATGAAGAGACGTTTCACGTACGGTAAACGAAGTTTACAGAAAATCAATAGTATAAGAGAAAATAGAGGAAAACCACTGTGGTTTTCCTATAAACACCCCGTCTATTCAAAGATTTTAAAATTATATGCATATCGGAACCTTTCCTGGGATGAGTATACTCTAAATATGAAGTTTGGCTGAGATCTATCCAGCCGTTTCGACGTGATGGTGGGAAAACCACTCTGGTTTTCCTATAAACCCCCCGTCTATTCAAGGATTTTAAAATGATATGCATATCTAAACCTTCCCCGGGATTAGTATACTCTAAATACAATGTTTGGTTGAGATCCATCCAGCCGTTTCGACGTGATGGTGGAAAAACCATTCTGATTTTCCTATAAACCCCCCATATATTCAAATATTTTAAAATGATATGCATATGGAAAACTTCCCCGCGATGAGTATCCTCTAAATATGAAGTTTGGTTGAGATCTATCCAGCCGTTTCGACGTGATGGTGGAAAAACCATTCTGGTTTTCCTATAAACCCCCTGTCTATTCAAGGATTTTAAAATGATATGCATATCAAAACCTTCTCCGGGATGAGTATACCCTAAATATGAAGTTTGGTTGAGATCTATCCAGCCGTTTCGACGTGATGGTGGAACAGACAAACAGACAGACAAACAGAAACAATTTTATTTATATAGATAGATTTTTACACTCGTTCTTCACCCCCTTTCCATCCCCGCCCAAAGGAGTCCTATGAGTGCCTTACACAACAGTATATTTTTTTCCCAGATATTAAGTCTTATTTGTACCTATTTTGGTTGACAGCTATGCCCAAACGTACATGCATAATCTCACTGCTCTAGAATCCTGGAGCTGACGTTGCCATGGTTACGGCAGTTCATTTCTTTATCCGATTCCTAGAGCAGGGGTAGTGTGGTGCCAATATCTCCGTAACGGTTGGTTTTAGGGCCTTAAAACATGGTTTTCGGGCCCGTAGGGCTTACCGAGTTTTGTTCTTTGCGTCAAGAGGATTAAATTGAGCTTTGTCTCGTCCTTATACGACAAATTCGATATTTTGCCTATAATAGTATAAGAGAAAATGGAGGAAAACCGTTTTTCCTATAAAACCCCCGTCTTTTCAAAGATTTTAAAATGATATGCATATCGAAACCTTCCCCGGGGTCAGTATACTCTAAATATGAAGTTTGGTTGAGATCTATCCAGCCGTTTCGACGTGATGGTGGAACAGACAAACAGACAGACAAACAGACAAACAGAAACAATTTTATTTATATAGATAACTAGCGAATGTACCCGTGCTTCGCTACGGTATTCTACATTGTATTCGAATATCGAAGTAAATAGTGTACATGCAGTAAATAAGATAGTTTTAAAATTGCATGTCTCTTAGCGTTATCCGAGAAAGAGCATGGGGAGGTCCCCGTACGTTTCCAATGTAAAGTGTTTGTTACGGATTTGTGATATAACGGCAGGCTCACTTGCCTACTGGCATTCACAATCAGGTTGGGAAGTTTACATTATAATTGCAGGCCCCATTGCCTACTATGCGGACAGAATCGATTTGGGGAGTTTTCGTTAAAATGGCAGCCCCCCTTTCCTACCTCCAGACAGATTACAGTTTTTATTATAATGGCAGGCAATTACCCTACTATCACTCGAAATTGAGTTGTGCAGTTATCATTATAATGACAGGCCCCTTTTCCTACTGCCAGCCAGCGTACTGCCAGTCACACCAAGTTGGTGAGTTTCCATCAAAATAGCAGGCCACTATGCCTAATGCCAGTCACATTTTAGATGAGTACATTTCTTTATACTGGCGGGCACCCTTGCCTACTGCCAAACACAATCGGGTAGGGGAGTTTTAAACAAAACTGCATGCTCACTTACCTTCTGCAAGTCAAATCGAGAAGGGAACTATTCATTACAATTGTAGGCCTTCCTTACTAATGACAGTTACACAGGAGTTGGAGAAGGAACCCTTTCCTACTGCCAGTCAAAGTCGGTGTGGGGAGTACTGATTACAATAGCAGACCGACCCTTTCTCGATCGCTAAATCGACATCAGTGAATATATATAGATCGACATACGAAAGTATATGCGTGTTTACAATATTGAAGACCTTCATTTACAGATTAACTGCTACTAAACGTACGTCATATCGACAAAGGATTATACCATAAGACACGCCGGATTTAGTGGCCTAAATGGCTGGTCCAATGATATGTCATCTATTCTTGGGTCAGATTTAGAAACGTGGAACAGGGTAAAGGTTTTGTAAGATCATCTCACATTACATTACTTTTCGGATAATAATGTGACAGCTACATACGTAGCATTTGGCTCACATATGGCTACTGAGTGGGCCAATTTTCGTGAAGAGTTTGATGATTCTGTATTTCATATAAGTAATTGAAAGTATGAATAATGCATGTGAAAATTCCAAATTGACTTAACATCGATTAATAGAGAAAAATCAAACGTAAAAGGGATACAGATACGGCATAAAGTCATAAGACCAAGGTTGTAGATCATTCCAAATTGAACGGAGATTGTGCAATCCGTTACGTGATAGGAATTTCCGAAGGTCTGCACCATCATTAAAATTGCCTGCATATTTCGATATTCTTCGGGGATAAAAAATGAAAAATTTAATGATATAGGATTTTTCATTCGTTACAGGCTAAAACGTATAATTTTGTCAAATTTCAATTATCTTCTTATTCTTCTGGCAGATTATGCCACAATGTGGATTTTGGGCGAGGCGGGTAAAAATTAGGACTTTCAGGAAATCAAAAATTATGGAGATTGTTATTATTAACCCTTAAACGGAAAGCTGTACGAGAATTTCGCCAAAATAGTCAGTGTAGAGGTACACAGTCGTTACGATTTGATTTATATAGATAAGGAATCTGCTCCATGTAAAACACCTTTTGGGCTATGTCCGCTGGACTTAACCTGCAAAAGTGACCATTGATGATATCTCCCTTATTAATCCTCCTGACGAAAAAATGCACATGAAAAAAAAGGTTTAGAGGTGGAATTCCATCAGGTTTGGTCGATTTCCAGTCAGGTTGGTCTTGTTCTGTATATATTGTGGAAGAGTAAAATCACCATTTCGGTTCCTTATAAACCGCCAGTCCATTCCGGAACATGAAATGTTATTTACGTTTAAAACCTACCTTTGGACAGGTGGATGCTAAATATAAATTTTGTTTCGAATGTCTTCAGTAGTTTTCAAGTTGTAAGGAATACGCTTTACACGCACCCGCTCGTGAGTTAAGTCCGATGGGACTTGTACAGAAAAACGGTCCTTTAATGATATCTCCCTTATTGATCCTCGTATCGAAATGATGCACATGAGAAAAAAGGGTTTAGACATTAATTTCTACCAAGGTAGGTAGACTTCCATAAACTTTTGTTGTGTATATTTTTTGGAAGTGCAAAATCACTGTTTCGGTTTCGTATAAACCCCCAGTTAGTTCAGGGATTTAGAAACAATATTTGCCCTGAAACCTATCAAGGACAGGTGTATTCTAAATACGAATCTTGGTGGAAATGCATCCAGTAGTTTCTAGCATTCACGTACATACGGCGTAATTAAGGAAGAAAATAATACAGTTAAGAATGTTGAAACTAATAGAAAATGGATTATAACTGAGGACAGCCGGATAACGACAAATAAATAAATGCCGTGAGTTATGGATATAATAAAGCGCTAACAGAGGAGAAATTTAGGTTCAGTGATTCTTAGGTAATCAAATATGAAGATGACTAATGGTGTTATTACTTAATCTATTCGAGGGCGGTTATAACCTCCAACGATATTCCGCCAATATCCCGCAGATGAGCCGATTGATGCCTCTCTTGCCATCTACCCAAGGAACAACCACGAATTTAAAAGCATGATGAGGAAAATGGCAATACGTTACTTCCCTACTGGCATGCAGTCAGAGACGTTGCCATGGTAACCTGTAGGTTCGTTGTCGGTGTGTCGGTCACTAAATGCAGAGCATGATACCAGCAGAAAATTGTAAATTTCTCCGTCATGTGAAGAGTAAGGTAAATTATGAACATAACGAAAGTTGTTTATAATGAAGAGACGTTTCACGTACGGTAAACGAAGTTTACAGAAAATCAATAGTATAAGAGAAAATAGAGGAAAACCACTGTGGTTTTCCTATAAACACCCCGTCTATTCAAAGATTTTAAAATTATATGCATATCGGAACCTTTCCTGGGATGAGTATACTCTAAATATGAAGTTTGGCTGAGATCTATCCAGCCGTTTCGACGTGATGGTGGGAAAACCACTCTGGTTTTCCTATAAACCCCCCGTCTATTCAAGGATTTTAAAATGATATGCATATCTAAACCTTCCCCGGGATTAGTATACTCTAAATACAATGTTTGGTTGAGATCCATCCAGCCGTTTCGACGTGATGGTGGAAAAACCATTCTGATTTTCCTATAAACCCCCCATATATTCAAATATTTTAAAATGATATGCATATGGAAAACTTCCCCGCGATGAGTATCCTCTAAATATGAAGTTTGGTTGAGATCTATCCAGCCGTTTCGACGTGATGGTGGAAAAACCATTCTGGTTTTCCTATAAACCCCCTGTCTATTCAAGGATTTTAAAATGATATGCATATCAAAACCTTCTCCGGGATGAGTATACCCTAAATATGAAGTTTGGTTGAGATCTATCCAGCCGTTTCGACGTGATGGTGGAACAGACAAACAGACAGACAAACAGAAACAATTTTATTTATATAGATAGATTTTTACACTCGTTCTTCACCCCCTTTCCATCCCCGCCCAAAGGAGTCCTATGAGTGCCTTACACAACAGTATATTTTTTTCCCAGATATTAAGTCTTATTTGTACCTATTTTGGTTGACAGCTATGCCCAAACGTACATGCATAATCTCACTGCTCTAGAATCCTGGAGCTGACGTTGCCATGGTTACGGCAGTTCATTTCTTTATCCGACTAGCGAATGTACCCGTGCTTCGCTACGGTATTCTACATTGTATTCGAATATCGAAGTAAATAGTGTACATGCAGTAAATAAGATAGTTTTAAAATTGCATGTCTCTTAGTGTTATCCGAGAAAGAGCATGGGGAGGTCCCCGTACGTTTCCAATGTAAAGTGTTTGTTACGGATTTGTGATATAACGGCAGGCTCACTTGCCTACTGGCATTCACAATCAGGTTGGGAAGTTTACATTATAATTGCAGGCCCCATTGCCTACTATGCGGACAGAATCGATTTGGGGAGTTTTCGTTAAAATGGCAGCCCCCCTTTCCTACCTCCAGACAGATTACAGTTTTTATTATAATGGCAGGCAATTACCCTACTATCACTCGAAATTGAGTTGTGCAGTTATCATTATAATGACAGGCCCCTTTTCCTACTGCCAGCCAGCGTACTGCCAGTCACACCAAGTTGGTGAGTTTCCATCAAAATAGCAGGCCAATATGCCTAATGCCAGTAACATTTTAGATGAGTACATTTCTTTATAATGGCGGGCACCCTTGCCTACTGCCAAACACAATCGGGTAGGGGAGTTTTAAACAAAACTGCATGCTCACTTACCTTCTGCAAGTCAAATCGAGAAGGGAACTATTCATTACAATTGTAGGCCTTCCTTACTAATGAGAGTTACACAGGAGTTGGAGAAGGAACCCTTTCCTACTGCCAGTCAAAGTCGGTGTGGGGAGTACTGATTACAATAGCAGACCGACCCTTTCTCGATCGCTAAATCGACATCAGTGAATATATATAGATCGACATACGAAAGTATATGCGTGTTTACAATATTGAAGACCTTCATTTACAGATTAACTGCTACTAAACGTACGTCATATCGACAAAGGATTATACCATAAGACACGCCGGATTTAGTGGCCTAAATGGCTGGTCCAATGATATGTCATCTATTCTTGGGTCAGATTTAGAAACGTGGAACAGGGTAAAGGTTTTGTAAGATCATCTCACATTACATTACTTTTCGGATAATAATGTGACAGCTACATACGTAGCATTTGGCTCACATATGGCTACTGAGTGGGCCAATTTTCGTGAAGAGTTTGATGATTCTGTATTTCATATAAGTAATTGAAAGTATGAATAATGCATGTGAAAATTCCAAATTGACTTAACATCGATTAATAGAGAAAAATCAAACGTAAAAGGGATACAGATACGGCATAAAGTCATAAGACCAAGGTTGTAGATCATTCCAAATTGAACGGAGATTGTGCAATCCGTTACGTGATAGGAATTTCCGAAGGTCTGCACCATCATTAAAATTGCCTGCATATTTCGATATTCTTCGGGGATAAAAAATGAAAAATTTAATGATATAGGATTTTTCATTCGTTACAGGCTAAAACGTATAATTTTGTCAAATTTCAATTATCTTCTTATTCTTCTGGCAGATTATGCCACAATGTGGATTTTGGGCGAGGCGGGTAAAAATTAGGACTTTCAGGAAATCAAAAATTATGGAGATTGTTATTATTAACCCTTAAACGGAAAGCTGTACGAAAATTTCGCCAAAATAGTCAGTGTAGAGGTACACAGTCGTTACGATTTGATTTATATAGATAAGGAATCTGCTCCATGTAAAACACCTTTTGGGCTATGTCCGCTGGACTTAACCTGCAAAAGTGACCATTCATGATATCTCCCTTATTAATCCTCCTGACGAAAAAATGCACATGAAAAAAAAGGTTTAGAGGTGGAATTCCATCAGGTTTGGTCGATTTCCAGTCAGGTTGGTCTTGTTCTGTATATATTGTGGAAGAGTAAAATCACCATTTCGCTTCCTTATAAACCGCCAGTCCATTCCGGAACATGAAATGTTATTTACGTTTAAAACCTACCTTTGGACAGGTGGATGCTAAATATAAATTTTGTTTCGAATGTCTTCAGTAGTTTTCAAGTTGTAAGGAATACGCTTTACACGCACCCGCTCGTGAGTTAAGTCCGATGGGACTTGTACAGAAAAACGGTCCTTTAATGATATCTCCCTTATTGATCCTCGTATCGAAATGATGCACATGAGAAAAAAAGGTTTAGACATTAATTTCTACCAAGGTAGGTAGACTTCCATAAACTTTTGTTGTGTATATTTTTTGGAAGTGCAAAATCACTGTTTCGGTTTCGTATAAACCCCCAGTTAGTTCAGGGATTTAGAAACAATATTTGCCCTGAAACCTATCAAGGACAGGTGTATTCTAAATACGAATCTTGGTGGAAATGCATCCAGTAGTTTCTAGCATTCACGTACATACGGCGTAATTAAGGAAGAAAATAATACAGTTAAGAATGTTGAAACTAATAGAAAATGGATTATAACTGAGGACAGCCGGATAACGACAAATAAATAAATGCCGTGAGTTATGGATATAATAAAGCGCTAACAGAGGAGAAATTTAGGTTCAGTGATTCTTAGGTAAACAAATATGAAGATGACTAATGGTGTTATTACTTAATCTATTCGAGGGCGGTTATAACCTCCAACGATATTCCGCCAATATCCCGCAGATGAGCCGATTGATGCCTCTCTTGCCATCTACCCAAGGAACAACCACGAATTTAAAAGCATGATGAGGAAAATGGCAATACGTTACTTCCCTACTGGCATGCAGTCAGAGACGTTGCCATGGTAACCTGTAGGTTCGTTGTCGGTCTGTCGGTCACTAAATGCAGAGCATGATACCAGCAGAAAATTGTAAATTTCTCCGTCATGTGAAGAGTAAGGTAAATTATGAACATAACGAAAGTTGTTTATAATGAAGAGACGTTTCACGTACGGTAAACGAAGTTTACAGAAAATCAATAGTATAAGAGAAAATAGAGGAAAACCACTGTGGTTTTCCTATAAACACCCCGTCTATTCAAAGATTTTAAAATTATATGCATATCGGAACCTTTCCTGGGATGAGTATACTCTAAATATGAAGTTTGGCTGAGATCTATCCAGCCGTTTCGACGTGATGGTGGGAAAACCACTCTGGTTTTCCTATAAACCCCCCGTCTATTCAAGGATTTTAAAATGATATGCATATCTAAACCTTCCCCGGGATTAGTATACTCTAAATACAATGTTTGGTTGAGATCCATCCAGCCGTTTCGACGTGATGGTGGAAAAACCATTCTGATTTTCCTATAAACCCCCCATATATTCAAATATTTTAAAATGATATGCATATGGAAAACTTCCCCGCGATGAGTTCCCTCTAAATATGAAGTTTGGTTGAGATCTATCCAGCCGTTTCGACGTGATGGTGGAAAAACCATTCTGGTTTTCCTATAAACCCCCTGTCTATTCAAGGATTTTAAAATGATATGCATATCAAAACCTTCTCCGGGATGAGTATACCCTAAATATGAAGTTTGGTTGAGATCTATCCAGCCGTTTCGACGTGATGGTGGAACAGACAAACAGACAGACAAACAGAAACAATTTTATTTATATAGATAGATTTTTACACTCGTTCTTCACCCCCTTTCCATCCCCGCCCAAAGGAGTCCTATGAGTCCCTTACACAACAGTATATTTTTTCCCAGATATTAAGTCTTATTTGTACCTATTTTGGTTGACAGCTATGCCCAAACGTACATGCATAATCTCACTGCTCTAGAATCCTGGAGCTGACGTTGCCATGGTTACGGCAGTTCATTTCTTTATCCGATTCCTAGAGCAGGGGTAGTGTGGTGCCAATATCTCCGTAACGGTTGGTTTTAGGGCCTTAAAACATGGTTTTCGGGCCCGTAGGGCTTACCGAGTTTTGTTCTTTGCGTCAAGAGGATTAAATTGAGCTTTGTCTCGTCCTTATACGACAAATTCGATATTTTGCCTATAATAGTATAAGAGAAAATGGAGGAAAACCGTTTTTCCTATAAAACCCCCGTCTTTTCAAAGATTTTAAAATGATATGCATATCGAAACCTTCCCCGGGGTCAGTATACTCTAAATATGAAGTTTGGTTGAGATCTATCCAGCCGTTTCGACGTGATGGTGGAACAGACAAACAGACAGACAAACAGACAAACAGAAACAATTTTATTTATATAGATAGACTAGCGAATGTACCCGTGCTTCGCTACGGTATTCTACATTGTATTCGAATATCGAAGTAAATAGTGTACATGCAGTAAATAAGATAGTTTTAAAATTGCATGTCTCTTAGCGTTATCCGAGAAAGAGCATGGGGAGGTCCCCGTACGTTTCCAATGTAAAGTGTTTGTTACGGATTTGTGATATAACGGCAGGCTCACTTGCCTACTGGCATTCACAATCAGGTTGGGAAGTTTACATTATAATTGCAGGCCCCATTGCCTACTATGCGGACAGAATCGATTTGGGGAGTTTTCGTTAAAATGGCAGCCCCCCTTTCCTACCTCCAGACAGATTACAGTTTTTATTATAATGGCAGGCAATTACCCTACTATCACTCGAAATTGAGTTGTGCAGTTATCATTATAATGACAGGCCCCTTTTCCTACTGCCAGCCAGCGTACTGCCAGTCACACCAAGTTGGTGAGTTTCCATCAAAATAGCAGGCCACTATGCCTAATGCCAGTCACATTTTAGATGAGTACATTTCTTTATAATGGCGGGCACCCTTGCCTACTGCCAAACACAATCGGGTAGGGGAGTTTTAAACAAAACTGCATGCTCACTTACCTTCTGCAAGTCAAATCGAGAAGGGAACTATTCATTACAATTGTAGGCCTTCCTTACTAATGACAGTTACACAGGAGTTGGAGAAGGAACCCTTTCCTACTGCCAGTCAAAGTCGGTGTGGGGAGTACTGATTACAATAGCAGACCGACCCTTTCTCGATCGCTAAATCGACATCAGTGAATATATATAGATCGACATACGAAAGTATATGCGTGTTTACAATATTGAAGACCTTCATTTACAGATTAACTGCTACTAAACGTACGTCATATCGACAAAGGATTATACCATAAGACACGCCGGATTTAGTGGCCTAAATGGCTGGTCCAATGATATGTCATCTATTCTTGGGTCAGATTTAGAAACGTGGAACAGGGTAAAGGTTTTGTAAGATCATCTCACATTACATTACTTTTCGGATAATAATGTGACAGCTACATACGTAGCATTTGGCTCACATATGGCTACTGAGTGGGCCAATTTTCGTGAAGAGTTTGATGATTCTGTATTTCATATAAGTAATTGAAAGTATGAATAATGCATGTGAAAATTCCAAATTGACTTAACATCGATTAATAGTGAAAAATCAAACGTAAAAGGGATACAGATACGGCATAAAGTCATAAGACCAAGGTTGTAGATCATTCCAAATTGAACGGAGATTGTGCAATCCGTTACGTGATAGGAATTTCCGAAGGTCTGCACCATCATTAAAATTGCCTGCATATTTCGATATTCTTCGGGGATAAAAAATGAAAAATTTAATGATATAGGATTTTTCATTCGTTACAGGCTAAAACGTATAATTTTGTCAAATTTCAATTATCTTCTTATTCTTCTGGCAGATTATGCCACAATGTGGATTTTGGGCGAGGCGGGTAAAAATTAGGACTTTCAGGAAATCAAAAATTATGGAGATTGTTATTATTACCCCTTAAACGGAAAGCTGTACGAAAATTTCGCCAAAATAGTCAGTGTAGAGGTACACAGTCGTTACGATTTGATTTATATAGATAAGGAATCTGCTCCATGTAAAACACTTTTTGGGCTATGTCCGCTGGACTTAACCTGCAAAAGTGACCATTCATGATATCTCCCTTATTAATCCTCCTGACGAAAAAATGCACATGAAAAAAAAAGGTTTAGAGGTGGAATTCCATCAGGTTTGGTCGATTTCCAGTCAGGTTGGTCTTGTTCTGTATATATTGTGGAAGAGTAAAATCACCATTTCGGTTCCTATAAACCGCCAGTCCATTCCGGAACATGAAATGTTATTTAGTTTAAAACCTACCTTTGGACAGGTGGATGCTAAATATAAATTTTGTTTCGAATGTCTTCAGTAGTTTTCAAGTTGTAAGGAATACGCTTTACACGCACCCGCTCGTGAGTTAAGTCCGATGGGACTTGTACAGAAAAACGGTCCTTTAATGATATCTCCCTTATTGATCCTCGTATCGAAATGATGCACATGAGAAAAAAGGGTTTAGACATTAATTTCTACCAAGGTAGGTAGACTTCCATAAACTTTTGTTGTGTATATTTTTTGGAAGTGCAAAATCACTGTTTCGGTTTCGTATAAACCCCCAGTTAGTTCAGGGATTTAGAAACAATATTTGCCCTGAAACCTATCAAGGACAGGTGTATTCTAAATACGAATCTTGGTGGAAATGCATCCAGTAGTTTCTAGCATTCACGTACATACGGCGTAATTAAGGAAGAAAATAATACAGTTAAGAATGTTGAAACTAATAGAAAATGGATTATAACTGAGGACAGCCGGATAACGACAAATAAATAAATGCCGTGAGTTATGGATATAATAAAGCGCTAACAGAGGAGAAATTTAGGTTCAGTGATTCTTAGGTAAACAAATATGAAGATGACTAATGGTGTTATTACTTAATCTATTCGAGGGCGGTTATAACCTCCAACGATATTCCGCCAATATCCCGCAGATGAGCCGATTGATGCCTCTCTTGCCATCTACCCAAGGAACAACCACGAATTTAAAAGCATGATGAGGAAAATGGCAATACGTTACTTCCCTACTGGCATGCAGTCAGAGACGTTGCCATGGTAACCTGTAGGTTCGTTGTCGGTCTGTCGGTCACTAAATGCAGAGCATGATACCAGCAGAAAATTGTAAATTTCTCCGTCATGTGAAGAGTAAGGTAAATTATGAACATAACGAAAGTTGTTTATAATGAAGAGACGTTTCACGTACGGTAAACGAAGTTTACAGAAAATCAATAGTATAAGAGAAAATAGAGGAAAACCACTGTGGTTTTCCTATAAACACCCCGTCTATTCAAAGATTTTAAAATTATATGCATATCGGAACCTTTCCTGGGATGAGTATACTCTAAATATGAAGTTTCGCTGAGATCTATCCAGCCGTTTCGACGTGATGGTGGGAAAACCACTCTGGTTTTCCTATAAACCCCCCGTCTATTCAAGGATTTTAAAATGATATGCATATCTAAACCTTCCCCGGGATTAGTATACTCTAAATACAATGTTTGGTTGAGATCCATCCAGCCGTTTCGACGTGATGGTGGAAAAACCATTCTGATTTTCCTATAAACCCCCCATATATTCAAATATTTTAAAATGATATGCATATGGAAAACTTCCCCGCGATGAGTATCCTCTAAATATGAAGTTTGGTTGAGATCTATCCAGCCGTTTCGACGTGATGGTGGAAAAACCATTCTGGTTTTCCTATAAACCCCCTGTCTATTCAAGGATTTTAAAATGATATGCATATCAAAACCTTCTCCGGGATGAGTATACCCTAAATATGAAGTTTGGTTGAGATCTATCCAGCCGTTTCGACGTGATGGTGGAACAGACAAACAGACAGACAAACAGAAACAATTTTATTTATATAGATAGATTTTTACACTCGTTCTTCACCCCCTTTCCATCCCCGCCCAAAGGAGTCCTATGAGTGCCTTACACAACAGTATATTTTTTTCCCAGATATTAAGTCTTATTTGTACCTATTTTGGTTGACAGCTATGCCCAAACGTACATGCATAATCTCACTGCTCTAGAATCCTGGAGCTGACGTTGCCATGGTTACGGCAGTTCATTTCTTTATCCGATTCCTAGAGCAGGGGTAGTGTGGTGCCAATATCTCCGTAACGGTTGGTTTTAGGGCCTTAAAACATGGTTTTCGGGCCCGTAGGGCTTACCGAGTTTTGTTCTTTGCGTCAAGAGGATTAAATTGAGCTTTGTCTCGTCCTTATACGACAAATTCGATATTTTGCCTATAATAGTATAAGAGAAAATGGAGGAAAACCGTTTTTCCTATAAAACCCCCGTCTTTTCAAAGATTTTAAAATGATATGCATATCGAAACCTTCCCCGGGGTCAGTATACTCTAAATATGAAGTTTGGTTGAGATCTATCCAGCCGTTTCGACGTGATGGTGGAACAGACAAACAGACAGACAAACAGACAAACAGAAACAATTTTATTTATATAGATTCCTAGAGCAGGGGTAGTGTGGTGCCAATATCTCCGTAACGGTTGGTTTTAGGGCCTTAAAACATGGTTTTCGGGCCCGTAGGGCTTACCGAGTTTTGTTCTTTGCGTCAAGAGGATTAAATTGAGCTTTGTCTCGTCCTTATACGACAAATTCGATATTTTGCCTATAATAGTATAAGAGAAAATGGAGGAAAACCGTTTTTCCTATAAAACCCCCGTCTTTTCAAAGATTTTAAAATGATATGCATATCGAAACCTTCCCCGGGGTCAGTATACTCTAAATATGAAGTTTGGTTGAGATCTATCCAGCCGTTTCGACGTGATGGTGGAACAGACAAACAGACAGACAAACAGACAAACAGAAACAATTTTATTTATATAGATAACTAGCGAATGTACCCGTGCTTCGCTACGGTATTCTACATTGTATTCGAATATCGAAGTAAATAGTGTACATGCAGTAAATAAGATAGTTTTAAAATTGCATGTCTCTTAGCGTTATCCGAGAAAGAGCATGGGGAGGTCCCCGTACGTTTCCAATGTAAAGTGTTTGTTACGGATTTGTGATATAACGGCAGGCTCACTTGCCTACTGGCATTCACAATCAGGTTGGGAAGTTTACATTATAATTGCAGGCCCCATTGCCTACTATGCGGACAGAATCGATTTGGGGAGTTTTCGTTAAAATGGCAGCCCCCCTTTCCTACCTCCAGACAGATTACAGTTTTTATTATAATGGCAGGCAATTACCCTACTATCACTCGAAATTGAGTTGTGCAGTTATCATTATAATGACAGGCCCCTTTTCCTACTGCCAGCCAGCGTACTGCCAGTCACACCAAGTTGGTGAGTTTCCATCAAAATAGCAGGCCACTATGCCTAATGCCAGTCACATTTTAGATGAGTACATTTCTTTATACTGGCGGGCACCCTTGCCTACTGCCAAACACAATCGGGTAGGGGAGTTTTAAACAAAACTGCATGCTCACTTACCTTCTGCAAGTCAAATCGAGAAGGGAACTATTCATTACAATTGTAGGCCTTCCTTACTAATGACAGTTACACAGGAGTTGGAGAAGGAACCCTTTCCTACTGCCAGTCAAAGTCGGTGTGGGGAGTACTGATTACAATAGCAGACTGACCCTTTCTCGATCGCTAAATCGACATCAGTGAATATATATAGATCGACATACGAAAGTATATGCGTGTTTACAATATTGAAGACCTTCATTTACAGATTAACTGCTACTAAACGTACGTCATATCGACAAAGGATTATACCATAAGACACGCCGGATTTAGTGGCCTAAATGGCTGGTCCAATGATATGTCATCTATTCTTGGGTCAGATTTAGAAACGTGGAACAGGGTAAAGGTTTTGTAAGATCATCTCACATTACATTACTTTTCGGATAATAATGTGACAGCTACATACGTAGCATTTGGCTCACATATGGCTACTGAGTGGGCCAATTTTCGTGAAGAGTTTGATGATTCTGTATTTCATATAAGTAATTGAAAGTATGAATAATGCATGTGAAAATTCCAAATTGACTTAACATCGATTAATAGAGAAAAATCAAACGTAAAAGGGATACAAATACGGCATAAAGTCATAAGACCAAGGTTGTAGATCATTCCAAATTGAACGGAGATTGTGCAATCCGTTACGTGATAGGAATTTCCGAAGGTCTGCACCATCATTAAAATTGCCTGCATATTTCGATATTCTTCGGGGATAAAAAATGAAAAATTTAATGATATAGGATTTTTCATTCGTTACAGGCTAAAACGTATAATTTTGTCAAATTTCAATTATTTTCTTATTCTTCTGGCAGATTATGCCACAATGTGGATTTTGGGCGAGGCGGGTAAAAATTAGGACTTTCAGGAAATCAAAAATTATGGAGATTGTTATTATTAACCCTTAAACGGAAAGCTGTACGAGAATTTCGCCAAAATAGTCAGTGTAGAGGTACACAGTCGTTACGATTTGATTTATATAGATAAGGAATCTGCTCCATGTAAAACACCTTTTGGGCTATGTCCGCTGGACTTAACCTGCAAAAGTGACCATTGATGATATCTCCCTTATTAATCCTCCTGACGAAAAAATGCACATGAAAAAAAAGGTTTAGAGGTGGAATTCCATCAGGTTTGGTCGATTTCCAGTCAGGTTGGTCTTGTTCTGTATATATTGTGGAAGAGTAAAATCACCATTTCGGTTCCTTATAAACCGCCAGTCCATTCCGGAACATGAAATGTTATTTACGTTTAAAACCTACCTTTGGACAGGTGGATGCTAAATATAAATTTTGTTTCGAATGTCTTCAGTAGTTTTCAAGTTGTAAGGAATACGCTTTACACGCACCCGCTCGTGAGTTAAGTCCGATGGGACTTGTACAGAAAAACGGTCCTTTAATGATATCTCCCTTATTGATCCTCGTATCGAAATGATGCACATGAGAAAAAAGGGTTTAGACATTAATTTCTACCAAGGTAGGTAGACTTCCATAAACTTTTGTTGTGTATATTTTTTGGAAGTGCAAAATCACTGTTTCGGTTTCGTATAAACCCCCAGTTAGTTCAGGGATTTAGAAACAATATTTGCCCTGAAACCTATCAAGGACAGGTGTATTCTAAATACGAATCTTGGTGGAAATGCATCCAGTAGTTTCTAGCATTCACGTACATACGGCGTAATTAAGGAAGAAAATAATACAGTTAAGAATGTTGAAACTAATAGAAAATGGATTATAACTGAGGACAGCCGGATAACGACAAATAAATAAATGCCGTGAGTTATGGATATAATAAAGCGCTAACAGAGGAGAAATTTAGGTTCAGTGATTCTTAGGTAAACAAATATGAAGATGACTAACGGTGTTATTACTTAATCTATTCGAGGGCGGTTATAACCTCCAACGATATTCCGCCAATATCCCGCAGATGAGCCGATTGATGCCTCTCTTGCCATCTACCCAAGGAACAACCACGAATTTAAAAGCATGATGAGGAAAATGGCAATACGTTACTTCCCTACTGGCATGCAGTCAGAGACGTTGCCATGGTAACCTGTAGGTTCGTTGTCGGTCTGTCGGTCACTAAATGCAGAGCATGATACCAGCAGAAAATTGTAAATTTCTCCGTCATGTGAAGAGTAAGGTAAATTATGAACATAACGAAAGTTGTTTATAATGAAGAGACGTTTCACGTACGGTAAACGAAGTTTACAGAAAATCAATAGTATAAGAGAAAATAGAGGAAAACCACTGTGGTTTTCCTATAAACACCCCGTCTATTCAAAGATTTTAAAATTATATGCATATCGGAACCTTTCCTGGGATGAGTATACTCTAAATATGAAGTTTGGCTGAGATCTATCCAGCCGTTTCGACGTGATGGTGGGAAAACCACTCTGGTTTTCCTATAAACCCCCCGTCTATTCAAGGATTTTAAAATGATATGCATATCTAAACCTTCCCCGGGATTAGTATACTCTAAATACAATGTTTGGTTGAGATCCATCCAGCCGTTTCGACGTGATGGTGGAAAAAACCATTCTGATTTTCCTATAAACCCCCCATATATTCAAATATTTTAAAATGATATGCATATGGAAAACTTCCCCGCGATGAGTATCCTCTAAATATGAAGTTTGGTTGAGATCTATCCAGCCGTTTCGACGTGATGGTGGAAAAACCATTCTGGTTTTCCTATAAACCCCCTGTCTATTCAAGGATTTTAAAATGATATGCATATCAAAACCTTCTCCGGGATGAGTATACCCTAAATATGAAGTTTGGTTGAGATCTATCCAGCCGTTTCGACGTGATGGTGGAACAGACAAACAGACAGACAAACAGAAACAATTTTATTTATATAGATTTTTACACTCGTTCTTCACCCCCTTTCCATCCCCGCCCAAAGGAGTCCTATGAGTGCCTTACACAACAGTATATTTTTTTCCCAGATATTAAGTCTTATTTGTACCTATTTTGGTTGACAGCTATGCCCAAACGTACATGCATAATCTCACTGCTCTAGAATCCTGGAGCTGACGTTGCCATGGTTACGGCAGTTCATTTCTTTATCCGATTCCTAGAGCAGGGGTAGTGTGGTGCCAATATCTCCGTAACGGTTGGTTTTAGGGCCTTAAAACATGGTTTTCGGGCCCGTAGGGCTTACCGAGTTTTGTTCTTTGCGTCAAGAGGATTAAATTGAGCTTTGTCTCGTCCTTATACGACAAATTCGATATTTTGCCTATAATAGTATAAGAGAAAATGGAGGAAAACCGTTTTTCCTATAAAACCCCCGTCTTTTCAAAGATTTTAAAATGATATGCATATCGAAACCTTCCCCGGGGTCAGTATACTCTAAATATGAAGTTTGGTTGAGATCTATCCAGCCGTTTCGACGTGATGGTGGAACAGACAAACAGACAGACAAACAGACAAACAGAAACAATTTTATTTATATAGATTTGTTTTGGGTAATGTCAGTATATAGTACTGCACAACTTACTAAACGTTAAAAAAGTGTTGTCGCTTCCTCCTAGAAAATAAGAGAGCTGGTGGGTCTAGAATAATAATGTACGATAGAAAGTTTAATGAACACGCCAATTTCGTTAATAACCTTTGAATAAAAGAACAAAATTAATTGAAAAAATTAGACTCATACCTTCTCTTAAAAACATAGTCAAGGAATCGAAAATAACAGTACGATATTTTCACGACTCGTTGTACAGAGATCTGCCTTGGTTATATAGTTGTGCGTTAATGAATAAACTGTATTGTTGACCATTTGTTCTATTTTCCTCAGAAAAGACGCTTGGAATAAAGACTGTATGGAGTATTTATATAGTTTCAGAGTTTATAAGAAACGCTATGAGGTGTCTCAAGCAATCATCAACGCTGTTGCCGATATGATTCAGTTCGGAAGGTCCAAAACAGAGTACCATTTACGGAAAGAAATTTATGCTGGTAGGCTGGTTGAAGTTTTGTCCTCTATCTACACAGATATACATGAATTCTTCAGGGAAATGAAAGATAACGCTGAAGAATGGTACTATGGAACGAGATTTCAAGCTAAGTGTTACTATATTACCCTGCAAGACTTTGATTTCTAGATCCTACTAAATTTAGTTGCTGAAGTGCTGTCTCAATCTGATGTTGTGTATGGAAATGTGAGATATTGTCTTCTGTTCCAAGTAGATCCAGCAGTTTAAAGCGTTGTTGCAGACGACCAGAAATAAATTTGAAAACATGTGCTTAAAATTGCAAGACAATGAAGGGAGAAAACGTTAATCTCAAAAGCACCAGATTTTATAGGAACGAAGAAATCATCGTACCTCCGATTGTATTTGGAAATAATTAACATCATGTCCGTGCAACTATCAGAGAGAATGTCCTTCAGTTAATTGCGGTGCAAGCAACAATACACTCAATCAATCAATCAATCAATCAATCAATCAATCAATCAATCAATCAATCAATCAATACAGATCTGCATTTAGGGCAGTCGCCCAGGTGGCAGACTCCCTATCTGTTGCTTTCCTAGCCTTTTCCTAAATGATTTCAAAGAAATAGGAAATTTATTGAACATCTCGCTTGGTAAGTTATTCCAATCCCTAACTCCCCTTCCTATAAATGAATATTTGCCCCAGTTTGTCCTCTTGAATTCCAACTTTATCTTCATATTGTGATCTTTCCTACTTTTATAAACGCCATTCAAACTTATTCGTTTACTAATGTTATTCCACGCCATCTCTCCGCTGACAGCTCGGAACATACCACTTAGTCTAACAGCTCTTCTTCTTTCTCTCAATTCTTCCCCACCCAAACATTGCAACATTTTTGCAACGCTAATCTTTTGTCAGAAATCACTCTCAAGGAGTAGTGTGGTAACACTTTTCAAATCGTCACGCGTCGCCACTGCCTGGATGTTAATATAAAGAATGATCTTCATTGGAGTAATCACATTAACGATGTTGTAATAAAGGAAGGTTACAGATCTCTTCACATGGTTATAATGGTATTTAATGGTTGTAGTAAAGATCTAAAGGAGATTGCTTATAGGTCTCTGGTAAGTGCCCAATTAGAGTATGGTTCAAATGTATTGGAGTCACAAAATTATTGCTTTATAAGATAACTGGAAGGGATTCAAGGAAAAACAGAACGATTTGCTCTTGATGATTTCTGTCAAAAGAGTAGTTACGAAAATGTTGAAAGCATTGGGCTGGGAAGACTAGGGTGTAAGGAGACGTGCTGCTCAATTAAGTGGTATTTTTCGAACTGTCAATGGTGAGATAGTGTGGAATTACATTAGTAGATGTATATGCTTGAGTGGAGCTTTTAAATGTAGGAAAGTTCATAATATGAAGATAAATTTGGAATTCAAAATGTCAAATTTGGGCAATATATTTATTTTATAGGACGCTGAGAAAGGGATTGAAATAAATTATCAAGAGAAAGATTCAACATACTTCCAATTTCTTTGAATACATTGCAGAAAATTCTAAGTATACAAGTGATAGGATATACGACACCTGGGTGACAGCTCTAAATGCAAATCTCTGATATTTGATTGATTGATTGATTGATTGATTGATTGATTGATTGATTGATTGATTGATTGATTGATTGATTGATTGATTGATTGATTGATTGATTGATTGATTGATTGATTGATTGATTGATTTCGGCTTCCTCATTGTTTCCAGATACTTGAAAGCTTCTCCTGGGAACATGAACTTTCCTCTTAGGTACCTTACAAGGGAGAAACAGCACGTTAAAATTAAATTCGTTACTTGTTCTAAGAGTAGTGCCTCCGTGGCTCAGACGGCAGCGCGTCGGCCTCTCACCGCTGGATACCGTGGTTCAAATCCCGGTCACTCCATATGAGATTTGTGCTGGACAAAGCGGAGGCGGGCAGGTTTTCCTCCAGGTACTCCGGTTCTCCCTGTCATCTTTCATTCCAGCAACACTCTCTATTATCATTTCATTGCATCTATCAGTCATTAATAATCACCTTGGGAGCCTATATATGTTTCATTAATTACATTCCTGACCCGGTCTAAGACTGGAAAACAGGATTAATTAAAAAAATATACGCATTGCCCCAAAGTCGTACACGTAGGAAAGTGAAATATAAATATGATTAACTGGGACACTGGCCTCAGATTAAATTCAGCTTTGTCTTAGATAGTATAAATGATATTATCCGAGCAGCAAGCACAACATAAGTCATTCTCTTTCAATGGAAATAATAAATGTTAATAAGCAAACTTACCTGCAAACAATGTGAGAATGCTGTGCAGCATAATGTGGCCCTGTCGGGTGGTAAAATAAATAAAAAATGTGCTCATTCTTGTAGACTGTTTGTTCATCTGAAGATTGTAGTAACTCGTGGAATGGTGTTCTTCGACATACAAGAGAAAGAACTTATTCACTGACATATTTTACATTCAGTAATTTATCTAATTTGGAGATTATCCTCCAACAACTTATATATTAGGAATTTTGTAATACATATCAGTAAGGTAATGTAATTGAGAGTAATAACATAATTTCCTATCACTTTACTACTTGTTAAAATGCACTATAGTTCCGTCTTTATGAGTTTCGACTTGACTGTGAACCGGAATTAAGACTGTGGTGCCAAACTGCTACGGATACAAACAGCTGATTTACGATACACAACACGAACGGAAATGTATATACTGGAATATTCCATAATCAATTGTTCTTTGTAGCAACATACATAATTCATGTAAGATGAACAACAATACACGACACATTAAGATAAGACTACAAGATAAACATATTTCAATGTTCTAAAAGATTAAACGTGAGGAAATTAAATTAAATTTCTACTCACCATGTAGAAGAGCTCGCGTTGTTGTTAGATTCAATTTCGCCTAAGGAAGGAGATAGTCCTACAAAGGGAATACACCACTCATTCCGAGTCGCTATCGGCATTGTCATCGTCTGTTGAGGTTTCACTCTCACCTGACCCTAAAGAGATAATAAAACCTTCAACATAATCGTCTGTGAGCCTTTCTTTCTCCCAAGCTTTAATCATCTCGGATTTCGTGTGTCTCACAACGTTGCTCCAGTCCTCCGTACTTATACGGCCTACGGTTTCGAAAATGTCTTTCAACTCCCGAAATTGTGAAGAGTCAGTTATTCTCAGCTACATAATCCTTTACTTGGGCCCAAATCGGTTCCATGACGTTAATATGGCAATTGCAAACAATTTCCCGGACCTGGCTCCTTAGTGGAGTACCGCGTCCGAACGGCTTTCTTCTCTTGAGTGCTTCATCCTTAGACGTAGGCGTCGACGTGACAGAATATGAAATTCACATACGGGACTAAGATTAACCTATAATATAACTACCGAAGGAAATATTAACGTAAGCTACTATATAAACTAGATCACTGTTGTACATTCCTACACACTATTCACTCTAATACAACGGGCTATACTATTAAAATACTAAACAATAAATTTATAAACCCTACACTACGAAATATGAACGAACAGCCTAACGCAAAAACACACAAAGACCGCCAAAGGAACTGAGCACAATACAACACACAGCTGATAGCACGTGGTTACAGTAAACAACAGATTGACAAGACTGCTAACAGGAACTGGAATTTAACGCGCTCTATCGGAGCGATCGGCTGCCTATGATGGGCAGTTGATTAATTCACTTACACTACGCCAAAAGGCAGCGCTCAAACGTCAAGTCGAAACTCATAATAACTGAACTCTAGATTTTTGTAACATTATTTATTCATTTTATGTGATGCTAAAATACTACTACACATACAGTGGATCCATCTACTTTTTAATATGATATACAATAATATCCAGATATCATACATCTTATCATTCACAAAACCTTCCATTTGCCATGTTAGTATTGCGATCCAAGCATTGTATGTACTGGGAAGTGAAAATGAACTAGCAACAGAGATACTGTTGTTCGTGCCTGGGCACGATACTCCCGCTTGTTTTACTGAACTGGCGAGCTAATGGCAACAATCGGTATAGTTTGTATTCCCAGGAACAAACATTTGCTTAATCACCAGAGTGTATCTAATCATGGAGCTCTGTTACTTTTACATTAGCTTTCGTTTACCTAAATCTGGTGTGAGACTAGACTTCCGAACCAAAACTAGCGTACATTCCTATAGCCAATCCCCTTTAATTATTATTGTCGTATTTTTTGACGGGCGTGGTTATATCGTAGTATTGTGGCGATGCGGTAATTATTGTTGGGGGAATACAACGAGGTTATCACCTCCAATTAGTTTCAATCAAATGATCAGCGGGAACGTCTCGAGAAATGAAGGTATCGGCTGATGAATAAGGTTAGGATGAATGTGAAATATATGAGAGATCGTATTTTCTATTATGATTACGACCGACGGTTGGAAGAGAACACTAAACGTTCAAGGGAGGTCACAGCATGGTATGGTTCATTAAATTACAGGACACTAAATAGTTTCACTCTTTTTAGCTTAAAACTATTGTTTCCGACATCGTACACTGACCCAAGCACCTATTTCCCAACTTTAACAGTGGTAATCTTTGCGTAACGTAACTGTTGAGAAAGCGGAAAACATTCAGCTGGTTATGTAACTGTTCTACCCCTCATCAAAACACCTGGGGAGATGAAAGTTGTTATCTTGGGACACATGAATATCAAATAAACAATTTGTGACTTGCCCGAAAATTGCCACGCAAATAGAAACAATTAACATTCCATGGTTTCCCATTTCTGTATGTGATGTTTGGGCGCCAGGGTTACAGTTTTTAAAACTGTAAACCAAAATTTATATTTACTAGCATAGAGACTTATACATAAGGGGTAGGATTTTAAATAATTAACCATTAAGTATCGCTTAAGAAAGAAAATTAACGCAATAAAAAATACAAATGTATTTATTATACAAAAAAGATGAGATGAATCGGAAAAGTTCCTTAAAGCGTGGAGGAATTTATAATTTACTTTACTGAATTTACTATTGCTTGCTTTATCTAATTGAAGCTCACCAATTGCAGCTTCCGTTGAAGTCATCTTGTTTCCGTGGTTACTCGTTCTCTTCTTCTCGATGTAGAATTTGCTCCATGGACATCCTTCCTTCCTTCTCTGATATGGTACGGGCTATCTGGACTAGCACTCCCTACTTGCCTAGTCTTTAAATTAGACATTCGCCCTATACTTGTAAAAACTGATCAGCCTCTGGATCACAAGATAGCGGGTTCAAACCCGGCAGAGGTAGTCGGATTTTTGAAGGGCGGAAAAAAGTCCATTCGACACTCCATGTCGTACGATGTCGGCATGTAAAAGATCTATGGTGATACATTTGGTGTTTACCCGACAAAATTCATTAAATCTCAGCCTTAGACGCCCAAGAGAGATCCAGTTTATTCTGTCTGCCATCTAGTGGGCCTAGAGTAAAACGGAACGTCGAAATTGACGAGCAGACAGCCAGATGGCGTCAAATTGAAATGTCTGCACACGGTAGCTGAGGCCATACGATTATTATTATTATTTAGCGTTGATCGTATGAGGAGAAAATTCAGAGATATGAATTTTTCCATATTAGTAGAAATCTCAATCCAACTGAGCTATACAATTTATACGGTACAGACTTGTACCAAATTCCGTAGACTTGAACTAAACATAGTTCTTCGTCCAGAAGATTTACTGAAAATAACACAAGCCGTAAGCTTGTTTCGTCTCATGCAGATCCGATAACATTACCGCACCTAAGTACTGTATCGAAGCGACAACATATTGTACAAAAATAACTATGTCGCGGAGCGACCACACACTGTTTCAAAAATCAAATAACGTCGTTCAAAGCAGATGTTCACAGTAGAAGTAGTAGTGATGGAGTATCCGTAAGTATCTCGCTCCGCACTTGATAATATCACCGAGCTCCCCCACTCTAGGTAACAGCTTAATCTCAGATCTCTATATAACGAAACATCTGATTCGTAGATCGCATTATCATCTCCCCTTCTCTTCTTTCTTGTCGAGTCCAGTAGGCGTGGTGATGATGTACTCTGACCAGCTTGCAAGCCTCGCGCGCGGGTCGCTGTTTACTGCCTTCGCCAAACCCATGAGTCACGCAAAATCCCAACTTTAAGAATAACTTTCCGTATACACAAATATGATATGAAATGAAAACAACTATGTCTCAACATATTGACCGTATTTACAACATAATGAATTCCTATCCTACATAATATAATAACTTAAATAATAAAACGGTGTTATATATAAAACTAGCAAGATACCCATGCTTCGCTACGGTATTATACTGAAATTTATAATTGAATGCTTATTGTTTTAGGTATATAACCCGCTGAAATTCGCGATCAGACTCGTTTTCCGCGAGATTCCGCCAAAATTCGCGATCTGACAGATTACGGCAACGTTCCTCCCATTTTCCAATCTCTTCTCCAGCAATCGATTTCGTACTTCCCGGGCTAGGTCCAGGCATTCTACCCGGTTAGTTCGGCCCCAAAATCTTTGCCATCTTTTCCTATAAGCATGTTTAATATGGATCAAATCCTTCAGTAGATCCGGCGTGGTGTCGTCTTGGATGCCTTGGCGGTACTGAACCCGCGGCCGGACTGCATTCTTAGTCATTACCCGTCCAGGACCCGTTTCCAGCGCGGTCCGCACATTTGACGACGGTCCAGAACATTATTATTATTGTTATTATTATTATTATTATTATTATTATTATTATTATTATTATTATTATTATTATTATTATTATTATTATTATTAGTCATTCTGGACCCTACAGCAAGATGCAAGACCGCTACTTGGCGGTAAATTACATCTGCTGCCATTGTCATTTTTGACAATGTGACCAGCACCATTGTCGCGCTTAGGCAAGTGTGCGGGATTTCTGGCGATACGAATGACATACTTCCGTGCATTACTGACCTTATTATAGAGGTGAACAGTCTGACGGTCAATCTCATTCCTATCGTTTATTTCAAATGTGTTTACATTTTTATGTGTATGCCAGGAGAATCTACTGTAATCTAAGAACGTTCAAAACGAACCCCAGGAAAGATTAAAAATGATCGGTTTATGATCAGAATAAGTACATCGAAAATCTACAGCCTGTTTCCAGTCATTCAACAGGGTGAGGAATGGAATGAATAAAGTCCCATCTAGTGGCGACAATAGGAATTATGCCGGCTGCCGAAGTACTCCTCTGGGGCAATGATCGATGAATGACAAAGGAAATGAAATATTGGACGGTGTTGCTGGAATGAATGATGACAGGGAAAACCGGAGTATCCGGAGAAAACCCTGTCTCGCCTCCGTTTTGTCCAGCACGAATGTCACATGGAGTGACCGGGATTTGAACCACGGAACCCAGCTGTGAGAGGCCGGCGCGCCGCCACCTGATCAACGGAGGCTCCCTATAAGGATATTATGAACAGTAAAATCAATTGGTCTCACCTTCTTTTACACCCCACCGCCGTTAAGTTTATTTACCCCCCCCCCCCAAAAAAAAGAAAATTAAAGGAAGGCGTATTTCTTTATGTTTAAGGGAGATTCCAAACACCAATGTTCACGTCTATTACCATCAGTTTGGAGATATAAGTATTCCCACAAAAATAATTCACTTTTTTCACTTCTTTTCACACTCCTCCCCCCTAAGTGAATTTTCCGGCAAAAAATACTTGTTTCTTTAATAGTAAGGAATCTTCTAAATACCAATTATCACAACTCTAACTTATTCAGTTTTTGATTTATGTGTCCTCATGAAAGGAATTCGACTCCTTTTCACTCCCGTCCCCCAAGATGCCCCCCCCCCATAACGCGTTTTTCTTTGTTTTTAAAGGAGATCCAAATACCAATTTTCACGTCTGTAACAACATTAGTTTTTATTAGATGTATGCATTCTCATACAATTAAGTCAATTAATTTTTCAATTCTTTAACTCCCCCCCCCCCCTTTTCACTGGATTTTCCGAGAATACGTATTTCTTTACTTTTAAAGCAGATTCCAAATATCAAATTTCACGTATGTAACGTCTTCATTTTTGAGATATCAGTAGCCTAAAAAAAGAATTCAACACCATTTTCAGTCAGTTTTACCGCCCCCCCTCCACCCAAGTGGTAATTCCGTAAAATAAAAATACACGCTTCTTTATTTTTAAGAGATAAAAAGTACTATTTTTCACTTCTGTAACTTGTTAAGTTTTTTGAGATATACTGTAGAAATTCTCATTATGAAATTTTACCCCTTTTTAGAACTCATTAAGTGGAGTTTCCAAAAGCAAATCACCTATGTTTCTTTACATTTACAGGAGATTCCAAATACTCACTTTTTACGTCTGTAATATTTTACGTTTCTCAGATATTCTGTAGATATAGTCTTTCAAAAAATTCACTCCACTTTGTCACTCCTGTTTAACCGCCAGTAATTGGATTTTCCCAAAACAATAAATACGTGTTTCTTTATTTTTAAAGGAGATCCCGTACACAAATTTTCAATTCTGTAATACCTTCAGTTTCTGAAATATATGTATCCTCATTAAAGGCGTTCAACCCATTATTCATTCTTTTACACCCCTCCTATTGGAATTTACAGAAAACAAAAAAAGATACGTGTTCATTTATTTTTAAAGGAGATTCTAAATACCAATTTTTACATCTGAAAACTTCTAAAGTTTTAAGATGTAGGCACACTCATTTTTAAAATTCACCCCCCCCTTTTCACCCCCCATTATTTGGATTATCCAAAAACGAAAAAATACTTATTTCTCTATTTTTAACGTAGATCCCAAATACCAATTTTCAGGTCTGTAATATCTTCAGGTTCTGAAATATAAGTAGCCTCATTAAAGGCATTCAACCCCTTTTCCATCGTTGCTATTGGGATTTTCCGAAAACAAAAAATACGTGTTTCTTTATTTTTAAAGGAGATTCTAAATACAAATGTTTACATCTATACACTTTAAAAGTTTTGAGATATAGATACACTCATTTTAAAAATTCACCCCATTTTCACCTCCATTAATTGGATTTTCCAAAAACAAAAAATACGCCTTTCTTTATTTTTAAAGTAGATCCCAAATACCAATTTTTAGGTCTGTAATATCTTCAGTTTCTGCGATATAAGTACCGGTATCCTGATTAAAGGCATTCAACCCTTTTTTCACCCTTTTTCACCCCTCCTATTGGGATTTTCCGAAAACAAAAAAATACGTGTTTCCTTATTTTTAAAAAAGATTCTAAATACCAATTTTTACATCTGTAAACTTTTAAAGTTTTGAGATATAGATACACTCATTTTAAAATTTCATCCCCCTTTTCACCGCCTTAACGACGGAATATCCAAAAATCCTCTCTTAGCGAGCACCTACATCTTAACATGAATATATCCCCAAAATTTCATTTCTTTATGTCCAGTAGTTTTGGCTCGGCGATGATGAATCAGTCAGTCAGTCAGGACAAGTTATTATATATATATACTAGCAAGATACCCGTGCTTCGCTACGGTATTATACTGAAATTTATAATTGAATGCTAATTGTTTTAGATATATAATCCGCCGAAATTCGCGATCTGACTCGTTTTATGCGAGAATCCGCCAAAATTCGCGATCTGACTCGTTTTCTAATAGATTACGGTATGTTTCCTCACATTTTTCAATCTTTCTTTCCAGCAATCGATTTCGTACTTCCCAGGCTAGGTCCAGATATTCCACCCCATCAGTTGGGTCCCTAAATCTTTGCCATCTTTTCCTATAAGCGTTTTTAATATGGATCAAATCCTTCAGGAGATCCGGCGTGGTGTCGTCTTAGGTGCCTTGGCGGTACTGAACCCGCGGCCGGACTGCATTCTTAGTCATTACCCGTCCAGGACCCGTTTCCAGGGGGGTCCGCACATTTGACAACGGTCCAGAACGTTATTATTATTATTATTATTATTATTATTATTATTATTATTATTATTATTATTATTATTATTATTATTATTATTATTAAAAGATGTTCTGAACCCCACAGCAAGATGCAAGATCGCTACTTGGCGGTAAATTACATCTGCTGCCAGTGTCATTGTTACAATGTGACCAGCACCATCGTCGCGCGTAGGCAAGTGTGCGGGATTTCTGGCGATACCAATGACATACTTCCGTGCATTGTTGACCTTATTATAGAGGTGAACAATTTGACGGTCCATCTCATTCCTATCGTTTGTTTCAAATGTGTTTAAATTTTTATTTACATGCCAGGAGAATCTACTGTAATCTAAGAACGTTCTTCGAAGAAAAAGATGGCTGTTGAAAACGAACCCAGGAAAGATTAAAAATGATCGGTTTATGATCAGAATAAGTACATCGAAATTATAGCCTGTTTCCAGTCATTCGACAGGGTCAGGAATGGAATGAATAAAGCCCCATCTAGCGGCGACAATAGGAATTGTGCCGGCTGCCGAAGCACACCTCTGGGGCAATGATAGTTGAATGACAAATGAAATGAAATATTGGACAGCGTTGCTGGAATGAATGATGACAGAGAAAATCGAAGTATCCGGAGAAAAACCTGTCCCGCCTCCGTTTTGTCCAGCACGAATGTCACATGGAGTGACCGGGATTTGAACCACGGAACCCAGCTGCGAGAGGCCGGCGCGCTGCCGCCTGAGCAACGGAGGCTCCTTAAGTACATTATGAACAGTAAAATCAATTGATCACACCTCCTTTTACACCCCACCGCCGTTAAGTTTATTTACACCCCCCCCCCCAAAAGAAAAATAGAAGACGTGTTTATTTATGTTTAAAGGATATTCCAAACACCAATGTTCACATCTGTTACATTCAGTTTTGAGATATAAGTATCCCCATAAAAATAATTCACTTTATTTTCACTTCCTTTCACACTCCCCTCCCCCCCACACCCCGTAAGTGAATTTTCCGGCAAAATATACTTGTTTCCTTAATAGTAAAGGATCTTCTAAATAATAATTATCACGACTCTAACTTCTTCAGTTTTTGATTTATGTGTCTTCATGAAAGAAATTCAACTCTTTTTCACTCCCGCCCCCAAAACGCGTTTTTCTTTGTTTAAGGAGATTCAAATACCAATTTTCACGTCCGTAACAACATTAGTTTCTATTAGATGTACGTATTCTCATACAATTAATTCAATTAATTTTTCAGTTCTTTCACCCCCCCCCCCCCTTCATTGGATTTTCCGAGAATACGTGTTTCTTTACTTTTAAAGCAGATTCCAAATGTTTAATTTCACGTCTGTAATATCTTCATTTTTGAGATATCAGTAGCCTAATTAAAAGAATTCAACACCATTTTCAGTCACTTTTACCCCCCCCCTTCCACCCAAGTGGTATTTCCGAAAGCTGAAAATACACGTTTCTTTATTTTTAATAGAGATAAAAATACCATTTTTCACTTCTGTAACATGTTAAGTTTTTGAGATATACTGTAGAAATTCGCTTTTTAAAATGTCACCCCTTTTTATTTCCCCTTAAGTGGAGTTTCCAAAAACAAATCACCTATCTTTCTTTACATTTACAGGAGATTCCAAATACCCACTTTTTACGTCTGTAACATTTTACGTTTCTCAGATATTCTGTAGATATAGTCTTTCAAAAAATTCACCCCAGTTTGTCACTCCTGTTTAACCGCCATTAATTGGATTTTCCAAAAACAAAAAAGTACGTGTTTCCTTATTTTTAAAGGAGCTCCCATATACAGATTTTCAGTTCTGTAATATTTTCAGTTTCTGAGATATATGTATCCTCATTAAAGGCATTCATCCCATTATTCACCCATTTACACCCCTCCTATTGGGATTTAAAGAAAGCAAAAATACGTGTTCTTGTATTTTTAAAGAAGATTCTAAATACCACTTTTAACATCTGTAAACTTTTAAAGTTTTAAGATGTAGACACACTCATTTTAAAAATTCACCCCCCTTTTCACCCTCCATTATTTGGATTTTCCAAAATCAAAAAAATACCTGTTTCTTTATTTTTAAAGTAAATCCCAAATACCAATTTTCAGGTCTGTAATATCTTCAGGTTCTGAAATATAAGTAGCCTCATTAAAGGCATTCAACCGCTTTTTCACCCTTTTCCATCCTTCCAATTGGGATTTTCCGAAAACAAAAAAATACGTGTTTCTTTATTTTTAAAGGAGATTCTAAATGCCAATTTTTACATCTTTAAACTTTAAAAGTTTTGAGATATAGATAGACTCATTTTAAAAATTCACCCCGTTTTCACACCCCCCATTAATTGGATTTTCCAAAAACAAAAAATATGTATTTCTTTTTAAAGGAGATCCTAAACACCAATTTTCAGGTCTGTAATATCTTCAGTTTCTGAGATATAAGTATCCTCATTAAAGTCATTCAACAACGTTTTCACCCCTTTTCACCCCTCCTATTGGGATTTTCCGAAAACAAAAAAATACGTGTTTCTTTGTTTTTAATGAAGATTCTAAGTACCAATTTTTACATCTGTAAACTTTAAAAGTTTTGAGATATAGATGCACCCATTTTAAAAATTCACCCCCTTTTCACCCTCCCATTAATTGGATTTCCCCAAAACAAAAAAATACGTGCTTCTTTATTTTTAAAAGAGATCAAAAGTACCAATTTTCATGTCTGTAATATCTTCAGTTTCTGAGATATAAGTACCGGTATCCCGATTAAAGGCACTCAACCACTTTTTCACCCTTTTTCGCCCCTCCTATTGGGATTGTCTCAAAACACAAAAATACGTGTTTCCTTATTTTTAAAGAAGATTCTAAATACCAATTTTCACATCTGTAAACTTTTAAAGTTTTGAGATTTAGACACACTCATTTTAAAATTTCACCCCCCTTTTCACCCCCTTAGCGACGGAATATCCAAAAATCCTCACTTAGCGAGCACCTACATCTTAATATGAATATATCTCCAAAATTTCATTTCTTTATGTCCAGTAGTTTTGGCTCGGCGATGATGAATCAGTCAGTCAGTCAGGACAAGCTACTTTATATATATAGATACTAGCAAGATACCCGTGCTTCGCTACGGTATTATACTGAAATTTATAATTGAATGCTTATTGTTTTAGATATATAATCCGCCGAAATTCGCGATCTGACCCGTTTTCTGCGAGAATCCGCCAAAATTCGCGATCTGACTCGTTTTCTAATAGATTACGGCAAGTTTCCTCCCATTTTTCAATCTTTCTTTCCAGCAAACGATTTCGTACTTCCCGGGCTAGGTCCAGGTATTCCACCCAGTTAGTTGGGTCCCTAAATCTTTGCCATCTTTTCCTATAAGCATTTTTAATATGGATCAAATCCTTCAGGGGATCTGTCGTGGTGTCGTCTTGGGTGCCTTGGCGGTAGCCTACTGAACCCGCGGCCGAACTGCATTCTTAGTCATTAGCCGTCCAGGACCCGTTTCCAGCGTGGTCCGCACATGTGACGACGGTCCAGAACATTATTATTATTATTATTATTATTATTATTATTATTATTGTTATTATTATTATTATTATTATCATTATTATTATTATATGTTCTGGACCCCACAGCAATATGCAAGACCGCTACTTGGCGGTAAATTACATCTGCTGCCATTGTCATTGTTGACAATGTGACCAGCACCATTGTCGCGCGTAGGCAAGTGTGCGGGATTTCTATCGATACGAATGACATACCTCCGTGTATTAGTGACCTTATTATAGAGGTGAACAATTTGACGGTCAATATCATTCCTATCGTTTATTTCAAATGTGTTTAAATTTTTATTTATATGCCAGGAGAATCTACTCTAATCTAAGAACGTTCTCCGAAGGAAAAGATGGCTGTTGAAAAAGAACCCAGGAAAGATTAAAAATGATCGGTTTATGATCAGAATAAGTACATCGAAAGTCAACAGCCTGTTTCCTATCATTCGACAGGATCAGGGATGGAATGAATAAAGCCCCATCTAGCGGCGACAATATGAATTGTGCCGGCTGCCGAAGCTCCCCTCTGGGGCAATGATCGATGAGTGACAAATGAAATGAAATATTGGACAGTGTTGCTGGAATGAATGATGACAGGGAAAGCCGGAGTATCCGGAGAAAAACCTGTCCCGCCGCCATTTTGTCCAGCACGAATGTCACATGGAGTGACCGGGATTTGAAACACGGAACCCAGCTGTGAGAGGCCGGCGCTCTGCCGCCTGAGCAACGGAGGCTCCTTATAAGTACATTATGAACAGTAAAATCAATTGGTCACACCGCCTTTTACACCCCACCGCCGTTAAGTTTATTTACCCCCACCCCCCAAAAAAATTAAAAGAAGGTGTGTTTCTTTATGTTTAAAGGAGATTCCAAATACCAATGTTCACGTTTATTACCTTCAGTTTTGAGATATAAGTATCCCCTTAAAAATAATTCACTTTTTTAACTTCCTTTCACACTTCCCCCCCCCCCCCCCTCACAAAGTGATATTAAGGCAAAAAATACTTGTTCCTTTAATAGTAAAGGATCTTCTAAATACCAATTATCACCACTCTAACCTCTTTAGTTTTTGATTTATGTGTCCTCATGAAAGGAATTCAGCTCCTTTCCACTCCCGCCCCCCCCCCCCCAAGATTGTTTCCCCCCAAAAAACGCGCTTTTCTTTGTTTTTAAAAGAGATCAAAATACCAATTTTCACGTCTGTAACAACTTTAGTTTTTATTAGATGTATGTATTCTCATACAATTAAGTCAATTAATTTTTTCAAACCTTTAACCCCCAAACCCCCTTTTCCGAGAATAGACCCTACGTGTTTGTTTACGTTTAAAGCAGATTGCAAAAATCAAATTTCACGTGTGTAACATCTTCATTTTTGAGATATCAGTAGCCTAATTAAAAGAATTCAACACCATTTTCAGTCACTTTTACCCCCCCCCCACTTCCCAAGTGGTATTTCCGAAAACTAAAAATACACGTTTCTTTATTTTTAATAGAATTAAAAAATTACCATTTTTCACTTCTGTAACATGTTAAGTTTTTTGAGATATACTGTATAAATTCTCATTTTAAAATTTCACCCCTTTTTAGTTCCCCTTAAGTGGAGTTTCCAAAGACATATCACCTATGTTTCTTTACACTTAGAGGAGATTCCAAATACCCACTTTTTACGTCTGTAACATTTTACGCTTCCCAGATATTCTGTAGATATAGTCTTTCAAAATATTCACCCCAATTTGCCACTCCTGTTTAACCGCCATGAATTGAATTTTCCAAAATCAAAAATATACGTGTTTCTTTATTTTTAAAGGAGATCCCGTTTACAAATTTTCAGTTCTGTAATATCTTCAGTTTCTGAGATATATGTATCCTCATTAAAGGCATTCAACCCATTATTCACCCTTTTACACCCCTCCTATTGGGATTTAGAAAAAACAAAGAAATACGTGTTTCTTTATTTTTAAAGGAGATTCTAAATACCAAATTTTACATATATAAACTTTAAAAGTTTTGAGATATAGATACACTCATTTTAAAAATTTCATCCCCCATTTCACCCCCCCCCCCCCCCATTATTTGGATTTTCCCAAAACGACAAAATACCTGTTTCTTTATTTTTAAAGTAGATCCCAAATACCAATTTTCAGGCCTGTAATATATTAAGTTTCTAAGATATAAGTATTCTCTTTAAAGGCATTCAACCCAATTTTCACCCCCTTTTCACCCCTCCTATTGGGATTTTCCGAAAACAAAAAACTACGTGTTCCTTGATTTATAATGAAGATTCAAAATACCAATTTTTACATCTCTAAACTTTAAATCTTTTGAGATATAGATGCACTCATTCTAAAAATTCACCCCCCTTTTCACCCTCGCAATAATTGGATTTTCCAAAATCAAAAAATATGTGTTACTTTATTTTTGAAAGCGATCAAAGGTACCAATTTTGAGGTCTGTAATATCTTCAGTTTCTGAGATATAAGTATTCTCTTTAAAGGCATTCAACCCATTTTTCACCCCTTTTTACCCCTCCTATTGGGATTTTCTGAAAACAAAAAAGTACGTGTTCCTTTATTTTTAATGAAGATTCTAAATACCAATTTTTACATCTCTAAACTTTAAAACTTTTGAGATATAGATGCACTCATTTTAAAAATTCACCCCCCTTCACCCTCGCATTAATTGGATTTTCCAAAAACAAAAATATACGTGTTTCTTTATTTTTGACAGCGATCGAAAGTACCAATTTTGAGGTCTGTAATATCTTCAGTTTCTGAGATATAAGTAGCAGTATCCTGCTTAAAGGCATTCAACCCATTTTTCACCCTTTTTCACCCCTCCTATTGGGATTGTCTGAAAACAAAAAAATACGTGTTTCCTTATTTTTAAAGAAGATTCTAAACACCAATTTTCACATCTGCAAACTTTTAAAGTTTTGAGATATAGACACACTCATTTTAAAATTTCACCCCCCCTTTTCACCCCCTTAGCGACGGAATATCCAAAAATCCTCTCTTAGCGAGCACCTGCATTATAATATGAATATATCCCCAAAATTTCATTTCTTTATGTCCAGTAGTTTTGGCTCGGCGATGATGAATCAGTCAGTCAGTCAGTCAGTCAGTCAGGACAAGCTACTTTATATATATAGATATATATAGATATGATTCCAAAAACCTTATTTACAAATGCTTGACGTAGAATAAATATGTTATTACGAATAATTGCCGATGGCGGATAAACTTGATATCAAATGATATCGCGTAAAATGATATTATATTAAATTAGTAGGGCTGGAGAAGCCTGGACGGTTACAGTTAGGCAAACATTTCTTGATGGTTGTGGTTGTGATTATTGTTTTAGAGGGAAATACAATTTGGCAACCATGCTTTCTTATCACTAATCGCAGGAAGGATAGGAAATGGCTTCGAATGAACGTAATTTTTTTAAAAAATCTTGGCTTCACAAACCTAATGCCCTCTAGATTGGAAGAGTACAAGAGTTGACCAAACGTGGTCGGAAATTTTGGACGAAAGGGAGAATACAAGTACAAAAATATAGAAGAAAATCTGGGTTAGCCAGGGGTACCAAGGTTGCCAACACACAGTCCATAAATGGAAGCCCGTAGGGGTTGCCCTTTTCAGTCCTTCTGCCAGGCAGACGTTGTCTTGGATGTATCAGTGGCCAAATCCTGTATTCTACCACCAACAAGCATTATGTCAATAATATTATTGTATGAAAGAATAAAAACCTACCCAGCTGTAACCGAATGATTACTCCAGTGAATATGACAAATTCTGGAACAATAAAACCTTTCGGTACCAGTAAGAGAAACGAATCAACACGAGAAGTGACTTGTACTGGAACGAAAATGATCTTGAAATTGGAATCTTCATCCGTGTTGAACCGTGCCGTTGTTCTATACAAATTATGTGCAGGATGCCAACGTTTCGAGTACAATCAATCAATCAATCAATCGATCAATCAATCAATCAATCAATCAATCAATCAATCAATCAATCAATCAATCAATCAATCAATCAATCAATCAATCAATCAATCAATCAATCAATCAATCAATCAATCAATCTGCATTTTGGGCAGTCCATTTACTCGATTTTGTATGAGGGTGAAGTTAACACATCTGATTGGGTAGGATTGCAACAGATATCTTGACAGGGAGTAGTGTAAACGTTGGCAACCTGTGCATAATGTACTTAGAACATCGAAGTGATTCAACTCGTTTGAAGAATCTCGTGGTAGTTCAAAAGTCCGTACAGACAACAACAAGAAGTATGAGTCTGCATCATTATGGATCATTCAGCTGAAGAATTTCTTATTGTTAGTCCGATTAAAGACGAAACTATTTCATAACTGGTTATCAATCCACGTGTTTAAAATTATTGATTGATTTCATTACTGATGGATAAGGCAATCGAGTAAACTGTTCAAGGCATATCACGAAACTAGTAGTGTAAACGTAGCACCGTATGACAACGTATTCTATCACAATTCTAGAATTGGAAGTTTTAAACAGCCGCAGATCAACGATTTCGTTGCAGATATAAACACTAGTCTCCAGTTAGTTTGATGTACAAAGGCGCTTCAAAAAATAAGTAACAAAAGTTCGCGTAGAATCTTATGTTTCTGGCAGATATGAGGATACACAGCAGTAGGACACAATCGTATTACTATTCAACATAGTCATTTTTCTCCAAACCACTTATTCCAACGGTACCCGAAGGCATAGATACCAGCATGAAAAAAATCTGCGTCCAGCCCTTGAAACTACCAATACGGCATGCTGAACGGTTGTATCGTCGTTAAATCATTGACTACACAGGAGCATCTTCAACGGTCTGAGTGACTGGTAGCGGATGTACGGAGAATGATCCACATGGCTTGTTTCCTCACCAGGAGAGCGGCAGTGAATAATGCCAGACACTGTAACACACTGGAACGTTTAAGAGTAACAATTCGCTGAAAGCGACCTGGACGAAGTTCAACAGGTGCGTCGTTTAGCTGCACGACAACGCAAGACCACACTCAACCATCAGCACGTGTGAATTGTTAAAGCACATCCGGTGGAAATTACTATACCAGTTTCTCCTACAGATCAGACTTCGTTCCCCATCATTTCCATCCCTTCGACTTGTTGAAGAAGCACCTGTGTGGTAAGCGATTCAATGACGATACGGCCATTCTTGACATGAATTCAGGGACTGGATGCAGATTACTTCCACGCCAGCATCCACACAGTAATTTTAAGTACCGTAGCACAAGTGCTTTTACAAGAATGGTAACTATGCTGAGTAATACTGAGCATAAGTGCCCTGCAACTCTATATGGTTGCATCTGCCCGTAAAGTGAAATGTCTCCCTGTGAGCTCTCGTTACCTTGCTTCTAAAGCTAGTTTGTACCATTCATGGACACCGGAAAGATGCACTTAATTAATCTGTAACAATTCCATGGTATCATAGTAACAGCCCTGGGATGTGTAAGGGCACCACAACTCGTGAGTCGTGCATGGAGTCATCAGGTACTTGGCTGTGTCTCATGTTGCCTCCACTCTGTAAACCTCTTCTCAACGTCGCACAGCAAACAAGTATCAACTTCAAATAAATAAGTCATGCAAACTTACAATAAAGTATTCTGTAAGCACCACAGGTAAACTGGATAATTTAATTATATTAATTCATTCCTTAACTATTTCTTTAAATTAGCTGTAGTCCTAATGTTCTGTACCAATAACTCTCCATTTGGTGACGTGTTCATCAAGGAGAGTGACGCAGTCATACTCTGTTAAACGTCTTCACTGTCTTCAGTTGCCTGAGTGTGATAAACAAGTGACTTACTCTTCTGTCTCTTTAGATATACAGTATTTCTTGTGTTGGATGGACAAGCATTCGTGTCCTTGTTATTCCTCAATTTGTTTTGTTTAATCGCTGTATATTTTACATTTGTGAACATTGGGGTCCCTTCCATTGATTAGCAGATTCCAACTGCAGTGTTTTCCACCACGTCTTGTTGTTTCCAGACGTTGTATTTGGTCGAACTACGAGTAAACTACCCTGGACTTCAGGAGAGAATTAAAAAAACCCGGTTTAACTGGAAGCTTACTGACTTCTTTATTGGTTTGATTGAATTTAGGTGAACAACTTATTATAAATTACCAGTAGAGATTTAGTTGGTACCTGTGGATATTTGAGGCATTTCCTCATTTAGTAGTAGACATGTGCTGCTTAAAGAGAATTTCATCTTGAATCATATCAGATATCAGTAGCCAAAAGAACGTTTACCCAGAAAGAAAAACTCGAAAGATATCATTACAAATTAATTTCAACGTCTATACAAGGTGAAGCTATATACAGCAACTTTCTTGAGTAGCCTACATCCCAAATATTCCCGGGTTCGCTGAAACCACACTGCTTCACATTAAATTTTTGCCAGAGGTTTAAAACCAGAAGCACCTTCTGACCCGATGTGGCATTTCAGATCAAATAATAAACTCAATTATCACCAGGTAACAACCAAAATACGAACCACGGATGGATGGCTGCTAGCTAACCCGAGGTTCTAATATATTACTACCCCGTTCTGAAATAAAATCATCTTCAATTTCATATATTATTGAGGTAAGGGTTATTCTGCCCGAAGGCAGGTCCGAACCTCCGCAGAGGTGTTCCTGAGCCGGAGTTTACGTGCGGTAGGGTGGCCAGTTCCTTTCCGCTCCTCCATTCCCTTACCCCCACCAAGAGCGCGTGGCAACCCATCCAACTCCTGACCACGCCCAATGTTGTTTAACTTCGGAGATCTCACGGGTTCCGATGTTTCAATACGGCTACGGCCGTTGGCTATATTATTGAAATTGTACAATAAACGTTAATCCTGGTGGTGGTGGTAGTATCTGTAGTTTTAAGGGATTAAACTATGTTTCTTCTTGTATTAACCCCGGTTACCTCCCTCTCCACTAGCACTTGCCGTGGTGACACTTTATCAGTAATGAGTGAAGAAATCCAAGAGTCACTTCCAAATAATTAAAAGTTCTTTGACGTTAATCTTCCATTATTTCAACTATACCAGCTCGAAACATGTGATATACACATATTATATTTGCGCGAGTATTAAGTACGTTATCTCCTCAAACTACAATTACTGAAACTAAAATTTTTATATTTCTGACAAACTCTCAAACCCTACCAGGTTTGAAGTTCCTGAATAAATTGATCAATTACAGCCGCAATAGGATTCCTTCCATTCATGAAATTGTAGCAAAAAGGAGACAACAGTTTCGGGTAATGATACACAGTTTGAGTAAATTCATAATGGACTTCGAATTTAACTTCGTTTCAAGACGTGAGAAAGAATACTTAAAAACTGTCGGAAAGTGTCACGAAATTTTACAATACACGAAGTATTGCCCTAGATATCCATATTCCATTTCTCGGGTCAATAACCATACTAATGAACAGGGTTGCCCTCAAGTGCACGCGAGCGTACCTCCATTATATAAGCCAGCGTGGCATGAGTTAGCCATATTGCACACTCCATTCCCCCGCCCCCCCTCCACCTTCAACACTAATTAATCAATCAGATTCACTTATGACATCACTACAACAAAGAGATAGCCCTACAATTAATAACCTGTTGAGGGACCCACTCTATGCGCCGCGCTATGATAAACGTTATCGTGCACTCCCGCTCTCCTGATATAATATATAACAGATGTAATCTTTCGAGAGCCAACACACTATCTGCGTTTTCAAGTGTAGTGTTGCTGGAAACAGCCAGTCTGTTTAAATTACCCTCTAACGTATAAAATCAGGCGTACTCACACGTATACATGAATAGTGGTGTATTGGATGAAGGATCGAAATACACGTAAAAGTGAAGTATGATTTGCAAACAACCACTAATTTATAATGTAGTCCTTGCTTTCAAACCTCGTCTCTGTTTTATGGGATTTGAGCAAGACAAAACGTTTCCCAGCCGAAGCGATGAGTATTTAATAGAATGAACTCGACGGACATAGATAAGACTTGTGTCAGGAAATATGTAGACGAGAGTTCGACTTCTGGAGAAGCAGTGATCGTGACGTTCGTTCAGTTCGTAGCAGAAGTGAGAACGAGGAAGATGCATAGTACCAGCGGTGGTTAGATGTACGACCAACAATTCAACCACACTGAGGTTAAGAAAGGTAGAAGCCTTGTTATCCTGCATAAGCTTTCGTGACAGAGTATTCGTAGGTCGTTTGAATGAATATGAAGCGTTTCAAATTCCTGCATTTTTCACCATACCCATTATATGGTGTAACTAAACTACACCTATTAGTTACAGACATATTTTCTTATTCCAGGACGCTTCAAATGTATCCATATGAAGACTGGAAATCAATAATGGTCTAAGTGCCAAAATGTTGATATTGAGTTATTCAAACTTTTTGTTTTGGTCAAAAAACTTTTGATAAAATACCCGAACCAATTTATTATTTATTGTAAGATTCATATTCCAATTTCATTTTTCTTAAATTATTTTCTCTTATGAATGAAAAGTATTTTTTTTTTATTCAGCAAAATGTAGAACGTGTTAAGTGCCAAATCTTTATAAGCAAAAACGAGCCAAGTTCCAGTGAAACATCTCAAGCTTTTACTATTTTCAACTGTTATTTCAGTAATTCTACAATAATAAATTTGTCCTAATACAATGTCATGTATTCAATTATTTTACCTTATTTTGTTTTACTTTTTTATTTCTTGTTAGAAAATCCCAGTATAGTTTTTCTAAGAATACAGTTTTAATTGATTAATTCTTCGAAGAATGATCGACACTCTTCCTTCATATACGTCAGCATCTGTTGCAAATTCTTATTCTTCTCAGCTGACAAGTAGTTTTGACACGGTTGTGATGGTAAAACCAGTCCTTGATTGTATTAGTGGTAACCCCTTTCCCGAGAACCTTGGAAGTGCGACATGCTTCAAATTATATTATGATGAACCTTCGGTTATTGAAAGTGTATTAGCTGGCTTTTTATTTCATATCGAAGACAGATTCGATCCTAAAAACGTACCACTCGAATCTACAGTATGAACTAATATGACTGAGGCATATTTTCAGTTTATTATTGCTTTTGTTACAGAGTCAACTTAGCCTCAGTGACGCACCTACGAACAATGAACCTCTATCGGGTATGCGCGTCAAAGGAAGTGTAAATCTATATGTCATTTTTCCTTTCCCAGTGAGTCATCACATGTTATTTTATCTCTACTGACATTCTGGACTGTACGGTAAATACAGAGAGAATTGATTATACGTTGCTGGCCAATGACACTAATCCGGCAATAATGAAGACTCTACAGGTGAATTGTATAAAATACAAGAGGATTTCTGTTAAATATAGCATATTAGAACATTGAAACAAAGTCGCAGTCTTTGAGAAAAGGTGGTCAATCCAATCACATAAAAGGCACGCCACGAGGCAGAGTGGAAGAACATAATCCGGGTGATGCCGAGGGCATTTCACGTACTTAATTCGTTATAAGTTGTTCTGAAAGTGGAGAAGTGATGATCTGAAAGTTTTCATTGTTTCCGCTATAAATTTTTAGAAGATCCCGATAAATTTAACAGAATGATGATCGTTTAGACTCTCCAATATTGCATTACGTCCGCCATGCGTTTGAGTCCCTATAAAATTAGATGGTGGGGAGAATCCACGTCATTTTCCTTCGAGAGATTGGAGCGGCCACCACGTCGATTTTCGGGAGCGATACAAGTGCCGAGACAAACTCCACTGTTGAGGACCCTACATTTTTCAACGAGATTTCTGTACGGAATTCGAACTTCGATTATTTCAAAAGAGATGGGTGATGGACATGATGTGAAATTCAAATCTAGGAGCGTTGGATCCATAATACGCTAATGGTAGGACACAAACCTGTAGTGGTATAGGTTATTATCAATTAATATAATTCAACAATTCATTCACATGGAATATTATATGAATAAAGATTTTAGCAAGGTTAAAGGAAGACCTGCATCAATATTTAAGAATAACATGTTACAAGAATCACCTATTTTAAAAACTGTAATTCTAGCAGACCATGAAATGCTCATTAAGAACACTAGTAGAGTCTTTAAAAGAAGTATAATACGAAAGATAATAATAACAATAATAATAATAATAATAATAATAATAATAATAATAATAATAATAATAATAATAATAATAATAATAATAATAATAATAATAATAATAATAATAATAATAATAATAATAATAATAATAATAATAATAATAATAATTGTACCGGGCGGTATACCCCTACGCCGCACCTTTAAATCTTGCGCCAATAATTCCTCCTCTACATGAGAAACTCTGAACTTAAAACTGGACCTACTTACACCTTCCCTCTGAAGATGTCACTGTGTGAATTTCGACGTGTTTTTGTTTACTATTTATCAAGAAGTTTGAATATTCTCTCATAGATGCCTCTGCAAAAAACTATGATCATGTATGCTGGTGTGAAGTGAAGGAACTTTATTTGAAGAAATTTTGTATTCGCAAGTTTGTTCTTTACTAAATTTAGTGCATTCAATTTTTGGGTTGGTAATATTTATCCTGTCTTTCCGCCTGTTTTGATTTTAACCAATCAAGAAATTCTGTAATTAATTTTCTACCAATCACAGGTTTCTTCTTCGATTTTGGTGTGTAAACTTAAGCGACCCAATAAAATTAAGTGGGTGTGGCTGTTTTATTCATGAAAGGTCTCGAACATTCCCCGAGGTTATAAAAACTGCTGATTATCACGTCTCCTGGCCACTTCATCAACATCTAACCTAGTGTATGGACGTGTAGCAGGAGGTGGGAAACGCCTTTTTCATCAGGCAGCAGCTCTTCAGTAATGTAATGGCCGTTTGACATCTTTATTTTCTTGGTAGCTCAGCAGTTTAACCCGCGGGAAAGGTTCGAAACTTTTACCATGTAACCTACTTTTCTGTAATGTAATTTTTGCCGGCTTATGTAAATATCTCTAACTATAAATCGGGGATAGAGAGTGCCTTACCCTCTCGAGCTCCCCTTGAGGTGACTACGTTTTGGTAACTGATTTTCTTCTCTTCCTTAATGTTTAAATTTCTTCCTTATATGGGTCACCTCCATAGTTTGGGAATAGCCCCTGTTTCATCGGCCTAGTGCCTTTAAGGTTTTAAGGTTTCATGTAGGAGTGCAACTACACGCCTCCATTCAACTTGGTGTTGCGGGCCAATTAAATAACCTGTTATTTTCTGCTATGGCCCAGTAGGTTGGGTACCGGTACTAGATACCCCTGTTTCATTTGTTTAAGTTGTGCCTTGATGGCTATTTATTGTAAAGTCTGACATTGCCTTATATAGGCTTGAAAAACTGAGAGCGCGTCCGCTCTTTTCTGGTGTTGTAAGAAGTCCTCTGGGAGGCTTGAGGTTAAAAGTTGGGAGCAAGTGCTCCATGTGGTAGAAGTTTTCTGCCCCTTTCAACAAATTGTGCTTTTGTAAAACTAGGGGCGTGTAGCCCGAGAGAGTTAAAGTTCTGGAATCTTGGATCTTTCTAGTCTTGTTTACAAATTGTTATTCCCAAAGTAAATTTTGTTAAGATTTTGTCGTTGATTGATGGTTAAAATTCAAAAATAAAACCTTTCTTTGAAATAATAAAATTAACTTTGATTCTGTAGTTAGACCCGTTCATCCCGGCACCTTCTTTCACCTGTGCTAATCCATCAAACCACGGTAATAATAATAATAATAATAATAATAATAATAATAATAATAATAATAATAATAATAATAATAGCAACAGCTCATGTAGGGGATCTTCAGCGTTTCAATGGTAGCGAATTTTGAGTTCCTAGAGTGCCTGAAATTACCTTATTAACTCATGTCATCTTGATATCTGTCTTCATGTACTTTATACCTAATTTGCGTAGACTTAGAATTACGTTACTGGTATATATATTCAACAATCGAATTACGATTGGGATGAAATTGGCCTTGTTAGTTGTTTTGTTAATGTAACGCCTACAAAAGTGCTATCTTAAATCGTTACGTAAACTGTATCCGTATGTTTGCGTGGATGAGACATGAAACTCATGCTTTCATAATTTGAGACGCGTCTGAGAGTAGGAGGGGGACGAACACGCTCGTTGCTTTGTGTTCTTGGGGAAACAACATGGTAACTAAGTTTTGGTGATGAAACTCCCCTCTCACACCCTCTAACCCACGACGCTCTCACTGTCTTGGCGTGGACTATTTACAAGTTAATTTGTTTCCAAAACCCGACACTGCTTTGCATTAGCAGTAGGCTTACATCTCCGGGAGATAAGAGTAATGTATAACTTGGAGATGATGCGGTAAATATTCAAAAACTGTGGTATCTAGTTCGACGATGACTGCCAGATCAAAACTCTAAACAGGCTTCTTCTAAAATGAACCAAAGCAAAATCTATATACACTGACTGACAGAGCAAATGCAACACCAAGGAGGAGTGGTTCGAAAGGGATGAAAGTTAGGGAAAAAACAGAGTCGGCACGGAAGAATAATTGATGTTTATTTCAAACCGATATGCAGGTTACACAATGCGCACGGCATCGACGCAGTAGGATGTAGGACCACCGCGAGCGGCGATGCACGCAGAAACACGTCGAGGTACAGAGTCAATAAGAGTGCGGATGGTGTCCTGAGGGATGGTTCTCCATTCTCTGTCAACCATTTGCCACAGTTGGTCGTCCGTACGAGGCTGGGGCAGAGTTTGCAAACGGCGTCCAATGAGATCCCACACGTGTTCGATTGCTGAGAGATCCGGAGAGTACGCTGGCCACGGAAGCATCTGTACACCTCGTAGAGCCTGTTGGGAGATGCGAGCAGTGTGTGGGCGGGCATTATCCTGCTGAAACAGAGCATTGGGCAGCCCCTGAAGGTACGGGAGTGCCACCGGCCGCAGCACATGCTGCACGTAGCGGTGGGCATTTAACGTGCCTTGAATACGCACTAGAGGTGACGTGGAATCATACGCAATAGCGCCCCAAACCATGATGCCGCGTTGTCTAGCGGTAGGGCGCTCCACAGTTACTGCCGGATTTGACCTTTCTCCACGCCGACGCCACACTCGTCTGCGGTGACTATCACTGACAGAACAGAAGCGTGACTCATCGGAGAACACGTCGTTCCGCCATTCCCTCATCCAAGTCGCTCTAGCCCGGCACCATGCCAGGCGTGCACGTCTATGCTGTGGAGTCAATGGTAGTCTTCTGAGCGGACGCCGGGAGTGCAGGCCTCCTTCAACCAATCGACGGGAAATTGTTCTGGTCGATATTGGAACAGCCAGGGTGTCTTGCACATGCTGAAGAATGGCGGTTGACGTGGCGTGCGGGGCTGCCACCGCTTGGCGGCGGATGCGCCGATCCTCGCGTGCTGACGTCACTCGGGCTGCGCCTGGACCCCTCGCACGTGCCACATGTCCCTGCGCCAACCATCTTCGCCACAGGCGCTGCACCGTGGACACATCCCTATGGGTATCGGCTGCGATTTGACGAAGCGACCAACCTGCCCTTCTCAGCCCGATCACCATACCCCTCGTAAAGTCGTCTGTCTGCTGGAAATGCCTCCGTTGACGGCGGCCTGGCATTCTTAGCTATACACGTGTCCTGTGGCACACGACAACACGTTCTACAATGACTGTCGGCTGAGAAATCACGGTACGAAGTGGGCCATTCGCCAACGCCGTGTCCCATTTATCGTTCGCTACGTGCGCAGCACAGCGGCGCATTTCACATCATGAGCATACCTCAGTGACGTCAGTCTACCCTGCAATTGGCATAAAGTTCTGACCACTCCTTCTTGGTGTTGCATTTGCTCTGTCAGTCAGTGTATATATAAAGTAAGTTGTCCTGACTGACTGACTGACTGATTCATCATTGCCGAGCCAAAACTACTGGACATAAAAAAATCAAATTTTGAGGATACATTCATAATAAGATGTAAGTGCTCGCTAAGAGAGGATTTTTGGATATTCCTTCGCTAAGGGGGTGAAAAGGGGGGTGAAATTTTAAAATGAGTGTATCTATATCTCAAAACTTTAAAGGTTTATAGATATAAAAATTGGTATTTAGAATCTTCTTAAAAAATAAGGAAACACGTATTTTTTTGTTTTCGGAAAATCCCAATGGGAGGGGTGAAAAAGGGTTAAAAAGTGGTTGAATGCCTTTAATGAGGATACCGGTACTTATATCTCAGAAACGGAACATATTACAGACCTGAAAATTGGTACTTTAGATCTCTTTTAAAAATAAAGAAACACTGTTTTTTTTTGGGTTTCTGGAAAATCCAATCAATAGGAGGGTGAAAATGGGGGTGAATTTTTAAAATTAGTGTATCTATATCTCAAAACTTTTAAAGTTTACAGATGTAAAAATTGGTATTTAGAATCTCCATTAAAAATAAAGAAACATGTATTTTTTGTTTTCGGAAAATCCCAATAGGAAGGGTGAAAAGGGGTGCAAAATTGTTCGAATGCCTTTAATGAGGATACTTATGTCTCAGAAACTGAAGATATTACAGACCTAAAAATTAGTGTTTGGGAGCTCCATTAAAATAAAGAAACATGTATCTTTTTGTTTTCGGAAAATCCAATTATTGGGGAGTGAAAAGGGGGTGAATTTTGAAAATGAGTGTATCTTTAGCTCAAAACTTCTATTTATAGATGTAAAAATTTGTATTTAGAATCTCATTTAAAAATAAAGAAACATGTATTTTTTTGTTTTCGGAAAATCCCCATAGGAATGGTGGAAAACGGTGAAAAAGTGGTTGAATGCCTTTAATGAGGCTACTTATATTTCCGAACCCGAAGATATTACAGACCTGAAATTGGTATTTGGGATCTACTGTACAAATAAAGAAACAGGTATCTTTTCGTTTTTGGAAAATCCAAATAATATGGGGTGAAAAGAGGGGTGAATTTTTAAAATGAGCGTGTCTACATTTTAAAACTCTAAATGTTTTTAAAGATGTAAAAATTGGTATTTAGAATCTCCTTTAAAAATGAAGGAACACGTATTTTTTGTTTTCTATAAATCCCAATAGGAGGGGTTAAAAGGGTGAACAATAGGTTGAATGCCTTTAATGAGGACACATACATCTCAGAAACTGAAGATATTGCAGAACTCAAATTTTTTATATGGGATCTCCTTTAAAAATAAAGAAACACGTATTTTTTTGTTTTTGGAATCTCCTGTAAATATAAAGGAACATAGGTGATTTGTTTCTGGAAACTCCACTTAAGGGGAACTAAAAAGGGGTGAAATTTTAAAATGATAATTTCTACTGTATATCACAAAAAACTTAACATGTGACAGAAGTGAAAAATGGTATTTTTTTATCTCTATTAAAAATAAAGAAACGTGTATTTTTAGTTTTCGGAAATACCACTCGGGTGGAGGGGGGGGGGTGTGGTTGAAGTGACTGAAAATGGTGTTGAATTCTTTTAATTAGGCTACTGATATCTCAAAAATGAAGATGTTACAGACGTGAAATTTGATATTTGGAATCTGCTTTAAAAGTAAAGAAACACGTATTCTCGGAAAATCCAATGAAGTGGGGGGGGGGGGTTAAAGAATTAAAAAATTAATTTACTTATTTCTATAAGAATACATAAGCTAATAAAAACTAAAGTTGTTACAGACGTGAAAATTGGTATTTGGATTTCCATTAAAAATAAAGAAAAACGCGTTTTTGGGGGGAAACCATCTTGGGGTGTGGGGGGGGTGCGGGAGTGAAAAGGAGTTGATTTCCTTTCGTGAGGACCCATAAATCAAAAACTGAAGCAGTTAGAGTCGTGATGTTTGGTATTTAGAAGATCCTTTACTATTAAAGAAAGAAGTATTTTTTGCCGGAAAATTAACTTAGGGAGGAGGGGGAGGTGTTTGAAAGGAAGTGAAAAAAGTTAATTATTTTTATGGGTATACTTATATCTCAAAACTGAAGGTAATAGACGTGACCACATTATTGTTTGGAATCTCCCTTAAACATAAAGAACCGAGCTCGATAGCTGCAGTCGCTTATGTGCGGCCAGTATCCAGTATTCGGGAGATAGTAGGTTCGAACCCCACTGTCGGCAGCCCTGAAAATGGTTTTCCGTGGTTTCCCATTTTCACACCAGGCAAATGCTGGGGCTGTACCTTAATTAAGGCCACGGCCGCTTCCTTCCCATTCCTAGCCCTTTCCTGTCCCATCGTCGCCGTAAGACCTATCTGTGTCGGTGCGACGTAAAACAACTAGCAAAAAAAAACATAAAGAAGCACGCCATATTTTCATTCTTTTTGGGGGGTAAATAAACTTAACGGCGGTGGGGTGTAAAAGGAGGGGAGACCAACTGATTTTAGTGTTCGCAATGTACTTACAAGGAATCTCCGTTGCTCAGGCGGCAGCACGCCGGCCTCTCACAGCTGGGTTCCGTGGTTGAAATCCCGGTCACTCCATGTGACATTCGTGCTGGACAAAACGGAGTTGGGACAGGTTTTTCTCCGGATACTCCGGTTTTCCCTGTCATCATTCATTCCAGCAACACTGTCCAGTATCAGTTCATTTAATTTGTCATTTATTAATCATTGCCTCAGAGAAGTGCGACAGGCTTCGGCAGCCGGAACAATTCCTATTGTCGCCGCTAGACGGGGGCTTTATTCATTCCATTCCTGACCCTGTCGAATGACTGGAAACAGGCTGTAGATTTTCGATGTACTTATTCTGATCATAAACCGATCATTTTTAATCTTTCCTGGGTTCGTTTTCAAGAACCATCTTTACCTTCGGAGAACGTTCTTAGATTACAGTAGATTCTCCTGGCATATATAAATAAAAATTTAAACACATTTGAAATAAACGATAGGAAAGAGATTGACCGTCCAATTATTCACCTCTATAATAAGGTCTATAATGCACGGGAGTATGTCAGTCGTATCGCCAGAAATCCCGCACACTTGCCTACGCGCGGGTGCTGGTCACATTGTCAACAATGACAATGGCAGCAGATGTAAGTTACCAACAAGTAGCGGTTTTGCATCTTGCTGTGGGGTCCAGAACATCTATAATAATAATAATAGTAATAATAATAATAATAATAATAATAATAATAATAATAATAATAATAATAATGTCCTGGATCCTCGTCAAATGTGCGGATCCCGCTGGAAACGGATCCTGGACGGGTAATGACTAAGAATGCAGTCCGGCCGCGGGTTCAGTACCGCCAAGGCACCCAAGAAGACACCACGCCGGATCTCCTGAAGGATTTGATCCATATTCAAAATGCTTATAGGAAAAGATGGCAAAGATTTAGGGACCCAACTGACCGGGTGGAATACCTAGACCTAGGCCGGGAAGTACGAAATCGATTGCTGGAAAGAAAGATTGAAAAATGGGAGGAAACTTGCCATAATATATTAGAAAACGAGTCAGATCGCGAATTTCGGCGGATTATATATCTACAACAATAAGCATTCAATTATAAATTTCAGTATAATACCGTAGCGAAGCACGGGTATCTTGCTAGTAAATGTATAAAAATAAACGTCTCAAATCTCAGTCTCTTACTCCCGACAGGAGGTTATTTGACGAAACAGTTCTGTTAAGTTTTAATAATAATTACACGTAAACCTGAACTAAGCTGTACTGTTGAGTAGGTAGGATGTAATGAGTACAGACAAGGAGAATGCGTGTAGCAAAAGCTTCCTCTGCAATTCTGGTTACTGTGCGAGTTGGCCGTGTGGTTAAGGGCGCACAGCTGTGAGCTCGCATCCGGGAGATAGTGGGTTGGAACCCCACTTTTGGCAGCCCTGAAGATGGTTTTCCGTGGTTTCCCATTTTCACATCAGTCAAATGCTGGGTCTGTGCCAGGCCACGGCCGCTTCCTTCCCATTTTTAGGTCTTTCCTGACCACTCGTCGCCACAAGACCTATCTGTGTCGGTGCAACCTAAAGCATATGACAAAAAAAAATCTCGAAAAACAATTTATATCTATCCACAAATAAAATACAATACGATATATTACTCAAATATGTGTTGTGACCGCTACGAAGGAAACTCTGGTCAACGTTTTGCAGGAGAATCATGGGGATGGACTGGGTATTCGTGAATATAGAAATATTTATTGGTACGAATAAAACACTTTATATTATGTGGATCTGATTAAATGTAGGATAAGCAAATAGTACACATAATTAAGAACACATAATAATAATAGAGATAAATGACAACAGTTCACCATTTAGTGGCTATTTACACTCTAGTAGTAACAACAGGTCTACAGCTTGTCAGTTTTTACCTGGAACGGGTAACCCTCCCTAAATCTTGATTGGTAGCTCACACCATTCACTTCGCTATTAACGCATCAGTCACTTAGCTCAGTAGTTCACTGTAATTGAATTCAAACACATGTCTGTTGACTATCGCGTAGAAGATGACTGTAGGCTACTATTGGCTCGAATCCAGAGAAGTCCGATAACTCATACAATAATTTCACGTGACTGCTCTGCATACTGAACTACTCAATATGTATCACAGGAGAGTAAGGCAGCGCTAAATCTTTAACATTACTCCCCAGTGCCTTTAACGACGAACACTCCAACTGCTCCAACACATCACCATGAGGACACTCTCTGACACTCTCTCAAATCTCACAAGACCGAGCTCGATAGCTGCAGTCGCTTAAGTGCGGCCAGTATCCAGTATTCGGGAGATCGTGGGTTCGAACCCCACTGTCGGCAGCCCTGAAGATGGTTTTCAGTGGTTTCCCATTTTCACACCAGGCAAATGCTGGGGCTGTACCTTAAGTAAGGCCACGGCCGCTTCCTTCCCACTCCTAGCCCCTTCCTGTCCCATCGTCGCCATAAGACCTATCTGTGTCGGTGCGACGTAAAGCAAATAACAGAAAAAAAAATCTGACAAGTATTCTCCAACAACAGTACTACGGTGCAACTCACCGCTCACTCACCCGTTCGTGGCCAACCACCTCTATATGCGTGGTGATGGTTTAGTTTCTTCTGGGAACGGCTAGAATGAAAACGATGAAGTTTCGCCTTCCAGAAAATCCACGAAGACACCAGACGAAAAGCACAATCGAAGGAGAGAGTGACGATAGTGGTGATCATTGTTTTATTTTATTTTGTTTATACCTTATAATGATACATCCTGTGGGTTACTGTAGTCACGTCCTAGTTCGATAACCATGGGCAATGACTGGATGGCGTAGTAAGTGGTCCTTAGAATTGGGATACCAGTTGCTATGGAATGGAAGTGGGCATCTTGGACATATTCTGAGTCATGGCCCTCCATTTGCTCAGACGGCTAGGACTATACCATCCACCGGTGGTCCCTAACCCGTTAGAGGAGAGATCCTCACTTGGACTATGTGTAAGTATGGTAGCATCCTGCATCATGAATTTACCGAGCTCAGGATATTTTAAGCAAGCCTCGGACCTATGGGAGTAACGGTGTCCCACTTTAATTTGACAGGCGGGGGACTCCTTGGAAACAACTTGGCGAGCGAAATGGAATTCAATGGGGAGCTATCAATATTAATCGGGCTTACGGAAGAAAGAAAGTAGAACTGGCTGAGTCAGCAAAGAGGATGCATCAGGATGTACTAGGAGTAAGTGATATTCCGGTAAGAGGCAATAACGATTATAAAGTTTACTTGACGGGTGATAAGTAAAGGGCAGAATATGGGTTAGGATTGTTTATCAGAAATACCATTGCACGCAGCATAGTTTCTGTTAGGCACGTAATTGAGCGAATGATGTGGGTAGATTTGGCAGTTGGAGGATATAGTACGAGAATTGTCTCCGTGTATTCACCATGTGAGGGTGCAGATGAGGATGAAGTTGACAAGTTTTATGAAGCTTTGAGTGACATCGTGGTCAGGGTCAACAACAAGGATAGGATAGTGCGAATGGGCGAATCCAATGCGAGAGTTGGAAATAGAACTGAAGGGTACGAAAGTGCGATTGGTAAATTTTGAGAAGAAATGGAAACTAATGGGAATGGGAAGCGTTTGCTGGAGTTATGTTCTAGTATGGGTTTAGCAGTTACGAATATATTCTTCAACCATAAGGCTATTCACCGCTACACATGGGAGACTAGGGGTACCAGCTCCAAGCTAGACTATATCCTAACCGACTTCGAATTCAGGAATTATGTTACGAATGTGCGGATTTTGGGGGGATTTTTCGTTTATACAGACTATTATCTGACCTGTAGTGAACTGAAGTGAACTCAGTCTGCAAACGAATAAGGACAAGTAATCTCCAGAACGAGGAAATTAGACAGGACTACATGGATACGATTAGTGAGAAATTTCGAAAAGTGTACAGTAAACAGAGAATGGGTGGCATACAGGGATGCTGTAGTATATAGAGCAAGGGAATGCCTAGGAAAAACTGTGTGTAATGATGGGTAAAGCGAACATCTAGGTTGAATGATGAAGTGAGAACAGTTTGTAAACGTAAAGGGAAAGCTTTTCAGAAATTCCTCCAAACATGGGCCGATGCAGACATGGAAGTGTATGTAGATGTAAGAAACACAGTGGAACAAATAGTCGTTGAATCCAAAAAGAAGTCATGGGAAGATTTTGGTAATAACCTGGAAAGGCTATTTCAAGCAGCAGGGATAACCTTTCTGGACAGTAAAAAATAATCTTAGGAAGGGAAGGAAAAAGGAAATGAACAGTGTATTGGGTAATTCAGCTGAACTCGTAATAGATCACAGGGAATCACCGGACAGGTGGAGGGATTATTTTGAAAATCTCCTCAACGTAAAAGGAAATCTTCCTGTTGGTGCCGCGAACAACCAAGCCCATGCGGAGGAGGAAAATTATGTTGATGAATTACGCTTGAGGAAGTGGAATGGATGGTAAATAAAGTCCATTGTCATAAAGCAGCAGGAATAGATGAAATTAGACGTGAAATTGTTAAGTCTAGTGGGATGGTAGGGATGAATTGGCTTCATAGAGTAGTAAGATTAGCATAGAGTGTTGGTAGAGTACCGTAAGATTGGACAACAGCAGTAATTGCATCTATAAGCAAGGGATCAGGAAGGATTGCAATAACTATCGAGGTATTTCATTTATTAGTATATCAGGCGAAGTATTCACTAGTATCTTTAAAGGGAGGGTACTATCAGTGGTTGAGAGGAAGATTGATGAAAACCAGTGTGGTTTCTGACCACAGAGTGGCTGTCCGGGTCAGATTTTCAGTATGCGCCAGGTAATTAAAGACTGTTACGAGAGGAATAGGTAGTTGTGTTTATGTTTTGTAGATCTAGGAAAAGCATATGACAGAGTACGGAGGGAAAAGATGTTCGCTATGCTGGTGGACTATGGAATTAAAGGTAGATTATTAAAATCAGTCAAAGGCATTTATGTTGACAATTGGGCTTCAGTGAGAATTGATGGTAGAATGTGTTCTTTGTTCATGGCACTTACAGGGGTTAGACAGGGCTGTAATCTTTCACCTTTGCTGTTCGTAGTTTAAATGGAGCATCTGCCGAAAGGTATAAAGTGGCTTGAGGGATTCAGTTATGTGGAAATGTAGTAAGCAGTCTGGCCTATGCTGACAACTTCGTCTTAATGGCAGATTGCGCCGAAAGCCTGCAGTCTAATACCTTGGAACTTGAAAGTATGTTAAATGAGTATGGTATGAAAATAACCCTCTCGAAGACTAAATTGATGTCAGTAGGTGAGAAATTCAAAGGAACTGAATGTCAGATTTGTGACACTAAGCTGGAACAGGTAGATAATTTTCAGTATTTAGGTTGTGCGTTCTCCAAGGATGGTAATATAAAGTGAGATTGAATCAAGGTGTAGTAAAGCTAATGCAGTGAGCTCGCAGTTGCGATCAATTGTGCTCTGTAAGAAGGAATTCAGCAACCACACAAGACTATCTTTACATCGTTCGGTTTTCAGTCCATCTTTGCTTTACGGGAGCGAAAACTGGGTGGACTCATTATATCTTGTTCTTAAGTTAGATGTAACGGATATGAAGGTACCAATAATGATTGCTGGTACAAACAGTTGGAAACAATGGCAGAAGGGTACTCGAAACGAAGAAATAATGGCTGTTTGTAATGTACTCGATGGATGAAGATGTACTCATAAACCGTCTCCGGTGTTGGGGTCACGTGAGACGAATGGAGGATGATAGGTTACCTAGAAGAATAATGGACTCTCTTATGGAGGGTAAGAGAAGTAGACGTAGACCAATACGACGATGGTTAGACTCAGTTTCTAACGATTTACGAGGTTTTGAACTAAATGAAGTCACAGCACTAGTTACAAATAGAGGATTGTGGCGACGTTTAGTAAATTTACAGGGGCGTGCACTTAACGCTGAAAGGCACAATGTTTTCTAATTTTGATATATGTATGTATACTTTATCTTTCATCATTATTATTTATCTTGCCAGTGTAGAAGTTGTCGGTAGTAAATTAAATTATAAATCCCAATTTTATATATTATAATCACTGTCGATGCTTCATTTAAAAAGTGGAGTCATTTGTGTCACCAGAAATGCAAGCTAAAGTGCATTGTTGAACGTTGTGTTACTATGATTTATTTTATAATCCATGTGTAGCCATCTTGTATATACATCTTCATTATATCTCTACCTTTCAACATTCAGTCTGCAAGCCTGCTTACTAACCACCTCCACAGCCCTCTATTTGAACTAGCGCTGTTTAACTTACTACCTAAAATCATTACCATAGTCTCACTCAACTCTCATACCCTCCACGGTGGAGCACGTTATTCTCTTAAGCAACCTATCCTTGTTCATTCGTCTCACATGACCCCACCACCGAAGCTGGTTTATGTGTACAGTTTCTTCTGTCGAGTTCATTGGCTTAGCATAGCCTTTATATCCTTATCCCGAGAACAATCCTCTCATTGTTCCCACCTGGTTGTACCAGCAATCATTCTCACTTTTTTCATGTCCGTAATTTCAACTTATGAATAAGATATCCTGCGTCAGCCCCGCTTTCAAACTCGTACAGCGGTGTCTTTCCGAAAACAGACCGGTGTAAAAGCAATTGCATCCGGGAACTACTTTCATTCCTACAGAACACCGTTGATCTCAATTGCGATCTCATTGCATTCGATCTGGTGCACCCTGATCCAATTCCACTTGCTATTCTACCGTACTGGGAGAATATAAATCCTAAATACTTGAAGTAATCTGCCAGTTTTAGTTTTGTATTCCTAGCCTGACATTCAATACTCCTAGATTTCTTCCCTACAGATAACATTTTAACTCTGGAATTGCTTAAATTTAATATGTTGGGGATCAAATATAAGTGGGATTTATTTTTTTATTTAAATCCATTTATTGAAAACACAAGGCAATTACAATATTTTCTACATATTTTCCTGCTTTGAAAATGCATTTGTCCCAGCGTATGAGCAGCTTTTTATGCCCTCATAGTAAAAAGAACAGGGTCGTGTCACCAGCCAGTTGCGCACGAAGTCTTCCACACTCTCGTCATTTTCAAATCGCTGCCCTCCTAGAGCTCTTTAAGCGGTCCGAACAAATGGAAATAGACCTGCGATAAGTCTGGGCTGTAAAGAGGATGATCAAGTGTAGTCCAGTCATTTCCTGTAGCTCGGAGACAGACCTGTAGTATGAGGATGCGTATTGTCGAATCGGCTGGTCTCGCCTTTTGCGGCGTTATGCAACCCTGCCCTTGTTCAACAGCTCGCAGTAGTAAGCAGCATTGATTGTGCGTCGCTCATGCAAAAAAATCAATCAGCAAAATGCCTCCCCGATCGAGAAAACTGTTGCAAGAACCTTGTTAACTGAGAGTCGATTATTGGCCATCACTGGTGCTGCCTCCCCTTTCCTTCGCCACTCCTTACACACACGCGTCCTTTACAATGATTCACCACCGAACTGTGCAGTCAACCTCTGGCAAATTTCCGCCGCTGTAACTCGTTCACTAGCAAGAAATTTTATAATTGCGCCTTGCGCATTCGAGGGGTGCAACTGTTGCTCCGACATCGTGATCGTTACTGAAGAGACAGTGGGAAATGTCTAACAGAACGCTCTCCCCACTCCTAACGGTCCCGCCTAAGCATAGCAGAAGCGCGGGCCAGTTCAGGTACAAAAGTCCCGTTTATATTTGATTGACCTTCGTACATAGTCATAATTATCCACTGTACCTATCTTCAAATTCCAAAATATCAGATTGCAGGCTTTCAGCACAGCCTGCCTTTAACACTAAGTCGTTAGGATAATCCAAACTGCTTACTATATTTCCGCCGAACGGAATTCCTCTTTGCCATTTGATGCCTTTCGGTAAAAGATTCACGTAAATTGTGAACAATGAAGATGAAAGATTACAGCCACGTATAATCGATGTAACTACTACTTTGAGCCAATGACTCATTCTACCGTAAAACCTCACTGAGGCTATGCTGTGTCATATGCCTTCTCTAGATCTACGAAACATAAACACAACGATCTAATAATTGACGCATAGGGCCTATTGAAAATCCCACCCTGACTGTAACTTTAGGCTATTGGTCACACAATTCCTTCTAAAATCCATGAACACTTTGCGCGGTATACTTATCAATGAAATATCGCATAAGTTGTTACAATCTTTCAGGTTCCTTTTCTTAAAGATACGAGCAATTACTGCTTTCATACTATCAGAGGGTACCTTATTAACATTCCATGCTAATTCTATTACTCTATTAAGTCATTTCATTCCCGCCTCCCCACTACATTTCATCATTTCAGGTCAATTTCATATGTTCCTGCCACTAATGATGTTGTATACGACTTTAATTTATATGCGACGGAAAGTGTAACGAGCACATGAGAAGTTTTACGAGGTTTCTTTTTCTTCGCTGACAGTATATGTACCTTTAATTTGGCACTCCCAGTCACATGAGCTGGGTACAACATCTGATTTGTAGTTTAGTTTTACGGCTGGATTGCCTCGTTGACGCATTGAACTGAGGGAAGTATTTCACTATTATGTATCTTAGTGGTGTTTGATAACGTTGTGTAGAAAATAGAGAGGCATATATTAAGACAAAAACAGAAGAGCCAGACGAATTTACAGAAAGCGGTAAAAATTCCTGAGCTGGCTAAGAACCTCACTGGACTCTCTGAATCGCTGATCATTCATCCTAAGAGAGCTTGTTAGAAGGTACTCATGGTATTTTAAACGGATTTGAAAGACTTAGAACAAGCGATATTCAAGATAACGGCAATCAACGTCTGGTATGAACCTCATGCCTTCGAGCGGAGCAAATTTCTAGTAATATTGTGGATTATATTAAATAATAATTAAAGCCCGGATTTTTATGCAGTAGCCTAACAGGTTAGATTGCAAACTGATTTGGTTAGTAGGAAGTGTCGGCCACCCGCTCTTCCATAATGTAGCAAGAGTAACATAAATTACAGGGGTTCTAATGGGCCGTACCCCTCATTTTTATGCAAATCCCATAGCGAAATCGTTGTGAAGGTAGACTATACTTGCTACTAGCTTCACTAGGTTTGGAGTTATTTTGATTAGTTGCTACCTAGGATGTCTGTATCTCAATTTGGACATTATGTTTAACTCTGCCAGATGGCAGAGCAACCCGGAAATCTCATCTGCAATCTACAGCTGAGTTTGAAGTATTTTGTTGGGTAAACGCAAAGTGTATCACCAGCGATCTTTTATATGCCGATATAAAACGTGGAGTGGAGAATGTACTTTTATTCTGTGATTATAATAATGCATACCAATTTATTGTGGTGGTTGATTCTATTGAACATATTTTAATAATACTCTTATTGCGCTTACGTTATACTAACTTCCTTTCGGTCTTCAGAGACCCCAAGGTGTCAAAGTTTTTTTCCGCAGGAGTTCATTTTCGTGCCAATGTATGTAACAGCAGGACACTGGCTGTTGTATATATATTAATCATGCAATGCTCTTGAATTATAAGCTGTAATACTATTTTATAATGAAATACATTGATTTTTCATCTTTGAATCAGTGACGTAACTGCGGGGTGCCTAGGCTGGCAAAAGACTAAGGGTCCACCAACCGAAGGAGCCCACGCACTATGGTGATTATCGCTATCTCTTATCTTCTTACACGACTTTCCTTAGTATGTAGAGCAATTACGTCATTGTTTTAATTCCCGTAGAATATGTGTCGGTGCGATATTCACAATGGATCATATTTCCGAATTTCGGAAAGTTAGAACGATTATAGTCGATTTTAATATCGTGTCTGAGAAATCTTTATTGCATAAAATAGCGGCGCTGTACGAAGAACGGGCTATTTCCCTTATTATTATTATTATTATTATTATTATTATTATTATTATTATTATTATTATTATTATTATTATTATTATTATTATTATTATTATTATTGCACCCGCTCTTGCAACGGTCAGTGCAAGATTATCCCGGTAGCTCATTAATTCTTCTCAGGGTATCCTTTTTCCGCCCATAAAATCTGAGATTTTATATGTAATTATTTAACGTGGTTTCGGAAGAGAAATTGGCCACTGGGGTACTCGTGATGGGAGTATCAATATCCACGAGAATGACGACCGATATCTAGAAATCATCTCGCATTTCGTTTGTAAGAACTTGTCGATTGCTTACATCTAGAAAACTTAACAACTAACTTAACTCTAAACGTTACCAGAACAGAAATCATAACTCAGTCACATACTAAAGAAAATATATAAGATTATTTATTGACAAAAATTAATGTTCGAGATATAGTGAAATCTGGGTAGTATTAATTCCGTGTTATCTCATCATTTGAAAATAAGTTAGAGTCAGCGGTGGCTCATTTAAGATAAAATAGTGGAACTTAAAAAAAAAATGCTAACATTTTCTCATTTATAAGTTCAAATTCCAATAAATACACATGTGAACCTTCGTAGCCATGTTCCGAAAGTATTACATTTTTTTAAAAATAATATTTGCGATCATTGAGCATTCAAGGAATCAAATAAAATTCTCATATTGTAAATACTGCTCTGTTAATTATTAAAGTTATCCTCACAACATATGAGACATGTCTCCCAAGTATACACTTTCGCGTGTATTAAATTATGGCAGTGTTCACCGACCTTCCATTCATAAGTTAAAGTCTTTCATAGGTTTGAACTCCGAGTATTAGGTAATATCTTTCTAGTGTGAACAAGTAACGACTTACGAGCTAAAGCAATACCACCCTCGTGCCTACGATATCTGGCTCCTAACTAACCATTGTAATATTCTTCATTTTTATATACTGAGTTAAAATCATATTTATCTGAGTAGAAATAAAAAAAAACTAACTCTTCGAATAGTTTCTAATCTACACACTCATCTATTGTTGGCTCAATGTACTCTTATGATCTGCACTGTCTCAATATTTCATTTATATACGTGCTACTGAACGTGTATGGATTGTATAGAATGCAGGTATTTCATATCAACCTGTAAGATCACCGCTCCATGAAATACTAGATATATAATCAATCATGAGTCTATTGCATCATATATAAGAACACTCTCTCTTACGCAGTACCTGTTATTCACCCAAGTCAAACACAATATCACTGTCACGATACACAATTCTACATAATTCATGTTTACCTTACCTTGAAATGGTCATCTGCGCGGAATTCTCTTCTTGACGTATATTTTCAAACATGGCATAGAAACTCACCTTATATTACTAATAAATCATTAACACGTCAAATAGCAATTCTTACACTTCCCGTAGAACATAACTAAATCTCTTCACTTAAACCATTCATCAATATATAATCACATTTCAATACACTACCGTCGATACTTTAACATCCTATCGGCTTCCATTTAGCCGCATGCATATAGCCATAACTCCGAAACCATATGCTAAATATTCAAGAATTGCTTAGCAAAATACGCAGTCAATAACCTCTATTTTTAATAACAGTAATATGAATTCATATGCCCTCTTTCTCTGACGAAAGGAATACTTAATTTGTCAATGATCATCGTATTGCGCAGGTAATTCGTGACGTAAACTATACTCAGGTAAAACGAGATTAATCGAACCTTTACTAGTAACTTAGACTCATTGATTCTAGCTCTACTCAAGTAACATACCTTTCTCTTATCGGATATTATTTCCACTGTCGATGTGCTAGTGCAGTATCCAGTATATGTCATATCGTCATTCTAATTCATCACTTCCATCTAATTTTAAAATCTTAAGTATTTCACACATTACTTTAATTACACACGCGTTCTTAATTACTTCATAAATCACCAAAGTCTCAGCACATGCCAAAATAGATTGAGGGTGCAGATTGCAAGAAACTACTCTACTATAGATAAGTATGGACTTAGCTCGTCAGTTGCTACATCTGGTCTGGTGGTTGCTCCGTCCTTCACTTGCTGCTAGACCCTCAGATTGGAACTGGATCTCTGTCTGAACTGGACATTCGCGGTCATCTGCTGGTTACATAGCTCGTCAGACCACTTCGTATCATCCGGTCTTTCGGCTGGCCGATGCTCATCCAACGTTATCATCTCCACTGGTTGGTCTGTCCAATAATCTCCGCCTGGTCATCTGATTCGACGGTACATATCCCCAGTTCGGTCCATCTTGATGAATTAGCAGACAGTCATCATCATGTATCTGTTGACAATGAAAAGAATTCCCTGTGCGCAGTAATTAGTCATGATAATCTGCATTTTCTGTTATTTAAAATGATCGTTAAAGTTTTTCTTTCTGTAAAAAGTTTTCTCCGTAAATAATAATTATTTTTTACTGCTACGGTAGTTATACTCTTCTCGTGTGTAGTTATTAAATATTTCACAATGGTGAATTCCGATTCTTTCGATCGTTACGTTGCTACTTGATATTCCAAATCCGTCGTATATCACCAAAATTTATATATTTATATTTTTTTCTCGGCTCATCTACTGGCATACAGCGATGGATACTTTAATTATATGCTGTCGCGAATATATATAATTAATATTCTTCTTCAGTAGGCAAATCTATTCTTGGAATATGTAGATCTGCTCGCATCTGCGTCTTGTCTACATGAAAGTAATTCTTTAGAGTCTCGTTAAACAATTCACCCGCTGCTATATTTCTTTAAAACAATTCAAATGAGCCTCTACTGTTCTCTAGTGTCTTCGAAACCTATCCTTTCCGTGACGTACATAGCCTCCTATATGTTGCATTGATACGAAGTTCATTGCCTTAGTAGATCGCATGGGCCATACCTTCCTACGCCGCCATTTTGTTGTTGGTCTACGAGATGCGAACGGGCACATTTAATCCCCCTGGCATGAAGAAAATATATTGGTCACGATATATTTTCTCATTGTTAACTTGAATCTCAAATGTGACTTTGCATCTCGTATATTCTCTGCCATTGCGATATTATCTATTCGATTATCGAATATCAGCAGATTGATATCGATTACGTCCTAGTTGCATTAATTTGTTTACATGTCCCGTAACCATGTATTTGGCAACTGCTTTTTCTTCATTCTAGTGGTCGTAATAAAGATATTTATTCCTTCCTCTTTGCGCATTTCACAATGGTAGGTCATTTAATGGCTTTAGACTTTCTTATCTCTTAAGTTCTTATTACATTTGCTGATTCTCTTGGAAGTACAACTTGATATTGCATGCATTATGTACGTTACGATATTTGCCATTTAAACTTGCTATTTCGTACGCATTATTCCCAAGTACGCGTTCGATTCTATAGGGACCATTGTATAACGGCAGAAACTTAGCACATATTTTTGCTGGTGCATTTGATATTGGTGCAGTCTTTACCAGAACTAGATCTCCTTGTTTGAAATGTGGATGGAACTTCTTATTCCGTAGTCTTCTTAACCGTTTTTGAGACTGATCCTTGAGTCTCTGTTGGATCTTTAGATTTATTTCTTGAGGATCTGGCTTTTTCTCTAGCTGCATAGTGAAAATGCTGTCCCATGTTCTCTGTGGGTGAACATTTTTATGGGCTACGCTAGGAATTTGGGCTATTGATTGATTAACCGTGTTGTTTAAACTTTCAGCTATGATATCTAGCATATCTATCCATTTCCAATGTTGTTGACTACAATATATTCTCCCGAATTTAGCGATCTCCTTCATATATCTCTCTACGGGATTAGCTGCTGGATGACGAACTGAGCATAACGTATGCTTGATGCCCTCATTTCTTATTCGTTCGCGGAACATAACTGAAGTAAATTGTGTTCCTCTATCAGTAAGGATCCTCTCAGGTTTTCCCATTTCAGGAAATGTCTTATTAATGAGGCCGTGTAAAACTGGTTTAGTATTGGCTCTCTGTATGGCTTGCAATGAAATATATTTAGAGAATATGTCGATAACCACTAGTATATATTTCTTTCCCTTCCTAGCAGTGGGCAACTTTCCAAAAATATCTATTGCATAAATTTCCTGAGCTCTAGATGGTATAATTGGGATCGGTTTATGTCCGCATGTGTAATTGTTATGCTTTACTGTCTGACACACATCGCATGTTTTTGCTATGTTTCTTACTGATCTTCGTAATCCATTCCACGTGAATTTCTCCATTATCGTCCCTATAACCTTGTCTATACCAGCATGTCCTGTCATCTTATGAGTATGCCAGATTAATTCTCTTTGTAGCTCTTCCGGTATTACAATTCTTTTGCTGTTACTGATCTTGTCCACTACTTTCAATAGTATTCCGTCTACGATTTCATATTTCTTTGTGAGTTCTGGCGTTGATTCCCTGTTAACCAAATTATCGATGATGATCTTTAATTTCTGGTCAGATTCTTGAAATTCTCTCAGATTCTCTAACTTTCTTAGTAGTTGTTCGTCTTGAGTATCCAGTTCGATTGCTAGCACATGTTCTTCACCTTCATGTGGGTTTATACTTAACGCATCAGCTAAGATGTTTTCCTTTCCACTGCAATGTTCAATCTTTAGGTCAAACTGTTGCGTGAATAACATCCATCGCGTTATCCTTTCGCTGATCATGACGGCTTTTAACCCAAAAGTCAACGCCTTGTGGTCTGTCCGTATTGTTACTGGGTAGCCATAAATTATACGTCTCCAATGTTGTAATGCGTGCACTATTGCGAGTAGTTCAAGCTCAGTAGTAGTATAATGTTGCTCATGTTTTCTAAGTTTCCTACTGGTAAATGCCAAATAAGTTCGTCTTTTGGTTTCATTATCTTCTTGATATAGGCATGCTCCTACACCAACGTGTGATGCATCAGCTTGAATTATGAATCTCTGTTGATAATCAGGATATCCCAGTTTTATACTTTTCTTCATCAGCTCTTTCATGTTGATGAATGCTTCTTCTGCCTCATCATTCCACTTCCATTTATTGTTGACCTTTAACAAGTTCTGTAACGGTGCAGCCGTATCTATGTAACCTTCACAATGGTCTGAGAAGAATCCAGTCAACCCAAGAAATTGCCTTATATGCTTTACTTTAGTCGGCCTTGGGAAATCGCATATTGCCTTTATTTTTACGGGATTTGGTCTTATCCCTTCTCCATCGATCACGTGACCTACAAAAAGTACTTGGCTTTGGCAAAATTTAGATTTTGATAAATTTATTTTGAAGCCAGTTCTCTGTAAATTACTTAATAGCTTTTCCAATTTGACACAGTGTTCTTCGAAGGTAGTGCTCGCAAAGACTAGATCATCAACATAACAATTTACAAAGTCCTTTACTTCACTCGTTAGGCTTCTGTCTAGTGCCCTTATCAATACTGCCGAACTGACCTTTAATCCGAAAGGCAACCGACAATAGGCATATGTTTGGTTATTAAACATAAAACCTGTTAATAACCGTGACTTTTCTTCAAGTACAATATGGTGAAATGAAGCTGTGCAGTCCATACTCGTAAAATATTTCTGACCTCGAAATCTCTTCACAATGTCCTTAATTTTAGGGGCCTGACTATACTCTGGAATCAGTCTGGAATTTAGGACTCGCGCATCGAGGCACAAACGCAGTTTTCCGTTGTTTTTCTTTACAATTACTATAGGGTTCAGAAATGGAGTGGTAGTCTTCACGATCAATCCATCAACTAACATTTCCTCGATGATTTGTTTAACTTCAGTGAAATACTTCTCTGGCACAACATATATTTTTCCCTTGTATGGCGTCCAGTCAGTAACTATCAGTTTGTACTTGTAGTTAGGAATCTGCCCTGGTTTATCACTAAAAACTTCAATATATTTGTTTATGATGTTGTACAATATTCGTTTTTCTTCTGCAGATACCGCAGCTTGAGTAATAGCCTCCCAAATTTCAGATTTTTCATAGCTCTCCTCTTCTATTGCAACGATTTCCTCAATTCTCATGATTAATTCCGGCTCTATTTCTGTGCTAAGATCTTTTTCTTCTAGTTCTTGGCTCTCTCCGTCCAATAGATCCACTTCTTTTCCCTCGATCTTCAACCATTCGTTTTCTTCAAGTGTGCTACTAATTTGAACTCTTTCTACAGTTCTATTTCCATCATTTTCTACCACTGGAAATCGAATTTCACCCTTATCCATATCAATTGTCATCCTAGAACTTATCATGAAGTCTATTCCAAAAATGACGTTGTATTTTATTTTCTTCATAACCATGAATGGATGCTCAAATTCATATTTACCGATCTTTATACTTAAGTAGGCTTGTATCTTGCATTCAACAGACTTGTCTGGAATTATGCCTCGGATTTTTACACCAGATACAGGTATGATTGGTATCTGTATTTTCTGATTTAGCTCTTGGAATAAGGTATATGACATTACACTTATGCTAGCTCCAGAGTCCACTAAACAGTACAATCGGGTGTTGAACACTCTCACAACTATTACTGGTAACTTGAATTTAGGTTGAGTTTCGTGACAAGTATCTTCTTTAATTAAATCTTCAGGTTGAATGTCCCAATGATCTATTTGTGCTACTACCCAACTGCGAATTTTGACAATATTCACTAACGGTTTAATATTTACAATTTCGTGTTTAACTAGTTCATCATCGGCGTTTTTTTTCGCTCAGATGTTTGGGAAATTTCTGTGTTCCCATGATTTTCATGCTCCTTCCAACCTTCTTCCTGTCTTCTTCGTTTATAATTCTGAAGTTCGAGACTTTCTGCGCCTTCGAGGTCGCCGTTTATATCCTTATTTTTGATGGCTTCCTCCCATCGGCTCCTATTTTGTCTCTCTTCTCTTAGCTCTTGAAGATATCGCCTATTCTCTTCATTTTGATTATATTGTGCAGGTCTTCTCCTCTCATCGTATCGCCTTCTGTTCCTCTGATATGGTCGACTTCTATTGTTCCCATATCGAATGTTACTCCTATACTGGAAACTATTTCTATTTCCAATTTGCCCACATCTTCCGTGCTGTTGACCACTATACTGACAATAACATTTTCTTGGTTCTTTGTTTTGGGCTCTAACACAATCTTCTGTCCTGATTTCATGACCCTTATCTAGTCCTTGGTTAGTGATTTCGGAGCTGAGCGTATTGACTGCTTCTATTTGTCTTATATTTCTGGGGTTCCTCTCTATTAAGCAGGATGACGTTAGGTCGATCTGTCTTAATCGTCTCTCCATGTCAATAGCAGTTTGTATATCAGAGGCTGCTAATAATCTTTGTATTTCGAGTGGTAATTGCCTCTGAATAGTTCTAATTGCCTCCAGTTCGCTAGGTGGAGAATCTAAGTCCTGAAAACGATGAAATTGTAGGAAGAAGAAATCACTAAAGCGAGTTTGGCCTGCAGTCGAAAATTTCCTTGAATACAGCTCTAATCTTAGCTGTTGCTGGATCTCAGGATCCCAGAACTTCTTCAGGAAAACTACCTTAAACTCGTCATAGTTATGGAATGTGTACTTGAAAGCCTGGAACCAAATATTTGGGTTCCCGTCCAGATGTTTTTCGATAATTCTCAATTTCTTTTCCTCCTGAATTTTTCCTTCCCTAAAATATTCCTCTATGTCCCTAAGGAATTGTTTCGGTGAGGTCTTAGCCGAACCGTCGAAATGTTTCGGGCGGTCGTCGTAATTTTTAATGATATTAATTATCGTGCTTCCTTCACTTTGATTACTACTGTTTAATATTTCCATATCTCTTCTACTTGGGTCACTTATCCCTGAAGGTGTGTTCTCTCTCTCATTAATCTGTACCTCTACTGCTCTCTGCCTATCACTAGAGCTTGAGGCCATAGATTTCGCCGTGTGTGATTCCACCTTCATCTCCTGTATTTCCCTTCTGATCTGATTCACCACTTCTTCCGTCTTTTCGATTTTTCGTTCCGATTCCACCTTGTTATCTTCTATTTTCTGCTTCAATTCATCAATTTTCTGTGCTACTTTGCTCGCAGCTTGGTCATATTTCTCATCTAAGTCTTGTTGCCTTAGATTTAATCCTTGGATACCAGCTGTTATATCATTTATTTTCTCTTCTTCCAATTTTCGGATCGTTTCCTGGCTCTCTGTTACCATCTCATTTATTTTATTTATTTCCTCGTGCATTTTCCTGTTTCTATTCTCCATGGTTTCAGTCAACCTCGTCTGCATGTTTTGGATTTCGTTCTTAACTTCATATACTTCCGACCGTGTTTTCGCTGTTTCTTCTGTTGCTTCTTCTTGTTTCTTGCGTAGCTCATCGATCATCCCTTTGTGTTCATCTCCTATTTTTCTAACGAATTCTTCTAAAGATTCTTTCTGTTTTAGCTGATCCTCTCTTCTTTCCACTCTCATCTCAATGATGCATCTCTGGAATCTTGATTCCCGTTCCTGTTCTTTCTCTTCTTGTTTCTGTTGCCATTCTTCTTGTTTCTTGTGCAATTCTTGCATCAACTCATAATGTTCTTTCTTTCTTTCTTCGCGTTGTTCTTGTTGCCATTCTTCTTGTTTCTTTTCTTGTTCCTTTTGAAATTCTCTAAACAATTCTTGTTGTTTTCGTTCCTTTTCTATCCGTCTTCTTTCTTTTTCTTCCGGCTTCCTCTCTTTCTCTTCACGCTCCTGTTTCTCCTTCTGTCTTTCTTCTTCCAGTTTCCTCTCTTTTTCTTGTTGTTGCTTCAAATATTCGAGAAACCATAATGGCGCTCCCTCTTGTTTCTCTTGAGCTCTTCTCATCTCCTCTTCTTGTTCTCTTCTTGTCTGAACTCTACCCTGTGTTGCCATTTTATGTCGTTTTCTATATATTCGTTATAATATCTCAAAGTTTATATTAAGCTCTCTATTTTGTTAAAAATCACTTATTTGCCTAACAGTCCTCTAAGTTCACAAAATATTAAATATTATATCACACACACCACAATAACTTAGTCTACAAGGTTTAAAAATAGTTCAAGGTTTGCACTGTATGCACTAGTTTGAAGTTTTCTCTTCAGTAAATAATAATATTGATGGACCTTCCTGGAGATCGGCACCATCTCACCAGATAGACCAACAACAACCAGACCAAGAGTTCAAATCTATGATTTCGTTCACATTTCGGAACATGTTACGAAATAAATAAATTAAAATTCCGTTATGCTGCATTCCATATTTATATGTATGGCCATCAGCCTATACCATAATTAAAATTAACTAAGTTTCATTTCATATTGACTTAAAATCACCTTACCCTAGATTATTATTATTAAAAAGAAGCATTCATCTAATAAATACAATAATTCCTTATTAATATATCTTCACAGGTTCAGCCATGTGGTAATAATTAATAAATTACTCAATACATTAGTGACATGTTTTCTATACCCGATACCTACATTTCGAGCTTCGTCACATGATTGCCTATTAAGTAATATAAATTATCAGACTATTTTCATACACTCCCGCGATGTGTTTCTCTTCAGGCGCCAACCATTAATGCGACATTTAATTTATTTCAAAGTGAAGACCGTTTCCAATACTTTTTTCACTTTATTTGGCGTTCCCACGGTGTATTTCTCTTCACTCGCTCCACTGTTGCGGCATTTTATTCTTTGGCAACCAACAGTTCCCACGGCATCTTTCTCCATTTTAAATCACGTTATGATGTCAAAAATTACCTCTGGCAACCAATATTCAATGATCCCGCGGTGTCTTTCTCTTCAAATCGTCACACATTGCGGCGTCATTTTAATAACTTTCCCACGGTGTATTTCTCTTCAATTGCCCCACAGTTGGGCAGCCATTTAATACTTGCACCCGCTCTTGCAACGGTCAGTGCAAGATTATCCCGGTAGCTCATTAATTCTTCTCAGGGTATCCTTTTTCCGCCCATAAAATCTGAGATTTTATATGTAATTATTTAACGTGGTTTCGGAAGAGAAATTGGCCACTGGGGTACTCGTGATGGGAGTATCAATATCCACGAGAATGACGACCGATATCTAGAAATCATCTCGCATTTCGTTTGTAAGAACTTGTCGATTGCTTACATCTAGAAAACTTAACAACTAACTTAACTCTAAACGTTACCAGAACAGAAATCATAACTCAGTCACATACTAAAGAAAATATATAAGATTATTTATTGACAAAAATTAATGTTCGAGATATAGTGAAATCTGGGTAGTATTAATTCCGTGTTATCTCATCATTTGAAAATAAGAGTCAGCGCTGGCTCATTTAAGATAAAATAGTGGAACTTAAAAAAAATGCTAACATTCTCTCATTTATAAGTTCAAATTCCAATAAATACACATGTGAACCTTCGTAGCCATGTTCCGAAAGTATTACATTTTTTTAAAAATTATATTTGCGATCATTGAGCATTCAAGGAATCAAATAAAATTTTCATATTGTAAATACTGCTCTGTTAATTATTAAAGTTATCCTCACAACATATGAGACATGTCTCCCAAGTATACACTTTCGCGTGTATTAAATTATGGCAGTGTTCACCGACCTTCCATTCATAAGTTAAAGTCTTTCATAGGTTTGAACTCCGAGTATTAGGTAATATCTTTCTAGTGTGAACAAGTAACGACTTACGAGCTAAAGCAATACCACCCTCGTGCCTACGATATCTGGCTCCTAACTAACCATTGTAATATTCTTCATTTTTATATACTGAGTTAAAATCATATTTATCTGAGTAGAAATAAAAAAAACTAACTCTTCGAATAGTTTCTAATCTACACACTCATCTATTGTTGGCTCAATGTACTCTTATGATCTGCACTGTCTCAATATTTCATTTATATACGTGCTACTGAACGTGTATGGATTGTATAGAATGCAGGTATTTCATATCAACCTGTAAGATCACCGCTCCATGAAATACTAGATATATAATCAATCATGAGTCTATTGCATCATATATAAGAACACTCTCTCTTACGCAGTACCTGTTATTCACCCAAGTCAAACACAATATCACTGTCACGATACACAATTCTACATAATTCATGTTTACCTTACCTTGAAATGGTCATCTGCGCGGAATTCTCTTCTTGACGTATATTTTCAAACATGGCATAGAAACTCACCTTATATTACTAATAAATCATTAACACGTCAAATAGCAATTCTTACACTTCCCGTAGAACATAACTAAATCTCTTCACTTAAACCATTCATCAATATATAATCACATTTCAATACACTACCGTCGATACTTTAACATCCTATCGGCTTCCATTTAGCCGCATGCATACAGCCATAACTCCGAAACCATATGCTAAATATTCAAGAATTGCTTAGCAAAATACGCAGTCAATAACCTCTATTTTTAATAACAGTAATATGAATTCATATGCCCTCTTTCTCTGACGAAAGGAATACTTAATTTGTCAATGATCATCGTATTGCGCAGGTAATTCGTGACGTAAACTATACTCAGGTAAAACGAGATTAATCGAACCTTTACTAGTAACTTAGACTCATTGATTCTAGCTCTACTCAAGTAACATACCTTTCTCTTATCGGATATTATTTCCACTGTCGATGTGCTAGTGCAGTATCCAGTATATGTCATATCGTCATTCTAATTCATCACTTCCATCTAATTTTAAAATCTTAAGTATTTCACACATTACTTATATTACACACGCGTTCTTAATTACTTCATAAATCACCAAAGTCTCAGCACATGCCAAAATAGATTGAGGGTGCAGATTGCAAGAAACTACTCTACTATAGATAAGTATGGACTTAGCTCGTCAGTTGCTACATCTGGTCTGGTGGTTGCTCCGTCCTTCACTTGCTGCTAGACCCTCAGATTGGAACTGGATCTCTGTCTGAACTGGACATTCGCGGTCATCTGCTGGTTACATAGCTCGTCAGACTACTTCGTATCATCCGGTCTTTCGGCTGGCCGATGCTCATCCAACGTCATCATCTCCACTGGTTGGTCTGTCCAATAATCTCCGCCTGGTCATCTGATTCGACGGTACATATCCCCAGTTCGGTCCATCTTGATGAATTAGCAGACAGTCATCATCATGTATCTGTTGACAATGAAAAGAATTCCCTGTGCGCAGTAATTAGTCATGATAATCTGCATTTTCTGTTATTTAAAATAATCGTTAAAGTTTTTCTTTCTGTAAAAAGTTTTCTCCGTAAATAATTATTATTTTTTACTGCTACGGTAGTTATACTCTTCTCGTGTGTAGTTATTAAATATTTCACAATGGTGAATTCCAATTCTTTCGATCGTTACGTTGCTACTTGATATTCCAAATCCGTCGTATATCACCAAAATTTATATATTTATATTTTTTTCTCGGCTCATCTACTGGCATACAGCGATGGATACTTTAATTATATGCTGTCGCGAATATATATAATTAATATTCTTCTTCAGTAGGCAAATCTATTCTTGGAATATGTAGATCTGCTCGCATCTGCGTCTTGTCTACATGAAAGTAATTTTTTAGAGTCTCGTTAAACAATTCACCCGCTGCTATATTTTTTTTAAAACAATTCAAATGAGCCTCTACTGTTCTCTAGTGTCTTCGAAACCTATCCTTTCCGTGACGTACATAGCCTCCTATACGTTGCATTGATACGAAGTTCATTGCCTTAGTAGATCGCATGGGCCATACTTTCCTACGCCGCCATTTTGTTGTTGGTCTACGAGATGCGAACTGGCACATTATTATTATTATTATTATTATTATTATTATTATTATTATTATTATTATTATTACTTTAAAGCGTTTTTATTATTATTTTTATTTAAAAATCTGCTTTCATAATACAACCAGTTTGGAATTCCATAGGCAGTTGTAGACTTCAAACATTCCGCAAAAACAAAATACGTGACTCAAATATTACGTCTGTCTTGATTAACTGCTTCGTGAAGGTAAGAGCTATTCTTCTGAGATAACGTTATTGTAACAGATGAAGAGTAATTGAATAATTAATTAACTGTTCTTAATATTGAAGGTTGTATGACGTACAGGTCCTAAAGTTGCTCTTGCATTGCTAGTCATCTGTCTATTGTTTGAATTCACAAGCTCTTTATACTAAACTTCCAAGAGAAATAAACCGGTATAACAGCTCTAATTGTTCATCTGATACAACAACAGAGAGGGCAAGGAAAGACCAAGTAGTTAGATGCTTGTGCTTGTTTTGTATTAATTAAACCAAGAAAGTGAGGTTTCACACTGGCGGGGAGAGGGAGGGGATCAACGTGGAAGATGTAGAAGACAAAGTCTACCTGTTAATTATATATGGTGTGGAGTTCTTCGCGTTTGCTCTTAATATTGACTTCAAGAATAGAAGGGGAGGCAGCTGGCAGAAACACAAAGGTAAGCAATAAAGTGTGAGACAAGCGGCGTTTCTCATCAACTGATTCATGCTTTTCCATCCTTCTCTCTCATTTTCTCTTACCCTGTCCTTAACTCACACCGTACTTTGGGGATGTTAGTGGCACATCAACCCCCCTCCCTGCATTGTTATATTATCCCTCATATCGGGAGTGTGTGTGTGTGTGTGTGTGTGTGTGTGTGTGTGTGTGTGTGTGTGTGAGGAGCGGTTAGGACACGTTCAATTGTTACGAGCCAACAAAGCGTCACCCATTCTATTATAGGTTTCACAATAGTGGCTGGTCCCCTGCTGCTGACGGCCGGCCCCTCGCTCTCTAAGGATGGCGACCAGACATGGCTTATTAGAGGATTTCACATCGACTAACATTTATTCTTTTCACAGTACAGTAATAGCTTTGACTAAAATTTTGCGCTCTATAAAACGACTCTGCTGATAATTGTGCCCCCCGAAACGGCAGAGAGTTCACAACGACTCGAATTCCTTAGGAAGTGCGGGCATTTCAGAGAATGATTTCCTTAAATTAAAATGGAGAGTTTATAGGAGATCATTTCAAGGATAGTGGACCCTTCGGTTAAGGGGCGACCAACATATTTGAGCGACTACGCGATTTTTCATTTTTTCATTTATAATTTATAATTTCTTTGTTTACCGCCTGTTGCCATTTCTTGATAGATGCAGTATTTTTGTATCAGTTTCTTGGCACAGGCGAGAGCAAAGTGTAGCTTCCACCGAAGTCCCAGTCTCATCCATGGCGGTGACAATATGCAAGTTGCTGGGGTATGGATGATGCTGAGTAATGAGAATGACATTTGGAGCACAACCAGTGTCTGAGGGTTGTGAAAGGTGTTGCTCATAGGATCAGTCGTGCTGCATTAGCACCTTCTGCTCCAGTGAGGAAAGCAATGGCAAACTACCTCACTCCTCATCTTGCCTAGTACGCCTCATTTGGTCTCTGCCATTTGTTTTTGCGGTTTCCCTTTAACTGCATAGCCTTTGGTGTTGCTATTTGAGAATCTATCCGGCCTCTGGGCTGATGACCTAACAGACAGACAATTTCTCTTTATAACGGTCCAAGATGTTTGTTAATATCTCCAATAGTTTCGGAGTTATCACAAAAAACGTGAAGTCCTGTCACCCAAGGAATGAGAAAGGTAACTTAGGGGTGTATTCTGCCCGAAGGCAGGTCCGAACCTCCGCAGAGGTGTGCCTGAGCCGGAGTTTACGTACGGTAGGGTGGCTAGTTCCTTTCCGCTCCTCCATTCCCTTACCACCAACCAACAGCGCGTGGCAACCCATCCAGATCTTGACCACCCCCAATGTTGCTTAACTTCGGAGATTTCACGGGATCCGGTGTTTCAACACGGCTACGGCCATTAGCAATGCGAAATAATCCTTATGTGTTTGGAAATGATCAAGGAAGCGGTAAAATAATGGCCATGATGCAACGCAATTTTCAATAATTAATTATGTGTAATGACATTGGTTTATATGATTTCTGAGTATGCAGTCATTATTGAGGGATAATGTGTTTGTCATACTAAGCTTCCTTTTAGTATTCAATTACATTGCTGCAGAAAAGGTGTAGGTCCCCCCTGAAGCTCGAGCTAACCTATCACCTCTGATAGTGAAACCTGACGTTCTACTTTAGTGGACAACTGTGAAACACGGTACAAGAGGTAACAAATCTCCTCTGACAGGAGGAAAAACGCCCTAAGACATCGTGGTGATAAGTCATAAGGGACTGTAGTGAAGTGTAGCTAACAAGTCTCCCTTCATTCGGTGAATAGATCAAGTTACGTTTAAACATTCCATGATATGCTGAAGACATGTTTTCATGAGGGCCTGCAGTGAAGAATAAGAGGCGAAATAATACGTTTCCTCTGATCCTGTGAATAGACAGCGTGAAGCTAAGTTCTGTGAGATAACATGATTTTCTTAACATCGTGTGGCTATTTCTAGCTGAGTGCAGCCCTTGTAAGGCAGACCCTTCGATGAGGGTGGACGGCATCTGCCATGTGTAGGTAACTGCGTGTTATTGTGGTGGAGGATAGTGCTATGTGTGGTGTGTGAGTTGCAGGGATGTTAGGAACAGCACAAACACCCAGCCCCCGGCCATTGGAATTAACCAATGAAGGTTAAAATCCCCTGACCATTCGCCAACGATTCGGACAGATAATATGATGATCTGTTTTAATAAATGGCAGAATGAGTAGATCACGTTTAAGGTATTCCAGTGGACTACGTTAATAAAAAGGAGACACAAGCTAATACCTCTCAATTTATTTTACGTGTAGACCGAGTAGAGGTTAAGCTCGCTAAGACACCCGAGTATCAGTGTTGACAGTATAATTATTTTTTCACCAAGTTTGTTTTTAATAGTTTCCTTAGTGGGATACTTTCTGTCCTGTCCTAGTGGCTACTGGGAATAATGGTAGAATTTTGTAAGTCCATGAAAGCCCTTGGAGGAGTGGCAGGTAAAGGCTTCCACTATCCGTAACCTCGGCACTTGATGGGGTAGAGTGGTTAGCTCTACGCCCGTCCGTCCGACTCTTTGACTGAACGGTCAGCGTACTGGCCTTCGGTTCAGAGGATCCCGGGTTCGATTCCTGGCCGGCTCGGGGATTTTAACCTTAATTGGTTAATTCCTACGGCACGGGGATTGGGTGTATGTGTTGTCTTCATCATCATTTCATCCTCATCACGACGTGCAGGTCGCTTACGGGTGTCAAATAGAAAGATCTGCATCTGGCGAGCTGAACCCGTCCTGGGATATCCCGGCACTAAAAGTCATACGACATTTCATTACGCCCGGCCGCCTTTGCCCCCAGGAAAAAACCTGTTACTCATTTTTGTTGTAGGATGAGTGAACCTCAGGGCCATGTGCACCTCCGGAAGTGGAAAACTCGTTTCTTATATTTTACGACTTACTGACGGGGATTCGAATCCACGTCCTTCCGCGTGAAAGGAGCACGACTTTGCCGCCTCGGCCAGGCAGCCCCTCAATTTTATAAGTAACCCGTGGAAATGTGGTGGTTTAGATCTTACCAGATACTAATAATGACATTATCGGAGGCCTAATTCGGGCAAGTAAAACATTCACTTAAATAAATTTGAGGGTCTTTCATGAACTATCACACAGGTTACTAGATCTTCTTTAGATTCTCTGATAGAAAAAAGTCCACTCTCATACTTTACCTTCTTTCTCCATGTTCTTTCTTTCTTTCTTTCTTTCTTTCTTAATGTGCATACCCTCCAGGGTTGGTATTTCCCTCGGACCAAGCGAGGGATACCACCTCTACCGCATCAAGGGCAGTGTCCTGGGGCGTGTGACATTGGGTCGGGGGATACAACTGGGGAGAATGACCAGTACCTCGCCCAGGCGGCCTCACCTGCTATGCTGAACAGGGGCGTTGGTGGAGGATGGGAAGATTGGAACGGATAGCCAAGGAAGAGGGAAGGAAGCGGCCGTGGCCTTAAGTTAGGTACCATCCCGGCATTTTCCTGGAGGAGAAGTGGGAAACCACGGAAAACCACTTCCAGAACGGGTGAGGTTGGAATCGAACCCACCTCTACTCAGTTGACCTCCCGAGGCTGAGTGGACCCCGTTCCAGGCCTCGTACCACTTTTCAAATTTCATGGCAGAGCCGGGAATCGAACCCGGGACTCCGCGGGTGGCGGCTAATCCCACTAACCACTACGCCACAGAGGTGGACCTTTCTCCGTGTACGGAAATTTTTAGTAAGTTATCACACCTTAAAAATCTAATTTAAATGTAGGGAAAATTTCCACCATTAATAAAAAAGAAAATTGTGTGGGTGAGAATTTCGCCGTAAGGTACAGATTCACTGCAATGTCACCAGATGAAAATGTTCTATTAACACATATAATGAGCTCCAGATTTTTTTCTAGAGAAAGTCTCAACCTCGAGTTGTATTTATTTTGACTATTTGGCGAATAACTGTAAAACTGAATGTCTTGATAATAACAGTGCATAAATGTATTTTGAACAGACAACAAAATATTCACCACGGAAACATACTGATTGTAGATTACTATGTCATTAAGCGTACAGTGTGCAAGCCGCTGTGAATTCACCAATCCCCACCACAATCCTTTATTTGTAACTAGTTCTGTGGCCTCGTTTGATTCTGTACCTCTTATTTTTAAATCGTTGAAAACGGACTTTTACCATCGTCGTCTTAGTCTGCTCCTACTTCTCTTATCCTCCATAACAGAGACCATGATTCCGTTTCACATGACACCAACACCCAAACAGGTTTATGCGTACTTCTTCATCCATCGATTTCATTTATAACTCACCCTTTATCTCATCATTCCAAGTACCCTCCTGCCATGATTCCCACCTGCTTATACCAGCAATCATTCTCGCTACTTTGATGCCTGGTACTTGTAACTTATGAATAAGGTATCCTGAGTCCACAGAAGGTTTGAATACTGTAAAAACGCTGTAAAGTTAGTTTCGTCCGGAAGCTGACTTCTTTCTTACAGAATATTGTTGATCGCAACTGCATTGGCTTTACTGCATCTTGATTCAATGTCACTGACAGTACTGGGAGAACACACATCCTAAATACATCCAATTATCTACCTATTCTAGCTTTGTATTCACAACTTGACATTCAGTTCCCTCGTATTTCTTACCTGATGACATCTACTTAGTCTTGGAAAGGTTAATTTTCAAACCATACTCATTCATTGCACACAATTTCAAGTTCCAATATATTACTGTAGGCAGGGTCGGGAATTTTAACCTTAATTGGTTAATTTCGCTGGCAGGGGGACTGGGTCTATGTGTCGTCTTCATCATCATTTCATCCTCATCACGACGCGCAGGTCGCCTACGGGAGTCAATTCAAATGACCTGCACCTGGTGAGCCGAACTTGTCCTCGGACACTCCCGGCACTAAAAGCCATACGCCATTTTTTTACTGTAGGCTGCATGCTTTCGGCACAATCAGACCAAGTCTCAGCATAGGCCGATTTGCTTACTAAGTTTACTTGTTCATCTAAGGAATCCCTCCTTGCCACTTAATGTCATTCAGCTGATGATCTAAGTAAGCTATGAACAACAAGGGTGAAATATTACGTAACCTTGTGTACTTTTTTATCAAGTACTGAAGATGTTACAGTCGTGAAAATTTGTATTTTGAATCTCCTGTAAAATAAAAGGAACATTCATAATTTATTCTCTGAAAATCCACCTAAGGGGAAATGTTAAAGGGGGGGTGACATTTTAGAAAGCATATCTACAGTATATTTTAAAAACACAACATATTACAGACGTGAAAATTGGTATTTTTAATATATTTTAAAAATGAAAATTACCGGGTGAGTTGGCCGTGCGCGTAGAGACGCGCGGCTGTGAGCTCGCATCCGGGAGATAGTGGGTTCGAATCCCACTGTCGGCAGCCCTGAAGATGCTTTCCGTGGTTTCCCATTTTCACACCAGGCAAATGCTGGGGCTGTACCTTAATTAAGGCCACGGCCGCTTCCTTCCAACTCCTAGGCCTTTCCTATCCCATCGTCGCCAGACCTATCTGTGTCGATGCGACGTAAAGCCTCTAGCAAAAAATTGAAATAACACTTTTCTTCTGAAAAATATCTTAAGGGGGTCTAAGAGAGATTGAAAAATAGGGTTGTATTATTTTTATTAGGATGCTGGTATCTCCAAAACTGAAGATATTATAGACGTGAAAATTGGTATTAGAAATTTCCTTTAGAAATGAAGAAACATGTACTTTTTGCACACGGCGGCTCCTTTCGAAAACAGTCAAGGAGACGGATCTCCCAATAATTTTTACATTTTCAAGGTCTCTCTGGGCACAACCTACATTTAACAAACAGTATTAGCTGTCTATGCTCCACAGTCTGATATATCTATATTAAAGGTAAGAAATAAAGTTTAGCAGGGGTGTCTAGTACCCATTATACCGGGCCTTTGTGGAAAACAACAGGTTAAATCACTGGCCCCAAAATCAAAATAGTATGAAGGCGAACACTTGCAATCCGAGAAGTTTAAATTTAAATGGTTAACACCCTATTGGGCTTGAGGCCCGAAAATACAGAAGCTAAGCCTATGCCACTGAGGTGACTAGATGGAGAGGATATTTAAGTTACCAGATTACAAACAGAAAACTGTTACAAAATCATAGTCACCTCAAAATCAACTTGAAGGGGAATTCAGAGCTTACCGCACTCTCTATTCCCTGATTACAGTTAAGTTTCGTAGGTTTGTTTGAAATTTACATTAGAAGCTTGAAAATTTAATTTAAAAAATTGAAGTTACATTCTTACTATTTGAAATCTTCCTCTCGAGCTAGCTGTCAAAGACTATTACTTAATTAAGCCAGGACTGCCATTACCTTGAGCTGATATGCTGCTCGATGATGAACGGGGCACCCCGCATCCTTTGTAAACACACAAACACTATACTGGAGCGACGAATAAGACCAGGTGGTTCGAAAAAGTACCAACTTTTATACCAGAGAGGAAGGATTCAAAAAATTCTGGGCTAAGGCCCGACACACTCCCAAATCTTATTGGGTAATTTAAATAGATACAAGAAAACGCTTATTGGCTGAAAATTAAATATACAAATTTTCCTATTGGCCAACATCTTAAGTTGGCGGGAAGAGCAACAAGTGTTGCAAACTCTAGCACACCAAAAACAAAGAATAATCAATTCAGTTTAGTAAACCCAGGAATACAAAATTACTTTATCATTTTAGTAGCCAATCTTCACACCAGAATGCTTAACGCAAATTTGTAGTAGAGACATCTGTTGACAAAAGTTCAAATTTCTTTCACGAGGTGTTGCAAAGTTTAGATTGAAGATGACATTCTCCAAGGCGGTCCATTTAAATGAACGGGGCGGGTGTACCTTCCGGTACACTTCCAATTAATTGTGCCAAGCTCCTCACTTCCATCTTTCATCTTTCCTATCTTTCCTATCCGACCTCACTTGGTAAACTCTTGTTCATTTCCGACCCCGACGCTATTAGGTTTGTGAGGGCTAGTGAGTCATTCATTTTCACGCCGTTCGTGGCCCTTGTGTTTCTTTGACCAATACTTTCACTTCTCGAAGTGTTGGACATGTTTCATGTTTCCCTCTAATTAGTGTTAATAGAGGATTGTTTCCCAGTTTGACTTCCTTTTGAAACAAAAACCATCACCATCACCACCTTCATTCGGAGTAACCATAATGAATTATTAATGGCGATCACAATTCCTGCAGTCTACTAGCCCGTAACCACACATTCCCTTATATTACTCCGAATTAGGGAGAAAGGCTATTGTTGTGAGAATTGTAGTAAACGCGACGGGTTGCATAAAGCTAGATCCTAAAAGGAGAGGAATCCACCGGGAACATAAGGGAAAAACAATTTTATCTCACTGACTGATCACTTTATTTCCGAAATATCCGAATGTAGGAATTTCAAGTATCACATGGAGGTTGCCTTTATGCGTTAAATGCTCACTGCGAAGGTATTTGAAAGTTTTTTCTTTTAATGGTATTAATTAATTATCGGCGTGTGGCTTCCGAAGAGGTCTGGTGCAGGCAGGTCTTTGCAGTTGACGGCGTATAGGTGACCTGAACGTCAGTGAAGATATCGCCCTACCTATGATGAATTCTAATGATGAAGACGACAGACACACCCAGTCCCCAAGCCATTGGAATTAACCAATGAAATTGAAATTCCCCTTCTCGACCGGTAGTCAAACCGGGATTAAACGTTAAAACACTAACTATTTAGCCATGGAGCTGACTACAACGGGATGAAACGGGTTTAAAACCTAAAAATCTGAATCCCTTCGCTATACATAGTTGAAATTCCACATATTGGTAGCTCATTATAGATTGTAGTTGTCCAGCCCTCGTCTCGTTTCCTTACAGGGTGGGAAAAGAATCTTCGCAGCGAGATTTTGCGGCCGGATTCTTTCGCTGAGGTCAAACTCATCAGAGGAGTTAATATCATGAACTGAATGACATGATATATGATAGGAAGGAAGGGGATGTAATCCGGTGCCGGCTCATAGCCTACTCCTGTCGAATAGCACCAAGGGGTCTTCTCCAGTGTTAACGTCCCCATCCGGGGAACGAATCACTATCAGCAGCATCATATGCCTTCTCCATACATGAACCTCGTGAAGAGGTTTGGATTTGAACCCAGGCTTTTGGAACTCAGTCTAATGATTAGAAATTGTATAACACCACCTCTCCTACCATGCCGGCCAACATTCTGATGGTTAAAAATGTATCAAAAAATAGGCCTCGAACCTGCTATCCAGGATGTCAGCCTCAAACCTGGTGTCCAGGATGTCAACTCAAACCTGCTATCCAGGATGTCAGCCTCAAACCTGCTATCTAGGATGTCAGACCAAACAGATTTGACGCTTTAAGAATGAGGATGAAATGATGATGAAGACGACACGTACACTCAGCCCACGTGCAATCTCATCTCGTCGCGCAGGTCGTCTACGGGCGTCAAAACAAAAGAACTGCACCTGGCGAGCCGAACATGTCCTCGGACACTCCCGGCACTAATAGCCATACGCCATTTAATTTCACTTGAAGTACGAAGTTGAACGCTTGACTTCAGGAGCGAGGGTGTTTTCCGTAGACTCCAAAAAGTAATCTCCACAATTTAAAACTCTGAAAAGGAACATTCATTTTTAAACTGTTTGAAAGCATGGTAAACAGATAGTGATGAAATGTATTCGATATGCCAGCAACATAAAGCAACCGTCTAACGCGAACGGAAATCTCAATATTAATTTAACAGATCTTGGGAGATACAACTCTCAATACTCCTACATCAGGTAGATAGAATGTTTAACCAAGCCAAACACAAATCCCATAGCAACAGCACCGAAGGTCCACGGCCTCCAGAGCGATTGCTGTTCAGCGCGAAGGCCTGCGGATTACGATGCGTCATGTGATCAGCACGACAAATCCTCTCGACCGGTAATATTTGGCTTTCAGAATGTTTGACCAGTCAAGGGAAATCTTATCGAATTGCGCATAATTTATACCCTAGTAATTTTCCGTAGTTGAATAAAAAAATTTCCTGAAGTAATATCTTCTGAATGATATATGTTGCTTATCTAAGATTTTTCAGTTGATCCTCTTGCTCATTTTCATACATCGTGTTTACGTGTGTTACGAAGAATTTTTGGATACAATACATATCGATATATCTTAGGAGGAGGTCACCCAAATCAGAAAAAATTCTATTTCAATTGTAAGTGCCACTCAGTGTTGAGTTCACATGCACAGTATTATATCGTCGCTGCGCGAGCAATACCTCGTATCCTACAATGCTCTTTCTATCCATTAATTTGCTTAGGACTGGTCACGCATCCAATTCACACATGGATATTCAGTCCATCAGAGCAATGTTCGTGTTGTTCATTTTTCTATGCGAGCTTGTAGAAGAAAATGAACCTCGTTGGTCCGTACTGGAGGAATGTATATTTTCATGAACTATTCACGTATTCCTACAGTACAATATTAGTTTCATTTTCCTTTACATAATAGCACAGGAAAATGAACACAACGAACGTTTCTTTGATCGACTGCATATCTATGTGTGGCTGGGAGACGTGACCAGTCTTAAGGAGAATTTTGGATAGAAAGAGCTTTGTGCGATATGAGGTATTGCCCGCGCAGTGACGATATTTTAATCGAAAATCTTGTCTAGAGAAGAAGGATGGAGAAGGATAATTAATCAAGAGCTGTTCGTGAGCCAAGTAGACTTTAACTACCACAATAAGTAGTGGATGAAGAGTGGCTTTTTTGTGTGTGTGTGGTGAACTGCTGGTGAGTTGACTGTATAAAGGTTGCCGTGCAGGATGTGGGCTGCTTGCAAATCACTAGGATAAAAAATAATCACGTGTATGAAATGCACAGTATGTCTTGTAACGTCTGGTACGTGAACGTTAATTTGGTAGATTGGTTTCCAATGGTCGTGCAGCATACCTTGAGATGTTAGCTACTCAGGGTAATGGCAAATCGAAGTTATATTCCATCTATAGGCGTAGCGATGCATTAAACTGTCAGGTGAGCCCTCAAAACAAAGTGAATAGCGGTGCGGCCGTGTGTCCTTATGAGGTACACAGACCACTGCGGTCATTATTGAGCACGTTGTACGTAAACCACCACATTCCATGAGACATGTTAACGAGGTTCAAGTCGCAAGGGCCGTCGCTTTGATCCAGGAAAGACGGTCTTTCCGTCGTGTTGCTGTGGATCTCAATGTCTCTCCGTCAGTTATTCAACTCTTGTGGAATCGCTAAAATGAGACAGGCCAATTCACAAGGAGGGTTGGACAAGGTCGTGGACGCATGACAACCCCACAGGAATCCCGATATCTAACCATCTGTGCATTGCGGCATCGTTCAGCAACTGCCAGAAAACTGCAAGAAGACATCAGGAGGGTCACTGGAGTCACGGTGCCTGACAGACAGTAAGGAATGACCCAGACGTCCTGTTCGAGTACCCCGTTTAACGCAGCACCATCACGCAGCTCGCCTTCTGTTTGCCCGTACCGACGTCAACTGGCAACTTCGCCAATAGAGACCTGTGTTGTTCACAGACGAGTCCAGATTTCCCCTGACACAGCGTGATGTACGTCAATGTGTATGGAGACACCGTGATGAGCAGCATATGCCAAATGTTGTCCAGGAAGGCGACCGATTCAGACAAGTTTCTGTGATGGTGTGGAGTGGCATCAGTATTGATGGCCGTACGGATCTTGTCGTCGTCCGTGGTAATCTTACGGCTTTGGGGTACATCGAGCATATACTGCTACAGGATGTGTTGGTTGCTGCATACAGTGTTGGCCCTGAATTCGTACTCATGCACGAGAATACTAGGGCTCATGTAGCGCGCATTACCAGAGCTGTCTTGCGAGAACTGGATGTTCAAGGGATGGAATGGCCAACATTGAGTCCCGATCTTAATCCCATCGAGCCTGTGTGGGATAGGCTTGACAGAAGTGTTCGTGGGCGTCCTGTTCCACCACAGACTCTTCAAAACCTCGAACAGGCTCTCTTTTAAGAATAGGACCTGATACCGCAACGTTACCTCCGTCGACTTATACGGAGCATGCTACGAAGTTGACAAGCTGCGATAAATGCTCGTGGAGGACATACATCACACTGAAGCTCCCCAGCTGGGATAAAAATCCACCCTGGAGGACTGTTAACACTTTGCTTTCTCCTGTATTTGGACATTTCCGCTTGTGTTCTGGAAATGAACGCAAATCCATCGATGTTCTTTTGTATACTTCAACGGTAAAGAATAAAGGTTTGGTTGGTAATATACCTGGGTGTGAGGTATTGTTTCGTGGAGCATAGCATACGTTCAGAAACATGTTCCCCTATTTTTTTTTAACCGTGCGTAATGTAAATAACTGACTACTGTACGTACACCCTGATCCTTAGTTACAAAGCTTGATATAACTTGATGTACAAAATGTTGTAATCTACATGGATGTAGAAGTATATCACTCCCAAGTTGCCATGCGGATAGCAGAAAGTGCTGCCTACAGTGACTCTATACGCACATTGTGGCCAACGAGTGCTTCATTCTGATTGGCTCCGCCATCTTTTCGCCAAATGTACCTCTATACGCAATTTCAATGAAGTGTAGGCTATCTGTTTAAACTTTAACGGTACCGAAGGTATGTTTTTGTAAAACACGGGGGATTATTTAGTATTATTTGTTTTGAAATGTCTGTGAATTTCAGTCCTTCCGAGGTCTGAGTTCTAAAGAAAAGTACGTCAGGCTTTTGAGCATATGGATGCAGAAACAGATCCAGAAGGGGTTTTAAAATGAATCTGGACAATTGCTTGTTTTCAGCTCTGTAAGTAGCATGTTATAAGACGCACCTAGCAACGAGTAGAGTTGTCTCATACCTGATAATAATAATAAAATAATAATGATAATGATTGTTCCGGAGATTCTGTGGAACGCTGTGGTGAAAGAAGGTGTGGGAATGAATGGGTGGATAGAAAATATATCGAATTTTAATTAAAAACCTTAAAATTAGTAATTTTATTTTTCCTTTCATTTTTTTATTTTCTTTTAGAATTTTAAACTTTGGTAAACAGTAACTAATATTTAGGTATAAAAGTTTAGCTCGGGAGCTTGAGAAACGATGTTAGAAACTACTAGAACAATTAGAAAACATTAATTAACATGAGCTTGAAGCTCCACAGTTACAAATTTGCCAAGAACACCACAGGCCCCTTCAATAAATTCACAAAGAGACGGAGCTCCAAAATTACTACGTTTCCAAGGAGCGTACTGCACCACCCAATAACTCTCTAGCAGGTTATCCCTCAAAATTTACATGTTCCAGGTCTCTTAAAGGCACAATATACCATTTATCAAAACAAACAGTAGACAGTCTTATTTGCTCAACAGTCAAATTTACACAAAAAATAATGATAGTAGTGAACTTAACAGGTGCAATAAGTGCCAATTCTACCCGGCCTTGTTGTTGTTGTTTGAGTCATCAGTCCATAGACTGGTTTAATGCAGCCCTCCATGCTACCCAATCCTGTGCTAACCTTTTCATTTCTACGTAACTATTGCATCCTACATCTGCTCTAATCTGCTTGTCATATTCATACCTTGGTCTACCCATACCGTTCTTACCACCTACATTTCCTTCAAAAACGAACTAAACAAGTCCTGGGTGTCTTAAGATGTGACCTATCATCCTATATCTTCTTCCTGTCAAATTTAGCCAAATCGATCTCCTCTCACCAATTCGATTTAGTATCTCTTCATTCGTGATTCGGTCTATCCATCTCACCTTCAACATTCTTATGTAACACCACATTTCAAAATCTTCTCTTCTCTTTCTTTCTGAGCTAGTTATCGTCCATGTTTCACTTCCATACAATGTCACGCTCCACACGAAAGTCTTCAAAAACATCTTTGTAATTCCTATATCAATATTTGAAGTGAGAATATTTCTTTTCTTAAGAACGCTCTTCCTTGCTTGTGCTAGTCTGCATTTTATGTCCTCCTTACTTCTGCCATCATTAGTTATTTTACTACCCAAGTAACAATATTCATCTACTTCCTTTAAGACTTCATTTCCTAATCTAATATTTCCTACATCACCTGCCTTCGTTCGACTGTACTCCATTACTTTTGTTTTGGACTTATTTATTTTCATCTTTTACTCCTTACCCAAGACTTCATCCATACCATTCAGCAACTTCTCGGGATTTTCTGCAGTCTCAGATAAAATAACAATATCATCGGCAAATCTCGAGGTTTTGATTTCCTCTCCTTGGACTGTGATTCCCTTTCCAAATTTCTCTTTGATTTATTTTACTGCCTGTTCTATGTAAACATTGAAAAGCAGAGGGGAAAAACTGCAGCCTTGCCTCACTCCTTTCTGGAATGCTGCTTCGTTTTCAAAGCCCTCGATTCTTATCACTGCAGACTGATATTTATACAGATTGTAGATAATTCTTCGTTCTCGGTATCTGATGCCTATCATCTTCAGAATCATAAATAGCTTGGTCCAATCAACATTATCGAATGCCTTTTCTAGATCTACGAATGCCATGTACGTGGGCTTGTCCTTCTTGATTCGATCCTCTAAGATCAGACGTAAAGTCACGATTGCTTCACGTGTTCCTATTTTTCTTCTGAAGCCAAATTGATCTTCTCCCAACTCAGCTTCAACTTATTTTTCCATTCTTCTGTAAATAATACGTGTTGAAATTTTGCAGGCATGAGATACTAAACTAATGGTGCGGTAGTTTTCACACCTGTCAGCACCGGCTTTCTTGGGAATAGGTATAACAATATTCTTCCGAAAATCAGATGGGACTTCTCCTGTCTCATACATCTTGCACACTAAATGAAATAACCTTGCCATGCTGGTTTCTTCTAAGGCAGTCAGTAATTCAGAGGGAATGTCATCAATTCCAGGTGCCTTGTTCCTATTGAGGTCACTCACAGCCCTGTCGAACTCTGACCTCAAAATTGTGTCTCCCATTTCATCAGCATCAACAGCCTCTTCATGTTCCAGAACCAAATTATCTACATCGCTACCTTGATACAACTGTTGGATATGCTCCTGCCATCTTTCTGCTTTGTCTTCTTTCCCTAGAAGTGGCTTTCCATCTGAGCTCTTAATATTCATACACATATATTTCCTTTCTCCAAAGGTTTCCTTGATTTTCCTGTATGCAGCATCTACCTTTCCCAGGACCATACAGCCTTCGACATCCTTGCACTTCTCCTTCAGCCATTCTTCCTTAGCTACCTTCCACTTTCTATCCACTTGATTCTTTAATCGCCTGTATTCTTTTCTGCCCTCTTCACTTCTAGCATTCTTGTATTTTCGTCGTTCATCAATCAGGTCTAATATCTCCTGAGTTTTCCACTGATTCTTAGTTGATCTTCCTATCATTTCTTCAGCAGCCCTACTGACTTCATTTTTCATGAATCTCCACTCTTCATCTATAGTGTTTCCTTCAGCCTTTTCATTTAGCCCTTGTGCAACATGTTCCTTGAAACAATTCCTCACACTCTTTTCTTTCAACCTGTCTTGATCCCACCTTTTTGCACTCTTTCCTTTCTTCAATTTCTTCAACTTCAGATGGCATTTCATGACCAACAAGTTGTGGTCAGAGTCCACGTCTGCTCCTGGGAAAGTTTTGCAATCCAAGACCTGGTTTCTCAATCTCTGCCTAATCATAATGAAGTCTATTTGATACCTTCCAGTATCTCCATACCTGGCCTTAGTAAAAGGAAATATTTAGAGTTATTGGCCGGAAATCAAAATGTTGAGAAAAACACTTGCACTACACTGAAATACACTTTAAAAGTACTTAAAACCCTATTTGGGCTGATGGCCCTAATTTACACAGGTTATGCCTATGCTACGGGGATGTCTAGATGGAGGGAATGTTTAAATTATTTGGGAAAAAAAGAAACCTTTAAAATTTACGAAATCATAGTCACCTCAAGACCTGTTTGAAGGGGAATACAGGAGGGTTTCCACTCTTTATTCCGTATGTTAAATTAATATATTAAACCAGAAAGATTTTTTACATTATGTAGCAGAAGTCCGGTAAGAAATATCCGAGTTTGACGGCAAGAGCAGCTGCCACTGCCGATCCCCGGACCCCGCAAGTACTCTCAGATACGTCTCTCCGCTACTTTGAGAGGGGTAGCCATGGTGATGGTCTCCACGGACCAGCTATTGAATTACTACCCAATTATGAAGTGGGTGGTTGTAAAACCGCACCTTAGCCATTGCCACTAATGATGGTGCTCAAGTTTGCCATCATGAAGGAGACTAGAACAGAGTGGGGTGAACCCTCACCCCCGCGCCATCATCTCTCGCCAGTTGTTGTTACACGGCCTCAGATGACAATTAGACCACTGAAACAATAATTTTCTAGGCGATAATGACTGTTTTTAAGCAGAGAGTTTGTTAAGTGTTTTGGTGTTAATGGTGCAATTAAGGCGGGCGGCATCGAATGTGAGTGTGTGGAAGCAGGAGCGAGGTAATGGCAGACGGGAATCGGAAGAAAAACAAAATATTTTTAAAAGGGGAAGGTTTGTACAAAGGTTACCACAAAAATAAATTGAATACCTCAGGTATATTTTAACAGGACAGAAGCCTCCGTAGCGTAACGGTTAGTGTTATTAGCTGCCGTCCTCGGTGGTCCGGGTTCGATTCCCGGTACTGCCAGAAACTTAAGAATGGCAGGAGGGCTGGTATGTGGTTGACATGGTACATGCAGCTCACCTCCAATGGAGGTGTGCCTGAAAAGAGCTGCACCACCTCGGGATGAGGACACGAGTGTGTGTGTATTACAGGACAGAAGGCCTTATCTTTCAATTTTTTAGCTAATAAGGAAAGACATTTAATTACATTTTCAATGCCATGAACTGATGGCCTATAAAGCAAAACAGAGATATGTCATACATGTTTTATTTGGGAGAGATGGACCCCAAAAATTCTTTCGGTGTCTGGATTGCTCACCAAAAGCGTGACCGGCATTAATAAATACAAAATAATTCACGATCTATGAAATCTGTGGGCAAGCTTGCCTGCAGGTTTTCACCATGACCTGATCTCAAACCGTTAAATTGCTGGGTCTCCGTCCACGATCGTCTCTCTCTTTAACTTTCTCAAGAGATGCCTTAAGGTTACTTTTAGCCTTCTTCCACAGGTCTATCGTCTCTGGTAATATCTCATTGATGGACATAGATTAGACAACAGCGTGTTGGCAACGGACTTGAACATGAGAGAGGCAGGTGTAAACTTGTGTGACTCATGCACAGCCGAATTTACCGCAAAAGATAACCAATACAGAGAATTACCATACCACCTAGCATGGTCTTCATGATGAAAAGCGATCAAAACCGGTCGAAGATTACGGTTAACTTGCTCAACCAGAGATGGTTGTGGATAATAAGCAGATGTTGTGACGTTTGAGTTGGATAAGTCAAAACGTAATTTGCGGAATAAATTAGATGTGAATGCCTTGGAATTATCGGAGATTATGTATTGACAAGGACTAAAAGAAGCGAAAATAGTATTAAGACAAGAAATTGCAGACTGAGCGGTGGCAAAATTAGTTGAAAATAGCAATTAAAGCCTGGTGAAACCATCTATACATCCGAGGATGTAAGCAAGCATGATTTACAGGTTTTAACCATTTCTCTGATTTCAGCGTCCATACTCTTCCAGATGAACATCTCTCTAATATTTTCTGTAGTTTTGAAGATGCATAAATGTCTCCCTAATGGGGACTCATGATGGTACTTGAAGGTGATGGGCACAGGAAAGGCTTGAACTACAACCTTATGAGATTTGTGAGATTATTACATAATTAAAAGTTGTCTGCCCTTACCTTGAGCTGATGGACCTTTCGGAGACAGACGGGGCAAATCCTTCCCTTCCTCCTCTATAAACACAACCTACTGCTGGACTAGAGCGATCGAAAGACAACATGGTTCACACGGTCCCATCTTTTATAGCTGAGAGGAAGTTTCCAGATTTCTCTGGGCCGAAGCCCTGACATACCCACAATTCCCAATGGAGAATCAAATAAATATTTAAAAAGCCTGATTGGTGGATTAAATAAACGTACAAAATTCCCTATTGGTTACAATATTAAGTCGGCAGGAAGAAATAGAAGTGCTAGTAACCTTAGAACACGAAAATCAATCTATAAACATTTCAGTTTAGGAACCTTGACGCACAAAATTACTTTGAAAATTAATTGTTCCTCCTCGCACCAGAGAGCGCACATAAGATGATAGTAGAGACATCTGTCGATAAATGTTCAAACTACTTCCCAAATGAGTTTCACTGTTCATGTTATACATGGCCCTCTAAAAGGCGCTTGATTTAAATGTCGGGGTGGGTGCACATCCGGTACAATAATAATAATAATAATAATAATAATAATAATAATAATAATAATAATAATAATAATAATAATAATAATAATAATAATAATAATAATTGTACCGGGCGGTACACCTCCACTCCGTTAATTTAAAATGTGCGCCTGTTGGAACTCCTCTGCTGGAGGAGGGCTGAACTTTATCTACGCTGTTAATTCTTTACTTTCTCAAAAGATGTCACCATGTGGAAAAATTTGAGTTTTTGAACTGTGTCATTTTTGATGTGTTTTTGTTTCGCTTGAAGTAAGAAGTGTGAACTTTCTCTTCTAGAGGACACTACTGAAGATCTACAATAGTGCAACCTAGTGCGGAGTCAAAGAACTATTTTGTTGGAGAAAATTTAATTTCAAGAGTTTGTTCTTTGTTAAATTTCTTTCTGTCATTGTTTAAGTTGGCAATGTTTACCCCTTTCTTCCCCTTGTTATGAATGTAACCAATCCCGAATTTCTTTAATTAATTTCTGACCAATCAGGGGTATCTTCCCCCAACTTGAATCTGTTGCGGGGTCCTATCCAATAAAAACGTTGTGGGCGGGTGTTTTCTTTCCCCTAACGCCTAGAACCTTCCACGAGAGGTTATAAACTGCTGATTTTTGGGTCTCCGGGCCACTTCTGTTCCATCTTTCAGTGTGTTAAGTACATAGCAGGGGGCGGGAAGCGCCTCTTTCTTCGGCAGCGGTCAACAACAAGGTAATGGCCGATTAATAACTTCTTTCTTTGCTAGCTCAGCAGTTTAACTTTCGGGGCGGGTTCTAAGCGTTCTACCATGTAACCTTTTCCTAAATGTAACTACTCTTTTATATATTCTCTTTTAAAGCTTCATATTGGGATAGAGAGTGCTAACCCTCTCGAGCTCCCACTCATATTGTTGTGAGGTGAACTTAGTTTTCTCAACCTATTCTTCGATAACGTAAAACAAGTGTTCTCTTCTTAAGTCACCTCTTTAGTATGGGATTAGCCCTTGTGTTAACGGCCTAGTGCCAAGTAGGTCTTAATCAAAGTGTACTAGGAGTGCAAGTTTGCCTCCTCCCAAATTGTTTTTTTAGAGGTCATTTAATTAACCTTCTTTTTCATTTAATAGACCTCAGTAGGTTGGGTATTTTACCCCTGTGTATATGTCCTTAGAGGACAGCTTGAAGGTGAAGTTTGGTGTGGCCTGTGATTGGCTTACACTTTGAGAGCAGATTGCGCTTTTGGAATTCAATTTTTGTATGCCTCGAGGAGGCTTTACTGTGTAATTTGGAGCAAGTGCTCCAGGGTTTGATTGGGGTCTTCTGCCCCTTTGTTAAAATTTGTATATCGGAAAGTTGGGCTAGTTGCTCAAGAATTGTGAACTCAGGGCTCGAAGCCCAAATTCTGTAATCTCTGTAATTGTACATTTCAAATTGTGTTTCGGCTACTAAGTACCTGTTCTTTGTTATTACTTAATTTTGAAAAGGAAATATAACCTTGTTAAATTTTACAGTAACTTTGATTCCGTAGTTTGAGACTCATTCACGCCCGCACCTTCTTTCACCTCTACCTACCACCAAAACACGGTAACAAGTGGTAGCAGAGCGTGGTTGAATGGGTCTCAATTTAGCCCTTTTTGACGGCTACACATTGTTTTGATCCGAACTCTAACCATTTTCTCAGTTGCTGGAATTTTTTGACTTTTTCAAAATTGTTTTGTCATCATGCCAGGCCCTCGCGATGTTCCCCATCTTAATTATTTGCGCAAGGAGGAGTTGATATATGAATTGACTATTAGAAATGTACAATCTGGAGGCACGGTTGCAGTAGACACTAACAAGCTTAGAGAGTCCCTAGATTTGCCCATTTCCATCCCCAATTTGGGAGAGAAAGAAATTGATGACTCTCTTTCCACGATCGTCGAGAATATTACTGGGCTAGCTTCTGAAGTTAGTTTTTTTGATGAAAATGATCCGTCTCCTAATCAAATTAAGCGTGTGCAAGGCAGGCTATATCATTTTTCGAATAGGGTTAACGATGTGTTGTCTCTAAAACTGAATGACGTTCAGAGGAAGGAAGCTAGTACGCTCCTGGAAAATATTTCCGAATTATCTAGTAAGGTCACTTTATTGTTGACTGGGGAAGTTCCTCCCAAATCTGATCAACCCACCATTGTGAATGCAGGTAGTGAGGAAGCGCCTCCCAAGGGAGACGTTAATAGGATAACCGTTGCTGCTCAAACTATCTCTGCCCCATTGGACAACGAGCCTGAACGCCGTGCATCGTTGAGTAACATCCGTTCTGAATTAACTTCCTTGCCATTGAAACCTTTACCGACTATGTCACCCGGGTTTAGCAGCTTGCCTCATCCATTGGCAATGTTGCTCAGAGGGATCTCTAAGTTTTCCGTTAATACCACCAGTGATGTAATTTCTTTTTTAAGATTTCTAGTTGAATTTCAGGATCATGCCCTTGTGTTTTCTCTTTCTCCATGTCAAATTTTGCAGATTATCTATCCGTATGCTATTGGTATTCTTTCTGATAAAATCGTAAGAGCCATTGCCGAGCAATCATCTATTGAGGATTTCCATGCCCATTTGCTAGCTAACTTCATCCCTGCTAGGGCTAGGTCCTCCCTTATTCAGAAGTACTATTATCGGGTACAGCGCTTGGATGAAAACTTGGCTGATTTCATACAAGACATTAAGTTTTATACCAGGGTGTTTGCTCTTCACTTCCCTGAGGATCAAATTGTACAAGCTATTGTGGAAGGGATTTCACCACCCTACAGGTCATATTTGTGTTTCGCGGCGTGCCCGCAAACTTTTTCTGAACTTGAAGCATTGGCCGTCTCAGCGGAAGGAGTTAGATACGCCGATTCTTTGCGTGTCGCGAAAGAACCCTCTCCTTCGTTTAGTAATACTCGGCCTCCACCTCGCCGACCAGTCACACCCCGTAAATGTTATGCTTGTGGGTCGCCCGACCATCTGCGCAATAAGTGTCCACTGATCAAGTCTAGTAGGGCAAATAATGGAGCTGGTTCAGCACAAGGCTGTTTTAAATGTGGGGCTTTCTCACATATCGCCAAGAATTGCCCAAACTCGAATAGCACCCCCTCCTGCTCAACTTCTGGTGCAAATTCCACCTATGCCAATAATAAAAAGTGACTAGTGGCTTCGGCTGAGTCGACTAATCCATCTTCCCGAGACTCAGCCCCGGGTAAACAGGTTGTAAATTCAGGGAACGTGCAATTTTCAAATTCATCTTTTGAAGGTCCCAAAGAGTGTCTTAGGATTGCGGCGGATACCCCCGCACCTGTTCCTTTTCTTAAGATTGAGTTAAATAACGAGCCTATAACAGCTCTCTTAGATTCAGGCAGTGTTTGTTCGATTATTTCGGCTGAATGGTATTCTAAATTGAAAACGGTTTGTAAACTTCCTGACTATGTCTCTTCTCCTGTTCAATACGTTTCGGCTAATTCATCTCCATTAGAAATTCTAGGTTCCTTACTGGTCAAAATTCGTGTTTTTAAGTTTACATGGAAAGTTAAATTGTTTGTGGCCAAGCAATTGTCTAGCCCCATTATATTGGGAGCGGACTTTATTTCTCACACTGGTCTTGTGCTCGATCTCCAGTCTAGGTCGTGCACATTCAAATTTGCTTCCAATTGTAAAATACCACTATTAAAGTGTAATTCTGTGTCATGTTCTTCTATTTCGCCTACCCAGGATGAGATGTTGTTAGACCTTAGACATCTACCTGAGGAGCAGGCTAATAGTATTCGCAAACTGTGTCAGTCGTTTCCCGAGGTGTTCTCTGATACTCTTGGTGTTACTGACCTTATTGAATACAAAATTGAGGTCACGGATTCGATTCCTGTCCGTTTTCCACCTTATAGGCTATCTCCACCTAAAATGAAGGCTCTGAAAGAAATTATCGACCAGATGTTGAAGGATGGTATTATTAGGCCCTCTAAGTCGGCGTATTCATCGCCTATTTTTCTAGTCCCGAAACCCCAAGGAGGCTTCAGGCCTGTCATTGATTACAGGGCTCTCAATCGGAAGGTGGTGTTGCAATCTGTGCCCCTTCCTGACCTTCATTCTTGTTTTTCATGGTTTCGTAAGGCCAAGTTCTTCACCATCTTGGACTTGAATCAGGCCTATAATCAAATTCCCCTTGCCGAAGAGTCTAAACATCTTACAGCGTTTGCTACGGACTGGAATTTATACGAATACAACCGCGTGCCTTTCGGGCTCCCCACCGGAGCAGCTGTGCTCACTAGGCTACTAGATAGGGTCTTCTCCGACATCAAATTCGAGTACTTATATCACTACTTAGATGATGTCGTCGTATTTTCAGAGACTTTTGAAGAACATCTAGATCATCTGCGAGAAGTTCTCGATCGCCTTCGTAAGGCGGGGTTAACTGTTAAGTTGTCCAAGGTTGCCTTTGCTAAGCCCTCTATGTCATTCCTAGGGCATATTGTGTCACCCGATGGGGTAGCAGTCGATCATTCTAGAACACTGGCCATCCGTGATTTTAAACCTCCCAAGGACATTAAAGGTATCGCCAGGTTCATTGGTATGGTGAATTTATCAGAAAGTTTATTCCTAACTTTGCTAATAGAGCGGCGCCCTTAAACCTTCTTCGTAGGAAAGGCATCAAATTTGAGTGGGGACCTTCTCAACAAGCCGCTTTTGAAGATCTGAAATTAGCTCTCTGTAATGCCCCTGTCCTTGCTATGCCTGATTTCTCAAAGAAATTCATCGTCCAAACGGACGCGTCATCGTCAGCTGTAGCTGCAGTCCTTCTTCAAGAGACTGAACTAGGGAGGCGACCCATCGCCTATGCATCTAGGACTCTATCGGCTCAAGAAGCCAAGTATTCCATCTATGAGCTCGAAGGGTTGGCAGTCTTATTTGCCTTAGAAAAGTTCCGTCTCTATCTGGAACATGTCAAATTCGACCTGGAAACAGATAATCAAGCCCTAAGCTGGGTCTTAGGTAGGCCGCGTCGTACTGGTCGTATAGCCCGTTGGGCCATCCGTATTTCTGCCTTCCAATTTGATGTCAGGCATATTGGAGGTACCGAAAATGTTGTTGCCGATGGACTCAGCCGTATGTTTTCAGACGACGTTGAGAACCATGAACAGGTCGACAGTTCATCACCCCCCGAGTCCATGCTATCTGGTGTTAATGCCATCTTAACAGATGCTCCCATGCTTTTTAGGGACATTGAGAAATACCAACGTGAAGATCCAACGCTGGCTCCGATAATGGAAACCCTTTCTTCTGGGGAACATGTTGTCCCTTATGTTCTGAGGAATGGTGTTTTATGTTGCCCTTCGAGGCATGATAAGATGATGAAAGTTGTCGTTCCAGCTGTTCTTGTGCCTATGATCTTCAAGTATTATCATGAAACCCCATTAGGAGGGCATCTGGGTATCTTTAAAACTCGTGAAAAGATTCGTGAAATGTTCATCTGGAAAGGTATGGACGGTGAAATCCGTGAACTTGTAAAAGCTTGTAAATCTTGTTTGCTCAGTAAACCCACCATGTCCACCAAGGTAGGCCTTTTGTCTTCGCATCAAGCATCGCGCCCCATGGAACGCCTGTATATTGATTATGTAGGACCATTCCCCCAGTCAAAGGGTAATGCCAACAAGTTCATCCTTGTGTGTGTAGATGGTTTTACCAGATTTTCCTGGTTATTTCCGACTAAGCTGGCTACCGCTCAGTCCACCATTACTTGCCTAAATTCTATTTTTGCTTCTTTTGGTCCGTGCCAATATATTGTATCTGATAATGCTAAGGCTTTTACATCTAATTTATTTCGTAAATTCTGTTTTGACTTATCCATCTCTCATGTAACTACTTCGGCGTATTACCCTCAACCATCTCTGACTGAACGGGTTAATCGTAATCTCAGGTCCGCACTGATTGCCTATCATCATGATGATCATTCCAGGTGGGACACGTCCCTGCATTGGTTAGCTTTTGCTTTGAATTCGGCGGTTCATGAATCTCACAAGTTTACCCCAGCTTCTTTGATGTTCAAGTTTGTTCCCAACTCGCCGCTCTCTAACCTCTGGTCTCTGAGTGACATTCTACCCGAGACAATAGATCCGGATAACATTAAAGATCTTTGGAAGAAGGCTAAAGCCAATCTTAAAGTGTCTCATGAAAAGGTTAGGGAAAGGTATGATCGTGGACGGAGACCCACCCCCTTGAAGGTAGGTGACCAGGTGATGGTCAAGAATTTTGTTCCCGCGGGCAAGCTTGCCCCCAGATTTCATGGGCCTTGTATCATTCTTGATTTTCTTACGCCAGTTACGTTGTTAGTAAGCAATCCAGCCACCGAGAGGATATTTAGGGTTCACCTGTCACAGGTGAAACCAGTGTAAATTTGTGTCAACTTGCTTCATATAATTTGAAAGGAATATGAAGGTTATATTGTTTTTTTTTTTTTTAAGTTCAACTTTTAAGGCTTTCTGCCCCTTCTATAATATTTTGGTCTTATATGTAATCCTCTTGTAAAACCTTCCCCGATCCGTTAAACTGCCATTCTGTCCTTGCCTCGGCCATTACCACGCTCCCGTCTCCTGCTTCATACACACTGTGGCGTAATTTGAGTAAATGCCATGGATATCTGCACGCCGCTGACCCCTCAACCCCCTCACCTAGCCTGTGCCCTCAAAGAAACATGATGGTCCAACACAATTCTGCCGCCTAGCTTTAATGTTTCAGTGCCCCCGCAGCCGCGCGGCGCTGTGCCGCGTTTGGGTCCGAGGATGGGCCCCCTCGGCCCCAGCGAGGACGACATGTGCACGGCGAGCCGGAGCTCTCCTCCCGGCCAAGGCTGATGTGCGGCGCACGACCTGCTACTTGCCCGCAGCCTGTATACCTTCCCCGCGGGCGCGGCGTGTTTCAACACCCCTGCTCCCCTCATAGTGCGGGCGAGCGGTATCTCAGGGTACTTGAGGGGTCCGAGCGGCTTCCTTTGGACGCAAGCTGCAACGGCCGGTCTGGCCATCCAACTTAGCCTACATCAACTACATGGACAGCCACTATAAGAGATGACTACACTTGGGAATTCAACAACAAATTTGGTGGACATTGCAAAATTTTTCCTCACATTTTAAAAGATTATCTTCAGAAATTCGCCTTCTACAAACATAAAAACCTTACGTTACCAATTACAACAAAAATTTTGGAACTGAATTAAGAATTTCTCAAATACTTCTGCAATTTATTTTAATATCAACATCAAAACTTGGACTTTGTTTTCAAACTGACTTCATGTGAAATCCCTGGAGGAACTTTTGGGGGGGGGAGGTCTGTACCGGGCGGTACACCTCCACTCCGTTAATTTAAAATGTGCGCCTGTTGGAACTCCTCTGCTGGAGGAGGGCTGAACTTTATCTACGCTGTTAATTCTTTACTTTCTCAAAAGATGTCACCATGTGGAAAAATTTGAGTTTTTGAACTGTGTCATTTTTGATGTGTTTTTGTTTCGCTTGAAGTAAGAAGTGTGAACTTTCTCTTCTAGAGGACACTACTGAAGATCTACAATAGTGCAACCTAGTGCGGAGTCAAAGAACTATTTTGTTGGAGAAAATTTAATTTCAAGAGTTTGTTCTTTGTTAAATTTCTTTCTGTCATTGTTTAAGTTGGCAATATTTACCCCTTTCTTCCCCTTGTTATGAATGTAACCAATCCCGAATTTCTTTAATTAATTTCTGACCAATCAGGGGTATCTTCCCCCAACTTGAATCTGTTGCGGGGTCCTATCCAATAAAAACGTTGTGGGCGGGTGTTTTCTTTCCCCTAACGCCTAGAACCTTCCACGAGATGTTATAAACTGCTGATTTTTGGGTCTCCGGGCCACTTCTGTTCCATCTTTCAGTGTGTTAAGTACATAGCAGGGGGCGGGAAGCGCCTCTTTCTTCGGCAGCGGTCAACAACAAGGTAATGGCCGATTAATAACTTCTTTCTTTGCTAGCTCAGCAGTTTAACTTTCGGGGCGGGTTCTAAGCGTTCTACCATGTAACCTTTTCCTAAATGTAACTACTCTTTTATATATTCTCTTTTAAAGCTTCATATTGGGATAGAGAGTGCTAACCCTCTCGAGCTCCCACTCATATTGTTGTGAGGTGAACTTAGTTTTCTCAACCTATTCTTCGATAACGTAAAACAAGTGTTCTCTTCTTAAGTCACCTCTTTAGTATGGGATTAGCCCTTGTGTTAACGGCCTAGTGCCAAGTAGGTCTTAATCAAAGTGTACTAGGAGTGCAAGTTTGCCTCCTCCCAAATTGTTATTTTAGAGGTCATTTAATTAACCTTCTTTTTCATTTAATAGACCTCAGTAGGTTGGGTATTTTACCCCTGTGTATATGTCCTTAGAGGACAGCTTGAAGGTGAAGTTTGGTGTGGCCTGTGATTGGCTTACACTTTGAGAGCAGATTGCGCTTTTGGAATTCAATTTTTGTATGCCTCGAGGAGGCTTTACTGTGTAATTTGGAGCAAGTGCTCCAGGGTTTGATTGGGGTCTTCTGCCCCTTTGTTAAAATTTGTATATCGGAAAGTTGGGCTAGTTGCTCAAGAATTGTGAACTCAGGGCTCGAAGCCCAAATTCTGTAATCTCTGTAATTGCACATTTCAAATTGTGTTTCGGCTACTAAGTACCTGTTCTTTGTTATTACTTAATTTTGAAAAGGAAATATAACCTTGTTAAATTTTACAGTAACTTAGATTCCGTAGTTTGAGACTCATTCACGCCCGCACCTTCTTTCACCTCTACCTACCACCAAAACACGGTAACAATAATAATAATAATAATAATAATAATAATAAAAATAATAATAATAAATGATTTAGTAATTTTATGAAGGCCAAAGCAGTAAATATCGGATTTCTCCATTCATATTCGCCGTAACGAAAACCTATACATAACGAAAGTTGTTTAGAGTACATTTCCGATCTTTTACATTTTGTGCGCTTTTACCGTATGAGGGAAAGTAACGGAGATTTTCACAGTTATAGTTTTTTCACAAATTACCAAATATCCCCGAAAATATATTTTTTATCTGAAACCTGTACATAACAAAATTTACAGGAATGGTCACTTCCGATCAATCATACCTTATTTATTTTTACCGTGTGAGGTATCATGATGGATGTACTGTATTGTCGATTTCAAGCATTTATCGCTATTTATCTCTTAAAGGACCAGGTTATAAGTGCCGCCTAGCATCAAGTTGGGTTTTCCTGCATGTTATAATGATAACAATAATATTACGACTCCTTGGCTGAAATGTCGGCGTACTGCCCTTCGGTTCAGAGGGTCCCGGGATCGATTCATGGCCGGGTCGGGGATTTTAATAATGGGAAAAGCAGTAGAAGAAGGAGACAATAATAAGGTTGTTGGCTTGACGTCCCACTAAGTACGTTTTTGCAGTTTTTGGAGACGCCGTGGTGCCGGAATTTAGTACTGCAGGAGTCATTGTACGTGCCAGTAAATCTAATGACATGAGGCCGACGTATGTGAGCACCTTCAAATACCGCGGGATGGAGCCAGGATCGACCCTGCCAAGTTGGGGTCAGAAGGCCAGCGGCTCAATCGTCTGAGTCACTCAGCACGGCAGCAGAAGAGGAAAATAGTGATAACAATAATAACAATGTATCAGCAAAAACGATAGTAAAAAATTGAATGTTTAAAATACAGAGGATATCTACCAATACTAACCGAACCGGGGTATAGAATTAGTCCCACATCACGGGGTTCGAACATTGGTAGTCGGTAACTGAGACTTGAATACAAGTACTCCGGGACCAGGATAATTAGTTGCTTTCATCAAGCAACAAGTAGTATTTTCTCAAACTTACTGTATAGGGTTTCCATTATTTAATTGCACATTGCGGGGTTCAAACCGATGCCGTCATTAACAGAGCACTATAGACATCTACACCACGACCACGGCAATTGCTTGTTTTTACCTTGGTGGTAGCAGGTTTTCGTTATTAGTTATATTAGTGCCATGAGTAGAATGATACTGTATATTATGTTAACATAAATATGGAGCTAGGTAGTATAATTTTGTCTGACGATCGGTTGACTAATCATAATTATTTCCTATCTTCTATATGAGATACAATGATATGTGTACCGATGAGACATTCATAAAAAGCTACGATGGACAGGGCACGTAGTTCGCATGCCCAATAATCGCATTCCCAAACAAGTGTTTTACTCTGAGCAATCAGTAGGTAAACGCTGTGTAGGCGGTCAGAGGAAGATGTAATCAAGGCTAACTTGAAGAGATGTAACATTGACGTTGATAACTGGGAGAACTTAGCCCTTGACCGTTCATCCTGGAGATCACTAGTCCATTACGTCACACTATCTTTTGAAAAAAACCGCCGACGTACCGTACAGCGAATGACAAGAGGCAACGTAGGAAAGAAAAAGAAGTAGTGAGGAGACATAGAAATAACATGACTGCTCCACCTGGGACTACCTGTCATCCCTGTGGCAAATTGAGTAACTCCCGCATTGGACTGTATAGTCACCTCCGAACGCATAGATGAAGAGGCATCCTGCCTGGAAGACAAACCTACTCGATTACGAGTGTTTGCTATCATCATCATCATAGTCCGGCTCCATGGCTAAATGGTTAGCGTGCTGGCCTTTTGTCACAGGAGTCCCGGGTTCGATTCCAGGCAGGGTCGGGAATTTTAACCATCATTGGTTAATTCCCCTAGTACGAGGGCTGGGTGTATGTGTTGTCTTCATCATCATTCCATCCTCATCACGATGCACAGGTCGCCTTCGGAAGTCAAATCTAAAGACCTGCACCTAGCGAGCCGAACCTGTCCTGGGATCTCCCGGCACTAAAAGCCATACGCCATTTCATTTCATTTCATCATGATTTTGATGATATTGCGTTATATATTCTGATATGTAAACCACGTAACCTGGTATGGTAATGCTAAAAGTTTTTGTTTACATGCAGACTAACTTTACAGTCATCACATACTTTATTCAGGGCAATCCCATATCCAATGTTATATAATGGAAGTGTTATTTTAGACCTACCTACCAACACAGAATTTCTAACCTCTTAAATAGTTGTGATTAGTTGTACACTTCATGTATATCTAAATGTTGAAGTCTTATGTCATTTAGTTAGACTCTGAATACAACAAATACTGATATATACACACAGTATAAGCAAAATTAAAACATCTTAAAACATTGAGCTACTCTCTTCTGTATACAAACTAAAATCATATCACTCTCCCTCATCTATCAGCCGACTGACTACCTGGCTAAAACATGGCGGCTGGGCTGGACTTGGCCACACTGAGCATACTGAGTCACTATAGTGCTGCTTGGCTGATGCTGCACTCTAGTGTCGACAAATGCACTTAACACATCCATGAAGCAGACCATTTAACATTTGAACAAAGAGCGAGTTATTGCACTGATCACTTAAGTTCACTCCATCTAAAGGAAATGAGAACTTCTTTGATGCAGTAAACCATTTATAAGGTTAATTTGTGTAATCACTCTTAATAATTCATATTGAATGACTACACTGTCAAAAAACATGGTTGTCCTGAATGGTTCACAACATTTTGACGGACATGAACATGGAGAAGTTTTGAATATCAGGCAACTTTTGGTTCAGTATAATACGTGTAGAAGCTCATGACGTTGTCACTTCAAGTAATAATCCCATCACGAGTCTTCAGTTTAAAAGTAAGAGCTCTTAAATCTCAGTCACTTAACCTGCTACTGTGTTTTACTTTTCTCTTCACCTTTGCTACAGTTAATTTAATAAATGGATGTTAAAAGCAAAGAACGATGTTTCATCCATGGTGGGTTCTTTTGACTACAGTCCCTATTACTCAAGTCAACGAAGTAGATTTTGAATCATGACATACATTTTCTCTTAAAAAGCCTGTAGTTGCGAATAAACACCATTACATTTGTAACGTTCCAGACGTTACAGTGTAATTATGTTTATTTTATTATGTGTAATTAATTCAGGAATTTAACGTCATGATATTTATTTTGGTATGTAATTGTATTATAATTCATGTTTAATCATTTGCTCACTATCATTTCATTACTTTGTAACTACGACTTGTAAACGAGGGCTGAATATCCTCATATTCACTTAGATTCTTGCGACAGTCGGTTAAAATTAACTTGCAGTAAATTTCCTCTATCTTGCCACATCACCGAGGAAGTTGGAAGGACAAATTTAGACACCAAGTTCTGAGAAATGCGAGCACGTGTTCACGCGTCCTAACGTAAGCTACCGTATTTCGACCAGAATTATTCGAACTGATCAACGCCTATATTTTCAAAGGAGCGTCATGTTGCCATGGATACTGAGTGAAAGGACGAATAGAAGAACAGTTGATATCATGGTTTTGGCCCGTCAACTCTAATATCTGGAGTGGGGAGAGACGTGTCATCTGATTGGACCACGTGTAAGCGACCTGTAATTAGCGCGAGAGAAGGTTATAAAAGGGCGTGTTGGAGCTCGTGGCATCAGACTTATTCAGATTCTTATTCGCTCTCTACATTATTCTACGATCTTCTACGTGATTTTCTACTTGATTCTGCGTCTCGATACTTAGAAATTCTGAATGAGGGGTGTATAGCCACTCTCATGAGGAAGTACGTACAGCACGGCTGCAAGACCGGTTTGAACCAGTCTAAGTCAATAGATAGTTTTAATCTAGATAGAAATGAAACTTCAGAGAACATTTTCAGTAAAGTTGGAAGGATTCTTAATTGAGTATCCTCTCCATATAACCCAAGGTGGTTCTTCTAACTATGACTTAGGGCTTATCTCCAATATATGGGATCGAGCATAATAGGGAGTGTTAGTTTTGAAGTCATCTTCCAATTAGTGGTGGGTTGCAATTTGCAAGGCAGGAATGGTACTGAGCTGCAGAAGAAGAGATATCAAAGACGACCGGTGATGTTCCCGCTACAAGGAGGGAAGCTTTCAAAGGACCAGCAGAACAAGACGACATGGTGAGCAAGCGAGTTAAAGATATTGCAAGTTTTCGCGAAGTAGAGTCATTCAATTTTTTATTAAATTCATTTTCTATTTTAAATTCAGTTCTCGTTAAACCGTCGTCATTTATATTAAATATAATAAATAGTATTTTTCTAGTTCATTGTAATCAATCTGCCTTAATTAGCCTTTTGATTTCTAATTCTCCTACTTAATGATTAGTGCACTATCACCCTACCCCTGTGATAAGAGTCTGTCCAAGCTTGATTATAAATTTTATCTTTAAGTCCTCAACTTAAAGATTGGCGCCCTTTGCTTGCTTGGTTGCATTTCTCATTTGATGATTGTTCTCCGAGAGGGGAAGTCACATAAATGCCGCTCCAACGTGTGGCGAGAAAATCATTAAGTACGGGGCAGTTAATAACAGTAACAATATCAGAATTCGTATTATGGGCAAAATTTGGATATCCACGTTTCATTAAGAGTGTTTGATTGTGGGAAGGGTCATGGCTGATCAGACGAAAGAGGAGAGGATGTTGCGCAGTGGACGGGCGATAAAAGGCAATAACGTATTGAGTTCAGAGGAAGAGTTGTGTAGTCTTGTAGAGGAAATTGAAGATAGAAGTGTAAGTAGTATGGAGAGTGAAGGCAAACAGAAAGAAGTCAGTATGGAGTCAGATGATAGTAGGATGGGGGGCGAAGCGGAAGTCAACACTAACAATGAAAGTAATAATAATGATCAGTTAATGGGAATGATGCAGTTAATGTTAAGTAAGATAGAGGACAGTAAAACTGAGATTAAAAGTGAATTAGAACAAACTAACACTAAAATTGAGAATATTAAATATGATCTTAAAGAACAGTTAGAGCAAACTAAAGCTGAATTAAGTAGGGAGATGAGGGAAAATAAGGAGGAAGCGAATCGGAGAATGGACGAACACAGTAGGCAGTTACGCGATCTGGTGGTAAAAAATGAACATTTTAATAAGCGATTAGAGGACCAGGAAAGTGAATATGTACGGCAAGGGAAAAAGGTAGAAGAAAAGTTTGCGGAACAGAGAAGTGAATTCCTGGAATTAATGGGGAAGGAAAACAACTCTACTAGGGAGGAAGTAATGAGGCAGGTCACTAGTATTGATAAGAGAGTTGAGACTCAAGGAGGGGAAATACGGATATTTAAAGACCACGTCCAACAAGAGATTGACACGGTAAAGCTTAGAATAGAAGATGAGACCCGGGCAAGTGAAGAAAAGTTTGCGATAGCTGAAGAGAATAAGATTGAAATTAGGACATTGAAAGAGAAGCAGGTTAATTTGGAGAGAGAAATTGATAGGAGAGACAGAGATGTAGAATGCCGGATGGAGAAAGCAGAAAATCAGTTAAAACAGGTGGCAAAGGATAAACAGGTTTTCACGGGAAGGCAATGTCTAGGAAATAGCTACATTAGGGAAATAGAACTACCTAAATTTAATGGGAAACAAACGAACCCGCTAGATTTCCTTAAGATGATAGAAAAACGATTTGAAAAGCGTCTAGAGGAAGGGTCTATGGACTGGGAAGACGTTATGGAAAATATTGACCATGCTTTTGTAGGAGAAACTCGGTCTTGGTTCATGGTATATAGGCAGACGATGACGAACCTGAAAGAATTCAGAAATAAGTTTAGAGAGAAATTCTGGAATGAAGCGATACAAGCTCGGGAGAGAGAAAGGGTGGTATTTGGGAGGTACAAACAGCATGAAGGAGTTACTATGACCGAGTACTTCCTGGCACATGTCATGATTTGTCAGAACTTAGATGGTATAACCGAGGGGTCTGATGTAGTAAGACTACTTTTAAGACATTTTCCGGACAGGGTGAGAGAAGCGGCCTGTATGCAAAAAGTTGGTACTATTCAGGAGATGGAGAACCTACTAGGCAGTTTTGATGCGTTAGGTAACCTTAGGAGTAGAACGGAGAATATTCAGAACTTTAGTCATCACAACGGAATGAGACATAACGGTAGAACACAGTATCACGAAGCTCGCAACCAGTTCAGACCTCAGCAGAACAGCAGGAGCGGAGCACAGGAATATAGGACAGGAAATTCCCAACGGAGGCCAGAGCAATGTACTAATGAGTCCAACGTCAATACACAAAGGGAACCTTTAAACTAACTAGAGGCTGTAACGTTAGGTCAGAATTCCAGCCTAGTACGAAGGTAGCGAAGTGTCTTGCCATTAATGTGTTACCATATGACCTCGATGTTAGAGACGATTTGTTGTATGAACCCGAGCAGAATAATGGAGATTCAAGTAATAAAGTAGTCAATCCCGTTGTTAAATTGAAAGTTTGGGGGACGTGGGTTAAAGTTTTGATTGATTCTGGTAGCCAAATATCATGTATTAGTTCTCAGTGGTATGAGTCATTAGTGAAACAGGGTATTCAGTTGGAGGAAATGCCTGTTAAGTCTACTTTCATCATTACGGCTGTTGGAAAGAAGTCTAAGCAAATTTGTAAACAAGTAGCTGTCCCGATCTGTATTAATAATTCTATTAGCGTTCAGATATGTTTGGTAATTCCGCATTTGATATTTGATCTTATCTTGGGATCTGACTGGTTAACGTTAAAATTGGCTCAGTTAAATTACAATGATCTAGTGCTAAATTTGAGGTGGAATAATGAGGATATTAAGGTCAAGTTTGAGGAGGAAATTCAGAGGAAAACGGAAGTTAGTACAGTGTGGAGAATGAAAGAGGTTTCTAAAGTAAATGAAGAGGCTAGTGAGGGCCTGAAGTTGTGCCAGTTGTGGATTCATGAGGATAAAATATGTGGCTTGAAAGAAGCCGTAAGTAGAAATGAGTTGAATGAAGTCCAGAAGGACAAGTTATTTGAAGTGTTATGTGAACACGTGGAGATTTTCTCCGAGAAACCTGGTGTTACCCATCTGTATGAACATTCTTTTTCTGTGCTGGATAAGACTCCATTCAGCGGACCGAGGTATCCGATACCACACAAATATGCAAAAGCCGTAGAGGATCAAATTCAAGCTATGTTAGCAGACGATGTGATTGAATTATCAAACAGTCAATATGTTAATCCCTTAATTGTCGTGCCTAAGTGTGATAGATCAATACGTTTGGGTATTGAATGCGAGAGCGTAGTGAGAGTGTTAGGTCTGCCTGAGGAACCGCCTCGTAATGCTGAATTTTACGTCCGACTGGCACGGGAGAACCTGATTAAATCTGGAGAGAAACGTAAAAGGCAACAAAAACGTAAGGTACTGGATAACTTTGAGGTAGGTGATATGGTTTTGGTGAGAGTTCCCATGTTGTCAAATAGTGAGGATAAGGTGACAAAGAAATTTTTTTCTTTTATATCAAGGCCCGTATAAAGTACATAGAAAACTAGGACCCTGTGCTTACAAGTTAGCGGATGGCGAGAGCGTAATGAATGGTTCATATAACATTAGAAGTTTAAGGAGATACCTGTCGGGTGAGGTGGCTGAACCGGATTGTGAGATATAGGTCAGTAACTCGGGGAAGTTGCTACTTGTTATGTCAGACTACGAGCGGTATGTGTTTACGTCTCAATTGTGGTGGTATTTCCTAGTTGTGTTTGTAAACAAGGGAGATGTTTTGTGTGTAGCGGTAGATTTACGCTCGTTCATTGACGATAGATCATCTGTTTTCCGTATGTGAGGCCATGAAATTTTATATATTTGTTTTCTGAGATGTTACAGAAGGCTAATTAAAGCTGACGACGGCAAATAATTAATTTTCCCGTATGTGCATTTCTAACTTGCAATAGTTTTACCGTGAGCTTAAATCACGTGTGTATTTGTGTGAAGTGTATTGCATCCTGCTTCAAGATAAGGTTGAAACATTCGAAAGAGTGATAAAAGTGTAAATTGTTTGTATCATATGTTTTCCATTTTTTTTAATGTAAAAGATTGGAAGAGAACGTGTTACTGCTATCTGGCAAAGCATGTCGGAAAGAGGGAGAGTAAAAAGACAAATAGACACTCGGCAGAGTTTGTAATCTGAATTGTATATATATTATGTTATATTCTCTAGGATAATCTTGTTTTTTTACAAAAGTGAAAAGTTGCTCATGATGGGCATAATTTAGCATCTAAACCTCAAGATGAACTGAAATAACAGACAGTCGCAATGGGAAGCAGTCTAAGCGATATATGGAAACAGAGAGATATAATTAATTGTATGAAAATAATGTCGCTCATTATGGGCAGGTAATAGAGGTATTTCAAGTCAATGTGGGAGTAAGTGTGTGAGTTCTCAACTCATGTGATATTTGTTAAGAACTCATGGGGGCGTATGTAACGTTCCAGACGTTACAGTGTAATTATGTTTATTTTATTATGTGTAATTAATTCAGGAATTTAACGTCATGATATTTATTTTGGTATGTAATTGTATTATAATTCATGTTTAATCATTTGCTCACTATCATTTCATTACTTTGTAACTACGACTTGTAAACGAGGGCTGAATATCCTCATATTCACTTAGATTCTTGCGACAGTCGGTTAAAATTAACTTGCAGTAAATTTCCTCTATCTTGCCACATCACCGAGGAAGTTGGAAGGACAAATTTAGACACCAAGTTCTGAGAAATGCGAGCACGTGTTCACGCGTCCTAACGTAAGCTACCGTATTTCGACCAGAATTATTCGAACTGATCAACGCCTATATTTTCAAAGGAGCGTCATGTTGCCATGGATACTGAGTGAAAGGACGAATAGAAGAACAGTTGATATCATGGTTTTGGCCCGTCAACTCTAATATCTGGAGTGGGGAGAGACGTGTCATCTGATTGGACCACGTGTAAGCGACCTGTAATTAGCGCGAGAGAAGGTTATAAAAGGGCGTGTTGGAGCTCGTGGCATCAGACTTATTCAGATTCTTATTCGCTCTCTACATTATTCTACGATCTTCTACGTGATTTTCTACTTGATTCTGCGTCTCGATACTTAGAAATTCTGAATGAGGGGTGTATAGCCACTCTCATGAGGAAGTACGTACAGCACGGCTGCAAGACCGGTTTGAACCAGTCTAAGTCAATAGATAGTTTTAATCTAGATAGAAATGAAACTTCAGAGAACATTTTCAGTAAAGTTGGAAGGATTCTTAATTGAGTATCCTCTCCATATAACCCAAGGTGGTTCTTCTAACTATGACTTAGGGCTTATCTCCAATATATGGGATCGAGCATAATAGGGAGTGTTAGTTTTGAAGTCATCTTCCAATTAGTGGTGGGTTGCAATTTGCAAGGCAGGAATGGTACTGAGCTGCAGATGAAGAGATATCAAAGACGACCGGTGATGTTCCCGCTACAAGGAGGGAAGCTTTCCAAGGACCAGCAGAACAAGACGACATGGTGAGCAAGCGAGTTAAAGATATTGCAAGTTTTCGCGAAGTAGAGTCATTCAATTTTTTATTAAATTCATTTTCTATTTTAAATTCAGTTCTCGTTAAACCGTCGTCATTTATATTAAATATAATAAATAGTATTTTTCTAGTTCATTGTAATCAATCTGCCTTAATTAGCCTTTTGATTTCTAATTCTCCTACTTAATGATTAGTGCACTATCACCCTACCCCTGTGATAAGAGTCTGTCCAAGCTTGATTATAAATTTTATCTTTAAGTCCTCAACTTAAAGATTGGCGCCATTTGCTTGCTTGGTTGCATTTCTCATTTGATGATTGTTCTCCGAGAGGGGAAGTCACACATTCTTCAAACTTTAAACTTTAACTCTCTGGAGGATTTACTTTGCTAAAAGATTCACAAGAGGTTTTCAAAAGCCATTTAATCCCGAAAAAGATTGCAAAGTTTATATCACATCATCCATGAAGTGAAGTTCAGACCACTATTCACTAATATCCCCATTAACATGTTGTAAGAATATTCATCATCAAACTAAAAGCTATAAAATCATAAAATTTTCTTGAAGACTGATTATCTTGATTGGAAGTAAATGAAAGAATTTCATATTGGGAATTTTTCTTAATACTAACGCCATCAATCTCCGATATTGTTTTGGCCGTAAATGTATATTATGCATTTATATACATATTTACAGTACATCCTGACGTCATTGTGGTATTCTCCTCGTTGTTCCTAAGGTTATAAATTAATACCTTGACCAAAAGGTTTTATAAAGCATAATTAGGTCATCTGAATGATCTATTATTTACCCTAGATGAGAAAACATATATTATGAACAAGGGGCCTCTTTTTTATTGAAGACAATTTCATTTATTCCCAAACTTTTCATTGAAAGGACCATCTAATTTGACGTGATACGAGAAGATACTTCAGATAAAAAAGAGCTTCCTACCACCAAATTCATGGGCGGGAACAGGACGATCAGTTTATATAATAAAGAACTATACAAGGTGGTCCATCAGCCACTTAAAATTCACGGAGGTACGCAACCTATCCAACAACGATAATCTTCAAGGTCAAAAACTCTGCCGGATACCTGCACGTCAGCAACGAAAATCGAGGAAGAATATTGATGTAAACAACAGTCAATTTGATCATCACTTTAGTCATGCTTTTTATTGACTTATTTCAAATACGCTTAATGATGTCTTATTTTGTATTCTAAATATAAAGGGATGTATTCTACGAGATTTATATCATGCCATTATGATATTAAGCCATTAGCAAATTAAATTGCGGCAGTTTGAACTCATAATTCAAATAGCAAAGTTGCCTTTATTTCCTGTGCTTAAATCTGTACAGATTTATTTGGCTACAATGTCTAATCCAGTGACGTAAAACAATGCTAAATTTGGAAACTGTATACAATTTTCAGCAGAGTGGCATGGGTTCCAAAGCAAAATATAGAATGTGTGGTTTAGAAATGCAATTTTTATAGGAAGAATAAAATATCCTTTGATTTGCAAGAAGATTCAAGGAGGTAAGAATTGAAAAGTGTTGACTGATTCTGAAGAATAAGGACTGATCGCAAGATGAGTAAGTGAATTAAAAGAGTTTTGATGATTGATTGATTGATTGATTGATTGATTGATTGATTGATTGATTGATTGATTGATTGATTGATTGATTGATTGATTGATTGATTGATTGATTGATTGATTGATTGATTGATTGATTGTAACATATACATGCCCTCCTTTTCAGTATTAAGTAGGATATTAAAATATCATTTAATACTAGAGTAGGGCCTACATTACTGGAAATTTTTATCCAGTAATCTGTTCTTACCTCCATTATTACAAATTACAAGTGAAGGAAAACTAGGTATCTGTAGTGTAGAGCACGTAGACTAATAGAAATATGCACAGTAGTCATTTTCCGAACAGCTGATCGAACTAGGCGAAGTTCATCTGCCTGTATCGCTAATGAAATGTGCAAAACTTCATCAGCAACGAAGCTACGAAATTTTCGCGAGGACTAGGAAATGTTGAATGTTTCAGTGTAATGCCTTTCATGGTCCTTATCATCATTTGCCGCTATATTCTTTCTCCGAAATTTAGGACATCCTAATTTTCCTCTCCTGTTTAGTGTTATTAAGGGATAGTCTCCTAGTCGTACTTCATCACCATCGTTAGCCACCCCTCACCCCCTTGGAGAGAAAAAGCATGTGTGTGTTTATTTTCTACTAGAGAATGTACTCGTGCTTCGCTACGGTATTCTACATTGTATTCGAATATCGAAGTACATAGTGTACATGCAGTAAATAAGATTGTTTTAAAATTGCATGTCTCTTAGCGTTATCCGAGAAAGAGCATGGGGAGGTCCCCGTACGTTGTTTCCAATGTAAAGTGTTTGTTACGGATTTGTGATATAACGGCAGGCTCACTTGCCTACTGCCATTCACAATCGAGTTGGAAAGTTTACATTATAATTGCAGGACCCATTCCCTACTACGCGGACAGAATCGATTTGGGGAGTTTTCGTTAAAAAGGCAGCCCCCCCTTTCCTACTTCCAGACAGATTACAGTTGAGGAGTTTCTATTATAATGGTAGGCAATTACCCTACTATCACTCGAAATTGAGTTGTGCAGTTACCATTTTTAATGCCAGGCCCATTTTCGTACTGCCAGCCAGCTTACTGCCAGTCACACCAAGTTGGTGAGTTTCCATCAAAATAGCAGTCCACTATGCCTAATACCAGTCACATTTTAGAAGAGGACATTTCTTTATAATGGCGGGCACCCTTGCCTACTGCCAAACACAATCGGGTAGGGGAGTTTTAAACAAAACTGCATGCTCACTTGCCTTCTGCAAGTCAAATCGAGAAGGGAACTATTCATTACAATTGTAGGCCTTCCTCACTAATGACAGTTACACAGGAGTTGGAGAAGGAACCCTTTCCTACTGCCAGTCAAAGTCGGTGTGGGGAGTACTGATTACAATATCAGACCCACCCTTTCTCGATTGCTAAAAATCGACATCAGTGAATATATATAGATAGACATACGAAAGTATATGCGTGTTTACAATATTGAAGACCTTCATTTACAGATTAACTGCTACTAAACGTACGTCATATCGACAAAGGATTATACCATAAGACAGGCCGGATTTAGTGGCCTAAATGGCTGGTCCTATGATATGTCATCTATTCTTGGGTGAGATTGAGTTAGTAACGTGGAACAGGGTAAAGGTTTTGTAAGATTATCTCACATTACATTACTTTTCGGATAATTATGTGACAGCTGCATACATAGCATTTGGCTCACATATGCCTACTGGGTGGGCCAATTTTCGTGAAGAGTATGATGATTCTGTATTTCATATAAGTAATTGAAAGTATGAATTATGCATGTGAAAATTCCAAATTGAATTAACATCGATTAATAGCGAAAAATCAAACGTAAAAGGGATACAGATACGGCAAGAAGTCATAAGACCAAGGTTGTACATCATTCCAAATTGAACGGAGATTGTGCAATCCGTTATGTGATAGGAATTTCCCAAGGTCTGCACCATCATTAAAATTGCCTGCATATTTCGATATTCTTCAGGGATAAAAAGTGAAAAATTTAATGATCTAGGATGTTTTCCTTTCGTTACAGGCTAAAACGTATAATTTTGTCAAATTTCAATTATCTTCTTTTTCGTCTGGCAGATTATGCCGCAATCTGGATTTTGGGCGAGGCGGGTAAAAATTAGGACTTTCAGGAAACTAAACCAAAAATTATGGAGATGGTCATTATTACCCCTTAAACATAAAGCTGTACGAAAATTTCGGCAAAATTTATATAGATAAGGAATCTGCTCCATGTAAAACACCTTTTGGGCTATGTCCGCTGGACTTAACCTGCAAAAGTGACCATTCATGATATCTCCCTTATTAATCCTGCTGACGAAAAAATGCACATGAAAAGAAAGGTTTAGAGGTGGAATTCCATCACGTTTCGTCGATTTCCAGTCAGGTTGGTCTTGTTTTGTATGTAATGTGGAAGAGTAAAATCACCATTTGTGTTCCCTATAAACCGCCAGTCCATTCCGGAACATGAAATGTTATTTACGTTTAAAACCTACCTTTGGACAGGTGGATGCTAAATATAAATTTAGGTTCGAATGTCTTCAGTAGTTTTCAAGTTGTAAGGAATACGCTTTACACGCACCCGCTCGTGAGTCAAGTCCGATGGGAATTGTACAGAAAAACGGTCCGTTGATGATATCTCCCTCATTAATCCTCGTATCGAAATGATGCACATGAGAAAAAAGGTTTAGAAATTAATTTCTACCAAGGTAGGTAGATTTCCATTAAGTTTGGTTGTGTATATTTTGTGGAAGTGCAAAATCACTGTTTCGGTTTCGTATAAACCCCCAGTCAGTTCAGGGATTTAGAAACAATATTTGCCCTAAAACCTATCAAGGATAGGTGTATTCTAAATATGAGTCTTGGTGGAAATACATCCAGTAGTTTGTAGCACTCGCGTACATACGGGCGTAATTAAGGAAGAAAATAATACAGTTAAGAAAGTTGAAACTAATAGAAAATGGATTATAACTGAGGACCGCCGGATAACGACAAATATGTAAATGCCAAGTTAATGTATTGGAAAATCAAATGCCCCTCAATAAATTATGCTAGTGTGAGTTATGGATATAATAAAGCGGTAACAGAGGAGAAATTTAGGTCCAGTGATTCTTAGGTAAACAAATAATAAGAAGATGACTATGGTGTTATTACTTAATCTATTCGAGGGCGGTTATAACATCCAACGATATTCCGCCAATATCCCGCAGATAGGCCGATTGACGCCTCTTTTGCCTTCTACCCAAGGAACAACCATGAATTTAAAATCATGATGAGGAAAATCGCAATACGTTACTTCCCTGCTGGCATGCAGTCAGAGACGTTGCCATGGTAACCTGTAGGTTCGTTGTCGGTCTGTCGGTCACTCAATGCAGAGCATGATACCAGCGGAAAATTGTAAATTTCTCCGTCATATGAAGAAAGGTAAATTATGAACATAACGAAAATTGTTTATAATGAAGAGACGTTTTACGTACGGTAAACGAAGTTTACAGAAAATCAATAGTATAAGAGAAAATGGAGGAAAACCATTCTGGTTTTCCTATAAACTCCCCATCTATTCAATGATTTTAAAATGATATGCATATCGAAACCTTCCCCAGGATGAGTGTACTCTAAATGTGAAGTTTGGTTGAGATCTATCCAGCCGTTTCGAAGTGATGGTGGAAAAACCATTCTGGTTTTCCTATAAACCCACGGTCTATTCAAAGGTTTTAAAATAATATGCATATCGAAACCTTCCCCGGGATGAGTATACTCTAAATATGAAGTTTGGTTGAGATGTATCCAGCTGTTTCGACGTGATGGTGGAAAAACCATTCAGGTTTTCCTATAAACCCCCCGTCTATTCAAAGATTTTAAAATGATATGCATATCGAAACCTTCCCCGGGATGAGTATACTCTAAATATGAAGTTTGGTTGTGATCTATCCAGCCGTTTCGACGAGATGGTGGAAAAACCATTCTGGTTTTCCTATAAACCCCCCGAGTATTCAAAGATTTTAAAATGATATGCATACCAGAACCTTCCCCGGGATGAGTGTACTCTAAATATGAAATTTGGTTGAGATCTATCCAGCCGTTTCGACGTGATGGTGGAACAGACAAACAGACAAACAGACAGACAAACAGACAAACAAACAGTCACGAAACGTAAAAACCACCGATTCGATCTTGAGTTGACCTAAAACGGATAAATATCTGAAAAATTGGCAAAACAAAAGAAATTACAGACAGCGGACCCCCTACAATTTTATTTATATAGATACTCAAGAACATTTAAAAAATATAATTCCAAAATTTGGAACCTGAGTATAGCTATCGTCGTCTTGGTCTTCCTCTACTTCTTTTACCCTCCATGACCAAGCGGTGTAGGGGTAGCTTGCCTGCCACTTACCCGGAGACCTCGGCTTCGATTCCCGGCCAGGTCAGAGATATTCACCTATACCCAAGAGCTGGTTCGATGTCCACTCTTACATAATTCTTTTGATCGCCACTGTGAGTTCACCTTGAATCAATCTCACTTACTCTATTGTAGGTACCCTCTTGCTATTGATCCCACCTATTTATACGAGCGATTTTTCTCACTACTTTCCCTTTCCCAAATGTTGAAAAAATTGTGTGCCTGACAATTCCCTATTATATACAAATAATTGGCTCGAGCACTGGCATTTGCTACACAGATATTCATTTTAGAATTTTGAGTTTAGGTACAACCTGGGAGTGCGCTCTTAGGACTAAGGATAATCACAAAAATTATATAAAATATTTAATAATAAATTTCTTAGAAAGGTAAAATTACAAATTTTGAGAAATTTTCTCGTGGCGTGGTATAACATATCCGAGGGCCCGGTACTGAGCCGCAGTCCATCAATTGAAAAATACGACGGAAGGCCATCCGGCCGTAAACATATGCTTATAGTTTCAGTTCACCTTATTCTCGACCCCGTATTAGGAAACGGGACTAAGGGGTACTATCTGCGTCGCGGCAGCTTGTGGGTACGGCAGGAGTAAGAGATACTACGCTGTTAGCTAAAAACAACAGTCGTGACAAACAATGTGAGCTTTCTGAATCAATGCATATTTCTAATCAAACTGCTCATTATGCAGTGCATACGGTTAATATGTAACTAAGGCACAATTTTGCTCTACCAATTTAAACTTCCATCACAGCACCTCAATTCGCAAGAGTCACCGCGAACGGAACAGATGTTTATTGCCAGGTCTTGATGCTTGAAGTGGGCAGTCACGTGACTTCTCGTCAGACGACCATAGACGACATGCAGTTGTAGATAAATCACACTGTTCTTTCGTGTAGGTGATTGTGATTGTTGTTTAAGTGGATATGTCAACGTTGTTAACTGCCCATCGCGGCAATAATTAAGGAAGAAAGGAAAAGATCGTCAGTTTCTTGAACAGTGTGAGTAGGCAGCAAGACAATGAAACATCCATGAAACGAGGGAAGTTGACAATCATTCTCTATCTCATCAACCTAGTGTCGTTGGAACTGAAAGAGATAAGTGTGGTACGTACAAGTGGAAGCAATGCTAATCAGCTGGCACCAATTAGTTGCCATTTATGTTAGTACCCAATGAGAGAGCCCACGGGCACCTTATCTTATATCGGCTACTTCTGTAGTTTCACGCTACAAGTTTCCCGTCCGAAGTATATTAGGCTCTCGTATGTCATGGGTCATCAGAGTATAATATTTTAAACATTGAAAAAAATAATGATTTCTTCGACGTAAAATTAATACGAATATTGCGATGCTAAGCATATTAAATAACTGTTCAGATAGCATTCTGCTGAAAGAAAATACTAGACTTAAAACGGTCTATAAATCAGTACGAACGGGCGCTACCTATGACTAGTGGCCGTTAAACGAAATTTCGTATACCAAATATTAACCAAGTATAAGAGGTATTCATCGATAAAAATATGTTATTTGTTTTGCGTCCAACTAACTACTTCACTGCTTTACGATGGTGATAAAATGTTGTCCCGCATGAGGAAAAATAGGAATAGATACATCACTTCGAAAAGGAAAGGAAGGTATCTGAAAGAAGAAAGGCAAGGGCCACCAAAGGCGTGAAAATCAAAGACTCCCTAAGAATCGTTAACCCAGTAACTTGGGGTTAGGAGAAGAACAAGAATTGGCCAAGGAAGGTCACATAGGAAATATGAAAGTGAGGAGCCTGACACAAGCCTGACTCAACTAGGAGAACCGTGGTCGCAATTCAACACTCCAAATTTCAGAGGCCCTGGTTCGCCTTTCAGTCGTCTGTTACAATAGGCAGGGGATAGCGCGGATGTTATTCTACCCACCCCTTCGCCACCTACAGGGAGAGGAGAAGCGTTGAGTGGAAATTTCACAGCACTTATAGAAAATATTTGACGTCAACAAGTTTGGTTATAGGTGTGAAGTTTGCGATCGGCTATGGTTTGCTAGTGACTTGACCATGCCAGTAACAGGTATGATGTCACTTGTACGATCCTAATTTCCAGACGAAACTGTAGATGGTTTTATGCTCTGCTCAAATTGTTGGGCTAATATCAGAAGAGAAATAGTACCGTCATGACCTAAAGTGGATTCAAGAATCTACTAAATCCAACTCACTAAGCTCTGATGCATCAAGGCTAAGCCCCTCGCTGAGGATTTGATCGCGCAATTCCACCACATTGCGGGCATGCTTATGCTGACGTTTCACCCGCTGTTCCAACATGACCCAAAGAATTTTAATGGGGTTCAAGTCAGGTGATTTTGCAAGCCAATCGAAATGTAATAGGGTGGGGGAGTGTTCATAAAATCGGTCACATGCGCGCCCAGCCCGACGAACTTTGCTTTCGTTGTCCTGAAAAATCGAGGTATCAATGGCATACTCATCATGCAGATATTGAGTGGAAGGGAACAACTGACCATCCAGAATGTTTAAATAAACATGCTGGTTCATGTTAGTAGTCTCCTCAGTGAGCGGGCCCAAACCATGATACGAAAAACATCCCCAAATCATCACAGACCCACCTCCGCCTTGAACTTGATCTTGCACACAACCAGGATGGAATGCTTCACTTAGCCTTCAGTGCACTCCACAACGTATGTCATTGGAATACAGGCAAAAACGTTATTCGCCAGACCACATTGCGTTCCACCAGTCAGCTACCGTCCACGTTCGATTATTTCTAGCCCTTTGAAGACGCGGAGAGTTATGTGCCTGTGTGAGCAATGGCCTGTTTCGAGGAGACCGACTCCAAATGTTCTTTGCATGCAGTTCCCGTCGCAATGTTCTCTAGCTAAAAGGTTGGTATGGGCAGTCGTTCGTTCATTGACTGCTGCAATTCCTGTCGGTTTCACAGCAGTGAAACGCGTCTCATGACCCTCTCAGTCAGGATCTTTTTCCGAACACAATTCTGACGTCTTGTTTCGTGATCACTGCTTGTAGACACGTTGAACAGTCCGTTGCAAAACACTAACAAATCCAGCAACATCACGCACCGTATGGCCATGGGTACGACCAAATACGATTGACAGTTTTGACACTCTGTCACATCCTTACATCTAGCTATAGTCCGGCTCCATGGCCAGATGGTTAGCGTGCTGGCCTTTGGTCCCGGGGATCCCTGGTTCGATACCCAGCAGGGCCGGGGAGTTTAACCGTAATTGTTAATTTCGCTGGCACTCGGACTGGGTATAGGTATCGTCTTCATCATCATTTCACGTTAATCATGACACGCAGGTCGCTTACGGGGGTAAAATCGAAAGACCTGCATCTGGCGAGCCGATCTTGTCCTCGGACACTCCCGACACTAAAAGCCATACGCCAGTTCATTTTTATCTACCTATATTAACGTTCACTGTCCATTTGGAAAATCAGTGTCTCACTGATCGCTACTGCCTTATGTTCACGTTGAGGCAGTGCGCCTGAAGTTCAGCACGGTACTCGTTCCATCTGGACAGACTTAACGATCCATCTGTGCGTGCGCGCTAGGGTGATTCTTTTTCCCCCCAGACAAGCTAACAAAAAAATTAACTTTGAGGAAATCTTACCCTCTGAGTATTTTGCATATCTTCTGTAAAATTTTACTCTTGAATTCGGTACCTTTTAGAAATAAGCTTCTCAGCTGAGTATGCGCGTTGTTTGTTTGATCCTGCCATGATCATCAGCGAATGTTCTTCTACTGATCGAATACAGCCAATACTTCGACATACGAGGCTGACTCATCCTTCTCGAATTTTCTTTGCCGCTTGCTACTGCACGCATGTCTCCACACGTAAAATGACAACGTTAAATAATATTATCCTGGGCTCATAAGGTACGCTAGCTCAGCTATCCGCATGCCAAATTTGAACGGAGTGGCAGTGTAATGCCTGGAAGACTTCCGTTCTCAGTCCGGTGTATTTTGAAGCTGCTTTAGTATGCCAACCTCATGTCAAAAGAATTACAGGTAAGTAAATTAACTCTTGTGTCCGAAATCCGTACAAGAATTTCGTAGGACGGAAAATCTATTTTTTTTCAAGTCTCATTCGTTATTATTAGATTCGACATAGTCGTAGTCAGACGTGTTCCATTTCGCGAAACGTAAATAAATACTACAGTTTATTTATTTCACAAGGCAAACACCCAAATGATTACCATTCCTGTTATTATTATTATTATTATTATTATTATTATTATTATTGTCCGGCTCCATGCTAAATGGTTAGCGACCGGGCGAGTTGGCCGTGCGGTCAGGGGCTCGTAGCTATGAGCTTGCATGCGGGAGATAGTGGGTTCGAATCCCACTGTCGGCAGCCCTGAAGGTGGTTTTCTGTGGTTTCCCATTTTCACACCAGTAAAATGCTGGGGTTGTACCTTAATTAAGGCCACGGCCGCTTCCTTCCCAGTCCTAGACCTTTCCTACCCCATCGCTCCCATAAGACCTATCTGTGTGGGTGCGACGTAATGCAAGTAGCAAAAACAATGGTTAGCGTGCTGGCCTTTGGTCACAAGGGTCCCGTGTTCGATTCCCGGTAGGGTCGGGAATTTTAACCATCATTGGTTAATTTCGCTGGCACGGGGAACTGGGTGTATGTGTCGTCTTCACCATTTCATCCTCATCATGACGCGCAGGTCGCCTATGAACGTCAAATCAAAAGACCTGCACTTGGCGAGCCTAACATGCCTTCGGACACGCCCTGCGCTAAAAGCCATACGCCATTTCATCATCATCATCATTATTATTATTATTATTATTATTATTATTATTATTATTATTATTATTATTATTATTATTATTATTATTATTGTTATTTCAATTCGGCCAGTTATGGACCACGCTATTTCAACTTTTTTTCTGTCTCGAGCTTTAACACTCGTCCAGTACTCCCACAACCTTCTTTGGTGAGCTTCCTTCCGTTCTTTGATCCACGTCTTGCATGTCTTCATTTTAGGTTTCGTTCAAAAACTCTTTAGAATTTCAAGCTTCTTTTGTTTATTTTACGGCTGTAACCGTGCTGTTTTTTTCTGTACATTCCGTATAATTTGCCGACGTTTCGAATAAATTGCAGTATTCTTTGTCAAGGCGACTGAAATACCCCTACTCGATCCGAGGTAATCAGACAGACAGTAGTTCTACACACCGTGGAAGCCTCACCTCTAAGATTCAAGTTTCTTTTTTAAAGAGTCACGTTACAAGATGTCATCATGTAAAATCCCCAATTCTTGTACATCCTTTTCCACCTCGATGAATCAGAACACTTTAATTTTCTTGTTCAGGAATTAGGCAAAGATTCGAGTGAATAATATTTCTGGCCTCATTTTTGTTAAGTGACCATAGAAAGATATCCTTCTTATAGGTAGCGTCTGTTATTTTCTCCACATGCAGATATAGTTCATGATTTTAATGTGTTCTCCATTTTCTTTTACAGGGCCCAAGAATTTCCTCAGAATCCAAAGAATTCTAGTTGTTCTACCAGACCTATCTTATTCATTGAAAGGCATTCTGCTGCATATAGAGCTTCAGATCGCATTATTGTACAGTAATATCCAAGATTGGATTTGAAAGATATTGACCTATGTTATAGATATCTTTAGTGAAGTGGTAGGCCATTTCCATCTTGCTGATTATGGATTTGAAAGCCTCTTTCACAGAAATATCAGGTTCTAACCATTCACCCAGGTTTTTGAATTTCACTGTTCATTTTTTCCTTGCATGACATGTATTTTTCTGGGAGCTCTCTTAATGTTTGTTATGAACTGTGTTATCTCAAATTACATGTGAATGCCTGCCTTACCCGTTTGTATCTGCGATGGTTTATTTGGACTTTGGCTGTATCAAGCGAAATAAAAATTCACCTGATCATCATTTGTTAGGTTCTTGCACTTATACTAGTCTAATCAAAATCTCAACTGCTTCATCATTCAGATTTATATGCCATTCTCGTATAGAGCACAGTGGAGAGTGTCCATCTCCTTGTCTCACTCCTGACTTAATCTGAAGGCTGTCTGAAAATTCTCCTCTAAATCTCACTTTGGATGTCGTGTTTAACAGGGTCTCTTGAATGATTGCTCTCGTCTTGTTATCCAAGCCCAATTCCTTGAGGATCTGCATAAAGGAACCTCGATCAATTGAGTCATAAAACTTCCAGAAGTTAATGCAGGTCACCACAAATTCCTTTCTTCTCAGTTTCAGGTAAGAAATGATAGTCTATAATAGTTACGACTTTGTAATCAATTGAGTTCACTTCATTAAATTGTTGTCACGGAACACTTACAGATTCAAATTTAACTGCTTCAATATTGATGTTCTTTAGGTCTCTGAAGGAAATTAGTTTCGATTTGCACCCAGGACAGCGTAAAAAAACATGTCATGTATATTACGTCACTAGCTGATGTACCCGTGCTTCGCTACGGAATTTACACTGTATACAGAATCCTAGTGCACATGTTGTAAGTAAGATTGTATCAGTGTAAAGGCAGGCCATCTTGCATACTGTCAGTCACAATCAAGTGGGGGGATTTTCATTACGACGGTAGGCCCACTCGCCTTAAGCCAGTCAGAATTGAGTTAGGCAGTTTTCATTATAACGGCAAACACTCAATCTCCGCCTGGCATTTTACATTCTCAGAAAGACTGTCTTTGTGGTTTCCCAAACTGAAGACAACATAGGTCATTACAATAACGCCAGTAGGAATGTGGCCATTAAAAGCAACTAATCGATCAAATGAAATACGGCACATTTTCTCATTTTTAATGAACAGTACTACGCTGCTGTTATAACAGTCCGAAGTTCCAGAGCTGAAATGACCAGACTACAGACAGCTGTGAACACTCCTCTGACATTATTCAGTTAAGTATGCAAACTGCTCATTCCAATCAGCGCCTCAGAGTACAGATCGAATTGCTGGAATACGATGATGAACCAGTGTGTTGCGTACCACTAGTATCAGAAAATTTATGAACCGGAGGAAAGGCATGCTGAAGAAGTGAGTTATATAACCTCCCAGCTACTTCCCGCCAATATTCAGGCAGGCTGTTATACTCGGTAGGCAGCAGTAATCCCATCTATCGGAGATGAGCGGCAGCAGAAGACACAAAACACATCACAACGAACAATGGTCAATGTAATGTTATTGTTGATCAATTGCACGAGCTTTCTATATTGTAAGCCTTTATATTTAGTGGTCTTCCGACTCTGTGATATTAGGGTATCTAATGTAAAGTGAATCATCCTTCCTTTCGTGACTCCTTGTCTCATTATTCAAGTGATCGTTCCTTTACGATTTCACAATTTCACAATTTCCCTCTGCGATATGGACCGATGCCCATCCGTTTCTACATCTCAAGACAAAATCCATCGCCACATAACACGATTGAACAATATTTCCGAGTCAGCAATGCTCGGCGTTTATATGGACTAAGAAAGAAAAGTCTAAATGTATCCAAATTCATGAATTCCCTTATTATAGCCGTCCCTCTGTGGCTGGGGGCGGTAGAATAACACCCATGGTACAGTCTGCCTGTCGTAAGGGGTGATTAAAGGTGGCCCAAGGGGCGCTGAAATTGGAAGGGTGGGTGGGTAGGTAGATAGAAAGGTAGGTTAGAGACCATGGGGCTCTTAGGTGCGTGCTGGCGTTGCTTCCACTTACCTGTACCAGGCTTCTCACGTTCATCTTCCTATTCTACCTCCCATGGTCAACACTTGTTCGTATCTGACCACGACAGTATTAAGTATGGAGGCCTAGGGAGAGTTCCATTTTCACGCCCTTCATGGCTCCTATCCTTCTTAGGCCGATACCTTCATTTTCGAAGTGTCCGACCCCTTCCATTTTTCTCTCTGATTGCTGTTATGGTAGAAGAATAGCTGATGTACCCGTGCTTCGCTACGGAATTCTACATTGTATACAGAATTCTAGGTTAGGTAGTGTACACGTTATGAGTAAGATTGTATGAAATTTCATTGCTCTTAGTGTTACCCTACAAATCACCAAACGTCTTTTCTCGTATGAAGACTGGGTAATTTTCATTGTAATGTAGGTCACTACAATGACGTCATGAGTAATGGCGCGATTAAAAGCAATGTTTTCATATAAAATACTCGATAAAATATTTAAAAAAACACATTTTCTCACTTTCAACGAACTGTACTACGCTGCTCATCTAACAGTCCGAAGTTCCAGAGTTACAATGACCAAACCGAAGACAGCCATGATCCGTGAACAAACTTCATCTTTTCTGAGCGGGGGAGTTTCCAATAGTGGAAAGTCACAGGGCAAAAACTATGCCCTTCCACTGATCTCTTTTCAAGGAGTACCCGATGAGTTGGAGAATCTCACTGGCGGAGGAAAAATCAATCTGACTTGGAGGCAAATATTTCCCCCAAGCCAGAGGAGAAACCCCCTCTTCACCGCGATTTTGTTATAAAATGAATGTAGAATTTAATAAAAGTGAAGCAGAAGAAGCTCTTCTTAAAAAACGGCTCTTTTCAGGGTTGAATTTTGAGTTATTTAGTGAATTGTGGTACTATAATTTGAAATAGGCCTAAACTGTAATTCTAGACCAGGTCATACTACTACTGCTTTTACTTACGTGAGCCTCTGCCTTAAGTGTGCACACTGACAATTCAAAACAGCGCGTCAGAGTAGGCATCGAATAGCTGGAATACTATGATGAACCAGTGTATTGTGTACCAGCAGTATCAGAAAATGTATGAACCAGAGGAATGGCATGCTTAAAAAAGTTTTCTAACACCCCCAATTATTTCCCGCCAATATTCAGTCAGGCTGTTATACTCGGTACGCAGCAGTAATCCCATCTATCGGAGCCGAGTGGCAGCATAAGAGACAAGGAATATCACAGCAAAGATTGGTCGATGTAATGCTATTGTTGCTCAATGTTATGCACTTTCGATATTGTAGGGCTCCACATTTAGTTTTATTCCGACTCTGAAATACCACTCTTATCATAATCGGTAGAGAGTGAAATGGATTTATTTCTGCTTTCCCCATTTGAAGGTTTCAAAAAGACAAAGCTTACGCGAAAATTTGATTTATAACTACAAGGGTTGTTTATAATATGTCCATAAATGTTAAGGGTATTATATTAAAGCCTACTTAATACAGTAATTTAAAATGTGTAAAAAATAAAACATAAATGCTCGGAAATTGCATTCTCTATAACTTTTGTTATGTAGTACTTTTCGATAAGACCAAAAACATAGGTATTTAAAAATCAAATTTTAGGCGCCTTCCCGTAAACTACAATTTCATCCAGGGTGAATAAAATTGTTTATAGCTTAGACTGCAGTTTCTTATTTCCTGACTCTATATACCGATTTTCATTAAATTCTGCTTACCCATTTTCTCTTGGGTCGGCGTTGATATGGACTTAGCAACAAAAATACAAATTCATAAATATATGTGTTATCATAGTCGGTACGAAAAAAATGTATAAGACAGAAATGATCGGAAATATAATTCTATATAGCTTTAGTTATGTAGTATTTATCGATAGGGCCACTAAAAATATTAATACTTGAGAAATGAATTTTAAGACCTTCCCCTAAGCTACCATTTATTCAGCGTGAATAAAATTACTTATAGGCTAGACTTTAGTGGCCCAGCCCCGACTTTACATACCGATTTTCATTAAATTATCTTCAGCCGTTTTCTCGTGATGCGTGTACAGACAGACAGACAGACAGACAGACAGACAGACAGACAGACAGACAGACAGACAGACAGACAGACAGACAGACAGACAGACAGACAGACAGACAGACAGACAGACAGACAGACATTACGGAAAATTAAAAGGCGCATTTCCATGTTTATGAGGACACGACCGGTGCAGATATACCATTCTTTTTAAAAAAAAATTCTGAGCAATTCACAAACAAAACTAAACAAATGTATGGAAAGAGCATTGTGACATACAAGGTATTGTTTCTTCACCGACGATATATTTATAGAACACTAGTAATATCATTTCTCTTCTACGGAAGTGAAGCACGGACCCTTACGGAAAGACACGAATCCCCAATCACCGCAGATTCATGAGAAGTACAGCTGGGTTCACGCGATGGTACCGCAAGAGGAATGAGGAGGTGATGACAGAACTGAAGTAAAACCCATGTTAAAATTCGTAGGAAGATACTGAAAGAACTGGAAGATCCATGTGTACAGAATGGGAGCGGAAAGATTAGATCATTACGATAGCAACCCGGAGGAAGTCGCTGTGTTGGACGCCCAGCTAAGAGATATATCAAGACCGCAACAGGCCACGTTGCCTAATATCTTTTTGATTGATGATGTTTATGCTGAAGATTATTATTATTATTATTATTATTATTATGATTATTATTATTATTATTAAGTGGCTGCTGTTCAGTCAAATATTTTCAGCTACACTCTTTTAATGCTACGTGGTCAGCGTGCCTTACACAGCCGTATTGTTGGGCTATCTTGCTGGGGTTCATTGCCTCTCGTAGTAAACACTTTCTTAGTTGAATTTATTTTGAGAGTCTTGTTCAAATGATCAAACAATTATTAATATACTATGATCCCAGAATGGATTCCAGGTCCTTGATATGTAATATCTGGATAGGAATAAAACTGCGAACGGTAAAATCAGTCAATCCTCATTTCAGTGTATGTTTGAACGTATCCATTCATCCAAATATAAAGAAATGTATTCAAGTCATCTTCTCCACTTCAAATTTACCTATAACATGAACGGAACGAATGGATAATTGATCAGGAGTGTCATTCTTGAAGACTTAATGTTTCATTGTATGGAAACTCGTTCTCTTTTCGCGAGCAGCTTTTCCATTAAATAAATGACAATATGGCTTGTTTTGACTGCGTCATTTTCATCACGTCTAATGAATAAATAAGAAGATGGAAGCTTTATTATATCCTCAGATTTTACACTTTAATCTCTTTGAACAATGGTCCTTTGTTCACTTTGTAGGTAACCATAAAACCAGCCTGTCAGCATTTTTTATAATGCTTGCGTCTCGTTCCGTTGAGAAGGAAAGGATGCGGCTGCAGCTCCACGATATCACGTCTCTCAGAAGTTGGCAGAGTTAATTTTAAAAAAGCGAGACAGCTAGAAGCGAACAACTCTCTTGGTGAAGGCGCTGGTACATAAACCGAGAATCTGGATGGAGACAGCTGATAGTTCACTTACAAAGACACGATCGATGAGAAACTTCCCATAAATTCCCTTCACCATATATAATCTAGTGCTAATTTACTTCTTCTTCATATTCTAGAGGCATAATAGATGTAATTCATTACTTATAAATACTAGGTATTGCTAATTAATAGACTATTAGGTGTAATAATATATCGTATATAAACTACGATATATTGATGTCGTAATTAATGAGAATATTAATCCTTTCTCGGCCACTGGATGTTCATCGTATCAATGCATCCTAATACCTAATACTTAATGAAAATGTGTTTTGAATAACTTACATACGTACATATTCAGGACAGATTATATGCCTTTCAGCGTTCAGTCTGCAACCCTCTGTGAATTTGCTGAATGCCGGAACAATCCTCTGTTTATGACTAGCTCTGTAGCCCCGTTTAGTTATATATATTTTACTAGCTGATGTACCCGTTCTTCGCTACGGGATTCTCACAAAGACTGTCTTTGTGGTTTTCCTAACTGAAGTCAACTTAGGCCGTTACAAAATCGCCAGTAGGAATGTAGCGATTAAAAGCAACGTTATCATATAGGCCTAAAATACTATATCAAATGAATAACCGCATATTTTCTCACTTTTAACGAACAGGTGCCGATCCAACAGCCCAAAGTTCCAGTGCTGGAATGACCAGGCTGCAGACAGCCGTGAACACATCTCTGCCATTATTCCGTTAAATATGTACACTGCTCATTCCAATCAGTGCCTCCGAGTAGGAATTGAGTTCTTCGCATGCTATGATGAACCAGTTTGTAACGTACCAGTAGTATAAAAAATTTATAAACCATGGAATGACATGCTAAAGAAGAAAGTTAAGTAACTCCCCAGCTACTTCCCGCCAATATTCAGACAGGCTGTTATACTCGGTCGACTGGTCGAGTTGGCCGCGCGATTAGGGGCGCGCTGCTGTGAGCTTGCGTCCGGGAGGTAGTGGGTTCGAAACCCACTGTCGGCACCCCTGAAGGTGGTTTTTCGTGAACTCCGATTTTCACAGGAGGCAAATGCTGGGGATGTACCGTAATTAAGGCCAGGTCCGCTTCCTTCCCACTCCCAGCCCTTTCCTATCCCATCATTGCCGTAAGACCTATCTGTGTCGGTGGGACGTAAAGCAAATTAAGGAAAAACATGCTCTGTATACAGCAGTAATCGTATATATTGGAGATGAGTGGCAACAGAGACACAAAGCACATCACAACAAACAATGGTCAATGTAACGTTATTGTTGATCAATGTATGCTTTCTGTATTGTAGGCCTTCACATTTAGTTTTCTTTCGACTCTGTGATATTAGAACGTCTTACAAAAATATAGCGTAGACTGTAGTTCCTTATTCCCCGACTTTACGTATCAACTTTCTTCTTCTTTCTTCGATGCTGGCCATCTAAGGACCACGGAAAGTAGCCATGGGCATTCATCTTAATCCTTCTTTTCTTGACTTCCATTAGTTCTCCGTCCTTTCACTTTGCTTCCTCCTCTCTTGTGTCCAGATGTTATTATTACATTTCTTCTTTTCCTTCTCCTGGAAACCGTTGAAATTTTGTATCAATCTTCTGAAAGTTGTTCTGTATTGTATTGTATACAGATTTTTATTAAATTCTGTTTACTCATTTTCTCGTGACTCGGCGCTTGTATGGACTTAGCAACAAAAATCCAAATTCATGAATATCTCTGTTATCATAGCCGGTGCGGTAAAAGTGTGTACGTTGCTATATAACTTAAGTTATTTAGCATTTGTCGATAGGACCACTAATAACACAAATATTTGAGACTTAAATTTTAGGCCTTCCTCTAAACTACCATTTCACTCAGCGTTAATAAAATTATTTATAGCCTAGATTGTAGCGAGTTATTTCCGGAATTTTCATGCCCACTTTCATTAAGATAGGACCTCTATTAACATAAATATTTGAGAATTAAATTTTAGGCCTTCCCCTAAACTACAATTTTTCTCAGCGTGAATACAATTATGTATAGCCTATATTATAGCGACTTATTTCCCATATTTTTCTACCGATTTCCATTAAGATACAACCACTAATAATATAAATATTTGAAAATTAAATTTTAATAATAATAATAATGTTATTTGTTTTACGTCCCACTAACTACTTTTTAAGGTCTTCGGAGACGTCTGGGTGCCGGAATTTAGTCCTGCAGGAGTTCTTTTACGTGCCACCAAATCTACCGACCCGGGGCTGTCGTATTTGAGCACCTTCAAATACCACCGGACGGAGCCAGGATCGAACCTGCCAAGTTGGGGTTAGAAGGCCAGCGCCTTAACCGTCTGAGCCACTCAGCCCGGCTATTACTTTTTAGGAATTCCCCTAAACTGCCATTTCACTCAGCGTGAATTTATGGCCTAGATTATATCGATTTATTACCCCGACTTTGCATACCGATTTTCATTAAAACACGACCACTAATAACATAAATATTTGAGAATTAATTTTCAAGCCTTCTCCTAAACTACCATTTCACTCAGCGTGAATAAAATAATTTATAGCCTAGATTATAGTGGTCCATCACCCGACTTTACATTCCGATTGTCATTAAATTCTCTTCAGCCGTTTTCTCGTGATGCGTGTACAGACAGACAGACAGACAGACAGACAGACAGACAGACAGACAGACAGACAGACAGACAGACAGACAGACAGACAGACAGGCAGACAGACAGACAGACAGACAGACAGACAGACAGACAGACAGACAGACAGACAGACAGACAGACAGACAGACAGACATTACGGAAAAGTAAAAAGTGCATTTTCTTGTTACTGTGGACATGGTCGATACAGAAATACCATTCTTTTCAAATTCTGAGCAATGTACAGACAAAACTCTTATTTTATATATATAGATATTTAGACCATTAGAAACTGAGTCTAAATACCATGGTCTTCGTCCCACTACATTTCGCTTGCCAAACCATGACCGAGTTCATTATTCTCCTAGGTAACTTATCCTCCTCAATTTGTCTCGCATTACTCCACCTCCGAAGCCGGTTAAAGAGTACAGCATCATCAGGCGAGTTCATTCTTAATTAAGTATTTATCTCCTCATTCCGAGTACCCACCTGTGATTGTTTCCTCCTGTTTGCAACGGCAATCACCCTCGCTACATTCATGTCTATTACTTCTAACTTAATAATAAGATATCCCAGTACACCTGTCTTTAACTCCCGTAAATCAGAGTTGATCTGAAATCAAACCGGTGTAAAGATTATTTCGTCCAGATGCTGATTTCTTTCTCACTGAATATAGTCCAAAGCAATTGCGGGCTCACTGCATTAGCTTTGCCGCATCCTGATTCAATGTCACTTGCTATACTACCATCCTGGGAGAATACAGAACCTTGAACTTGAAATTCTCTGCCTGTTCCAGCTTTGCATTCACAACGTGACATTCAATTCTCTTGGATTTCTTACTTATTGACATCACTTGGAAACGCGAATTTTCATGTCACACTCGTTCCAAATACTTCCAAGTTCCAAGATATTAGACTGCAGGTCTTCAGTACAATCTGACATTAGTACCAAGTTCCCGGCATAGGCTAAACTGTTTACTAAATTTCAATTGAACTGAATCCCTCTCTGCCACTTTATACCTTTCAGTACACGATTCGTGTAAACTATGAACAAGAAAGATGAAATGTTACAGCCTTTTCTAACCCCTGTAATTATCTGGAACCAAGAATTCATTATACCATCAGTTCCCACTGCAGTCCAATTGTCAACATAAATGCCTTTGATTGCTTTTAATAATCTACTCTTAATCCCATAAATCCCACGGCTAACACATTTTCCCTCGGTACTTTGTCATATGCCTTCTCTGGATTTTCAAAACATAACTGCCTATTCCTCTCGTAGCATTTAACAAGTACCTGACAGCATACTGTAAATGGGATCCTGACAGTCCCTCTGTGTTCTGTAACCATAGTAGTTTTCATCCATCTTACTTTCAACCACTGATCGCACCCTCTCTTCCAAACTGCCAATGAGCATGTTGCCTGATACACTGATCAATGAAATGTCTCGATAGCTGTTGCTATCCTTCCTGTTCTCTTCCTTATGGATTGATGCAGTTACTGTTTCCGTTCAATAAAAATGTGCCTCACGAATATTCCACGCTAATTTCATTACTCCATGAAGCAATTTCCCCCTCGTCTTCCCACTGTTCTTCATAATTTCAGGTCTGATTCCATCCATCCCAGCTGTTTTATGACAAGGGAGTTGATTTACCATCATTTCTTGAGTCCGGCTCCTTGGTTCAATAATCATCGTAGTGTCCCTTGGTTCAGAGGAGGGTTCGATTCCTGTGTGGGTTGGGGATTTTTTAAGAAATGTGTAATTCCCCTCGTTCTTGGACCGGGTCTTTGTTCTGTCCACAGCGTACCAACTACTCATTAACTGCACTCAACAGTGCCCTCCTTCTCAATAACACGCAGTTTCCCATACAAAGCAGGTGCCGCCACCGTCGTAAGAGGGTCTGCACCAGGTTATCAATAGCCAAATGAAATTTTTGTAATTATCGACGTTTGATATAATAAATTTTCAACTCCTGCGGAATGTGACCCAGGGACTTCGTCAATAAACGGGAAAACAGATGAATGCAAATTTCATTATTTCCACCCTCGTCTGAGCGCTAATTTTAACCGTGGTAATCCAGGATTCTCTGTAAAGGTATATTTTTCATAGCGTAAGTGATCGTTAAGGTGTTTTTTTTCGGAAATACGACCCTTGCTACATAATGCGTTAAGACGAGGTCGTCCTGAAGTCGGATCATGTTGCAACGGTTGAAGCTCGCCTCCCAGGATAGAGCAAACTTCGTGGGTCATATACCTTACTGAAATATGCCCTGTATAATGATTATGGAGCTTCACCTTACACTCTAAACTCTGCAAACAGCTGGTGTATTAGGAATTTACACAAACATTCTTGGCAATGATTATGAACTATTATAGGCCTAAGTAAAAATATACAGAGTAAATCATTCATGCTTCTCCATCGCCTTTAATAACAGTGGGGTCGCGGGTGAGATCTGAGTCACACTTGTGAACTTGGCCCAATTTTGTGGCTGCATTACCTTCGCACGTCATTCTAACAGTACAAAGAAAAATGTATTCATCTAAAGGATCTATTACACATTTGTATGGTGTATAGTATGGAAATGAGGTGATGTGTATTAACAAAAACATCCAGTCATTGTGTTTAAAAAAAAACAGTTACGAGCTTGCATACGGAAGAAAGTGGGTTCAAATCCCACTGTCGGCATCCCTGAAGATTGTTTTCCGTGGTTTTCCATGTTCACACATGGCAAATGCTGGGGCTGTTCCGCAATTAAGTCCACAGCTGCTTCCGTCTCACTCCTAGCCCTTTCCTATCCCATTGTCACCATAATATTTACCTTTGTCGGTACGACGTAAAGCAAATTGTAAACAAAAAAAAATTAAAAGAATTATCCGAAGTCAGGTAAAATTCTAGATCCAGTTGGGAATAGAATACACGACCCTAGGAACTGAAGGACGCGACGAGAACTATTCAGCCAAACAACCGGATATACTGAGTAAATAATTCTGATATTATTTGTCCGAAACGACAAATAGGGTTAGCTGAGATATGATACTCTTTCACACCACAGTTAAAAGACGAAATTAATTTTAAAATCAAAGAATTAAGTACAATGGTTAGAACATGCAAGGCATGATTTGATTATATTGACAGAATTCATAAAATTCTAGAATACGTTGGTAAAGGAATTTTTTTTTTTTTTTTTTTTGCTAGATGCTTTACGTCGCACCGACACAGATAGGTTTTACGGCGACAATGGGATAGGAAATGTCTAGAAGTTGAAAGGAAGCGACCGTGGCCTTAACTAAAGTACAGCCCCAGCATTTGCCTGGTGTAAAAATGGGAAAACACGGAAAACCATTTCAGGGCTGCCGACAGTGGGGTTCGAACCCACTATCTCCCGAATACTGGATACTACCCGCACTTAAGCGACTGCAGCTATCGAGCTCGCTAAAGAAAGTGTGGAATTAAATATGAAGGGTTAATATTTTGATATTTTTCATACAAAACATTGCAATAGTTCGAAATATTTGAAAATGGTCGACTTCTCACAAAAGACCTTAATCCTCAGTTCTAGTCCGCTCTTTATAGTGCTTCTTAAAGACTTGAAAATAAACATTTGAACATGCCAGTCTATTCAGAGTGTGGCATAATTTTTTTCTACAGATGATAGAGGTACGTTACCACTGAACGTTGTGTCACAACAACCTTGTACAACTGCGACTCGCACAGCATTAGAACATATTTATAGTCTACTAGCAAATGTACCCGTGCTTCGCTACGGTATTCTACATTGTATACGGATATCGACGTAAATACTGTGCGTGCAGCAAATGAGATTGTTTTAAAATTGCATGTCTCTTAGCCTTATCCGAGAAATAGCAATGGAGGTCCACATACGTTGTTTCCAATGTAAAGTGAGGGTTGCGGAGTTGTGATGATAACGCCAGGCTCACTTGCCTACTGCCATTCACAATCGAGTTGGCACGTTTACATTATAATTGCAGGCCCCAATGCCTACTGCGCGGTCACAATCGATTTGGGGAGTTTTAGTTACAATGGCAGATCCTACTTTCAGACAGGTTACAGTTGAGGAGTTTTTATTATAATACCAGGCAACTTCCCTACCACCAGTCAAAATTGAGTTGTGCAGTTATCATTATAATGACAGTCCCTTTTTACTGCTGCTAGCCAGCTTACTGCCAGTCACACAGAATTAGTGAGTTTCCATGAAAATAGCAGGCCACTATGCCTAATGCTAGTCAAATTTTAGATTGGAACATTTGTTTATAATGGCGAGCACCCTGGCCTAGAGCCAAACACAATAGAGTAGGGGACTTTCGAACAAAACTGCATGATCCCTTGCCTTCTGCATGACAAATCGAAAAGTGAATTATTCATTAAAATGGTAGGCCCTCCTTACTAATGCCAGTTACACAGGAGTTGGAGGAGGACCCCATTCCTACTGCCAGCAGTCAAAGTCGGTGTAGGGAGTACTGATTACAATAGCAGACACATCCTTTCTCGATCGCTACAAATCGACATCAATGAATATATACAGATGGGCATACGAAATTATATGAATGTTTACAATATTGCAGACCTTCATTTACAAATTAACTGCTGCTAAACGGTACGCCATATCGACAAAGGATTGTACCGTAAGGCGCAGTATTTAGCGATCTAAATGGCTGGTCCTATGACATTTTCTCGCATCTAATCTATTCATGGGTCAGATTGAATCAGAAAAGTTGAACAGGTTGAAATTTGTGTAAGATTATCTTACATTGCATTACTTTTCGGATAATTATGTGACATAGCATTTGGCTCACATATGGGTACTGGGTGGGCCAATGTTCGTGTAGAGTTTGATCATACTATCTTTCCTGTAAGTGATTGAAATGATGCACATGAGAAGAAAAGGTTTAGAAATTAATTTCCATTAAGGCAGGTAGATTTGCATTAAGTTTGGCTGTGTGTATTTTGAGGGAGTGCAAAATCACGGTTTCGGTTTCGTATAAACCCCCAATTAGTTCAGGGATTTAGAAACAATATTTGCCCTAAAACCTTCCCAAAGGATAGGTGGATTCTAAATATGAAGTTTGGTGGAAATATATCCAGTAGTTTTCAAGTTAGAGAAAGACAAACAGACCAAACAAACAAACAAACAAACAAACAAACAAACAAACAAACAAACAAACAAACAAACAAACAAAGAAAGAAACTAACTAACTAACTAACTAACTAACTAACTAACTAACTAACTAACTAACAGACACCAAGGAAACCTACCCTTGGACAGATGGATGCTATATATAAAATTTGGTTCAAATATCTTGTTAGTTTTCAAATTTGTAAGAAGTACGCTTTACACGCACCCGCTCTTGCGTTAAGTCCGCTGGGATTTGTACCGAAAAACGGTCCGTTAATGATATCTCCCTTACTAAATCCTGTTATCGAAATGATGCACATGAGAAAAAAGGTTTAGAAATTAATTTTCATCAAGGCAGGTTGATTTCCATTAAGTTCGGTTGTGTACACTTTGAGGGAGTGCAAAATCACGGTTTCGGTTTCATAAAAATCCCCACTCAGTTCAGGGATTTAGAAACGATATTTGCGCTAAAACCTACCCAAGGAGAGGTGGATTCTAAATGTGAAGTTTGGTGGAAATATATATTTAGTAGTTTTCAAGTTATAGAAGGACAGACAAACAGATAAACAGACAAAGACACTAACAGACAAACAAACAGACAAACAGACACCAAAGCTAAAAATGATGCAGATGGTCATTATTACACCTTGAAAGGATAACTGTACGGAAATTTCGCCAAAATTATCAATGTACAGACACACAGTCGTTACGATTTTATTTTTAGCGCTAAAACCTACCCAAGGACAGGTGGATTCTAAATATGAAGTTTGGTGGAAATATATCCAGTAGTTTTCAAGTTATAGGACAGACAAACAGACAAACAGACAAACAAACATACAAACAGACACCAAAGCTAAAAATGATGCAGATGGTCATTATTACACCTGAAACGGATAACAGTACGGAAATTTCGCCAAAATAATCAATGTACAGACACACGGTCGTTACGATTTTATTTATATAGATGACAGATAAGCATGAGCACGTTGAAAAGTGCAGACTTACACTTCGAGATTCATATCTCCTAAACAGTTTACGATATTAAGAAACGGTTTGCCCCATCAGACGCCTCATTTATCGCTCTACATGTTTGTTTCTAAACCATTTCCTGGTATCTCCCATATTAAGGGGGTAAATTGATTTCAAAGTTTGAATAGGGTGAAATTTGGGTGCATTTTTAACATTTTACATTACATTTTGCCTACATATGTATAAGCTAGCATCATGAAATTTGGTACACATATGTCCCTTAATCGTGCCAATGTGCGCACACAACGTGATGATCCTATCATTATTATAAGTGTGTCAAACAATAAAATATACTTGTAAAAATCACCAAATTTACGAACAATCCAGAAATACAGCCAAATTTAACGTATAAGGGAGAGAGATACGACAAAATGTCACAGGACCAAAGTTGTAGATCACTCCGAATTGAAGGGACATTGTGCCATCCGTTTGTGATACGACTTACCGTTTAGCCAAAAAATAGCTCAGAAGGAATGTCTGCACAGTCATTAAAATTGCCTCAATATTTCGATATCTTTGGGGGTAAAAAGTGAAAAATTTGAACATCTTGGAATTTTCCCGTCGGTTAGGGACCAAAAGCTATAATTTCACCAAATTTCAATTGTCTACCTCGTCTCGCAGGTTGTGCCGCCATCTTGATTTGGGGGGATGGGGGATAAAAATGAGGAAATTCCCGAAAATTTTTAAGCCCACGAAACCTATAGGTTATCGTTTTGGATATACTATACGACTGTGTTCTTATGCTGAGCCCAAAATTTGAGCCCCCCCAGCGTGCCCCCTTCAGGGAATTTTGAGAATTTGCGATTTTTCTAGGGATCCTGGGGTCATCAGTTTCCCTCGTACCAAGTTTCAAAGTTCTGAGATTTCTGGAAGTGCCTCATTAATTCACGTCTTTTTTCATTTTTAAATATTTATATATACATCGCTCCAGCCCGACTTGCTTTTATATATATAGATGACGGATAAGCATGAGCACGTTGAAAAGTGCAGACTTCCACTTCGAGATTCATATCTCCTAAATGGTTTATGATATTAAGAAACGGTTTGCGCCATCAGACGCCTCATTTATCGCTCTACATGTTTGTTTCTAAACCATTTCCCCATATCTCCCATATTAAGGGGGTAAATTGAGTTCAAAGTTTGAATAGGGTGAAATTTGGGTGCATTTTTAACATTTTACATTACATTTTGCCTACTTATGTATAAGCTAGAATCATGAAATTTGGTACACATATGACCCTTGATCGTGCCAATGTGCGCACACAACGTGATGATCCTATCATTCTTATAGGTGTGTCAAACAATAAAATATACTTGTAAAAATCACCAAATTTACGAACAATCCAGAAATACAGCCAAATTTAACGTATAAGGGAGAGAGATACGACAAAATGTCACAGGACCAAAGTTGTAGATCACTCCGAATTGAAGGGACATTGTGCCATCCGTTTTGTGATACGACTTACCGTTTAGCCAAAAAATAGCTCAGAAGGAATGTCTGCACAGTCATTAAAATTGCCTCAATATTTCGATATCTTTGGGGGTAAAAAGTGAAAAATTTGAACATCTTGGAATTTTCCCGTCGGTTAGGGACCAAAAGCTATAATTTCACCAAATTTCAATTGTCTACCTCGTCTCGCAGGTTGTGCCGCCATCTTGATTTGGGGGGATGGGGGATAAAAATGAGGAAATTCCCGAAAATTTTTAAGCCCACGAAACCTATAGGTTATCGTTTTGGATATACTATACGACTGTGTTCTTATGCTGAGCCCAAAATTTGAGCCCCCCCAGCGTGCCCCCTTCAGGGAATTTTGAGAATTTGCGATTTTTCTAGGGATCCTGGGGTCATCAGTTTCCCTCGTACCAAGTTTCAAAGTTCTGAGATTTCTGGAAGTGCCTCATTAATTCACGTCTTTTTTTCATTTTTAAATATTTATATATACATCGCTCCAGCCCGACTTGCTTTTATATATATAGATGACGGATAAGCATGAGCACGTTGAAAAGTGCTGACTTCCACTTCGAGATTCATATCTCCTAAACGGTTTATGATATTAAGAAACGGTTTGCGCCATCAGACGCCTCATTTATTGCTCTACATGTTTGTTTCTAAACCATTTCCCCATATCTCCCATATTAAGGGGGTAAATTGAGTTCAAAGTTTGAATAGGGTGAAATTTGGGTGCATTTTTAACATTTTACATTACATTTTGCCTACTTATGTATAAGCTAGAATCATGAAATTTGGTACACATATGTCCCTTAATCGTGCCAATGTGCGCACACAACGTGATGATCCTATCATTCTTATAGGTGTGTCAAACAATAAACTATACTTGTAAAAATCACCAAATTTACGAACAATCCAGAAATACAGCCAAATTTAACGTATAAGGGAGAGACATACGACAAAATGTCACAGGACCAAAGTTGTAGATCACTCCGAATTGAAGGGACATTGTGCCATCCGTTTTGTGATACGACTTACCGTTTAGCCAAAAAATAGCTCAGAAAGAATGTCTGCACAGTCATTAAAATTGCCTCAATATTTCGATATCTTTGGGGGTAAAAAGTGAAAAATTTGAACATCTTGGAATTTTCCCGTCGGTTAGGGACCAAAAGCTATAATTTCACCAAATTTCAATTGTCTACCTCGTCTCGCAGGTTGTGCCGCCATCTTGATTTGGGGGGATGGGGGATAAAAATGAGGAAATTCCCGAAAATTTTTAAGCCCACGAAACCTATAGGTTATCGTTTTGGATATACTATACGACTGTGTTCTTATGCTGAGCCCAAAATTTGAGTCCCCCCAGCGTGCCCCCTTCAGGGAATTTTGAGAATTTGCGATTTTTCTAGGGATCCTGGGGTCATCAGTTTCCCTCGTACCAAGTTTCAAAGTTCTGAGATTTCTGGAAGTGCCTCATTAATTCACGTCTTTTTTCATTTTTAAATATTTATATATACATCGCTCCAGCCCGACTTGCTTTTATATATATAGATGACGGATAAGCATGAGCACGTTGAAAAGTGCAGACTTCCACTTCGAGATTCATATCTCCTAAATGGTTTATGATATTAAGAAACGGTTTGCGCCATCAGACGCCTCATTTATCGCTCTACATGTTTGTTTCTAAACCATTTCCCCATATCTCCCATATTAAGGGGGTAAATTGAGTTCAAAGTTTGAATAGGGTGAAATTTGGGTGCATTTTTAACATTTTACATTACATTTTGCCTACTTATGTATAAGCTAGAATCATGAAATTTGGTACACATATGGCCCTTGATCGTGCCAATGTGCGCACACAACGTGATGATCCTATCATTCTTATAGGTGTGTCAAACAATAAAATATACTTGTAAAAATCACCAAATTTACGAACAATCCAGAAATACAGCCAAATTTAACGTATAAGGGAGAGAGATACGACAAAATGTCACAGGACCAAAGTTGTAGATCACTCCGAATTGAAGGGACATTGTGCCATCCGTTTTGTGATACGACTTACCGTTTAGCCAAAAAATAGCTCAGAAGGAATGTCTGCACAGTCATTAAAATTGCCTCAATATTTCGATATCTTTGGGGGTAAAAAGTGAAAAATTTGAACATCTTGGAATTTTCCCGTCGGTTAGGGACCAAAAGCTATAATTTCACCAAATTTCAATTGTCTACCTCGTCTCGCAGGTTGTGCCGCCATCTTGATTTGGGGGGATGGGGGATAAAAATGAGGAAATTCCCGAAAATTTTTAAGCCCACGAAACCTATAGGTTATCGTTTTGGATATACTATACGACTGTGTTCTTATGCTGAGCCCAAAATTTGAGCCCCCCCAGCGTGCCCCCTTCAGGGAATTTTGAGAATTTGCGATTTTTCTAGGGATCCTGGGGTCATCAGTTTCCCTCGTACCAAGTTTCAAAGTTCTGAGATTTCTGGAAGTGCCTCATTAATTCACGTCTTTTTTTCATTTTTAAATATTTATATATACATCGCTCCAGCCCGACTTGCTTTTATATATATAGATAGATGACGGATAAGCATGAGCACGTTGAAAAGTGCTGACTTCCACTTCGAGATTCATATCTCCTAAACGGTTTATGATATTAAGAAACGGTTTGCGCCATCAGACGCCTCATTTATTGCTCTACATGTTTGTTTCTAAACCATTTCCCCATATCTCCCATATTAAGGGGGTAAATTGAGTTCAAAGTTTGAATAGGGTGAAATTTGGGTGCATTTTTAACATTTTACATTACATTTTGCCTACTTATGTATAAGCTAGAATCATGAAATTTGGTACACATATGTCCCTTAATCGTGCCAATGTGCGCACACAACGTGATGATCCTATCATTCTTATAGGTGTGTCAAACAATAAACTATACTTGTAAAAATCACCAAATTTACGAACAATCCAGAAATACAGCCAAATTTAACGTATAAGGGAGAGACATACGACAAAATGTCACAGGACCAAAGTTGTAGATCACTCCGAATTGAAGGGACATTGTGCCATCCGTTTTGTGATACGACTTACCGTTTAGCCAAAAAATAGCTCAGAAGGAATGTCTGCACAGTCATTAAAATTGCCTCAATATTTCGATATCTTTGGGGGTAAAAAGTGAAAAATTTGAACATCTTGGAATTTTCCCGTCGGTTAGGGACCAAAAGCTATAATTTCACCAAATTTCAATTGTCTACCTCGTCTCGCAGGTTGTGCCGCCATCTTGATTTGGGGGGATGGGGGATAAAAATGAGGAAATTCCCGAAAATTTTTAAGCCCACGAAACCTATAGGTTATCGTTTTGGATATACTATACGACTGTGTTCTTATGCTGAGCCCAAAATTTGAGCCCCCCCAGCGTGCCCCCTTCAGGGAATTTTGAGAATTTGCGATTTTTCTAGGGATCCTGGGGTCATCAGTTTCCCTCGTACCAAGTTTCAAAGTTCTGAGATTTCTGGAAGTGCCTCATTAATTCACGTCTTTTTTCATTTTTAAATATTTATATATACATCGCTCCAGCCCGACTTGCTTTTATATATATAGACTAGCTGATGTACCCGTGCTTCGCTACAGAATTCTACACTGTATACGGAATTCTAGCGTACGCGTTGTGAGCAAGATTGTATTAAATTGCATAGCTCTTAAACTTACCCTAGAAACGCGACGGAGAAGTCACCAAACATCTTTTTTCATATGAAGACTGAGTTAGGGAATTTTCACTATAATGGCAGACCTGCTTGCATACCATCTGTCACAATCAGGTTGGGGAGTTTTCATTATAATGGTAGACACTCACTCTCCACCTGCCTTTTTACATCCTCAGAAAAACTGTCTTAGTGGTTTTGCCAACTGAAATGAACATACATTACAATGACGTCAGTAGGAATGGCCCAATTAAAAGCAATGCTTTCATATGAAATACTCGATTACACATTTTCTCACTTTTATGGAACAGGACTACACTGCCGATATAACAGTCTAAAGGTCAAGAGCTGGAATGACCAAGCCGCAGACAGCCGTGATTCGTGAACACTGTCTTTTTTGGGTGGTGAGAGGGTCGAATAGTGGAGACTCCCAGGGAAAAACTATGCCCTTTTACTAATCTGTTTCCTATGAGTACCCGATAAGTCGGAAAATATCAATTCACTACACTGGCGGCGGAAAAGTCTATCTGACTTGGAGGCAAATTTTCCTCCAAGCCAGAGGAGGAAACCCCCTCTTCACTGATAATTTGGAATAAAATGAATGAAGAATTTAATAAAAGTGAAGAGGAAGAAGCTTTTCTTAAGAAACGGTTCTTTTCAGTGTTGAATTTTGAGTTATTTAGTGAATTGTGGTGCTACAATTTGGAATAGGCCAAATAGTTATTCCAGACCATGTCATACTACTACTATTACTATTACTACTACTACTAAGTCAGCCTCTGCATAAGTATGCACACTGCTCATTCAAAACAGCGCGTCAGAGTAGGGATCGAATAACTGGAATACTATGAAGAACCAGTGCGTTACGTACCAGCTGTATCAGAAAATGTATGAACTAGAGGAATGGCATGCTAAAGAAGTAAGTTTTCTAACTCCCCGGCTATATCCCGCCAATATTCAGTCAGGCTATTATACTCAGTACGTAGCAGTAATCCCATCTATCGGAGTTGAGAGGCAGCATAAGAGACAAATAACATCACAACAAACAATGGTCAATGTAATGTTATTATTGATGAATGTTATGCGCTTTCGATATCGTAGGCCTTCACATTTAGTTTTCTTCCGACTCTGAAATACCACTCTTATCATGGTCGGTACGGTATAACCGAATAGAACATAAATGATCGGGGATTGTATTCTCTGTAACTTATGTTATGTAGTACTTTTCAAAAAGACCAAAAACGTAGGTATTTAAAAATTAAATTTTAGACGTCTTCCCCTAAACTACAATTTCATCCAGGGTGAATAAAATTGTTTATAGCTTAGACTGCAGTTTCTTATTCCCCGACTCTATATACCGATTTTCATTAAATTCTGTTAACCCATTTTCTCGTGGCTCGGCGTCGATATGGACTTAGCAACAAAAATACAAATTCATGAATATCTGTGTTTTCATAGCTGGTAAGGTAAAAATGTATAAGACATAAATGGTCGGAAATGTAATTCTATATAACTTCGGCTATGTGGTATTTATCGCTACGACCACTAATATTATAAATATATGATAATTAAGTTTAAACTTTCCCCTAAACTACCATTTCATTCAGCGTGAATAAAATTATTTATAGCCTAGATTATAGCGGCTTATTTTCAGACTTTGTATACCAGTTTCCAATCAGACAGGACTACTAATGACGTAAATATTTAAGAATTAAATTTTAGGCCTTCTCCTAAACTACCATTTAACTCAGCGTGAATAAAATTATTTATAGCCTAGATTATAGCGACATATTTTCCAAATTTTCATACCAACTTTTATTAAGATAGGAACACTAACAACATACATATTTGAAAATTAAATTTTAGGCCTTCCCCTAAAGTACCATTTCCATAAACGTGAATAAAATTATTTATAGCTTAGATTGTGGCGACTTATTTTACGACTTCGCATACCAATTTTCATTAAATTCTCTTTAGCCGTTTTCTAGTGTTGCGATAACATACATACAGACATACATACATACATACATACATACATACATACATACATACATACATACAGACAGACAGACAGACAGACAGACAGACAGACAGACATTACGGAAAAGTAAAAAGTGCATTTCCGTATTACTGTGGACATGACCGATACAGAAATACCATTCTTTTCAAATTCTGAGCAATGTACAGACAAAACTCTTATTTTATATACAGTATATAGATGAGGAAATAAGGTGACTAACAGAGTTATTGGGTTATCATTCAAAAGTTTGGTGTGTTTTGTTATTAGGATACTCCACAGGATATTACGAGGAATATATCTCAAAGTGGAATATAGCACCCTTAGGCTTAACATTATTATTATTATTATTATTATTATTATTATTATTATTATTATTATTATTATTATTATTATTATTATTATTATTATTATTATTATTATTATGCCTTTGCTGGCAGGACCTAGTGTTTACAGTGCACTATGTCTTGTGGTATAGGCTAGAGCAATTTTGTTACTTTCATAGATCTGTCTCTGTCTTATTGTTGGCTTTGACAATATGAAAGTGACTGAGGTATGAGCGATGCTAGTAATGCCAATCCTTATGCAGCCAGTCCCTGCTACGAATGGTGTGAAAATGTTGCTCATAGTTTCGGTTGGTGTATGCATTTCAGTGGGCTTGTCAGACTGATATGTAATAGTAACTCTGGCTCGGTGAGGAAAGCAACGGGAAACTACCTCACTCCTCATTTCCCTAGTACGCCTCTTCAGTAATGCCTAGGCCATCTATGACAGCTGATGGCAAAGCTGTTGAGGATCCCACCAGCGGCATCGCTGACGGACTGAACATACATACATTATTATTATTATTATTATTATTATTATTATTATTATTATTATTATTATTATTATTATTATTATTATTATTATTATTATTATTATTATTATTATTATTATTATTATTATTATTATTGTATAGTCTCCTCATAGAAGGTGTGGAATAATGTGTCCTACTTTGTGTTTTTCGTATAAAAGTTGTCGTATCCCTAATATCGAACCTCTGCCGAAGGTTTCGTGCACAGGATATATTTCTGCACGTACGTCCACGTTTTAATATTCTCTCTTGTCTCCTGTGATGTTGTCTATCAGGCTGTATCGACTGCTTCCCTGTGTTTTGTGGGGGTTGGAATTTCACAGTATTTCTCGGCAAGATGGAGTACCTTTTCGATGATGATGTAGTCTACCCATGAGATATTCAACATTCTTTCATACAACCACGTTTCGAAGACCTGCAGTCGGATCATCGACGAAGCCTTTAGTTCCTTGTCTTCAACAGCGCAAAGCGGCACCGGCAAAACAGAACATTTCGTGCCACGCCAGCGAGTTTCGATTCAGAGCTCACGTTTGCCCTCAATATGATTTAATTTCATAAAAACAGTTCTCAGAGTTCCTATTCTAGTTTTGATTTAAACTTCTGGACCCTATTACTGTGTTAGCCAGCATCCCGTGTGCTCGATATGCTTCTCCCGTTCAATGTCCACCCATGGTCGTTGGAGCGTTGGTGAGTTTTTGTGTTTTTCTTATTATTATTATTATTATTACTATCAATGAGGCGTGATTAATGGAGTGGTTTAAGTAATAGTTTAATTTCTGGTTGGCCAAGCCCAGAATCCTGGTTGATCCCGGATTGGAATTTTAACGCAAGAACTCATGTGGCGTCTCGAAGTCATCCGACCTTAAACCGCGGCCATAAACAAAAATGAACAGGGTAGCTCCAGTAGCCTCAGAAATATGTGGGATAAGCTTACTAAAGTAGTATATTATTTTTCATTACTTGCTTATGTTTTCTTTTCTTCAAAATTTAACAATATTTTAGGTGGGAGATGGAAGACTGGGAAAGGCCTACATTTAACGTACTGCCATCGTCCATAGCAGCGTGTAATTTTCATTCTTTGTGTGTTGTGTTTACGCATTTATTTTGACTATAATCTAAATTCATTCGATCACCCATGTGGAGAAATGCACTACTGAACACGCTGTACCCTGTCTTTCTTTCTTTCTTTCTTTCTTTTCTTTCTTTTCTTCTCGCTCTCTGTCTCTCGCTCACACATACACACAAGGCACATTAATAAATGACAAAATCTACGTTTCTTTAAGTCGCAGAAACATTGTAACTGTGGCAGTTGTTTATCAATTGAGGGAGTTTATTCCAAAGCTGGGCAGAACTATAGTAAAACAAGCCTCGGCATGCAATTGTTCTTACGAAAGAGGGGAAAGCGTTCTATCTATGAACAGAACGGTGGATTATTTGTATTTCGTGAAATATATTTGTAAAAATATTGCCTGTTTAGTGTCTAAATTATGTAAGCTTACACAGTAAGATTGTGGCACAAGTAAAAATAATCTGATGTAAAGGGGATGTGTACATGTGGTAGAAAATACCAAATCATCTGCCAAGCAGTAATAAATGGTAGAAATGCAACTAAATCAGCCCAAATTAAATCACAGCAGTAAACTAGACAGTATTTTAAGCATATGAATCTATACTACAGCCAATATTTACCTAGCATTCTGGAATTTCCTATGACGGATCCGAGGATGATAAAAAAGTGATATTATGCATTAGCAAATTAATCTAACAGGAAAGTTATTTTCAAGGTCAAATTTCATAAAAGATCAGTTCTTCGGTATAAAGTTTCGGCTATAATATTTACTAGAATATAGTATCTTCAAAAGTTGAGGATTACGGTCATTACAAATACCAGAGAACTCGAACAGAACCAATAAAGGAGAGGTCAATGAATAACATATATATCCTTAGTATATAAAGGTTAATATCCTACGCAAATTAAATTTTGAAAAATAGGATAACAATAATTTAAGAAATGTTCACAAAGAGAAAGAAATAACCATAGTAAGCTATCAAGTGTGTAATATCCACATTATTGCTACACGTTGAATGCATTACTCTATGCCGCCAGCAAGACTAATAGATTTCCCTTCCTTACTTTAAGATACAAGGGATAATTCGTAGATGTACAACGATCAATAGGAATGAATAAATACAATGCCACAAAACCGATAAAAAGAAATTTACATCCCTAATGAAAACTTAGTGTTGACCTTGAAGCCGTAACGTTACATTGTCTAATGCAGCCAACTCACGAATAAAAAATAAAGTTCCATGTTCACAAAACTAAAACTGAGCACGAGGGGTACACAGTTCAAAAATAAATCCACGTATTTAAAAGTGTCCACAATGAAATATGGGTGCCGGAATTACGTAAGTTATATAAATGTAAAACGTATAAAAATGAACAACTAAGCAAGAACAAAACTTTAAAACACTGCTACCAAACAACGGGCCACCGTTCCAACAATCACTTACAAACTAACATCTCAGTAAAGAACAAACCTACTTCAGTGAACGCCACTTGATTACTATCATGACGTTTGATTTTCACTCAAAAATAATTTACCTTCAATGTACCTTAAATAAGAAGCTATCCGGAGGAAAGCAGGGGAAGAATATTTAATTTCATAGATCAGCCCGCCGGACAATATGCTACTCTATTCGCAAATATTGGTACACATACGGTAGTGAAGCCACTTAGTAAAATAAGAATAGACTGAATAACCAGCATCAAAACGCAGATTAAAAGAGGTCTGTCCTCTTACCTGAATAAAATCCAGATAACACCACATGTCATGATGAGAAAATTATGAAAGCAAATCGCCACATAGACGTGGGCTAAAGGACAGATCTTTCTCAGCCTAGGACGGTATCACAGACACTAGACCGAATAACCTCCGATAATTTATACCAGTTGGAAGAGGGAAAAATGCGACGTATCAGTAGGGGTAAGAACATTCAAGAACGGAATAGAGGCATGGTGACGTAAAGCATACATCAAAAAAGGAAAACAAGTACAGAATAAATATTTGATCTCTTAAGTTACATTTTGTGTCAGTTGTAGATCTCGCTGATAATGTAGTAATTTCCGTTACAAAGGCCGGAAGTGAGGTTCTAAACTGGCGTTCATCAAAAACTCGTGGCATAAATATTCATATGAGGCAAGAAAATAAGTAAAACCTCAGAACTGCCCAGAACCAGATTACACTCACTCGCTCTCTCTCTCTCCCACACACACACACACATTGGTCATATCCATGCGAAAACGTAACACATGCACACACCAGAAAAGCGAAGGGAGATGGAAGGAGCGAAGAACGGGAGATATAGCTTGATCTACACACGGGCAGAGTGGAAGGTATTCCAACACGCCATCCCTGGCTCGACCTTGAATATGCGCTGGAGAGGTGAATGAGGGAAGGAAACACGCGGGTATCTTGAAGGTAACAGACGTACTGTAAAATATCAGCTCATGAAGGATCGAATTCTCCTAATTTTTGTAGTTATTTTGTGCAAAGTCTGGCTGGAATGTTAGCAGTCTCGACCATCATTTTGTTGTCGAATGGCATGGCGCTCAACCATTGTCGTAGTGTGATTAGGGGCTGGTACAAAACACAGCGGATCCTATCGACATGATCACAATACCAGCAGTCACGTGCTGCAGTACCACAAGCTTTCTTACTTGCCTTGGAGTTTGCCTTATACGGGCTTATAATGGTTGTGGACAATGGCACGTGATATTAGAAAAGAGCACCTTGTTCAATCACTCAAAAGAATGAGCACTTGGTATTTAATAAATTCTTTCTCCGAACTAACTGAAACTGATTCTCATGGGTAACAACAGGGTTTGTATCGAATGGGGGTAATTAAAGATGGGGAATATACTCTTCCATGCCCTCATTCCTTTATTGAGCGAATGTACAGATTTTAATTCTGGAATTCTGGGAACACATCAGAAGCGGATTCGGCTTCTGGAATTCCACTTTCAAGCGGTCTGCTTGCAGAATTGAGCTCTCAAGCAGACGACGGGAAGTTTAATGAACTGAAGTAACGGCGGTACCTGGCAAACCTCCAATCTAGGAACACGCATCACAAAGACAATGAGATTACATGAAATCAGTGCATATGATCGCATAATATGATCAAATTACTGCTTCCACAGCTTTGTACACCTCTGCTACAAACACACAGAACACGCTGAAAATGAAAGACTTTTCTTGACATTCATTCCTCTCCAATTTGGCGCCTCTTAATTAGTTGATTAAAGGAGTTTATTGTGATGATAGCAATTTCTAAGTTAAAGCAATTATATCCTCTTAACACTAATAATAGAACAAGGAAGCAGAGTGCCTATAATTAAAGAATGGAGGTACCGTATCGGTCGACCAAAGGGAAGTTACCGATAGGCGTGCTGAAGACCGATTGCTTAGACCTCACAAATTAGGGCTGGAAGAGAAAATGAGTTGAAGAAGGAAAAGCTGATATGATTGATGCAAATGGAAATCAAGTGGAATCAATGATGCTCTCAGCTAGGTTCCAGTATAAGCGTAGTATATTATCTTTAATAATAAATTAACATCCTTTGTGTGCGGTAAATAACTCTTTGTGGGCACACTACGAAGCTGAGTTCCTTATCTCCTGACAGGTATCGCTTTCACAACAAAGTTGTATCATATACCTATACTTAATTCATTGACAGATTCTGTAAATAAATTGTCAACTAGAAATAATTTGATCATTCTTAACGGTGTATTGAAATCTCTCGAGAAATATTAATGAAAACTGGAATGAGTTTAAATGCTGCATTAACTTGGAGTAAACTGGCCTAAATTCAAAAGTAAAATACACTTTGTTCTAAAAGTAATCAGGACCGAGCTCGATATCTGCAGTCGCTTAAGTGCGGCCAGTATCCAGTATTCGGAAGATAGTGGGTTCGAACCCCACTCTCCGCAGCCCTGAAGATGGTTTTCCATGGTTTCGCATTTTCACACTAAGCGAATGCTGGGGCTGTACCTTAATTAATGCCACAGCCGTTTCCTTACCATCCCTAGCCCTTTCCTGTCCCATCGTCGCCATAGGACCTATCTGTGTCGGTGCGACGTAAAGCAACCTGCAAAAAAAAAAGTAATCAGGTGGAGGCGTTAAATTAGTAGCTCACATGGTTTCGATTCTCGGCTCTGTCATAACATTATGAATGGTTTTATGATATGTGTTTCACTTAGCCTCGGAAGCATAATAGGTAAATCTCACTCCACATTATTTCAGAGTAGATTCTTACTGTTTTGCACTTCCCACTCCAGTTCTAGGCGAAAGCCTGTTTCGTAGCTAACATGAATGCCCGTGCGCGTAGAGGCGCGCGGCTGTGAGCTTGCATCCGGGAGATAGTAGGTTCGAATCCCACTATCGCCAGCCCTGAAGATGGTTTTCCGTGGTTTCCCATTTTCACACCAGGCAAAATCTGGGGCTGTACCTTAATTAAGGCCACGGCCACTTCCTTCCAACTCCTAGGCCTTTTCTATCCCATCGTCGCCATAAGACCTATCTGTGTCGGTGCGACGTAAAGCCCTTAGCAAGAAAAAAAATACATGAATGCCATGGGTGCTACTACCCTAAGTCTATCTCTAGTTAAATTCAAATATGCTATGAACTTGTTCAGAAAAACGTCGCATATCCACAGAATATTGGGCAAACTATGTACACTAAATGTAACAGTGAAAACAACCTTCCAAGCCCCTTATATGTAGCAGTAGCAGCAGCAATAAATGTATTGTTATAAAATGTCGATATATTTATCATCATCCTCTCCGAACACCAGCTTACTAGGGGAGGAATGTCGTATGTAGGCTGCAGTATTAAAATTATATACCTGTAGGCTGCAGTATTAAGATTATATACCTGTATTTTTAATTAGAGTGCCTATCAATACACAGTTATAAGTTCCCAACATTTCGGGTCTTGCCTGTCCTAGTTCTCTCCTTCCAAGGTTTTCAAATATTTTTGTACTGAATTTCACCTAAAACATCGCCTAATAAATGGTATAACGTACGCATCGATCGCAAAAAAGGGAGGTTTTTAATTTATTGCGTGCAGCTAAGCTACCACATCAATATGAAGCAGGTTATGGGAACTTTAATACATTTAAACTCATCTACTTAGTCTATATACGTACCTCAACGGTCCAATCAAGAGAACATATGAAATATTTCAGTTTGGCCTTGTTGTATTTCTTCAGTCGTCTCTTCCGTACAAAAAGGTATGAGCAAATGTATAGTTTCATAACAAATTAGAAAGATCAAATGACATTGTTATCACTCATCATTCTCTTTATTTAAAGGATTTACACAGAGTACGGTTATAAAACAATCATATAAAGAACAATTTAAGACATGAAAGTGAATCTGAGACATGTAAGTACAACACATCTCCAGTAACTACCTATATACTAGTGAACAGGAGGTCAGCACTGGCCAGTAAGCTCACATCATACAGGCCAGTTTTAACGTTTTTAATGCCATGTATCTTGTCTTCATACAGTTGTACATGTTCGTATTCTTCTTGGAACAGTATCCACCATCACATCAAGCCACTGTAGCTTTTATTTATCTCGCTCTTCAAGGGTGGGTCTGCTCAGGTTGAGCAGAACATCAAAATGCAGCATCTTTCATTTTTTTATTATCTAGACTGGCAAACACAACCACTGATGATTCACGCATCCTGGACTCATTAGTCGCTGAATATGAATTCCTCGAAAATTCCTGGGATTCGTTATCATATTGCGTCGGATATTATGTTCTCTATTGAGGAGCCTTCCCTCTACCCTGGATTCCAAAAATAACAAATTGCATATTGTATTTTAAACACACTGTCAAACTGTAATAGATCTACTTCCCCCGTTTAATTATAAATATTCCTTCATATAAAAATGTATAATTTATTGTTTAATTAGCCTGTTATCAGATTCTAAATAAAAATTAAACAAATGTAGTAAGGAACTAAAGAAAGAAAAATTAGGATTGCCGATGGACCGGTGGACGCGTTTTAAACTTTCAAACAATCCCCCACTCCACTTTTCTCATCTTTATCTTCTTGTGCATTTTGGCCAATGCAATGGTATCATGTACTTGAAGTTGATTTTGTTCAGTTTTACGGTCGGATGCCCTTTTTGGCTCTAATTCTACGAGGAGGGATGTATACACTATTGCTTTTTTGTAGTGTATAGTAGTGTGGTGAATTGTATGTAATTGGAAAGAAGCGTTTTTACATAATTACACAGTCCGCGAGCCGTAGTAATTCATAGTAGTTAAACATTCGCAGTAACCATTTCCATCCAAGCGGGAATCGAACCCGCGCCCCTTTGAACCATGGACCAGTAGGCTGACCATTCAGCAGGTGCCGAAAAATATTTCTGCATTTTGTCCGAGTTACTTCCGGGATCACTGCAACCATTCAGACTCAGTTTGGTTTTGATCGGTGGCGTAAGGCCGGATTCCTTTCTTAACGCCACCTGATTTCGAGATGAAAATCTCAAACCAGGATCAACAGGAATTTGAACCTCAGTCTTTCGTGTGGGAAGCTAGAAGTAATGCACTAAGCTAACCACACCCCCTTTTCCACAACTCTCACTTCTTACTAGGGAAGAATTTTCCAAAAATCTCATAACCAAGACATTACAACCCCCATTTGGTCCCTTTCCGGACCTCACCATGACCATTATGACTGAAGTTCGCCTCCTCGGCATCACGGGGCACACGCGCTTCTGGTGAATGCATATCATGATAACATTTAGGATGGGCTTAAGCATTCCTGCAAGGTATGCCACACATGTCTATTTAAACCGTGAAATATTTGAAGGGGATAAGGAAATGCTGTTTGTCTTAGACCAGTACAGAGATATCTCAGCAACATATGAATTTAGGGATACTCTCAGGTGATCTTAGGTGGGGTTATTCTACTTATCTACATGATTTAATTTTCTACCTGAAGATGAGGTGTTAGCTACCAAACAGGCTTTCGCCTAAAATTGAAGTGGGTAGAGCAGAACCGTAAGAATCTATTCTGAAATAATGTAGAGTGATATTCACCGATTGGGCTTCCGAGGCTAAGTGAAACACATATCGTATCATAAAACTATTCATAATGTTGTGGCGGAGCCGAAAATCGAAATTATGTGAGCTACTAATTTAACACCTTCACCTAATTTCTGTTAGATCAAAGTGTATTTTACTTTTTACTTTTAGGTCAGTTTACAAGTTAATGCAGCGTTTGAACTTACTCCAGTTTTATTTAAATTAATATTTCTCAAATTTTTCAGGTATTTATCCGATTTAGGTCACCTCAACACCTTATAAGTGGTTTTCATCTTTCCTGTCTGTTTGTCCGTCTATTCCACCATCACAGCGAAACGGCTTGATAGATCTCTACCAAACTTCATATTTAGAGTATACTCATCCAGGGGAAGGTTTAGTTATGCATATGATTTAAGAATAACTGAACAGACTGGAGGTTTATAGGAAAACCACAACAAATCTCTTCTATTTTCTCTTATACTGTTGATTTTCTGTAGAATCCGTGGATTATATCTGAAACGTCCTTTCATTTTTAACAACTTTTGATATGAGCATAATTTCGCTTATTCTTCAGATGACGGGAAAAATTACGATTTTTTCTGCGGGTATCATGCTCTTCATTGTGTAACCGACAGACCAACAACGAACCTACCGGTTACCACGGCAACGTCTCTGCTTGCTTGCAAGCAGAGAAGTAACGTAGTGCCATATTTGTCACCATTCCTGTAAACTCGGTTTTTCTTTGCGTAGAAGGCGAGAGAGACGTCAAGCTGGCATTCTGCGGGATATTTGCGGAATATCGATAGAGGCTACAATCGTCTTCGATTAGCACTAAGGGGTGCTGTTAATATTTTTACAGTACCGCGGAATGTAGATCATTATTGTTGTGCCCCCATGTAGGAAAAGGGTAGGCAGATAATTCCCAGCGGCTCAAATTCTTCTCAGGGTATCCATCTCTCAAGTAAAATCTGAAGATTTTACATTAGGTCGCTTAACGTGAGTTCGAAGAGAATAACGGTTCACGGAGGACGTAATACCAAATAATTAATTCACCTGACTAAAGTACCAACAATGTAAGTCCTTGATGAATTCAAATCAGGCATCAACTCAGTCAATTACTTTCTTGGCTTACCCAATAGCTTATCAACTACGTAAAAGAAAGAATTCATCACACACAATTCTAGAAAACATAATAATATTTATTTGAATAAAAGATTGCCCTAGGAAAAAGTAATGTGATTTAGGGTAGTATTCGCGTTGTTACTATGTACAGATAATAATTCAGAGTCACCGGTGGCTCGTAGGAAAGAAAAATAAATGCAATGTTAAGCTATTTACACCTTTTCCGAAATGAAGTCAAAAATGAATATTACTATTTACAATTGATCACTGGACATCCACAGTCTTCATTGAAAACAAGTCATTAAGTTGACGCAAATATCGTTATGATGTTTATATTGCTCATTATCATAAAAATCAGGCTAATTAGATCTGAATAAAATGTATAGTTTAGCAGAATAAAACGTAAAATAAACAAATAGATCTGAGTTTGAATATGAATATAAATATAAATTTGCTCATAAATCTGAACATAAGTTTGAACATAAATTTGAACATAAATCTGAACTCATTTAATTTGATCTTACTTCTTAGATCCGCTTCGGTAACGACTTACGGGCTAAGGCATATTTCCCTAATGCCTGTTAAATCTGGCTCCCAGCCTATCATTTCCCTATCCATTATTCTCTTAAAGAATGTAAATTCAAATAAACTCTGTGTCAGAATAAATTTATCTATCTAGCTTTCCACATAATTTTTGATTCACATACACATCTATTTCAGGCTCTATGTGCTCTCCCTTTGTCATTCATTTGGGCAGTTAGAATGTAAATACTACGCATTTATGCTTGGAAATATATTACCGCATTTATAAATATCATATTTGCTTTTGGCCATGAACACCGTTATAAAATACATCATAATATTCTCGTACTTGAAATACAGCATCTAATATTGTCATATAATCCCATCAAAATCTCAACTCTACTTCAATGTATATCACTCATACCTTAGTTTAGGTCATTCCGGCGGTGTGCTCAGTTTCACGTACATGTATCATTTCACACAAATCCCTACCTCTAATAAATGTGACATGGCATTTCCTTAGATGCAGGCAATCCTTGCCCTCTCCCTAACACATAAATAAACATACGCATTTCATTATACATTGACTTATTTCGCCGAGTTACTAATACTGTAACATGATTTCAACATTCAACTAACGACTTCATTATCATAACCTCTACTACAACATGTCGCGATTACTCCTATATTACCATGCCAAATATGTCACAATTGTCATTCTTATAAACACATCTCAATAACGTTATATATCATAACCCCAAATTGAGTTCAATACTCTTATGTCGCGGAGCAAAGAGTACGTGATTCTACACATTCATCTCAGACGCGCGGACCAAACATGACGTAAACATTTAGTATAAGCAATACGAGATTTATCAAAATTCCACAATGTGTCAAATCATTGCTATCAGCTGTTATAAAAGACACTTCCTTCAAATACTCGTAACTCATTAGTTATTCTGACCAAAAAATGCGGTGGCGTATATTTAATGTAGAATCTTATTCTACACTGCTCGATCGTATTACTATAGACTTAAATATCTCACACTTCACTTCCATTATTCACTTGCACTCTTCATTAAATGTTTTTTATCACCAACTTATCAGCACATGCCACAAGTAAATGTATACGCAAATCAAAAACTACGTAATTAAAAATGTAAAGACTTAGCTCGCTTGTCGTTGCATTTGGTCCAGTTGTTCCGCCTCCACCCGGATGTCGTTAGCTCTGCGGTCAGGATGTGGGTTAGTCATCTGGTTGGCCGTTGCCTTCCTCATCATGGGTTGATCATCTGGTTCGCCGTTGCCTTCCTCATTGTGGGTTGGTCATCTGGTTAGCCGTTGCCTTCCTCATCATGGGTTGGTCATCTGGTTAGCCGTTGCCTTCCTCATCATGGGTTGTCATCTGGTTAGCCGTTGCCTTCCTCATCATGGGTTGGTCATCTAGTTGGCCGTTGCCTTCCTCATCATGGGTTGGTCATCTGGTTGGCCGTTGCCTTCCTCATCATGGGTTGGTCATCTGGTTGGCCGTTGCCTTCCTCATCATGGGTTGGTCATCTGGTTAGCCGTTGCCTTTCTCATTATGGGTTGGTCATCTGGTTGGCCGTTGCCTTCCTCATTGTGGGTTGGTCATCTGGTTAGGATGTACCGCTCCCCAGTTTGGTCCATCATGCATGCTTAGCAGGCACACATCATATTACTTCTGCTGATAACAAAAATATACATTTCGGAGCAGAAAATTGTCATGATATGATCCATCTGACAATAATAATTCTCCAGTTGTTATTCCTTTTTCTTGGCCTCTGAGATATAACTTTCAACTCGTCGGGATTAAGTTATCCGTATATATACCTATATCGGCTCTTTCTGGGAAAACCTCGAAAATTTATTCTTCTTCTTTCTTGAATTAGACCAAGGTAGTCTTCTTGCCGTATGAAAGTATTTCTCTTGGGTTTCAATTGGTCCCTCCTTACAGAATGCGACGCGATTGCTCTCGGGATCCTTCTAGGCGTATATCACCGTATCTTGCTTACTTGTTTTACATTTTAACTCTGGTTCGTCGGCCGGTGAATTATATTGTTTGTTTTACAACGACGATCCCTTTTCTTCAAGAATCTCCTCTATATTCTTGTATCTTCTTTCAATATATAGCTCGTTTACCGGTTACGTCTTCACTCTTGCGATGCAGATTTTTAAGTGAAATTTTTTTAACAATCCCTTTGTTTCTATTTTTTTAAAACAATTCACTTGACTCTCTACTGTCCCGTAGTGCCTTCAATATTTGTCCGTTCCCAGACATTCATGGCCTTCTATAATATCGCACTACATATATAGTCCTTGTATCCCATAAATCGGATGGGCCATACCTTCATTCGGCGTCATTTTGAAAGCTGTGTACGAGATGTAAACGGGCACATTGTTTTCATCGTAATGTGTCTTCTGGCATTTGCAATAATTTGTATGTATTTTTCTTCTACGAGTACTTCGATTTTTCCCTTTAATTTCTTGCCTCAGTCTTGTCTCTTTAGGCTTAAGTAATAACACCGCACAACTAAACGAGGCAGTGTGGATCAGTACAACTTGGCGAACGCTAATTCTCAGAATCGCCGACGGTGGGATTCGACTGAATGGATGACATCATAATCATTAACACCATACGACATCTTCCTTCCTGCTTACGTAAGAATCCCTGCGCCTATATTTCTCCTCTGTTACCGGCTTCTTATATTCGTAACCCACCGGGTGAGTTGGCCGTGCGCGTAGAGGCGCGCGGCTGTGAGCTTGCATCCGGGAGATAGTAGGTTCGAATCCCACTATCGGCAGCCCTGAAGATGGTTTTCCGTGGTTTCCCATTTTCACACCATGCAAATGCTGGGGCTGTACCTTAATTAAGGCCACGGCCGCTTCCTTCCAACTCCTAGGCCTTGCCTATCCCATCGTCGCCATAAGACCTATCTGTGTCGGTGCGACGTAAAGCCCCTAGCAAAAAAAATCGTAACCCATATCATTTAGTGAGGAACATTTCATTTTCCGGAAATCCTTTTGGTATTTACATACTTATCCTATCCGGCTGTCCTCAGTTATAATCCTATTTTTTATTATGTTTATCTTTATTAACTGTATTTCTTTCTTCCTTAACACGTGAGAAGTCGCGCCCGTTTTAGAACACGAGAGGTCCCGCAAAGGAAAATTGCTCACTTTTAATATTTTAATGAGCTTCTATTTTCCTTTTGCAGCTAGCGCTCTCATAAAAATATTAATATGTACCCTGTTTAATTGCCTTTCAACTAGTACTAACATAATTATCCAGTAAAAGGATTTCCTCAATATAAAATTTTAATGATTTTTTTGGTGCAAAATCTGGTAAAATTATGTGAATTTTTAAAGAGCGCGGGAGGTCGCGTGTGAGCAAATTGCCTCAGCGTTTGCATTTTTTCATTTCAATGAATGATTTGTTCACAATTCAAGATAAAACTACAGCACCACACTGCACTGAAAGCCACCATAAAGATCATTAAGTTTCTTGGAAATGCAGTCATGTAAAATTGCACTACACGAGGGGTCGCACGAAGGCAATTTGCCGCGGCAGATGCGAGAGCGAAATAAAACTAAACTACTCCGGAACGCAGCAGGCAATACAATGACGATAATCAACGTCAGGTGGGAGAGAGGGAGTGGAGGGATGAAACGAGCGCCCTAAGCCCTACAGTGGCTAGCCACTAAATTATTAACAAATATTTACAAAGTGCAGCAAACTACCGCGGGAGCGACCTCTCGCGTGCTAATTACTCCGTATAAACCGAAAACTACCTACAAGCCATTAAATAAGTATTTAATAATATTTTACGCGTTAAATAACTATTTCAAATAATGACCGACAGAGGAGCGCTAAAGTGCACCGGTATCGGTAACTCACAAAATACATATCTCTCCGGAGATAGGTGGCTCATACGGACAACTAGGGCGAGTGCTAATCGAGAAACTTGAACACGCTCTCCTTTGAGGACAAATTCCATGCTGTTCGAATGCATGTCATTTTGGCCCCTACAATTTCGTAATATGGAGGCAATTTCAATGACGGTGCAGACCATAGTTTCGGGGTAATTGGTGGCTAAATGGTAAGTCGTATCACAAAACAGATAGCACAATCGCCGTTCAATCTGGAGATATCTGAAACTTTGGTCCTATGACTTTTTGTCGTATCTCTATCCCGTATTTGATAAATAGAGCTGTATTTCTCGATTTCAAGTTAATTTTAACATTTTTACACGTATATATTATCGTTTGAAATAATTATAAGAAATATAGTATTATCACATTCAGCACGCACACCTACACGACCAGTGGGCATATGTTTGCCAAATTTTATGATCCCAGCTGTGACATGAGTATTTTAGAAAAACGAAAAGAAAAGATTAATATGTGAAAATTGTACCAAATTTCACCCTAGTCAATGACTCTAACTCAATCTGACAAATAAATGTAAGAGATACGAGAATATGTCGTAGGACCAGCCATGTAGAACGCTAAAAGGGGCGTCTGATGGCAGAATCCGCTTGTTGATATGACGTACCGTTAAAAAACATTAGATCTCGAAATGAAGGTCTGCACTTATAAACATGCCCATGCTTATCTACATAAATAAAGTTGTGTGTGTGGGGGGGGGTACGATGTCTGTAATTTCGTTTCTTTTGCCATTTTTTCCGATATTTATCCGATTTAGGTCAACTCAAAACCATGTAAGTGGTTTTAAGCTTTCATGTAGGTTTGTCCGTCTGTTCCAACATCAGTCATTTAGAGTATACTCATGTAGAGGAAGTTTTCTGATGCATATAATTTAAAAATCACTGAATAGACTTGGGATTTATAAGAAAATCACAACAGTTTTCTTCCATTTTCTCGTTTAGTGTGCATTTCTTGTAAAATCCGTGGACTCTATGTGAAACGTCCCTTCATATTAAACAATTTTTGTTATGTAAAAAATTTCGTTTGGTCACTGGAGACTCGTTCTTTGAGCTAAACTTCCATGCTATTCAAATGTACACCCTTTAGACCCCGGAAAGTGTCGTGATGCGGAGTTAATTTCAATGACTTTTGTATCGGAGTAACTGCTTTCTAAACGGTGTCATTTCTCAAGGGAGATGACAAAATCGCCGCTCAATTTGGGGAGAACTTTAGCTTTGATTTCATGACGCATTGTCGTATCTCTATTATTTATACGTTAGTTAGCGCTGCATTTCTCGATTATAATCAAATCCCTCCAACTCGATTTTAACTGGCATTAGGAAAAGGCGAATGGCAGTTGGCATGTGAGCCTGTCGTTGTAGTAGAAACTTCCGAACTCGATTGTGAATGGCTGTAGGAAGTGTGGAGTTCCAATGTCATCAACCAACGCGCACCTTATAATGGAAACAACGTATGTCGCCCCCCCCCCCCTGTTTTGTTTCTTGGATAGCGCTAAGAGACATGCGATTTAATATAATCTCACTCACTTCGGGTAAAGAAATTCACGTAGAAATCTGTATGCAAGTTAGAATACCGTAGCGAAGCACGGGAATATATGTGGTAACATGAATCATAATGATCTATGTCCTCCATCTCTGAATTAAATCTATTTCTGTAAGCTATTTTCTTCAATGTCCACCACCACCACCCTGTAGCTGATTACTTTCCAATGTTTGGAATGGTTTATTCATTAATATATCTTAAAATTAAATAGAAGCCTAAAAAGTTCACAATTTCAGCCTATGATAATAAATAAGTTATCAATTTCCTGCCCAAAAATGAGATCGCTTCTCCTGCGTAATGAGGTAAATGGAACTTGAAAGAACATGGTTATAGATCATCGATTTTGTCCTGTAGGTGGCATTTTTGTGTCGTTCAGTTTAACATAATCACTCGTAAGATCGACCGTTTGTATACAGGAAGGTTGGAAACAACGTGAACAGGGTGTTTGTCATGTTATCAGCTGCGTAATTTAGTCAATCACATCGGTTCGCGGGCGAATTCAATTGGGCTTTGCAGGGCGGTGTTGCTAAATCTGCACGTGAATAAAGAGGACCGGACGAAAAAGAAACGTTTGCCAGGGTAGGGAATTGAACACGGACTTCCGAATTGACAGAATCGCATCCTATCAAGTACGCTACGGTGACAACAATTGAAACCTACGATGAATTTGTGTTTATTGATGATTTCTCGAGGTAGCACTCAAGCTGGATTTAAGGAACGTTAAGATTTAGCAACTCCGCCTCGCAAAGCCCATTGGAATTCGCCCACGAAGCAGTCTGATTGGCTAACCTCAGCAGATGAAAAAGCGGCAACGCCACAGGGTATCAACATACTTTTTATTATTATTTATCAGTATCCCCAGTTCCATAACGCTCACTTAACTAGTTTACGTGGTTTCCGCCCACCATATATAAAAGAGCAGCTTCTCCCATCTAATATAAGACGAACACGCTTTTGTGGAGTAATGCATTATGCTCCTTGGCGATTTTGTAATGAGATGTGAACATATTTCACAAATATTTAATGCTGAATCCAGAGCTACCTCTTCTTTGGTACAACCTTCAGAGTATGCTGTGTCTTGTGTTAAGGTTTATAGCAACTTTGCTGGCTTCACCTATCTGTCTCACTCTCAACTTTTAATTTAACAATACGAAAGTGGCAGAGAGATAGTAATGAAACCAATTCTCATGCAGCAATCCTCATTATTAATTATGTGGAAACATCTGTACATATTATTTAAGTGTACAAGTGAGCTCAAATGATTATTATGCAATAGCACCTTCTTGATAACTAAAGAAAGCGGTAGGATATACCTTAAGGTTTTGTTTCCGTAGCGTATTTATAGCTGGGACCAATTGGTCTTCCATGAAATCTTGCTATGAAACAGAGGAAGAACTATCCATCTTCACTACAAAAATTTAATTTCCTTGTACTGTACAGAGCAGAGTCAAAGTATGAAAATTATCCCCCCATTTTCGTACTGTACGATATTCTAAAGTTAAATCAGGAAACTCTCACAGGCGCCCTCTTAATTTACTAAATGATATTTGGGATGTGGGTAGATATGTCAGTTGGAGGATTTAGGACGAGAATTGTCTCAGTGTATTCACCATGTGAGGGCGCAGATGGGGATGTTGACAAGTTTTATGAAGCATGACCAACAAATGGCAAATACTCTAACGTTGATGGACAGCTGGTTCAAAAAGTGATGGAACCAACTGGAGGGAAACAATATCGTGGACGTGGTGCTGATAAAAGCAGATGAGCTTTATAGACAAACCGAAGAAATAGAGGGTATTAGTGATCTTGAAACTGTGTTTTATAGTTAAAAATAAATGTGATAGAAAGGAAGGTCGTAACAATAGGACTATTAGGCAGTACCATATGGCTGATAAAGCAGGCATGAGGAGTTTTGGAAAACCACTACGATCGATGGAAAACGGTAAATAAAAATGTAAACAGTCTCTGGGGTGGGTTTAAAGTAATTGTTGAGGAACGTGAAAATAGGTTTGTACTTTTAAATATGGTAAGGAATGGTAAAGACCCACCTTATTATAATAGAGAAATTAAGACACCAAGGAGGAGGTGCAGGATGGAAAGAAATAGAGTAGAAGTAAGGAAGTAAGGAGAAATTGAAGGAACTTTCTAAGAAATTCAGTGTAGCAAAGAAGTCAGCTAAGGATAACATGATGGCAAGCATAATTGGCAGTCATACAAATTTTAGTGAAAAATGTTAGAATATGGAGTTATCAATATTAATGGGGCTTATGGAAGAAAGAAAGTAGCACTGGCTGAGTCAGCTAAGAAGATGAATCTGGATGGGCTAGGAGTAAGTGATATTCGGGTAAGGAGAGATAACGAGGAAGAGATAGAAGATTATAAAACGTACCTGACGGGTGTTAGAAAGGGAAGGGAAGTGTATGGGGTAGGGCTGTTTATCAGGAATACCATTGCACGCAACATAGTTTCTGTTAGGCACGTAAATGAGCGCATGATATGGGGAGATTTGACATTTGGAGGAAATAGGACGAGAATTGCCTCTGTGTATTCACCATGTGAGGGCGCAGATGAGGATGAAGTTGATAAGTTTTATGAAGCATTGAGTGAAATCGTGGTCAGGGTCAACAGCAAAGATAGAATAGTGCTAATGGGCGATTTCAATGTGAGAGTTGGAATCAGAACTGAAGGAGACGAAATGATAACTGGTAAATGTGGGGAAGATATGGAAGCTAAAGGGAATGGGAAGCGTTTGCTGGACTTTTGTGCTAGTATGGGTTTAGCAGTTACGAATATATTATTCAAGCATAAGGCTATTCACCGCTACACATGGGAGGCTATGGGTACCAGATCCAAAATAGACTATATATTAACCGACTTCGAATTCAGGAAATCTCTTAGCAATGTGCGAGTTTTCTGAGGATTTTTCGATGATACAGACCATTATCTGATCTGTAGTGAACTAAGTAAGAGAAAGTGAAATCTGTCTGAAACGAATAAGGGTAGAAAATCTCCAGGACGTGAAAATTAGACAGAAGTAAATGGATATGATTAGTGAGAAAGTCGAAAAGTAGACAATAAGCAGGTGCAGGGTATATAAAGAGAATGGGTGGCATACAGGAATGCTGTAGTAGAAACAGCAAGGGGATGTCTAGGAACAACTGTGTGTAAGGATGGAAAAAGAGCGAAAATCTTGGTGAATGATGAAATGAGAGCAACTTGTAAACGTAAAAAGGGTGGATTATCAAAAATGGCTTCAAACAAGAGCCAAGGCAGACAGGGATTTGTACGAAAATGAAAGAAACAAAGCGATCAAATAGTTGTTCAATCCAAAAAGAAGTCGTGGGAAGATTTTGAATATAACCTGGAAAGGCTAGGTCATGCAGCAGGGAAACCTTTCTGGACAGTAAAAACGAATCTGAGGAAGGGAGGGAAAAAGGAAATGAACAGTGTTTTGAGTATCTTAGAAGTGAAGCTTCCACGGTGTGAAGAATTATTTAATTTAATTTGCGGGTTGAACCGTGTTGTACTTGTCTGCACATCACGTACAGTTTGGCGACGTTTCGAATACATTGCAGTATACTTTGTCAAGGCGACTCAACATAAAAGGAAATCTTCCTGGTGGTGTTGCGATCAGTCAAGCGCATGGGGAGGAGGAAAATGATGTTGTTGAAATTACGCTTGAGGAAGTGGAAAGGATGGTAAATATACTCCACTGTCATAAATGAGCAGGAATAGATAAAATTAGACCTCAAATGGTGAAGTAATCTAGGAAGGCAGGGATAAAATGGCTTCATAGAGTAGTAAGAATAGGATTTAGTGTTGGTAAGGTGCCTTAAGATTGGACAAAAGCAGTAATTGCACCTATCTATAAGCAAGGGAACAGGAAGGATTGCACCAACTATTGAGGTATCACATTGATTAGTATACCAGGCAAAGTATTCACTGACATCTTGGAACGGAGGGTGCGATCAGTCGTTGAGAGGAAGTTGGATGAAAATCAGTGTGGTTTCAGACCACAGAGAGGCTGTTAGGATCAGATTTTCGATATGCGCCAGGGAACTGAAAAATGCTTCGAGAGGAATAGGCAGTTGTGTTTATGTTTCGTAGATCTAGAGAAAGCATATGACAGGGTACCGAGGGAAAAGATGTTCGCTATACTGGGAGACTATGGAATTAAAGGTAGATTATTAACATCAATCAAAAGCATTTATGTTGACATTGGGCTTCAGTGTGAATTGATGGTAGAATGAGTTCTTGGTTCAGGGTACTTACAGGGGCTAGACAAGGCTGTAATCTTTCACCTTTGCTGTTCGTAGTTTACATGGATTATCTGCTGAAAGGTATAAAATGGCAGGGGGGGGGATTCAGTTAGATGGAAATGTAGTAAGAAGTCTGGCCTATGCTGACGACTTGGTCTTGATGGCAGATTGTACCGAAAGCCTGCATTCCAATATCTTGGAACTTGAAAATATGTGCATTGAGTATGGTATGAAAATTGGCCTTTCGAAGACCAAATTGTTGTCTGTAGGTAAGAAATTCAATAGAATTGAATGTGAGATTGGTGATACAAAGCTAGAACATTTCGATAATTTCAAGTATTTAGGTTGTGTGTTCTCACAGGATAGTAATATAATAAATGAGATTGAATCAAGTTGTCGTAAAGCTAATGCAGTGAGCTCGCAGTTGCTATCAACAATATTCTATAAGTCCAGCTCCCAGACGAAACTACTTTTACATCGGTCTGTTTTCAGACCAAATTTGCTTTAAGGGAGCGAAAGCTGGTTTGACTCAGGTTATCTTATTCATAAGTTATAAATAACAGATATGAAAGTAGCGAGAATGATTGCTGGTACAAACAGGTGGAAACCATGGTAGCAGGGTACTCGGAATGAGGATATAAAGGCTAATTTAGGAATGAACTTGATGGATAGAGCTGTACGCATAAACCGGCTTCGGTGTTGTGGTCATGTTGGGCGAATGGAGGAGGATAGGTTACCTAGGAGAATAAAGGACTCTATTATGGAAGTTAAGAGAAGTAGAGGTAGACCAAGACGATGATGGTTAGACTCAGTTCCATGGTATAGAACGAAATGAGACCACATCACTAGTTGGAAATAGAATATTGTGGCTACGTTTAGTTAATTCAAAGAGGCTTGCAGACTGAACGCTGAAAGGCGTAATCGTCTATAATGATAATGTATATATGTATGCATGTAAGGGTATATATAGGTACTTTAAGGCAGAAACAGGTTCCAAGAAGGACATTCCATGAACCATTAATGAACGAGGGGTGTGTGTATGTGAGGATCTTCAAAAGGCAGAAGTATTCAGTCAGCAGTATGTGAAGATTGTTGATTACAATAATAATGTCCAGATAGTGGAGGTGACCTAACGCTGAAGAAGTATTAATATTTTCATATGATAATAAGGACATATACAATAAGATATACAAGTTGAAAATTTGGAAATCGGCGCGAATTGATAAGAATTCTGGGGATATAGTGAAGACAATGGTTTGGGATATAGTACCATACCTCAAGTACTTATTTGATATTGTTTGTTTGAAGGACTTATACCAAATGAATGGAGAGATGCAATTGTAGCCCCTGTGTATAAAGGAAAAGGGTGATAGACATAAGGCTGAAAATTACAGGCCAGTAAGTTTGACATGCGTTGCATGTAAGCTTTGGGAAAGCACTCTTTCTGATTTTATTAGTCATGTTTTCGAAATTAATAACTGGTTCGATAGAAGGCAGTTCGGGTTTAGGAAAGGTTATTCCACTGAAGCTCAACTTGTAGGATTCCAGCAAGGTATAGCAGTTAAATTGGATTCAGGAGATCAAATGGACTGTATCGCGATTGACCTGTCTAAAGCATTTGATAGGGTGGATCATGGCAAAAAATGATTGCAATTGGACTAGACGAAAGAGTGACTGAATGGGTTCTAGAAAATAGATCTCAGAGAATTTGAGTAGGTGAAGCTTTGTCTGACCCTGTAATAATTAAGAGGGAAATTCCTCAAGACAGTATTATTGAACCTAAATATTTTCTTATACATATATATGATATGAGTAAAGGTGTAGAATCAGACAAAAGGCTTTTTTGCGGAGCGTGTTATTCTGCATAGGGTATTAAATAAGATACAAGTTTGTGAGCAACAACAAAATGCCCTCGATAATGTTGTGAGATGGACAGCAGGCAATTGTATTTTGTGTGTTTCACAAATAGGAAAAGTCCTCTCAGTTTTAATTACTGCGTTGATGGGGTGGAAGTTCTTTTTGGGGATCATTACAAGTATCTACAGTAGGTGTTAATATAAGAAAAGATCTTCATTGGGGTAATCACATAAATGGGATTGTAAATAAAGGATACGGATCTCTGCGCATGGTTATAAAGATGTTTAGGGGTTGTTGTAAGGATGTAAAGGAGAGGGCATGTACGACTCTCGTAAGACCCCAACTAGAGTATGGTTCCAGTGTATGGTACCCTTGAACTGGAAGAAATCCAAAAAAAGCAGCTCGATTTTTCCTGGGCGATTTCCGACAAAAGAGTAGCAATGTTTTGCCTGGGAAGACTTGGGAGAAAGAAGACGAGCTGCTCGACTAAGTGGTATGTTCCAAACTGTCAGTGGAGAGGTGGCATGGAATGACATTAGTACACAAATACATTTTGAGTGGTGTCTTTAAAAGTAGGAAAGATCACAATAAGAAAATAATGTTGGAGTTTAATGGGACAAATTGGGTCAAATATTCGTGTATAGGAGGGGGAATTAGGGATTGAAATAACTTACCAAAGGAGATGTTCAATAAATTTCCAATTTCTTTGAAATCATTTAAGAAAGGGCTAGGAAACAACAGATAGGGAATCTTCCACCTGGGCGATTGCCCTAAATGCAGATCAGTATTGATTGATTGATTGATTGATTGATTGATTGATTGATTGATTGATTGATTGATTGATTGATTGATTGATTGATTGATTGATTGATTGATTGATTGATTGATTGAGTGATTGCCTCTGTTCAGGTTTCCCACTCATGCATATGGGAAATATTGAGATAATAACATTTCCGCCAACCCTGTGAAATCATGAGCATTCCTAATTCTATCTGCACACTTCCACGCACTTCTGCGAACCCACGCTTTACCTGGAAATAGTAGATTCCATTTAGGGTGGTCTGATTGAAATAAAGTTGTCAGTCACATCGAATATTTCTATAACTAATCTTATCGTAGATGATGGCTCACAATAATAGTCTCTGTCCGTCAACCGGTAGTATTGGTTCAGTTTGTGGTTGAGCGTGTAGTTGAAATTATTTCAGCCTAACACAGAGGTAGGAATGATGAAACTTTACGTAACCTGTTGTATGATCAATTTTTGCAAATTTTAAGTCTTACTAACACATTGGGGACCGGGTGCCCTTCACCCCATGCACAGCCCTGTTCCCAGCCACTTTCTAACTACCTCCAAACTGGAGTGCATGCATTCAAATAAACTGCCAGAACTTCACTACTAGCCTTTGAAGGACTACTGTGTTTTATTCTGGAGGTATTTCTGATTAGTAGTTGAAATGCAGTTAGGTAAGTATTTGCTGAAATCTATTTCGGCTCATAATTTTCCGAAATATATGGTTTTCTATTAGGGGATCGGTTGGCCAGTAATCTTTCAGATACGGTTTCTTAACCTGCCCTATCAATATACACAAAACAATTTTTTAATTTCCCTCCTAGGGACATTAGTCCACTTTTGGTTTTACGGGGTACGTTATGAGAATGTGAATTCTGCTCATAGTATAAGTTTGTCTGCTCAGCTACATAATGAAAAAGTCCTCACAGAAGTACTGATACTTGCCCTACGTTTCCAGGTTCATTAGGCCATACCTTTATATCAGGAGCATATTCAAAATCCTCTAGTCTAGGTTTACTGTTGTCCATAATCTAGTTGTCAGAAAACACTATATTATTTACAATATTTAGAATATTTAGAATATTTACACCCGTAACACAATTATGAGTCTCGTCCTGCGCCACGTGAGTTCCACACCTTGAAAATAAGGGTATCTACGCGTCATCACTTGAAACATTTCCGTTAGAATGTATTTCATCATCAAACTCTAAATATTCAGCATCACTTCGACATTCTGAGCCTGTATCAGCACATAATACGCGAATCATTTCATCCCTGTCTAAACACGTGCGATCCGTGTGCGCTGCCATCTTGCATGGCTCTTCAAACTTTGTAAGCATGTTGTCAGGAAATGCAAAGGAAAGCTATGATATGCAGAATAATCGAAAAGAAATGCGACTATCGATTGTGTAGAACCATACATAAGAGTTCTAGCACCCTTGACCTCCAAATAGTTCCGGTATATACCAAAAGATAGCACTAAACTTCAGGCTGCTGCTTATACGAGATAACTCGGGACCGGTCCGCAACGTTCGGCCAGGCATGCATGAGTTTTCTCGGGACCGGTCCGCAATGTGCTAATATATCCTATGGATCTAGAAATTATTCTTCTGGCTCGCATTCTAGAGGTAGTGAGCCTTCCTCTTAAAAGGTGACCCGGACTCGATTCCCAGCCAAGTCAGGGAACTCTACCCGGACCCAAGCTGGTTCGCCATCCATCCAGCCTACTTCATTGTAAATGACGAGCGATTGCGAGTTTAATTGGGGCCCCTGTCTAGATAGACAAGAATAACGATGGAAAGGATTGGACGAATTGAACGCTATTCCCATATTAATGTGAAGGCACTCGGGCTGAGCAGCGGTCGCTTGGTAGGTGAAAGCTGTAACATAATGTTTTTTTTCTTTCGAGACGATATTCACACACACTTACATATCGTCGCTGTTACAGCAAAACCTCATATCTTCCAATACTCTTCCTATCCATTATTCTCCCAGACACATTTGGATATGGAGTCCATTAGTACAATTTTCGTTGTGTTCATTTTCCTATGCTAATGTGTAAAGGTAAATGAACCTTAGGGCTTTAGGAGTGCGTAAATACGCCATGCAAACGTACATTCGTAGAGCGTGGTACGACAAGGTACAATTTCCTTTAAGGATTACCATAGAAGAAAGAACACAACGAACGTTGTTCTGATGGGGTACATATCCATATGTAGCTGGGAGGCGTGATCAGTCTTAAGGAAAATAATGGATAGGAAGAACATTGGGAGAGACGAGGTTTTGCTGTGACAACGACGATATAGTGGCAATTGGAACAGTCAACATATATAGTGCCCGATGTAAACCTACGTTGCAATGAAATAGGGGACTTGATTATTGAAAATTGAGACCTATTGAATTATTTCCGGTGAAAGAAGGATGGCATATTCATTTCATTTCTACATATTTTTAATTCCGATCTCTTCCATATTTTTCAGTTCCTCCTGACATCATCGACGAGGAAACAAGCTCGGATATCACAGTACAAGAGGGAGAGAATGCGACGCTGATCTGCCGCGCCACTGGCCATCCTGTGCCAAAAATTGTCTGGCGGCGGGAGGATGGAGAAAATCTGGTGCTGCGGAAAGGTGTTAGAGACATCACGAAAGGTAGGACAGAACAGTTGAATGGAAATTAGATTATGATGGGATTCCTGTCCTCACTGTAATGAAGTTCACTATCAGTCTCATTTTTGACAAACAGAGGTCGATCTTTAACTGTCTTATATCAGCCTCTCAATGTTTAAATATGACACGAGCTGTCTGTCATCTACCCATAACGAATCGAAAAGTAAGTTATGATAAAATGGACTAATATTTATTTAATATGTATAAAGGATTAGAAGCAAATCTAGACATATCAGCTATTGGAGTTATATAAAACACAGTATACGACAACGAGCCAAATTAATAATATTAATGATAAATTGGGCCAATTTAGTATACCGAAACATTAATACTAGGCTAATTTATATTTCGAAATTCCCTAATGATGCTTGTACGTTTACTGACTTAGAAATCAGGTATTGTATTTTGAATGAGGTTTTCTGCTTTTGCTAAGAGCACCTTTAATATGGCTATCAACAGAATATGTCACCTTGTACAGGAACACTGGAATTTCTGCGTCAGCTGTCGGAAATATTGTCAGATCCGATCCTATATTGATGGCACGGTGTGTAATGGAGATCTCGCTTGCCATGTTTTGATATGTTTATGATCAGACATGTACATGTTCATATTTTTTCTGGAGCTACTGTACAAAATCCTCTGTCCAGTTCTCTCCATCTACATCCTCATGAATATACTTTCTAACTACTAAGTCACACTATGATTTGAAATTGATTTTATCCTGTCTCCTGTAAAGTTGACGATTATAACCGATTTTAACCTCCGACATTTATGAATGAATTTCATGCTTTGGCATACAGACGATGTAGGAGTAATTCATATGGTTCTTGAATGCAAAAGGTTTGTCCTTCAGGCCTCGTGAGTAAAATGTCCCTCTTTGTGATGAAATCATATGTATTGGTGGTTTGCTGAAGATCCTTAGTTTGTTTTCGATAAGTCACAATGCCCAATTTTCCAACAATTTTTATACACACTTACTGTAACAAGAAAACTATTAATGACCGTGGTAGTTTTCAGTTCATATTTCTCAGGATGTGCAATATGACACTCTACGATGGTAGCTATTTCTAACCGGAAGGACTTAAGTTACGACACAAAATAAATAAAAATGTTCCATATGCCTATTGATAATAAAAATGAAGTGTATAAAACACACATCTTAATGCATCAGAAATTGGAACTTACGAAACGTACAGGAGACAATTTTCATAACATAATTCTGAAAGCAGGGATGATATGCGAGGCAGTTATGTAACAAATATTAACGAAATAAAATGCTGTAAGAAAAAGCAAAGTCATCTCCGTACAGGCCATGAAGGCTCTTGGAGGGGTGGAAGGTGAAGTATTCCACTATCCGTAACCTCGGTACTTGATGGCGTAGAGTGGTGAGCTCTACGCCCGGCCGGCTTTGCCCCCAGGAATTAACCTGGTACTCATTTTTGGTGTAGGCTGAGTGAACCTCAGGGCCATATGCACCGCCGGAAGTGGAAACCTCATTTCTTAAATTTTACGACTTCATGACGGGGATTCGAAACGACGTCCTTCCGGCCGAGCCGAGCACGCCTTTACCGCCTCGGCCAGGCAGCCCCTAAAAAAATGCTGTGAATGCCCCAAAATTTTCACTGGAAAAATTGGTTTACATTTCAGAGCACAGAATGTACAGTAATGCAGTACCGTATGCAGTACGAAATTCCTGGATCATTAGCCAGAACTCCAGATCCAAAAATTACGATAAATGCCCCTATGTACATTATTACCTGTTAGACACAAGATAAAAATATATTTACGTTAACATATCCATGAATATTGCTCATACCAGCTATCAAACGCCATTGAAGTACATCATCACTGCGCGTGCAATAATGCGTATCTAACGTGCTCGTCCTATCCATTACTTTCCTTCGGACTGGTCACGCCTCCCAGCCACATATGGATATGCAGTCCAGCAGAACCATTTACGTTGTGTTGATTTTTCAATGCTTAAAGGAAATTAACCTTAAAATACCGCGCTGCAGAAATGTATGTTTGCATGACGAATTAACGGAGTCCTAGTGTATAATGTATTTAAGGTTCAATTTCCTTTACACATCAGCATAGGAAAACACATTATCTGTTTCCAATTTCAGCTGAAGATGGTCACAGGAAGGTCGAAACATATACTAGATTTGTAATATGATTTTATATAATTACTAGCAAGGTACCCGTGCTTCGCTACGGTATTATACTGAAATTTATAATTGAATGCTTATTGTTTTATATATATAATCCGCCGAAATTCGCGATCTGACTCGTTTTCTAATAGATTACGGCAAGTCTCCCTCCATTTTTCAATCTTTCCTTACAGCAACCGATTACGTACTTCCCGGGCTAGGTCCAGGTATTCCACCCGAGATCCGGCGTGGTATCGTCTTGGGTGCCTTGGCGGTTCTGAACCCGCAGCCGGACTGCATTCTTAGTCACTACCCGTCCAGGACCCGTTTCAAGCGCGGTCCGCACATTTGACGACGGTCCAGAACATTATTATTACTATTATTATTATTATTATTATTATTATTATTATTATTATTATTATTATTATTATTATTATTATTATTATTGATGTTCTGGACCCAACAGCAAGATGCAAGACCGCTACTTGGCGGTAAATTACAACTGCTGCCATTGTCATTGTTGAGAATGTGACCAGCACCATTGTCGCGCGTAGGCAAGTGTGGGGGGATTTCTGGCCATACGAATGCCATACATCCGTGCATTATTGACCTTATTAGGGAGGTGAAAAACTGGACGGTCAATCTCATTCCTATCGTTTATTTCAAATGTGTTTAATTTTTTATTTATATGCCAGGAGAAGGTAGTGTAATCTAAGAACGTTCTCCGAATGGAAAGATGGCTCTTGAAAACGAGCCCAGGAAAGATTAAAAATGATCGGTTTATGATCAGAATAAGTACATCGAAAATCTACAGCCTGTTTCCAGTCATTCGACAGGGTCAGGAATGGAATGAATAAAGCCTCCATCTAGCGGCGACAATAGGAATTGTGCCGGCAGCCGAAACCTGTCGCACTCCTCTGGGGCAATGATTAATGGATGACAAATGAAATGAAATTATATTGGACAGTGTTGCTGGAATGAATGATGAGAGGGAAAACCTGAGTATACGGAGAAAAACCTGTCCTACCTCCGTTTTGTCCAGCACGAATGTCACATGGAGAGACCGGGATTTGAACCACGGAACCCAGCTGTGAGAGGCCGCCGCGCTGCCGCCTGAGCAACGGAGGCTCCTTATAAATACATTATGAACAGTAAAATCAATTGGCTCAACTCCTTTTACACCCCACCGCCGTTAATTTACCCCCCCCCCCCGCCCAAAAAAACTAAAAGAAGGCGTGTTTCTTTATGTTTAAAGGAGATTCTAAACACCATTGTTTACGTCTATTACCTTTAGTTTTCAGATTAAAATAATTAACTTTTTTCACTTTCATACTCCTCCCCCCCACCCTCAAGTGAATTTTCCGGCAAAAATACTTGTTTCTTTAATAGTAAAGGATCTTCTAAATACCAATTATCACGACTGTAACTTCTTCAGTTTTCGATTTATGTGTCCTCATGAAAGGAATTCAACTCCTTTTCACTCACGCCTCCCAAGATGATCCCCTCCCCCTCACAAAACGGGCTTTTCATTGTCTTTAAATGAGTTCCAAATACCAATTTTCATATCTGTAGGCCCTAACAACTTTAGTTTTTATTAGATGTAAGTATTCTCATAAAATTAAGTCAATTAATTTTTCAATCCTTTCACCTACCCCCCCCCCCCCTCCCCATTCATTGGATTTTCCGAGAATTCGTGCTTCTTTACTTTTAAAGCAGATTCCAAATATCAAATTTCACGTCTGTAACATCTTCATTTTTGAGATAACAGTAGCCTAATTAAAATAATTCAACACCATTTTCAGTCACTTTTACCCCCCCCCCCTCCACCCAAGTACTATATCCGAAAACTAAAAATACACGTTTCCTTGTTTTTATAGAGTTAAAAATACCATTTTTCACTTCTGTCACATGTTAAGTTTCTTGAGATATACTGTATAAATTCTCATTTTAAAATTTAACCCCCTTTTTAGTTCCCCTTAAGAGGAGTTTCCAAAAACAAATCGCCTATGTTTCTTTACATTTACAGGAGATTCCAAATGACACTTTTTACGTCTGTAACATTCTACGTTTCTCAGATATTCTGTAGATACTGTCTTTCAAAAAATTCACCCAAATATGTCAATCCTGTTTTTTTTTTTTTTTTTTTTGCTAGTTGTTTTACGTCGCACCGACACAGATAGGTCTTATGGCGACTATGGGACAGGGAAGGGCTAGGAGTGGGAAGGAAGCGGCCGTGGCCTTACTTAAGGTACAGCCCCAGCATTTGCCTGGTGTGAAAATGGGAAACCACGGAAAACCATTTTCAGGGCTGCCGACAGTGGGGTTCGAACCTACTATCTCCCGAATACTGGATACTGGGCGCACTTAAGCGACTGCAGCTTTCGAGCTCGGTCACTCCTGTTTAACCGCCATTAATTGGATTTTCCAAAAAACAAAAAGTACTTGTTTCTTTTTTTTTTAAAGGAGATCCCATATACAAATTTTCAGTTCTGTAATATCTTCAGTTTTATGAGATATAATTAGCCTCATTAAAGGCATTCAACACATTTTCACACTTTTCCACCCTTCTTATTGGGATTTTCCGAAAACAAAAGTATACGTGTTTCTTTACTTTTAAAGGAGATTCTAAATACTGATTTTTTACATCTATAAACTTTGAAAGTTTTGTGATATAGATACACTCATTTTAAAAATTCACCCCCTCTCACCCCCCCCCATTAATTGGAATTTCCAAAAACAAAAAATACGTATTTCTTTATTTTTAAAGGAGATCCAAAACACCGATTTTCAGGTCTGTAATGTATTCAGTTTCTGAGATATCAGTATCCTCATTAAATGCAGTCAACCCATTTTTCACCCCTTTCCATCTTTCCTATTGGGATTTTCCGAAAACAAAAAAATACGTGTTTCTTTATTTTTAATGAAGATTTTAAGTACCAATTTTTACATCTGTAAACTTTCAAAGTTCTGAGATATAGATACACTGATTTTAAAAATTAACCCCCATTTTCACACTCCCATTAATTGGATTTTCCAAAAACAAAAAAATACGTGTTTCTTTATTTTTAAAATAGATCAAAAGTACCAATTTTCAGGTCTGTAATACCTTCAGTTTCTGAGATATAAGTACCGGTATCCTGATTAAAGTCATTCAACCCCTTTTTCACCCTTTTTCACCCCTCCTATTGGGATTTTCTAAAAACAAAAAAATACGTGTTTCCTTATTTTTAAAGAAGATTCTAAATACCAATTTTTACATTTGTAAACTTTTAAAGTTTTGAGATATAGATTCACTCATTTTAAAACTTCACCCCCCTTTTCACCCCCTTAGCGACGGAATATCCAAAAATCCTCTCTTAGCGAGCACCTACATCTTAATATGAATGTATCCCCAAAATTTCATTTCATTATGCCCAGTAGTTTTGGCTCGGCGATGATGAATCAGTCAGTCAGTCAGTCAGTCAGTCAGTCAGTCAGTCAGTCAGGACAAGCTACTTTATATATATAGATTTTGTTTAAGTGTTGAATAGTTGTAAACTAGTAATACTTTATTTTTTTACAGTTACGTTCATCAACGATAAATTTCAATATGGAACCCAAAATGAAATTTAGCTATCACTTATTATAAGGAAAGTAATCACATAAACAGGATTGTAAATGAAATTTACACATCTCTTCACACGGTTATGAAGGTATTTAGGGGTTGTAACAAGGATGAAAGGGAGGGGGCATATAACTCCCTGGTAAGGCCACAACTGGACTATGGTTCCTGAGTACGGGGCCCACAACAGGATTGCTCGTTTCGAGAACTGGAAAACTACAAAGAAAACAGCTCGATACTTTTTGGTGATTAGGAAAAATGAGTAGCGTTACGCCTTTTTTTCAAAGTTTGAGCTGGTTAGAGTTAGGAGAAAGGAGAAGATCTAGTCGAAAGAGCAGCATGTTCCGACCTGCCAGTGGACAGATGGCGTGGAATGGCATTACGTTTGAGTACGTTCGAGTGGTATTTTTAAGAGAAGGAAAGATCAAGTTCAAGATCAAGAAAGATGAAGAAAAGTTGGAATTCGAGAGGACAAATAGGGTCAAATATTCGTTTTCAGGAAAAGAAGGATCATAATTATTTACCAAGGGAGATGTTCGACAAATTTCCAAATTATTTAAAGTTATTTAAGAAAAGACTAGGAAAGCAACTGAGATAGAATCTGCCAACTGGACGACTGCCCTAAATACAGAGTGGTGACTGATTGTTTGGTTCGAGAGAAGAAGAAGGAGTAAAGTGAGTTAGAATTTCACACATAGCATTTACAGCACAACATTGACTACAATGATTAACTTCACAAGTTGCCAATCATTCACGTAAAATGCACTAGTGACCTAAAATAAGGCATAACAAGAAAATTGGAATGGATAGAGTGTACTGTCAGTATCAGATGGACTATTGATCAAAAAGAATGCAGAACAGAGTGTATTAGGCCAACATAATTTCATTTTATGTTATTTACTTTATCACTGTGATCAGAGAGTAATCTAGTAATGCGTGCGCCGTAGACTAAGAACATAACACAATGACTTCAGACACGGGCTAACATCTCATCAGTCTTAAATTTATCACAGATTATCATTTCTAGGCTTTGGTCACGGATTTGCGACACATATGCTAGTAAAAGATCCTAATACAGAAAGTGTTATCGGAACACCTCTGCACCACTTCTTCAGTCCTGTAGGAGGATACCCATTATCTTCATACTGTACGAGGTTTACTTCAGCCAAGAGTACACTCAGGATGTCAAAAGCCAAGAAAAGCATAATTAAGTATATTTTGACTATAACTGAATTCAACTAAACGCAATGCAACTATTTCTATTTCTCGTTCCATTTCTTCCAGAGAACAGCGAGTGTAAACGGAAATCTGGCTGGATACCATATCTTGATGAAGCGCATCTCGTTTTTATTTACGCTGCACAGACCAGGGATTTTAGTCTTCAAGCTGAGGTCAGAAACTAAATTTGTCAGTAGAAAGAGTGGACCTTTAGGTTTGTGGTTCCTCGGTTTGTTATTAACTTGCGGCGAAGTTGCATTTCATTACTAATATATCCCAGGATTTCCTGAGGCATGATGTGGATCACAACAAAGGACGAGAAGCAATCTCAACTCAGAATGTCCATGGACAATTAAATCATCCGTTCCAGATAGAACTCTCAATTAAATGTAGATTATGCAGATAATTCTGGCATGTTTGACAAATGAACATTTTAATGTCTCGTTGTAGTCCAATACTTCGAAAACAACCTGCATTATGATTACTTACAAGGATATATCAGGTTGTGTCTCAATAACAGGTGGTTACAACAACTAGAAGCTTTGTAGTCTTCATTCTGAATATCGATAAAGGAAGTATGAATTTTTGTTATATACTAGTCGCCTCTAAAAAGTGACAAATGCAACGAGACATGTAAAGCCATGCTTGTACACAGAGAGTGGAATCAATGATTCGTTGGTAATGAAAATGTCTCATGGAAATACAAAACTATTACTCTGGCATGTACAACCCAACATCATACAGATTATCAGTTCAAGGTACGCTATAGATGCTAGGAAAATTATTCCTAAGTTATTCCGTGTTGAAAGAGGTGAAGCTTTGCATGGTTGGCATGCATATTATATGGTATTTATCGTTGAACTAGATTTGAAGTTGTATGCCTGTGCTGGCGAGACCCAGTGTATACAGTGCACTTGTTTTCTGGTATGGGCTAGAGCAATTTTGTTACTTTCATTGCTCTGTGTCAGTTTTATCCTTAGCATTGAGAATATGAAAGCGACTAAGGTATGAGCGATGCTAGTAATGCCATTCCTTATGCAGCCAGTCCCTGGTATGAATGGTGTGAAAATGTTGCTCATAGGGTCGGTTGGTCTGTACTTTACAGTGGGCTCGTCAGACTGGAAACTTCTGACTCAATTCGGAAAGCAACGGGAAACTACTTCATTCCTCATTTCCCTAGTACGCATCTCCAGTGGTGCCTAGGCCATCAATGACAGCTAATCGTGGAGTTGTTGAGGATGAAACCAGCCTTCGGGCTGAGGACCGAAAATACATACCGATGGCCTAGATTGAATACCTCGTATCTCAAAAAGTTCTTCCTATCCGTTATTTCCCTTAAGACTGGTCACGCCTCCCAGCCACATTTGGGTATGCAGTCCATCAGAACAATGTTCGTTGGGTTTATTTTCCTATGCTGACGCTTAAAGGAAAATGAACCTTAATAAAATTTTACTCTAGGAGTTAGTAAATACGTCACGCAGACATACTTTCCTATAGTACGGTACGGTAAGGTTCATTTTCCTTCACACGTCAGCATAGGAATAGAGAACACAACGAACATTGTTCTGATGGACTGCATATTCATGTGTGGCTGGGTGGCGTAACCAGTCTTAAGGGAAGTAATGGATAGGAAGAACTTTGTGAGATACGAGGTTTTCATTCTAGGCCATCGATACGCAGAATTGAATAAAGGGAGTTCAATACGTTTATAAGCCACTTGTATTAAAATTTTCATTGGTATGCCTTGAATTGTGTAGAAATATATTTCGTATATGTAGAGACAAGACCTCCTGGTTTCCATACGAAACTAGTTTCATTGACTCACGAAATATTTCAACTTCCATGTACCGGTACTGATTGTCCGAGATGTCGGGCACAGTTTTGAAGAAAAGTGTTTGCATTCGCTAGTGAACGAAGCGAGACGTAGAGAAATGTAGATCAGTGAGAAACATACCAAAGATTTCTGTCCATTCTTGAAAGTTAATTTTAACCACAAGATCGAAGCAATTCCTCGAGAGTTTTATTACAGCTCTTCAACGGCATGTTTGCTAATGTAAAACTAGAGATGATTTACTTCTTTGCACAGAAAATCTACGTAAGACAGTGCGGTTCCCCTTCCTTCAGGTATATACAGTTCATCAACTCGCCTTCGTAGGCTTTGCATCCGGTGTAATGACTTATCAACCTTCCTCCTGTGTGGACCGTGCGAACGGCGATGTTGTTGGTGATTCTTGTTTTAAGCGGAAGTAGATCTGGGCAACCATCCTGTCTTAAAACTAATTAGAGGAAAAAGAAGGAGGATTGACACTTAGAAGAAATACTGCGTCGGGAAAAGAAAGGGAAGGATTACAATGGGCACGACAGTGAATTAATGCTGAGGCCTTGTAAACCCAATACCGAGGGGTCAAAAACGAGCAAACATTGACCAAGTGAAACTTAGCAAAATTATTGAACTTACTATACTCTTAGCATTGACAATACCACACCATGCTATAGGTGAAACGTCTTATACTCTAAGTATAATTAATACGTTGAAACGATCAACATTCGGGTGGTGAAAATTATATTCCATCAACGGGACTCGAACTGGCTAACGAGGGTGTAAGACCACAGAGACGTAACACCTTAATTATCACAGCTCCCAGACGGGCATCAATGTGTACATGCCATGAGCCATGCCATTTTTCCCTACTCGTAAATTTCGTCGGAAATTTATAGTGATTCGTAATTAGCTTGTAGTAATGCTGTTCATATTAACATATAATCTGTTATGAATTCAAATAACCATTAAATAAATGTGTATTTTGAGAAGCTAACACTTATTAAACGTTATCCTAGCGAAACCAATGGCCGTGTATTGTCAGTCTACCAATTTTATTATATTTTGACCTGATTTTTTTCTACTTAATAATATTTCATATTTAGTAATTCAGAACTCTCCGAATACTTAACATAGTAGGAGTTCTCCTCGCAAGTAAAATAATTTACTATCTGCTTTACGCCGTACCGACGCAGATGGGTCTTTGGCAACGATTGGGCAGCATAGGGCTAGGAGTGAGAAGGAAGCGAGTGTGACCTTAATTAAGGTACAGTCCCATCATTTGCCTGGTGTGAAATGAGAAACCACGGAAGATCGTCTTCAGGGCTGCCGACAGTGAGGTTCAAATTAATTGTCTCCTAAATGCAAGCTAATAATACGAACAACTAATCTGCATGGTATAATACTTGCTGCATGTTTTCATTCTTACGTTCATTTACATATTCTATCCTGAATAGGAAATGATGTGCTCCTGATACTGCACTCGGAGGCTAACTATTCCCATTTGTATTATAAGACTGATTTTCTCACTTAAATGTTAAAATCTAAAATGTTATTGAACTCATAACATCTCCAGGTATCTCCTGACTCATAGAAAAGTATGTTCAAAACATAAAAATACATAACTACTTAGACAATATTTCCTTTCAGAACTTCCACGATATCCTCGGGTTGGTAGTGGGGGTAGGGGTGTTGCTGCGGGAGGGTACGGATATAAACGTTGTCAGGCGCACATACACTTGGCCCTGTATTATGGTGACATGCCGTTCCTGACCCTATTGTTTGTTTTGTAGTGGTTCATAGTGTGGTGTGTTGAGTATATATCTACAGTATAAAGAGCGTGAAAAACCGGGTATACTCTTCCTAACCATTATTTTCCTTATGACTGGTCACGCCTCTCAGCTAAGTACGGTTATACTCGTACAGTCCATCACAACAATAATTGTCGTTGTGTTAATTTCGCTATGCCAATGAAGATTACATACAGTATACTGTAGAAATGAGTCATGCATACATTCCTGAAGCAGGCCTACGGTACAATGTACGGAATGTTCATTTACCTGTGCACATTAACATACGAAAATGATCACAATGTCAATTATTCTGGTGGTCTGCGTATCCGTACGTGGCTGAGAGGCGTGACCAGTCTTAAGGAAAATAATGGTTAGGAAGTGCGTTGTCAGATACCCTGCTTTTTACGCTCGTTACACACATGAATGTGTATATATTGAGACTACCGAGCGTAACAAACCTGCAGTTTTACCGACGGAATTGGCTACATGTTTTGGGTCACATAGGTGTTAGTATGCATTCGGGTGGTGGTGGGCTCGAGTTGCACCGTCAGCAACCTCGAAGATGGTTCGTCGTGGTTTCACATTTCCGCACGAGAAAAATACTGGGCCTTTACCAGAATTAAGGCTATGGCTGCATTCTTTCCAATCCTATATCGATGGCCTAGAATGAAAACCTCGTATCTCATAAAGTTCTTCCTATCCATTACTTCCTTTAAGACTGGTTACGCCTCCCAGCCACACATGAATACGCAGTCCTTCAGAACAATGTTTGTTGTGTTCTTTATTCCTATGCCGACGTGTGAAGGAAAATGAACCTTATCGTACCGTACTATAGGAAAGTATGTCTGTGTGACGTATTTACTGACTCCTACAGTATAATTTTATAAGGTTCATTTTTCTTTACGCATCGGCATAGGAATATAAACTCAATGAACATTGTTCTAATGGACTGCATATTCATGTGTGGCTGGGAGGCGTGACCAGTCTTAAGGGAAATAATGGATAGGAAGAACTTTTTGAGATACGAGGTATTCAATCTAGGCCATCGATATCTTACCTATCCCTTCGTCGCCAGAGGAAGTGACTGAGTAGACGTGGCGCTAAAATACTTGTAACAGAAATAACACGTAGTATTGAGAGTTTCCTAAAGTCATTTATCCGCCAATGAATCAAAATCTCCTTACGTATCCTAAAAAGGAAGGCACAGCTTTACAGGAAAATTATATCAGCTCCGTAAAATATTTGAAGTTTTGTATGCGTGTACTTTAACTCGTTCATTATAAACAATATCCCCAAAAGTGTGATATTCTGCATTTACATAATACACGAGTTCTCTACGGGCCCATGTCCTTCGCTTGGAGAGCTAGCATGTGTAAAGGGATGGCTTCAGCATTTCCCCGGAGAACTTCCATTATCAAATGTGTCCAATAGTCCTTTGCCAAAATTTAGTGCGTCCATTTGGGATGGAGTCCCATCTGGAGGGCCATTTAACATCTCATGAAGATCGTTGTGTAGAGTAGACATTACATACTACCACCATTGTTTTGTCTCAGGCAATTTCACGCTACCTACGTATGAAAGCTTACAAGGATTTGAAATAAGTGGATTGAGGCAATGTTGCACCACAGAGGATACAAATGTAATCAAGCAGGTAGAAGTTTCAGATATGGCAAGACAACAGTAAGTGTAATCAATCTTTACTTGGAGGAGAAATTGAGAGAAGAATATGATCAAGTTCTAATTGTTGCAGTTCTGCTACTGAAATATATTCCTCTGAATTTGATTGTTATGATGAACTCTTTTGTTTCAAGCATAAACCTATAATGTTCTAGACTTTACATTTTATATTCTCCCTTACACAAAAGCTATTTAAAAATATCATAGTGTTGGATTAATTGTTCATCGACAACTGGCGTGATATACACTTCTTCTTCTCATTCTACCGCTTTTCCACACCTTGTGGGGATCGGGGGTACGAACTGTGTAGCACACGCGGATCTGGACCTGTTTTACGGCCGGATGCCCTTCCCAACGCCAATCCTATGTGGAGGTGTGTAATCACTAGCCTATAGCTTGTTTCTGTGGTGGTTGGTAGTGTGGTGTGTTGTCTGAATATGAAGAGAAAAGTGTTGGGACAAACAGTCCCCGAGCCAGAAGAATCACAGGCGATCAAAATCCCAGACCCCGCCGGCAATCGAACCCGGGACCATCTGAAACGAAGGCCTCAGTGCTGACCATTCAGTCAAGGAGAAAACGTGGTATACTAATAATTATAATAATCTCGTAAAAATCGATACTATTCGATATCTTAATGTTATTAAAGACTAGCAATTTTGTTCCCGTCATTGACGGGATGGAGTTTTTTAATTGCAAAAGTAATGCATCCTATGGAGATGAGTGGCAGCAAATGAGACAAATTACACATCAAATAACAACAGTAGTCAGTCAGTGTAATGTTGCTCTTGGTATGTTTAAAGTACTTAGGACACTGTAGGTTCATAATTACATTGTGCTCTACGCCGGTCTGGTGATAACTTCCTTTTCCCAAAGTCTTTGAGTGGTGCAATTAATTGTAGACCGAGGTGTAAAAATGGTATCACTCGTAATTTTACTGTATCAGCTAGTATTAATATTTAGGAATAAAATATTATCTCTACTTTTTGATGCACAAACGAAATAATTCCACCTTTATATCTAGGCTTTATAAGCTGTCGAATCACCCAATTTACGTAAGGGACAAAATCGGCGTTTAATGAATGAAAATCCACAGCCAGTTTCCAGTCATTCGACCGGGTCAGGAATGGAATGAATGAAGCTCACATCTAGCGGGGAGGACAGGAATTGTGCCGGCTACCGAAGCCTGTCGCACTCCTCAGGGGCAATGATTAATGAATGACAGATGAAATGAAATGCCATTGGAGAGTGTTGCTGGAATGAAATACGACAAAGGAAGCAGGAGTACCCGGAGAAAAACCTGTCCCGCCTCCGCTTTGTCCAGCACAAATCTCACATGGAGGGACCGGGATTTGAACCACGGAACCCAGCGGTGAGAGGCCGGCGCGCTGTCGCCTGAGCCATGGAGGCTCTAATCGGCTTTTAATAAAAATGATTTTGGTAATGCCCTAGCAATGAATGAATTACAGGCTTTTTGTAAGTACGCTAGAACGCAGCACTTATTAAATTATGTATCAAACTTGTATCTTCACTCTACCAAAAGGTTTCTATTTTATCCTCAAGAGTGTGGAGCATTTCTATTAGTGAAATATACAATTTACTATTGTCTTTTGCACACGGTAAAATTTTCCTTCAAATTTATTGTGCAATAATTCAAATTTATAAAATTTATGTTTTTCACCGTCAAATTCAATTTTTATAAAACATTTGATAAACCTTTTCATAAAATAGGACATGTTCTATTCCGTAAAATTAATTTTGTGAAACGAACCATTTAGCGAAGCTGACATGACAAGGTCTGTCTAGGGAGGACAAGTCACGAATGCTACTTATGGAGCCGCCATATTGGGTCTTTAAGTGAGCGTAACCAAAGGCAAGTGTATTCGAATTTAGAGGATTTCGGTACCGTACATTTAATTAAAAACAAAATACCAACTATTTTTCATAAAGAATGTAATTGGGCATCTACTGTTCGTGTATATATAACTGTATAACACTTAAATGATATGATTACATTCACAGCTATTTGAATAGGAAGATAATTACCAGAGCCTGAAATTCATTTTTCATTGAGAAACAAGAATCAACAGAAAAGCTCATGTCCTACTCCTTTACTTCCTTGCAACTTGGTCTTACTGTGTTTCTTATTAATATTATCTGTCGAATACGTAATCTTATTGACAGAAACATAGAAATCTGTACAGTACCTGTGTCATATTATGATTACCGGTACATGAAATACCGAACTTGAAGTACTGTACTTAAAGTACTAAAAGACAGTTGTAACAAATTACCTTCAGCGTTTTCTTTATTAAGAAAGTAAATACCGATACTGCGTTTCTAAAAGATTACCCCAGTATGTTGACAAACACTGAATGCCTCTTGAGTTGAGTGCATTAAATTATGTATGGCAACTGTTGTTATCCATTCATGTGGTATTTCTTTGGGTTTTAACGTAAAAATACTCGACATATATGCAACAAGAGTGACGTTCTTAGCTACTCTTAATTAGTTTATTGATAACCCATGCAGCTATATAGTACAAAGTGGTGGTGGTGATTACTGTTTTTTGAAGAAGTACAACTGGACAACAATCCTCTATAAACACTAATCAGAAGAAAACAAATGGAAGTGGTCCAACACTTCGAAAAGTGAAGATATCGGAAAAGGAAAGATGAAGGCCACAAAGTGCGTGGAAATGAAAAGCTTCCTAGGCCTCGAATACCGTCGCTGTCGGAAAAGAAGAAGTATTAACCAGGGGAGGTCGGATGGGCAAGAATAGGTGACAGCCTGACACAAGTAAGTAAAAGCAATGTCAAGACTCAGCTCAGGGCCTCGTAGTCACAACCCAAAATAGATTTCCCACTGTGGGTGGGGGCAATAGAACAACACCCACGGTACTCCTGCCTGCCATAAGTGGCGACTGAAAGGCGCGTCAGGAGCTCCTAACTAGGGAGCGTGGGTTGGCGACCACGGGGCTCTCAGCTGAGTCCTAACATTCATATCCACTCCCACGTGGCGCGTCCCAGGTGGCGGATAGGGGGGTCCTAACCGGCTTGCCGGCGGACTTGAGGGAAATAAAGTACCTCTCGTGGACCAAACACAACCCCCCTGTGGGTGGGTGAGGCAGACGAATAATACACCCACGGTATCTCCTGCCTGTCGTGAGAGGCGACTGAAAGGGGTGACCAAGGAGTGATTGGATTAGAACCATGAAAATATTTTTGATTCGTACCATCACGCGGGGAACACCATGGGTCGCCTTTACTTGCGAGTAGTACCACTCTGTTAGGTACTGAATAGTTTTGTGATTCGTAGCACTCAAGCGGGGTTCAGTGTGGGTTTCCAGTACCCGTGAGTCGTACCCATGAGGGCAACACCACGGGTCTGGGCGTTGCCTGTGAGTTGTACCACTATATGAGCGACACCGTGGGTCTACGTTGCCAGTGATTAGTACCCACTATGTGAGGAACACCACAGGAATGCCGGCGCCCGTGATTAGTACATCTAGGTGAGGAACCTCATCGGTTTGCATTGGCTATGAGTAGCGCCATTTTGTGAGAAACACCATAGGTCTGTGTTACCTTTACGACGTACAATACTTGTGAGTAGTACCTTAATGTTTGGAACACCGTGAGTTTACGCTACCTTTGATTAGTACCGCAGCTTGAGAAATACCATGGTTCTACTTTACTCGCGACATGTACCATTCTGAGGGGCCTTAGATCTGGATATTGGACCCCTTTAGATATCAAGCATTCTCGATTCAGGATTGTGCTTTATGAGTGGGCCCTTGGTCAGTAATGAATTATCTATAATCTATTTTGAGTTTGATCCACTCCTTTTTTGTTTGCTCGTTTTTTGTTGTTTTTATTTTTTGTTCATGTCCATCCATTCCTTCTTCATGACATTTTTTTAAATTTTGGTCATGGGATGATTTTGAATTATTTTTGTCATTACATTTCGTACCATTAGGGGCCGATGACCTCGATGTTAGGCCCCTTTAACGAACAAGCATCATCATCATCAACATTCATACATATATATAAAATAATAATAATAATAATAATAATAATAATAATAATAATAATAATAATAATAATAATAGTTAAGAAAGTAATTGCTAGACATGATTCCATAAGAAACAGAAATTCAGTCACTGTGAAGTTGAGTTAACCTAGGTTAGGCTATTTTAAGGATTACATTAGGATATTATGTTAGGCTACGGTACGTTAAATTACAGTAGTTGGTTATTGCGAGTGAAGCGAGCGTTGTGATCTTCAAGTATTTGTCCAACCCTATAATAATGTACTCTAGAAAGCATTTAAGAAAAATGAAATTTAGCTGTAAATAATAACTACAGTACTGACAATAAAACTGTTGTAATGATGGCAAGCTGGACACAAATTGTTGGTTTGAAGTGATAGGCCTATTGTTTGTTGTGATTGTAATTGATAAATGAACAGGAACAAGCATTTCAAATATCTGTGAAACATTTCTACATTGCATGTAGGGTTAGAAAGATACTGTCTGTAGTTTGCATGAAAAGGAATGGAATGAAATGGCGAATGGCTTTAACCCTGACAGTAACACCATACGTTTTTCTGATGTGTTGTGCGAATGAATGCCATCTATTCCCCTTAAGGAGGGGAGAGTTATCCCCTCCACCACCTCTATTCCTTGTTCATTCCATCTGGTAACTTTAATGTAACTTTAAATAATAGGCTTTGAGTGACACGTCTTCGAAACGTGTGGTGTAACTAAAGCGATATTTATAGACGTGTTACTGTCAGGGTTAAGTGCCGGGAGCGTCCAAGGACAAGTTTGGGTTGCCAGATGCAGGTCTTTTGATTGGACATCCGTAGGCGACCTGAAGATGAAATGATGATGAACACGACACATAAGTTACACCCAGACCCCGTGCCAGCGAAATTGACCAATTATGGTTAAAATTCCTGACCCTGCCGGGAATCGAACCCAGGACACCTGTGACCAAAGGCCAGCACGCTAACCATTTAGCCACGGAGCCGGACACATGAAAAGGAAATTTTCATAAACATCAATACTACTATTACACATTTCCTGTTACTTTTCTTGCTTGTTTTGAAAGACAATTCTCTTTCTTTGGGAGGTTTCCTATTATATGTCAAAGACTTGGGTGGATTAGGGACTTTGAAAATTATTGGGATAGAATTCCACTTGAGTATTTTCCGTTCATCTGTCCTCTTTAATTCAAATTGCGATTCTTCAAAATGATGCTAGAAGAAAATACATAATGAGACATATATATCATCGTTCATATAAACATTATTATTCAGGAATAATACGAATGTAAACTTCACTAACCTCGCACAAGACGGAATTATCTGTAAGTTGCCATTTGCACGCCTACAGTTTTGTACCCACTGAGCTCTCCTTTGCTTATCTCTCGGGAAGCGAAACACTCTAATTGAGTCAGTTGTCTTATTTTGACAATTTAGTGCGGCACAGTATCCCATTTTTCTTCAAGATACAAGTAATAACTCACATCATTACATCGGGCACGCCCACATAACAACGCCATTTAAGACCCAATATGGCCGCCACCGCAAAGGATTGTGGTAGCGTGACCAGAACTCCCTAGACTGATCTTGTGACATGACGATGATGCTGGCGCTACGACGCACAGTGTGTCGAATCCCATATCTAGGTGGAAAAAATTCACTGTCGCCAATCAAAGCGCAACCTGGCTCATTCGATAGTAAACAAACCAGATGTTGACCTTCAGTCTTTCTTTTCGCTTCCTGGTACGTAGGATGGAGGGGACAGGTGCTGAAACATCTTCCTTGCAGTTATCAACTCAGTTGATAGGAGGTGTCGGAGAGAACCGAACGTTGTGTTTCTAGTAAGTTCAACGAGGTGTTTTATTCTCTGGTTCATGGAATAGTGAAAATAGGTATGTGTTCTCATTTTAAGCATAATACAAGCGTTCTGCAGTAAACAAGTTATTTACAGTGCGTTGTAAAAGGAAGCAGTTGTAGAAAATTAGATTGTTTTTACGATTTGCTCGAAAAAAACTTTATGAGTGCCTCATAGTGCCACTTTACTTTAAACGTCATTCGATGGGAAATTTAATGTAGACATTGTAGTGGTTTGGTTGCGCACGAATGTGCATGATGGTTTATTTCCTTATTTTCAGTGACTATGTGGGCGTTTCCGCGAGAAGAATATTTCAACGCGTGGCGGTCCTGTCGTAAAAAGGGGCATTTAGAAATCATATTTCAATATGTTATGGATAAATTAGAGCCTACAAATCTTACTGACACTCAATTTCTGGAGCTAAGAAACAAAATTAAATTGATATCCCGTAATATCAACAAAAATGGGAGAGTGCAGGAAGAAGAGAACAACGATTCCGAGAAAAATTCGGTGATTAGGGAAATGTGATGGATTTCATCGTGTTAAGTGAACAAGACGACATTGATCCAGCGTATGATCCAAAAACAAGTTGTGTACCTAACAAAGCCGGCCGTCACCCTAAGGAATTTAAGGACTCTTCCATAAAGATGAAGAAGCAAAATGTTTGTGATATTACCGAATCGCGTAGTTTGGAGGAAGTCGCGTTTGCTGCTGAAGATTCTTTTCGATCAAGCGGAAAAAGATGAAGGCTTAATAAAAAGATATCGTGCTGCTCTTTCTTCTGGCTCTGAAATAAATGTGAATAAATTCAAAGAATTTCGTGCGCAAACTGCGGCTTTGTATGTCAAACTATATCCATGGAATTATATGCCCGTAACTGTGCATACCATATTAGTACACATTACTCAAGTAATTAAACATTTTCTTGTGCCAATAGGAACTTTATCTGAAGAAGCTCAAGAAGCTAGAAATAAAGATTGTCGGAGGTGTCGTGAATTTCATACTCGAAAATGTAGCAGCTTAAGATGTTGTTGGATACATCAAATCCCTTAATAAACAAGTACCGAACAATGCCACGTAAAACTCCTGGTAATCTACCTATGGAAGCTATTGAGTTACTTACTGACTCCCAAGATCCTTTCACATCAAATGAAGAAGACCAGTATAGCAACGACTACGATTCTCTGGACTCTACAGACGAATCAGGGGACGACTGGACATTGGACATGTTGTTATTATGAACAGGATGAGATTGATGGGACAATTACTTGCAAATACTGTAATATGATCCTTTCACGTTTTTTATGAAATGTTTCTGAGTGTAATCTTAACCTTTTTTATATGGAAATATAATATATATAATATTGTTTTCGTGTGTAAGGTGTGTTTTACTAAAACTACGTATTTAAAATACGTTTTCAATCTGGAAGAATTTACATACAATGCCTTCGTCTATTCCCTCAAATAAGGTGTAACAAGAATACTGGACTGAAATTCTCATTGTTATTCATATTTTATCCAGTTTTAAATAGTATGTTTACCACTGTTATAAACTATAATATGCACATCCAAATCGTGTTTTTACTCCCGTAAATGGACGATTCTTTTGTTGCTTTCGGTCATTTTTTAAATCTCCCCTTGCCCCTCACCCCTATATATTTACCCCCGAACATCGTACACTTTAGACGATGCCAGATATGAATTCAGCGACCTCGAAAACGGTATAGTGCCAACTTTTAATAGGATCCCAGGACTATTAACGACGTTATTAATTTTTTCCACTTAGATCGGGGATTCGGCACACTGTGCGACGTGAGAAGGTTATGAAGCTCCTTCGTAAACATAACAAACATTTCTAAAATGGCAGGATCCAGGTGGACTAAGGAATCTGCTAGTGTTTGTATGAGGTTAAATGCCAATGCATCACAACTGAAATGCAAGAAGGGAGGAAGAAAACTCAATCGCCGAATTTGTGTCAAAGGTCCGGGCGAATACAAGCCAGGCTGATATGAAGTCGAAGATAAACGGGCTTTGAACTCAGACTCAATCCTTGGCAGCACACTCACATCTTAGTTCAGAATTTAGTTCATAGATGGCCATCCTGATGCTTCCACGGATTTACAAAAGTAATTTTTCCTTGAACAACACAACTTGTTTTCAGCATATTTTTATGAATTTAGTTGTACAACAAATTTTACCGTGAGCAATGGGCATTACTCATTTAGTTGATAAAATTAGTTCCTATAAATAAATAAATAAAGCTGGCGTGGAAAAACATGATAGCGAATGTAAACACTGTGATAGTGACAAAATTCAGAATTAATTCAGGGTAAGACAAGAAACAGATAACGAAGACGTAGAAGGAGAAAATCTTTGCAAAATAAATGGATTGAAAGTGAAATCTTTACGAGAACGAAGCCTATATGGGGCACCACGGACTGTTAATACCGGATAAGGAACAAGTTACTTAGGAAAGACTCCCCATTAGACGAAAAACTTATATCTAAATAACATATTCTAGTACGTAGAATTGTAAAGCTAGTTATTTTTCTCATCGGAAAAATATAATGAAAATGTGAGTTTTCATCTTTATGTTGTAGAATTCAATTATATGTGGGACCAGCCTAGCCTAGGCTATAAAGAAGTACTGTATTCACACGAAAGCACGTCGGGTCTACTCGCCATCAGGAAGACAGTAACATTTAGATATAAGGCGTCCTTATTAGGAGAGACTGATAGCCTTAGGCTCAACTCAGCCTACACCAGAATTGATTGCCAGGTTAATATCTATATATATATATAAAATAATTTGTCCTGACTGACTGACTGACTGACTGACTGACTGATTCATCATCGCCGAGCCAAAACTACTGGACATAAAGAGATGAAATTTTGGGGATATATTCATATTAAGACGTAGGTGCTCGCTAAGAGAGGATTTTTGGATATTCCTTCGCTAAGGGGGTGAAAACGGGGGTGAAATTTTAAAATGAGTTGCTCTATATCTCAAAACTTTAAAAGTTTACAGATGTAAAAATTGGTATTTAGAAGTTTCTTTAAAAATAAGGAAACACGTATTTCTTGTTTTCAGAAAATCCCAATAGGAGGGGTGAAAAAGGGTGAAAATGGGGAAAAATGGGTTGAATGCCTTTAATCAGGATACCGGTACCTATATCTCAGAAACTGAAGATATTACAGACCTGAAAATTGGTACTTTTGATCTCTTTTAAAAATAAAGAAACACGTAATTTATTGTTTTTGGAAAATCCAATTAATGGGAGGGTGAAAAGGCGGTGAATTTTTAGAATGAGTGAATCTATATCTCCAAACTTTTAGAGTTTGCAGATGTAAAAATTGGTATTTAGAACCTTCATTAAAAATAAAGGAACACGTATTTTTTTTGTTTTCGGAAAATTGCAATAGGAGTGAAAAGGGGCTAAAAAGTAGTTGAATGCCTTTAATGAGGCTACTTATATATCAGAAACGGAAGATATTACATACCTGAAAATTGGTGTTTGGGATCTCCGTTAAAAAACGTGTTTGTTTTGTTTCTGGAAAATCCAATTTAGGGGGGGGGTGAAAAGGGAGTAATATTTTAAAATGAGTGTATCTATCTCAAAATTTTTAAAGGTTATATATGTGAAAATTGGTATTTAGAATCTCCTTTAAAAATAAATAAACACACGTATTTATCCGTTTTTGGAAAATCCAAATATTGGGGGGTGAAAAGGGGGGAGGTAAATTTTTTAAAATGAGTGTGTATACATCTTAAAACTTCAAAATTTACAGATGTAAAATTGGTAGTTAGAATCTCCTCTAAAAATAAAGGAAAACGTATTTTTTTGTTTCCTGTAAATCCTAATAGGAGGGGTGTAAAAGGGTGAAAAATGGGTTGAATGCCTTTAATGAGGATACATATATCTCAGAAACGAAAGATATTACAGAACTGAAAATTTGTATATGGGATCTCCTTTAAAAATAAAGAAACACGTATTTTTTAGTTTTGGAAAATCCAATTAATGGCGGTTAAACAGGAGTGACAAATTGGGTGAATTTTTGAAAGACTATATCTACAGAATATCTTGGAAACGTAAAATGTTACAGACGTAAAAAGTGGGTGTTTGTAATCTCCTGTAAATCTAAAGAAACATAGGTGATTTGTGTTTGGAAACTCCACTTAAGGGGAACTCAAAAGGGGTGAAATTTTAAAATGAGAATTTTTACAGTTTATCTCAAAAAACTTAACATGTTACAGAAGTGAAAAATGGTATTTTTTATCTCTAATAAACATAAAGAAACGTGTTTTTTTAGCTTTCGGAAATACCACTTGGGTGGTGGTGAGGGGGTAAAAGTGACTGAAAATGGTGTTGAATTCTTTTAATTAGGCTACTGATATCTCAAAAATGAAGATGTAACAGACGTGAAATTTGATATTTGCAATCTTCTTTAAAAATAATGAAACACGTATTCTCGGAAAATCCAATGAGGGGGGGGGGGTGAAAGAATCGAAAAATTAATTGAATTAATTGAATGAGAATACATACATCTAATAAAAACTAAAGTTGTTACTGACGTGAAAATTCGTATTTGGATCTCCTTTAAAAACAAAGAAAAACGCGTTTTGTGGGGAAACCATCTTGGAGGGCGGGAGTGTAAAGGAGTTGAATTCCTTTCATGAGAACACATAAATCAAAAACTGAAGAAGTTAGAGTCGTGATAATTGGTATTTAGAAGATCCTTTACTATTAAATAAACAAGTATTTTTTGCGGGAAAATTCACTTAGGGGGGGGGGGGAGTAGTGTGAAATGACGTGAAAAAAAGAAAATTATTTTTATGGCGATACTTATATCTCAAAACTGAAGGTAATAGACGTGAACATTGATGTTTGAAATCTTCTTTAAACATAAGAAACAAGCCTTCTTTTAATTTTTTTGGGGGGGGGGGGGGTGCCGGTAAATAAACGTAACGGCGGTGGGGTGTAGAAGGAGGTGAGACCAATTGATTTTACTGTTCTTAATGTACTTATAAGGATCCTCGGCAGCGCGCCGGCCTCTCACAGCTGTGTTCCGTGGTTCAAATCTCGTTCACTCCATGTGACATTCGTGCTGGACAAAACGGAGGCGGGACAGGTTTTTCTCCGGATACTCCGGTTTTCCTGTCATCATCCATTCCAGCAACACATAATAATAATAATAATAATAATAATAATAATAATAATAATAATAATAATAATAATAATAATAATAATGTTCCGGACCGTCGTCAAATGTGCGGACCGCGCTGGAAACGGCTCCTGGACGGGTAATGACTAAGAATGCAGTCCGGCCGCGGGTTCAGTGCCTTCTAGGCACCCAATATGACACCACGCCGGATCTCCTGAAGGATTTTATCCATATTAAAAATGATTATAGGAAAAGATGGCAAAGATTTACGGACCCAACTGACCGGGAGGAATACCTGAGCCTAGCCCGGGAAGTACGAAATCGATTGCTGGAAAAGAAGATTGAAAAATGGGAGGAAACATGCCGTAATCTAATAGAAAACGAGTCAGATCGGCAATTTTGGTGGGTTCTCGCAGAAAACGAGTCAAACCGCGAATTTCGGCGGATTATATATCTAAAACAATAAGCATTCAATTATGAATTTCAGTATAGTACCGTAGCGAAGCACGGGTATCTTGCTTTTATTAGGATAAAGCCAGTGAAGCATGTACCTAAATAGTTTATCATTCTTAATATCTAGCTTATGGGTTGTATCTGAACCGGTATGGATCAAAGAAACAAATCAAAAACATTATTATGTGTGGAAAATTGAGCCCATTGAAAGCCTTGACCTGTAAAGGGAGTAACTGTCCGGCAATATGGGCTGCAGGTATTGGAGGGTCATGTGATCAGGCGGACTTGCTCAGCAGTATGGGGTGACCTTCATCACTGCACATAGTTGAGCACTTTGCTCAGCTCTGAATAAACACCTCAGATGAACCAGAAATCGAACCTGATGACTCAGAGTTAAATATAAGCAGGATACCCTTATACCACTGGGTGCCTCCATATAATAACTTAGGCATTTGTAAGTAACTGTGGAAGGGGCAAAATATCCACATGATTCTACGCCCCGAACAACAGCATTAAAAAAGTAACTTTGGAAAATCACAGGCATCATTATTTCGTTCACTGATAAACTTGGGGCTTTAACAACAACGTTCTGCGTGAATTAACGTAGCTCTAAACGAAAACTATCGCCTTTCCATTCCTTCTTGAGCACAGCGGTATAAAAACAAATGGAATTCTATTCTCTTGCACGGCAACGTAGAATCTGGTTCTTATTGTCGTATTTAAGCAGGAGTATTAGAGAGGTCATTAAGGAAATGGGAAGGAGGGTGCTAGTAAAGTTCCCAGGAAGTTGGGGAGTTGAGGATTCCGGGGACGTTAGGCTTGATAACATGCTGCAGACTGAAACAGTTGTCGTTGAGTGAAATTCTTTCTTTTTTCTGCTTCAGATTCAACAGCTATACGGAACACGAAAGGTACTAGGAATACGTTCTTTTTAAGGAAGAAATAAAGAACATGTGAATAAACGGAACGTAGATATCAGTAAAAAGAGAAGGTGAAACAAGAAACCTTTATTAACTTGAAGTCTAACCTCACTTGAAAGCGCTTTGAAATAACACCATCTCTGCTGGTATTCTGTGTATAAGCGGGTATTGCATTCAGTGCACTTTAAAGGAATATAAGGTGAATAATAATTAGGGAAGGAGTCAGGCTTGCTTCAGAAGTTATTTCCTTTAATAACATATTGGGAGCCAACGGCTGTACAATTGCGAACTCTTGAAATTGCCATAGCATTCATAATATTTCATACGGACCAAAGAAATATTATACTCACATTAACAGCTGATTACACACTGCAAGTGATGTGCAGTGTCAAAGATACCTTATTGTAAATTTACATTACTTAACGCAGAAATTAAAATTCAGTGAATAGAATAGTTCTCGAAAATATGTACCAACGGTATGAAAACTGTAAGGCTTAGGAAAACAAGATAAGTGAAGGGGACCGTCATATGAGGCAATTTATGTTGTAAAAGAAGAATAACTAGGGAAAGCGACGGGCATGTTTAAGGACTGTGTAACATTACCTTCCTTTAAGGGGTTAATGGAAGACATTGGCCAAGTAAGGGTGTTATTAAAACAGACAACTCATTCATTTTTTGTATTACTTTCTTGACCATTTAGCCAAACCTAGCCTACAATATAATATTTTAATATTATAATATAATATTACTATAACACTATTTTCACAATAAATTATTATCAAACATTCAAAAGCAAACTGAACAATGCATGCTAGACTTATTTACACGAATCGGAGTACGCCTGTCTAATAAGTAAACATTACAGAAATAGCACATCACCTGTCAAAATTCTTTTGAAAAATGAACATTGGAAATAAAGTTTTACAGAACAGGGGACATCGCTCCTGCAAGAACTTAACATTTTGATTAAGCGATCCCATTAAATATTTTTTCTGGCCTGATATCGGTCATTTCTGAAATAATGATACTGATAATAGTAGGACAACGTCTCAAAGGCCTGTCTTCATTATATTCTAGGAAAATTAAGAAACATTACATCCCTATGGCTCACAGATTGAAATATTACGTTAAAACCTATTGCTAACTGATATTAATTCTGCCTCTTATGTAGCCACTCATATGCATTAAATTGCATATAAACAATATGATTCCCTTTTCAAACAATATACACTCATAAGCTGTAAAATATGTGAAAACCAGCAAGCTTGAAATCTGATCGTATTTACTTGATAACAAAGAGCTACTGATTGTATGGCATTTACCGCATTTATACGCTGTTTGTATTACAGGACAAATTTGAAACAAAACTCAATACTTTTCATCCATCAGAGAAACGACTCTTAAGGTTTGGGAGTATGAAACGTGATACTATGTCAAGTTCCATGTAATTTCCTGTTTCGCCGTTTTATTACCAAGTTCCGTTAAGAGACGCTGAAAGATCTAATCCCTTCTCCACCCTAATGCACTGAGCGACTTGGGTATTTGATTTTACGCCAAAGTTTACCTTAATAGTGTCTGTCTACCTGCCTCTCGTAGAAATTTCCGTATACGAGCTAAAGTTATCAGATCTGTAGGAACGTACCATTCACTGCAGCTTCCCACATAAGATTAAATCACATCAGGCCATCTGCTTTGATGTAGCCCATCTTATAGACGTCAGTACTTAAATCATCAGATTAGAGTTTGATTAAATAATCCATATGAACCGAAGAGAGATTAACTCACAATCACACTCAGAAGGACAAGATTATTGATATCACATTCTTCACTCAATAGTTTATTTACCACGAAAGCAGTTTATATCACTAAAACCGTTGAATATTCCCATACAATCTTACCTAAATTAATTGCCGATTTATTTTCACACAATGTATCGCCATACTACAACTCTGTTTGAGCGGTTTATTGTTATGATCTACGATTTCAGGTCAGCATTTCAAAGACTACAAACCACTAACTCAGCAAAATCATCCTTGATCCTCTTGGACACGATTATTGAAGTGGTATGAAATCGAGACAGTGGTAAAAGAAAGTTTCCTATGTGCGATTAAAATCCACCGTTGAAAACCTAGGCAGCACGATCAGCTGCAGCTGAAGGCTAACAGACTTAACTGTATTATAAGTGTTAGGATTTGTAGGTGCAAATTTCAGATGAAGAAAGGAAGGGAAATGGCGCTCAAATAAGTTCCAAAAAAGGATAAAAATGCTGCTTTATTCAAATAATTCAACAATTTATCTTTCCTCTATTCTAGTTTATTGAATTACAAACACGTACATCAAATTATTACTCACTTAAAGAAGGAAAAACACGAAGCTGTTGTACTTCAAGACATTAAGCATCTCTACATTTTTAAAAGTAAGTGTGTTTCTATTAGGAGACAGAATGTCTTGGTAGATGCTAAATCTTATCTCCACATCCGCAGAAAACAGTGGGGAAAACCTTATATTCACTCGGAATGGCAACTCTACAGATGTGGCGAATTCCTCATTTTATGTATTCGCCTGAAGACTAGATTCAAGTTTTTCTTTGGCAAAGCCATCAAACTGCTCCCTCACGGAAGTACGAATATCCCATTATTTTTCCTATTCTTCTAATACTGTAGTTTAATAACTGCAATCAAGTACTTGTAACTATGGACACAATATCTGTAGGTGTGCAAATTATATGTTTTCTCCGGCAAGAGAAGTTGCTGTACCTTGGAAATTGCACCTGCGTCGGCTGGATCCAAAGAAAGTCCAAACTCTCTAATTTTGTCAAAATTCTCACACAACATAGCAGCACACTCAATCCACCATCCCTATCGAGTAATGGCCAGGAAATTCGGAAGGGGCAGGCCAGTGGTTTCCCTGTAGGCAACAACACGACTCGGAACTTTCAGATGAATCTTCTTCAGGACAGAGATGAATTGATTTGCTATGTCGTATTCGTCCCTTATAGATTCACGATCCCTGTGAAGAGCATGAACCAAGCATGTCACATGCTTCAACTTAGGAGAAAACGGTTTCAATTGGTAAAGAGCTGAAACCATGTATGGAGCTTGGTCCGTAACCTCAAGAAGATATTTTTCAAACTCGATACCACTAGACCAGAATTTTTGGCAGAAGTCCGTAATTGATTACATTCTTGTACTGGCATTGGTTTTTTGTAGGTCATACATTTTTGACACCATGGGCTTAATTTTCTCCCCTGATAAGGGAAAAGCTAAAATGTTCAAAACATTATGAGTCTATGGTTTCATCCACAATGATTTCCACATCGCAATCAGGCACTTTCTCCTTGATTCTTTGTATGGGTTCTTTGTAAACATGCTCCATGTAGTTTTCTCTTAAAGTACTTGACATCTTTGTGTAATATTCAAGAAATCATAGTACTTGGATTTGGTGGAGGTACTGAGATTAACAACCGAGATGAAATGTCATTCTTACGATCGCTGTGATAAATTGGAGCTAGTAGGAACCCTTATGGTGCCAAAGTAAATTCAGAATATCTAAACGGATAGTGGCATAGTGTATCCTACATTGTTGGGAAGTATCATGACACTCGTTGATCCATCCCATCAATCGCAGTCAACGAAGCAAGGAGGTGTAATCTGATGTGTTATAACCAAGGTTAAGATTTTAAGTGCGCACCTTTTTGTTATCGTAAATTAAAGCTGTCCCGAAAGATATTGTACCGTACCCGTTTTCAAAATATCCCGGGCTAGTCGCTGCAGAGACGTGGTTTCCATTCGAAAAAAATTGAAATGGGCAAAACTAAATTCAAAACTCGTCATGAGCAATATACCAAAGATACATGACAGGAATTCGGGTACATAGACTACGTGAATAAGACAGAGAAATGGGGGGTACAATGGATTTATTAAAGACATTAACCCATTCACTAACGACATGAAATATAACAACATTAAGCCTGTTGGCCACATAAAACCAAAATAAAATATGTGCGCCATAGATGTCCATGTTAAACACAAAATGTATACACTAGGGACTCGGCCCTACCAAGAAAAACACGACTTGGGATTGACTTCGGATGAATACATTTTAAGTCGACGCAAGCTTCGCTTCAATGCCATAATTCCCTTATGGGATGCACTATGCAAAGTGTCTATACATGACTGTGGTAGATAGTTAAACACGCTAGTAACTGATCCAAACTATACATATTTACATATCAATAACAAAATCAATTCAATTCAGCCCTGAGCTGCAACTTATGATTACACAGAGCCTAAATATGTAGTCGCCCACGTAGAAATTGGATAACATCGAGGCCAGCGACCATCTAATTGGCTACCGAGCCAATAAAACACAGATAAAAAATTAACCTAAAGCAACGCTGATCACATCGACACATATACAAAGGAAACAAAACAAACACAAACAAAAATCAGCCATCATCATCACACCATGTCATCGATGAAACCAGACAGGCATGAGAACACATGTAAATAAAGTAGGAGTATGGAACCTGTAAAATAATAACATGAAATATGCGTAAATGCTCCACATGTGGTCAGCGGGATCCTCCTCAGCAGGCAGTTACATGGGTTACGTCCATGAGTCAGACGCAAGAGCAATCCCTTAAGGATCACTTTCACTGTCGCAAACAGCTGTTACCTGTACCTTCCTAATTGTCTTGGGAGATATACGCATAACGGTCTGACAAGCTTTCAACAAAGCATGGCCTTTGGGGCGGTACACTTGACTTCTTAAGATACGGGGTGCGTATACCTGCAAACTGTCTTATGAAGACAAGGCTAAATTCACAACACTATTACTGCTTTCTGCATAAAATGACCTGCGATCTCAATTCGCAGTTTAAAGACCAACACACATCAACAAGGGCTTAGCCTCTTTCATTTGAGTACACACATCGCATACAATAAATCTCGAGACCAACTCGGGCCTTGCACTCGGCACTATATGGGTTCTCGCCCTCCTCCTATCACGACTACGGCAATTCCAGCCTCCTTCAAATGTCTCAATATAGCATCCCCTAAAATATACCTCAACTCCCTCGTGAATTCTCACGGCTTGCATAACCAGCCCCAGGTTAAACATTCCTCCATCTATACGTGGACATCTGGCATCTTATTCGGCTACTCGGCTGTTCTATAAGACCGTCAGTCATGCTTCCCCTGAATAGTAAACAATATGATAAAACTATAGCCTCCGTAAATGACGATCAGAGCTTGCATATGACCACATAATGGAATACACTGAAAAACATAAAACAACACTCATAAAACTACACTGGCATACATGGGCGCCCGCAGGATCTTTTCCAGGGGGGGGGGGCACATTAACAATTTTCTTGAATATAAAAACCAATATAACGTCAGCAACATTAAATTGTTTACAGAAACTTCCAGTTATAACACATGCTAGACGACTGTCAGTAATTTCAGTTTATGAAATAATCTGGTATGATATTAAACAATTGAACATCAACATATTTAGAATTCCAGGGGGGGAGCAAGTGCCCCCCCTTGCCCCCCCCTTGCGGGCGCCCATGCTGGCATACCCTCAAACCCATCTAAACTAACAAAAAATAAAAAGGAAAACAAAGGAATGCATCAGCCACGGACGTAATTACAGTAAATTGAATTGAAAGACCACTGTGCCCTCTGGCTGACAATTAACTTTAAATTATTTATACACACATGATCTAAACTAGTGTGCAACTATTACCCAGGCATGCTAAAAAAAGGACAAAGAGCTTATCTTGCGCCGGCTTGATCACCCATGACGCTTTTGGCCACTGGCGTCATCGCGAACATAGGCCATGGTCATCTCAGTCTTCAGGATGTGGAAAGTCGCTCCATCGATGCTCTGCTCGGCGCGGGTTCCATAGCGCTGATTGATGTGGCTTCTGTAAACAGTTGAATTGGGCACCGTTTCTTCGCCGCCAGTCATTCACGTATGTCAGATCACTTCCTTAACCCGTGAGTGGTCGCTAGCCGAATTGAAACGTGAGTGGTCGCGCGTGAGACTTTCTCTCACATTAGAATAAATATGACATTTTTCACAGTTTTTTGGGGCGTAAGGCTGAAATTTACTACTGAAATGAAGCGCAAGATCTACCTTACATATTTTAGATAAAACTGAAATGATTAGCTGTGTGTGAGAGAGAGAGGTGGCGTATGGCTTTTAGCACCGGGAGTGTCCGATGACAAGTTCGGCTCACCAGATGCAGGTCTTTTGATTGGACGCCCGTAGGCGACCTTCGCGTCATGATGAGGATGAAATGATGATGAAGGCGAAACATACAATCAGCCCCCGTGTCTGCGAAATTAACAAATTAAGGTTAAAATTCCTGACCCCGCCGGGAATCGAACCCAGGACTTCTGTGACCAAAGGCCAGCACGCTAACCATTTATTCATGGAGCCGGACATGATTATCTGTTTATTAAAGACACAAATTGCTACTTAAAATAACATATGCAATGTACATCAAAATAACTGCCGTCCTGAAGTTGTAAAAAATAATTTCTCACACATGCATTATATGTAGCAATATTTACGTACAAAGCAAGGTTTCTGAACACAATAACATTATCAAAAACAAGAAATGCTGTTAATACAAATACTAACGCGTACAAGAGGAGTAAGTTTTTCGCTCCACTTCAAAATAACACCAACGTCATTAGTCGCGCGATGAGAGAATCTCTCACACAGCGCGCACGGACACATAGGAACCTTTGTTCTGACTAGGGGAGGTGGTACTTACCCTTCAAATGTGAATCGGTCTACTCACGACAGTTATAAACTCAGCTAGAAGAGGGAACAGTCCCCTCCCTTTCATCACTGTGAAGTAATATCATAATAAAAAATAATGTGAGAGAAAATCTCATATAGCGACCACTCACGGGTTAATGCTTGGCCGTTAATTGACTACGACCCGCAAGCGAAAAATGAGTTCGTCCCGCTCACCATTAATTTGAGGGTGATTCGGCCCGGATGTGAAGAGTCCTTGGCGCGGCAACGCAACACACGAATACGAGAGTTCCCCGAACGCGCCCGCGAATTGTTATTATTACATATATACTGATCACTCCCGGATCGAATTATCATACTGCACATACATTGTGCCACAGTTGATCACAGTTATTAACTGTGTTATCTCGAACACGTATCACTGGCTCAGTTCTCATATATCAGAACAATGTGCCCTCTAATAAGTATGGTCTTCGGCGGGCGATCGACCAATCGGCACGAAATTCCCTTGTTACTAGCAGTTATAAAGACTCTTCGAGTTTTTCAAAGGCCGGAACTCCCTTATGAAGAATAGAAAGTCTGTTGAGCGGCGGTTTAGTTTGAACGAGAAGCCGCTGATAATGCGAAATGACATCTAGGTCGTAAGTAGCCGCCAAATATATTCTCAGGCATCAGAAAAATTACACTTGTCCATTTGGACACATTAGAACTGTAGGATATCGGCGAAATGACAGATTATTATAATAAATAAAACTGTTTCAAAGATGCAGTTAGTGAGTTGGTTATCCTGCCATCGCGGTTCGGAAGTTCGCAGAATCCTCCTACTAGCTCGTGATTGGCGGTTTTCGAAACTGGCCTGACAAAGACTACTGCGGCGGTTTCTAGCAACCACGTTCAAATTTAAACAAAACTCGTTGTCTGAAGCCATCCACAGGCCGCTCCCCTTATGCTAGCGTGGTCGGGTATCTAACCGTCTTCCAAACAGACTCCTACACAGAGCCATATTGCGCAATAAGTCCACAGTATTCCATCACGATTAAAATTTGCCAATGAAGCATATGATGATATGGTTCAATATCACAGTGTGAAATTTTGTTTTTAGTTGCGAAAAGAGGCATTTTTAATGCTCCTTTTATCCTTTCCTTGGACTTTTATCCTTTTTACCCTCATCCATGCCCATAATCCCCTTTTTTCTCCCTCTATTAAGTTTAATTCCAATTTGTTCTATAAGATTTCTAATCAATATAAAATATTTTACTCTCTATCAACGTATCCTCAGCTCCTTGTGTACGTGCGAATAGTAAGCCTACCTCTTTCAGTAAACACCGCGAGAGAGTTGAAAACACACATGCAACAATGTAAAATAATTGTGTGTTCGACTAAACCTCTTTCTCTCGTTTTACCGCTAAAATGCAGCCCGCAATAACGTAGTTGACAATGAGTGATTCTGTCCCACCATTATCAGTAGCCTGCTGTTCGTGAATGTGAGTTTGTTACTGTGAGAGACGTTATCTGTTCGCATGGAGGCGGAGGCTGGTGAAGCATAGATGTCAGCAACCACACCCTCATAGTTCCGAGAATTGAGACTGGGTTCTGCTGGAAAGCTACTACAAATCACTGAGACTGCAGTTCCAGCATGAATGAGAATATTCTGGTAACTGTCGTGGTGTTATAAGAGAGTGTGGACAGCTAGTGTGCGAATAAGCGCAAGAGTGAATTGTGTGATAGTCGCATTGAGTTAGCACTATGTTACATTACTAAAAGAGTGTACTACTAAATTTTACCTTGCCAAAAGGTGTCCAGTGCCCGATTTATTGCTCTGGCTCAGGAATTCAAGCAGGATTTCATAGACAATTATGGAACTGTTATACGATATACTATTTGTGATTCAAGAATTTTGTTAGATGAATAACACCAGCGAGATCGCATCAGAAAACGCATTTCCAGCTCTAAGTATCAAATGAATATCTTCAAGCGAACAAATCGCGGCAACCTCTATTACGAAATGTGTTTCAACAGAGTTCTTCAATAAGCCAAAATTTGAAGGAATTAAACGTCTGCATGAATGGCTGTGTTATCAGCTGAGAGTGGCTGAACAGGTCTACCCTTTACTTGTAGCATTCCCTACAGGAACACACCGCCTGGGGATGGGTCCTCTTACTCCCAAAGACAGATCAAACGCCACAAAACCTATCAACATACAAAGTGAAGATTCTACCGATTCTTGGAGATGCTTATTAAAAGGTAACAGTGTGTTTTAATGCATTGCCTGTATTCATTTCCTCCAACTCTTGGAAGCATCTACGTGGTTGAATATAAAATAAAAATATGCTTTGAAAGGTATAGTGTCCTCTAACGGCTTAAGAAGGATTTATATTGTTGATTAGGGTAGTTATGTCGATTGTCCGACTCCTTGGCTAAATAATCAGTGTTGAGGCCTTTGGCTCAGAGGGTCCCGGGTTCGATTCCCAGCCGGATCGGGAAATTTAATCGCATCTGATTAATTTTCTGGCTCGGGGACTGGGAGTTTCTGTTTATCTAAACAATTTCCTCCTCATATTCAGAAAACACACCACACTGCAAAGCCCAATAGTGACAACATCCCTCCACACACGGTTGGCGTCAGGAAGGGCATGCGGCCGTGGAACAGGGTGAAATCCACATATGTGTGTGTGGCATAGTTCGCACTCATGACCCCACAGGTGTTGGTATAAGCGGTTGAAGAATAAGAGGAGTAATTACCCAGATTGAAAACATGTACGATATTTATATTACATTATGTTATACTAGCATGTGCCCGCAGCTTCGCCCGCGTTTATTAATACAACTGCATTAGATGTCTGTAAACCGTTTACTTAAAAGCAAAAGCAAAATATATATTTTTTAACACACATTGTTATTGCATAAAGTGTATGAAATACATTATTTTATTTTTAATTATATTGTTACTTTTAATGCTTATGATACCGGGTTGGTGGATGGTACAAAAGAAAACAACATGACAGATAATCTTCTTTAATAATAACAACAGGAAGTGTCTGTCTGTCTGTCTGTCTGTCTGTCTGTCTGTCTGTCTGTCTGTCTGTCTGTCTGTCTGTCTGTCTGTTTCCCTTGATAATATAATTCTAACAGTTTTATCGTGTATTTACACATATCCAGTGAAGCGAAATTTAAGTGAAAATTTGGTTATTTGACTAAGTGAACTTTCTAAATACTTGTTATTCTCTTTTACTGTGGGTCTATCGATCTATTCTAGTAGAATATGTAATTTTAAGGCCGGGATGAGTAGCTCAGACGGTAGAGGCCAGCCTTCTGCGAACAACTTGGCAGGTAATTACACATATATTTAAGAATTTAACGTTAGGCCCTCCCCTAAAGTACCATTTCCCTTACTGCAAATAAAATGTTTTATAGCCTATATTCTAGTGCCACATTTCCTGACTTATCATACCGATTTTCATTAAATTCCCTTCAGTCATCACTCTCTTGATTTATTCTTTAAGAGATCATTCCATTAAGATATTTTTTTTATTTTATTAAATCATCTTCACAATATTCCTTGTCGGCATGGACCGATGACCATGCGGTTTTTACACCTTAAAACAAACATGACGAAAACCATTGCCAGTGAACACGACTGAACTATATTTCCCTGTCAGCAATGCTCGACGTTGATATGGACTAAGCAACAGAAGTCTAAAGTCATGAATTCTATTATCATAGTCGGTACAGTAAAACTGTATGAGACTTAAGTGCTCGGAAATTGTTTCCTTTATAACTTTTGTTATGTAGTTCAGTACCTTTCGACAGGACCAATCCCATGTCATCCTCTCCCCAGAGAGTAAGTCGTATGTGTACCAAGTTTGCTATGCTTGAGCATACACGCATACATCCATAATCTTGAGTCATATTGGACATTCCGACTGGTGCTGAACTATGATTTAAACGGCATCCAGATTGTCACAGTTCCTCTTGGGGAAAAACTACGTATTCGGCATTAATATCGGGTTCTACGGGTGTCTTGCCTCTACAGTCGTGTATTTTTTTCCAGATAGTAAGTCGTATGTGTACCAAGTTTGGTTGAGAGCTATGGTGGAACATAGAGTACATGCTTTCATCCATAATCTCGATCAGTTTGGATAATTTTTTTTACACCCCTTCTCATCGCCGTGATAATGGGGCTGATCTTGGACTTAAATTATATCTGGAGTGTGACTATTCACCTCAGCAACCCCAGAAAGTATGGATTTTACGCCCCTTTCCATCCCCGCCCAAAGGAGTCCTACGAGTGTCTTACATAACAGTATATTTTCTGCAGATATTAAGTTATATGTGTACCAATTTTGGTTGGTATCTATGACCAAATGCACATGCATAATCTCGCTGCTGTAGTCCCGCTGTGGATGGGGGCAGTAGAATAACAACCACGGTATCCCGTGCCTGTCGTAAGAGGCGACTAAAAGGGGCCTCAGGGGCTCTGAACTTTGGAGCGTGGGTTGGCGACCACGGGGCCCTCAGCTGAGTCCTGGAATTGCTTCCACTTACTTGTGCCAGGCTCCTCACCTTTATCTATCCTATCCGACCTCCTTTGGTCAACTCTTGTTCTTTTCCGACCCCGACGCTATTAGGTTTGCGATTCTTTCATTTTCACGCCCTTCGTGGCCCTTGTCTTCCTTTGGCCGATAACTTCATTTTTCGAAGTGTCGGACCCATCCATTTTTTCTCTCTAATTAGTGTTATATAGAGGATGGTTGCCCAGTTGTACTTCCTCTTAAAACAATAATCACCACCATCTCGCTGCTATAGAGCCCTGGAGCTGACATAGCCAAGGTTACGGCATTTCATTTCGTTATTCGATTCCTAGAGCAGGGGCAGCGTAGTGCCATTACTCCACAACGGTTAGTTTTAGGGCCTTAAAACGTCGTTTGCGTGAAGGTGCTTAAAATGAGCTTTGTCTCTTCCTTCTACGACAAATTCGATATTTCGCCTATATTGGCCTATTATTTTTATACCTCCCCCCGTTGCCCTCCCCTCGTCGAATTGTTTTGAAAATAAAATACAGTCCATGTTACTCACTGGCAATGTATCTCTCTACAGGTGAAATCGGTTCATTAGTTTTTGGCTCTATCAGTTACAAGCAATGATACAAATTTTTCCTCTTTATAATATTAGTATGGATTATAAATCTATACTAAAAATGTACGTCAAGGTAAACCGATGTCTGATTGTAGATATTAACACAAGAACACACGAAGAAATGAGGCACCTCTAACAACGTGAAAACTTAAAACTACGTACCAAGGAAACCGATAATTCCACGATCCTTAGAAAAATCGGAACTCCCCAAACTCCCAAAGAGTGCCGACCCCATTAAGGAGAAGTCCAAATTTGGAGTTACAGGCAAACCCACATTACGTTTACAAGAGTAAGCATGCCTTTCGCACCTTGTAAAACCTTTTTCCGAAGTGATGACCTACAATTTTCGTGGAAATGATTTTTCTTGAATGTCAAAAATATTGACTTGATCCACTCGGATATTGCCGAAGAAAGGTTTAGAGATATGAATTAGTTAATCTACACTAGTAAATGAAAATCAATATAATAGCGATGTATAAATGTAGGTATGAAAAATAAAACAGATATTAATATCAATGAGGCACACTAGAAACACTAAGATTTACATCGAGTTATCTACAGTAATAACCCCAAGATCGCAGGAAAAATTGATAATTACAAGGATTCGCTAAGCAGGCCAAGCTGTGGGATACGAAGTTGAGACTCTGAGGCAAAACAGCATAAAGGCGCAAGTAGGAGGATATTTTCCCCCAACGAAAATCTTTCAGCAACCAAACACGTATACTGACACTTTACGAAATTATATTAAATAAATATGAAGGAAGGAAATAATGAGTATGCAGTACATACCTAATTAATGTATGTTGGCATTGTTAATACAAATAGGCGAAATTCACTTGATTTACATATTCATTGAACGCGGTCCAAGCCTTCTGTATGAAGCATTTATCGCTGAACTCAAAACTCGTTGCAATTTCTATATGCAACGAATTGTACGGGTAATCTTAGAAGCATCTGGGGATCATTTTTGTACTAATAACCACGCAGAACTTAGAAAGTTTCCCTTAAAAGTTGCCGCCACTCTTCTCTCCCTTAGTGTTGATGAAACTCTGTCGTAAATTAAAATCTCGGGCGCACTTTACTTGCTCCGTCAATTCTTTCCGGACTCGACAGCAGGTGGGGGTCAAAGTTCAATATGTTTTGTGCTTTTAAAGCTTTATTAAAGTTCATTAAAGGGACACTCACTGACTGAATTAATTGATTGCTATGAGATCGGATATGGAGGAAGAGGACACTGAAGATAAAAGGTAAGTGTATGGGAGAGAATGAAATGCTCTTCTTTTGCATTATACTAATGAAAGTATACGTTATATGTATGTCTCTACCAAGAAGTATGCTTAAAGGCCACTGGAACGTTCCATTAAAAGTACCTTAAATAAAAAGTCATGAGGAGGTGAAGTGTTTATAAGCCATTTTTTCCGAACCATGAATAAAAAGATACTTTCTGACATTCAACGCACCGTATTAATTAGCATGTACCCGCGGATTCACCCGCGTTTATTAATTCAACACCTAAACGTTTTAAAATCTTTTATCTAAAAGCAAATTAAAAATATTTTTAACGCATCGTTTTTACGCTGACTGAGCAAATGTCATGGGATAGCGGAGCACTGTTGTCTGCGCACCACACGCCGCCTGTGCCAGCGGCAGCTGTATAGAAGGCCTTGTGAACAGTGGCTGTGCATGTGACAGGTGTAACATGGAACGTTGTCGTGAGGTGACACCGTTCGAACGGGGTATGGTGGTCGGTGCCCGACGGATGTGAAGTGCTATCTCGGAAGTGGTGCGGGAATTCGGCTTCACACGATCAACCGTATCCAGGGTGTATCGTGAATGGTTGAATACGCGTGTCACCGTTCACAACAGACGAACGAACGGCCGTCCATCCAGCCGGCGTCATGTGAGACGGATGCCAGTAGTGGCTTACGGGCAACCGTGAAACAAATCACGGCTCAATTCAACACAGGCAGTGCTGGACACGTCTCCCAGTCGACAATCCGTAGGAACATGGGTTCTATGGGGTATGGAAGCTGGCGCCGCACACGGGTGCCACTGTTAACCCAACGTAATCGGGCACAACGACGCCCATTTGTCGCCAGTCACCAGGGATGGACAAGGACACTGGAACAATGGCGTAACGTGATATGGTCAGACGAATCACGATTTCAACTGTACCATGCCGATGGGAGGCAACGTGTATGGCGCAAACCACATGAAGCGATGGATCCCGCCTGTATACAAGGTGTAGTCCAGGGCACTGGTGTCCCTGTTATGGTCTGGGGTGCATTTTCCTGGTATGGAATGGGCCCCCTAGTTGTCCTGGAAGAGACTTTAAGTGGTACGCGGTATACTGAGCTGCTTGGGGACCATCTCCACCCATTTTTGGCCTTCCAGCGCCCAGACGGTTCTGCGGTGCTTCAAGATGAAAACGCGCCGCCACATCGCTCCCACGTCGCACGGGAATGGTTCCAGGAACATGCAGCGGAGGTCCAACGGCTGCCATGGCCACACAGGAGCCCCGATATGAAACCTATCGGGAATATCTGGGATGTCCTGCAACACAGCCTCCGTGCCATGGATCCTGCACCCACGAACAGATCATTATTGGCGGCCGCTCTGCAAACGATTTGGTGTCAGCTGCGTCCAGAGGACTACTAGGTACTTGTCGACTCACATTCACGGCGTCTCACTGCAGTTCACAGGCCCACAGGAGGCACCACACGTTATTAGGTGACTATCCCATGACATTTGGTAAGTCAGTGTATATCAATTGCATTAATTACATTACATTATTTTTAAGGATATTGTAACTACAATGCTTAAGATGTACCGAGCTGTTGTATGGTACAAATAATATTACAACAATAGAACAGAGCTTCCGGATAAAGTATAGTCATTGCCCTTCCGTTTGGAGCTAAAATGTATAGTGTGTTTATCAAACTCTTGAACAACCTACTTACATTTGGCCATAAGAGAAGCACAGTTTCCGGTTACCCAGTATTGCAACTTTAAGCGTTTTTCCATGTGCCTTGTTGATGTGTTTATCGAAACTCAAAAAGAATGGGCGAACTGTAGATGCCTAAATTGAAACTGTATATCCGAAGAGATCATTGTGTCCGAGGAATAAATGGTATAAACGCGCGGCATGAGCAGTCATGATGGCAGCTTCAGTATATTCGGCATCAGTTTCTTGTCTGAGAGCCATAGCATAATCCTTTGCAGATGGAAGGAGGATTCATATTCCTGAGAAGGATAATCGGTCCCACAATCGTCCACTCCAAGATGTTCGTGGTACTCCAGGTGACTCCAAGTAGTTCAGAAACTCTGTAGTGTAGTTGACACATCTGTATTACATGCTGTGTTGATAAACTTGGAAATTCGCAGAACACCGGCTAATTTTTGTAAAAGTCGCCTGTTGATGAATTAGCCAACTTCATTTCTTGGAGCAAGAATTTCTCTTTTACGCAGCAATCGGCGAAATGATGCACCGACCTTTGACAAAATATTCAGACCTCTGCGTGCCGTAGATTGTCTGGGCATCGCACAAATACACGCAAAAAATTCCGGATACTACGGACTGAATTTAGCTCCTCGTGTCGGGGAACGAAAATGACTTCCTACGCCATGGAATTAAAATGGCTCCTTCACTTATATTACCTATCTCATGTGCGTTGCCTAGCGGTCATGAATCTATGCTGGTGGCAGCACGTTGGATTTCCATAACCCAACACACGTTTTCCGAAATAAAAGAACACACAAACACGGAGCTGTATATCCGACATCAACAAGTTCATAAACGGCAGCAATCTTTCGAGTGGTCAAAATAAAGCGATTGAATGTCATAAATTTGTAAGGAGTGAAAAGTTAGATTCTCACCTTCAAAATTGCCAGGCGTATGATCAGATTATAATCTGCACTTGTGCATTGTTTTAATGTAGGCCTAATTCAGTAAAACTTGCACCAAGTATGCTAAATGCAGTATTTTACTGTTGTTTGTGAAATTTATGAAGTGTTTAATGTAGACGTCAGCCTCATGAATATTTATAATAAGGCTGCACATCATAATGGACAACTATCTAGGATATATTTTAGCTCGCAATCCCAATATGTTGAGGTAAGTGGACAAAATCATATCGTCGCTGGAAAGGTAAACGGTTGTATTCCACAAAGCTCTTCCTATCAATTATTCTCCTTAAGACTGGTCACGCCTCCCAGCCCCGTATGGATATGCAGTCCATCAGAACAAATTTTGTTGTGTTCATTTTCCTATGCCCATGTGTAAAGGAAAATGAACCTTACAGTACCGTACTGTAGGAATGTACGTTTGCATTACGTATTTACGCACTCCTAGTGTACAATGCATGTAAGGTTCATTTTCGTTTAATCGTCGACATAGGAAAACGAACACAACGGACATTGTTCTGATGGACTGCGTGTCCATATGTGGCTGGGAGGCGTGACCAGTCTTAAGGAGAATAATTGATAGGAAGAGCTTTGTGGAATACAACCTTTTACCTTTCCAGCGACGATATGTTCCCTACATTATAATAAATCACAATGTCAAACAATTATAGTGGTACTCATAGGAATGCAATTCGTTCAAAAATATGATCAGCATGAGGTGGTATTCTTTTCGCGATGTCGCACTAAATCTTCGAAAGATTCGTAAAGGGAAAGGGTTATGATTGGGAAGGTAGCGGTCGTGGTCTTAATTAAGTTAAGCTGCCTGGTGTGAACATGGAGAAACTACGGGATACCGTCTTCAGAGCTTCCGTCGATGGGATTCGAACACACTATCTCCTGAATGCATGCTTACAGGTAGCGCGACCATAACCGCACGGCCAACTCGCTTGCTGGAGGAATGAGGTTGTAACCTATCGTAGGTTCCTTTCGATTTATGGATTTACATCCTAAATACTCATTTATGTTGAGGGGTTTAAAAATGTAATTTACACATAACCACAACAGCCGAGCACGCTAATGCTCTTGATTCGATTTCGTGGTCAGTTCATATGTCACTGTATGACGATCTACCTTAGATCGTGATGTTGGCCTCAGGCCGCGACATGCGTGAATTGGCGGTGTTCGCTATCTGTTATTATTAATGCTCTAAGGTTTCGGCTAACGGTCTTTAATTTTTCCCCTGTGATATTATAATGCGTATTTTCAACATTTTTCCTCATTCAAGAACCACGTCCCCTTGATTACTTGATCACTGGAAACATGGCGTGTGTTCGCACAATTAGGTTCAGCTAGGCAGCGCTTCCGCCTCCCTGTGTTATTCTACATCGTTCCATTCACTACAGGAAGCTATGTCATTCCCTCTTCCAGCTTCTCATAGAGGGATTACCCGCCATTTTGCCTGTCTCCAAGTGGTTCATTGTTGTGGTTTAGTAATAACACGTAGAGCAGTTCAATGAAAAATTCAAATACAGCCTTTTAAATTGTGCTATAAATTGTGAATTTATTTTGCTGTTGTTTGTTAGATGTTACGCCTTTCGTTACTTATGGCTAATTTCTGTTACCTTCTGAGAATACCTGTGCAACAAACTTTGCCCGTTGGTTATGGCGTAGGTTATGTCTACGCTATTCCCTGACAGTTGTTAGAGGCCACTAAAAGGTGTAACCTTAGGCTCTAAATTTGAGACCCCTTAGGGAGAATTTCAAATTGGGAGGCACATGCAAACCAGCATTACGTTCACAAGTGTAAGCATGTCTTTCGCACCATGTACTTTTTTTTCCCCGAAGTGATGACCTTTAATTTTTGTGGGGTTAATATTTCTTGAAAGTCAAAAATATTGACTTGATCCACTCGGATATTGCTCAAGAAAGTTTTAGTGATATGAATTATTAATCTACACTTATAAATGAAAATCAATATAATAGCAATGTATAAATGTGTGTATGAAAAATAAAACAGATATTAACATTAATGAGGTACACTAGAAACTTAAAGATTTACATCGAGTTATCTACGGTTTCACAGGAGAAATTGAAAATTGCAAGGAATCACTGAACAGGCCAAGCTTTGGGATACGAGGTTGAGACTCCTTCCACTCTATCACAAACACGCAAGCATGAGGATATTTTCCCTCAATAAAAATCTTTCAATTCAATGACATAAAATAGGAATTAACCCTCTACTGCATACTGTTGCCTTTGGCAACAAATAACTTTTCACCTGTATAAATGGATAAATATTGTAGACAGAGGTAGCTTTACCGCACACCTTCAACTGTACAATCAATTAAACACATATCCCATGTTTTTTTTACATAACATAAGTCAAAACAGCCCTACAACCAAAGGTACTCCTTCCACCCCGTCAACATCCACGCGAACCAACCACCGTTTATTTTACGTGGGCCCTCCCCATCACATTACCACAGGCTTCAGGAGTACCTCTGGCTCAACCTCAAAGACATTACCGACCTACGGTTCTGCAAGTACGTACCCATGGCCACTAGGTAGTTTGAATGTTAGAAGCTTAGCGTAAAATCGTGAAAATCGTATATATATTCAACTATGGCAATCCACATCACGTATGAGTGTTAAGCTATTAGCCGCAGTTAAGAATTGCTGGTACATCTAATACACTGAGCGTATGTTGAACATTAAAGCTTGAAATTTTCTTCACCAAACGAAAACGAAAAGTAATTCATGCAGTAGAGGGCTAAACACGTATACTGTCAATTTACAAAATAATATTAAATACTTATATAAGAAGGAAATAATGAGTATGCAGTACGTAGCTAATGACTGTATGTTGGCGTTGTTAACACAAATAGACGATGTTAACTTGATTTATGTGTTCATTGATATAATTATATAACGCGGTTCAAGCCTTCGGTATTAAGCATTTATCGCTGAACTCAAAACTCATTGCAATTTGTACATGCAACGAAGTTTACGCTACTGTTAGAAGCATCTGGGGACCATTTTTGTACTAATAACCACGCAGAACTTAGAAAGTTTCGCTTAAAAGTTGCCGCCACTCTTCTCTCCTTTAGTGTTGATGAAACTCTGTCGTAAATTAAAATCTCGGGCGCACTTTACTTGCTGCGTCAATCCTTTCGGGAGTCGACAGCAGGTAGGGGTCAAAGTTCAATATGTTTTGTGCTTTTAAGCTTTATTAAAGTGGGCACCACGGTGTGTAGACAAACAGGGAAAATCACTGACTGAATTAATTTATTACGATGAGATCGCATGTGGGAGAAGGGGACACTGAAAATAAAAGGTAAGTGAATGGGAGAGAATCAAACGTTCCTCTTTTGCATTATACTAATGAAAGTAGACGTTATATATGTGCCTCTACCAAGAAGTATGCATAAAAGCTACAGGAACATTCCATTGAAAGTACCTTAAATTAAATGTCATGAGGAGGTGAAGTGTTTATAAGCCATTCTTTTCTGAACCATGAATGAAAAGTATTTTCTGATCATCAACGCGCCGTATTAATAACCAGCATGTACCCGCGGATTCACTCGTGTATATTAATTTTGAACAGGTAAATGTTTAAAACCACTTATTTAAAGGCAGATTAAAATGTGTATTAACACAACGTTGTTATATAAATTTCATTAATTATATTATTTTATATTTAAGGATATTGTAACTCCAGTGATTATGATGTACCGGGCTGTTGTATGGTACAAATAATATTACAACAATAGAAAAGAGCGTTCGGATAAAATATAGTAATTGCTCTTCCATTTGGGGCTAAAATGTATGTTTGCCATTCGAACTCTTGAACAACATACTTACAGTTGTCCATATGAGAAGCACAGTTTCCGACGATAGAGTCCTACAACTTTAAGCGATTCCTCATGAGGGAACTGCAGATGATTAAATTGAAGCGGTATATCTGAAGAGATCATTTGTATCCGAGGAATGAATAGCACACACGCGCGGCATGACCAGTCACGATGGTGACTTCAGTACATTCGGTATCAGTTTCTTGACTGAGAGTCATAGCCTAATCCTTTGAAGAGGGAAGGAGTATTCATATTCCTGAGAAGGAATACTCCAGGTGACTCCATGTAGTTCAGAAGCTCTGTAGTTTAGTTGACAGCTTACTTGTATTATATGTTGTGTTGAAATTTGTAGAACACGGACAAATTTTTTGTAAAAGTCGCCTGTTGATGAGTTAGACAACTTCATTTCTTGGAGCAAGAATTTCTCTTTTACACAGCCATATGGTGAAATTCTGCACCAACCTATGACAAAACTTTCAGATCTCTGCGTGCCGTAGATTGTCTGGGCATCGCACAAATACACGCAAAAATTTCCGGATATTACGGACTGAATTTAGCTCCTCGTGTCGGAGAACGAAAACGGCTTCCTACGCCATGGACTTAAAATGGCTCCTTGACTTGTATTACCTATCTTATGTGCGTTGCCTAGCGGTGGTGAATCCATGTTGGTGGCAGCACGTTGGATTTCCATAACCCTACACTCAGTTTCCAAAATAAAATAACACACACTCAGGGATCTGTGTATCTGACATCATCAAGTTCATAAAGGGCAGCCACCTTTCCGGTGGTCAAAAGAAAGCGATTCATTGTCATAAACTTCTAAGAAGTGAAAAGTTAGATTCTGACCTTCAAGAATGCCAGGCAAATGCTCAGCGTATGACTGCACTAATCGGAGTGACATGTGCGTGTGCATTGGTTTGATATAGGGCTATTTCAGTCAAACGCCCGCCAAGTATGCTAAATACAGTATTTTCCTGCTGTTTGTGAAATTTATGAAGTGCTTACCGTAGATGTCAGCCACATGAATATTTAAAATAAGACTGAACATCATAATGGACATCTATCAAGGATATATTTCAGCTCGTAATCCCAACATGTTTAGGTAATTGGAGCAAATTAAATGTCCCCTATATTATAATACATCATAATATTAAACAATTATAGTGGTACTCATGGGAATGTAAAACGTTCAAAAATATGATCAGAATGAAGTGGGGTCATTTTATCGATGTTTCTCGAAAGTTTCGGCAAGAGAGGAATGGGAAAGGGCTGGGATTGGGGAGGTAGTGGTCTTGGTCTTAATAAAGTTAAGTTACCTGGTGTGAAAATAGAAAAACAATGGAAAACCATTTTCAGAGCTTCCGTCGGTGGTATTCGAACACACTATCTCCTGTATGCAAGCTTACAGGTATCGCGACCATAACCGCACGGCCAACTCGCTTGCCGGAGGAATGAGGCTGTAACCTATCGTAGGTTCCTTTCGTTTTATGAATTTCCATCCTAAATATTCATTCATGTTGATGGGTTTAAAAAATAATTTAACTTACACTTAACCTCAACAGCCGACCAGGCTAATGCTCTTGATTAGATTTTGTGGTCAGTTCATATGTCACTCTCTGACGATCCACCTTATATAGTGTTGTTGGCCCCACGCCGCAACATGGATGAATCACCGGTATTCGCAATCTATTATTATTAATGCTCTAATATTTCGGCTAACGGTCTTTAATTTTGCACATACAATTTTTGTAATGCGTATTTTCAACATTTTCTCCTAATTCTAGAACCACGTCCACTTGATTACTTGACCACTGGAAACATGGCGGGATTCGTACAACTAGGTTCAGCAAGGCAGCACTTCCACCTCTCTGTGTTATTCTACATCGTTGCATTCACTACAGGAAGATATGTTTCATTTCATGCCCTCTTCCAGTTTCTCATAGAGGGATTAGCGGTCATTTTGCCTGACTCCAAGTATTTCATTGTTGTGGTTTGGTAATAACACGTAGAGCAGTTCAATGAGAAATTCAAACACAGCCTTTTGAATTGTGCTATGAATTGTGAACTTATTTTGCTGTTGTTTCTTATGTGTTACGATTTTCGTTACTTTTGGCTGTAATTTCTTTTACCTTCTGAGAATACCTGTGCAACAAACTTTGCCCGTTGGTTTTGGCGTAGGTTATGTCTACGCTAATCCCTACCAGTTTTAAGAGACCACTAAAAGGGGTAACCCCAGGCTCTAAATTTAGGACCCCTTAGGGAGAAGTTCAAATTTGGAGGCACATGCAGACCGGCATTGCGTTCACAAGTGTAAGCATGTCTTTCGCACCTTGTAAAACATTTTTCCGAAGTGATGGGTTTTAATTTTCGTGGGATTAATGTTTCCTGAATGTCAAAAATATTGCCTTGATCCATTCGAATGTTGCTCAAGAAAGTTTTAGAGATATGAATTACTTAATCTACACTAATAAATGTAAATCGATATAATAGGAATTTATAAATGTCGGTATGAAATATAAAATAATATTAACGAGGCACACTAGAAGCTTAAAGATTTACATCGAGTTATCTACAGCAATAACCCCAAGATCACGGGAGAAATTGAAAATTGCAACGAATCGCCGAGCAGGCCAAGCTGTGGGATACGAGGTTGAGACCCAGATGCAAAGCGCTCAAACACGCAAGCTTGAGGACATTTACCCTCAACGAAAATCTTTCAATTCAATGATATAAAATAGCAACCAAACACGTATACTGTCAATTTACAAAATAATATTAAACAGTTATATAAGAAGGAAATAATGAATATGCAGTACCTACCTAAATAAATGTAAATCGATGTAATAGGAATTTATAAATGTCGGTATGAAATATAAAATAATATTAACGAGGCACACTAGAAGCTTAAGGATTTACATCGAGTTATCTACAGCAATAACCCCAAGATCACGGGAGAAATTGAAAATTGCAACGAATCGCCGAGCAGGCCAAGCTGTGGGATACGAGGTTGAGACCCAGATGCAAAGCGCTCAAACACGCAAGCTTGAGGACATTTACCCTCAACGAAAATCTTTCAATTCAATGATATAAAATAGCAACCAAACACGTATACTGTCAATTTACAAAATAATATTAAACAGTTATATAAGAAGGAAATAATGAATATGCAGTACCTACCTAATGAATGTATGTTGGCGTTATTAATACAAATAAGCGATGTTACCTTGATTTATATATTCATTGACATCATTATATAACGCGGTCCAAGCCTTCGGTATTAAGCATTTATCGCTGAACTCAAAACGCATTGCAATTTGTGCATGCAAATAAGTTTACGGCTACTGTTGGAAGCATTTGAGGATCATTTTTGTACTAATAACCATTCAGAACTTAGAAAGTTTCCCTTAAAAGTTGCCGCCACTCTTGTCTTCTTTAGTGTTGATGAAACTCTGTCGTAAATTAAAATCTCGGACACACTTTACTTGCTGCGTCAATCCTTTCCGGACACGACAGCAGGTGGGGGTCAAAGTTCAATATGTTTTTTGCTTTTAAAGCTTTATTAAAGTGGGCACCGCGGTATGTAGAGAGGCAGGGACACTCACTGACTGAATTAATTGTTTACTATGAGATAGGATATGGAGGAAGTGGACACTGAAGATGAAAGTTAAGTGAATGGGAGAGAATCAAATGCTCATCTTTTGCAATCTACTAATGAAAGTAGACGTTATATATGTGTCTCTACCAAGAAGTATGCTTAAAAGGCACTGGAACGTTCCATTAAAAATACCTTATATGAAATGTCATGAGGAGGTGAAGTGTTTATAAGCCATTCTTTTCTGAACCATGAATAAAATGGTATTTTCTGATCATCAACGCACCGTATTAATAACTTGGCATGTACGCGCGGATTCACTCGTGTATATCAATTCAACAGCTAAACGTTTTAAAACAATTTATTTAAAAGCAGATATAAATATTTACTGACAAATCATTTTTATATAAATTGCATTAATTATATTATTTTATATTTAAGGATATTGTAACTCCAGTGCTTAAGATGTACCGAGGTGTTGTATGGTACAAATAATATCACAACAATAGAACAGAGCTTCCGGATAAAGTATAGTAATTGCCCTTCCATTTGTGGCTAAAATGTACAGTGTGTTTGCCATTCGAACTCTTAAAAAACCCACTTACAATTGACCATAAGAGAACCACAGTTTCCGATTATCCAGTCCTAAAACTTGAAGCGATTGCTCATGTGCCTTGTTTATGTGCATATCGAAATTTAAAAAAATGGGGGAACTGGAGATGCCTAAATTGAAACTGTATATCCGATCATTTGTATCCGAGGAATGAATAGTACACACCCGCGGCATAACCAGTCACGATGGTGGCTTCAGTACATTCGGCATCAGTTTCTTGACTGAGAGTCATAGCCTAATCCTTTGCAGAGAGAAGGACGATTCATATTCCTGAGAAAGATAATCGCTGCCACAATCGTCCACTCCAAAATGTTCATAGTACTCCAGGTGACTCCAAGTAGTTCAGAAGCTCTGTGGTGTAGTTGTCAGCTTCATCTGTATAATATGTTCTTTTGATAAACTTGGAAATTTCTAATACACCGGGTAATTTTTGTAAAAGTCGCTTGTTGATGAATTTGACAACTCATTTCTTGGAGCAAGAATTTCTCTTTTACACACCCATGCCTGATCGGTGAAATGCTGTACCGAACTATGACAAAACTTTCAGATTTCTGCGTGCCGTAGATTGTCTGAGCATCGTACAAATACACGCAAGAAATTCGGAATATTACGGACTGAATTTAACTCCTCGTGTCGGGGAACGAAAATGGCTTCCTACGCCATGGACTTAAATGGCTCCTTGACTTGTATTATCTATCTTACGCGTTACCTAGCGGTGGTGAATCTATGCTGGTTGTAGGACGTTGGATTTCCATAACCCTACACTCATTTTCCAAAATAAAATAACACACACTCAGGGATCTGTGTATCTGACATCATCAAGTTCATAAAGGGCAGCCATCTTTCGAGTGGTCAAAAGAAAGCGATTGAATGCAATAAACTTGTATGAAGTGAAAAGTTAGATTCTGGCCTTCAAGAATGTCAGGTGTATGCTCAGCGTATGACTGTACTAATCGGAGTGCCTTGTGCTTGTGCACTGGTTTGATGTAGGGATATTTCAGTCAGACGTCCGATAAGTATGCTAAACACAGTATTTTCCTGCTGTTTGTGAAATCTATGAAGTGTTTACTGTAGATGTGAGCCACATGAATACTTCAAACGAGGCTGCACATCATAATGGATAACTATCAAGGATGTATTTCAGCTCTTAATCCCAATAAGTTAAGGTAATTGAACAAAATGATATGTCCCCAACATTATAATAAATCAATATGTTATACAATTATAGCGGTACTCATGGGAATGCAATACGTTCTAAAATATGATCAGAATGAAGTGGGGTTATTTTTTGTATGTCGCACTAACACTCCGAAAGTTTCGGCAAGGGAGGAATGGGAAACTGCTAGAATTGGGAAGGTAGCGGTCGCGGTCATAATCAAGTTAATTTGCTTGGTGTGAAAGTGGGAAAACTATGGGAAAACATCTTCAGAGCTTCCGTCGGTGGGATTCGAACACACTATCTCCAGAATGCAAGCTCACAGGTAGCGTGACCCTAACCACACGGCCAACTCGCTTGGCGGAGGAATGAGTTTGTAACCTATCGTAGGTTCCTTTCGTTTTGTGGATTTACATCCTAAATACTCATTTATGTCGACGGGTTTATAAAAAAAATTAATTTACACTTAACCACAAGAGCCGAGCAAACTAACGCTCTTGATTCTATTTCGCGGCCAGTTCATATGTCACTGTATGACGATTTACCTTAAATACCTTTCGAACTACCCTACAATAAACTGATCGTGATGTTGGCCTCACGCCGCAACATGGACGAAGTGGCGGTATTCGCAATCTATTATTATTAATGCTGTAAGCTGTCGGCTAACGGTCTTCAATTTTGTACCTGTGATTTTATAATGCATATTTTCAACATTTTTCGTCATTCGAGAACCACGTCCCCTTGATTACTTGACCAATGGAAACATGGCGGACGTTCGTACAATTCGTTTCAGCTAGGCAGCGCTTCCGCCTCTCTGTGTTATACTATCTCGTTGCTTTCACTACAGGAAGATATGTTTCATTTCATTCCCACTTCCAGTTTCTGAGAGAGGGATTACCACCCATTTTGCCTCTCTCCAAGTGGCTCATTGTTGTGGTTTGGTAATAACAAGTAGGGCAGTTAGATGGGAAATTCAAACACAGCCTTTTAAATTGTGCTATAATTTGTGAATTTTATTCTTGCTGTTGTTTCTTAGAAGTTATTCTTTTCATTAGTTATTGCTGAAATTTCTGTTTATTCTGAGAGTACCTGTGCAACAAAACATTGCCCGTTGGTTACGGCGTAAGTTATGCCTACGGTATTCCCCGCCAATTATAAGAGGGCACTAAAAAGGGTAACGTCAGGCTCTAAACTGCAGACCGCAGGGCCCCTAGACCCTAGGTTCACCTCAGTCGTCATTCTATCGGACCTACTTAGTCAACCCTTAGTCTTCCGATCCAGATAGTGTTTAATCTTGTGAGACCTAGCCAAATTTTTAATTTTCATAGCTCCCTGAACACAGTATATATGCCCATTTCTTATTCTGATCCGACCCCAACGTTTTTAAGTTTGTGAGACTTAGAGACTGGGCTTGGCCCGGTTTTACGACCGAATATCCTTAATGACACCAAATCTGTGTAGAAGGATGTATTGAATAATTACGTGTTTCAGCAGTGGTCGGCAGTGTGTTGTGCTGTGTGTGTAATTTGAAGATCTGAAACAGAACCCCATGAACTAAATAATACTATTATTGAATTCATGTCCCAATATTACTTTCAAAATTTCCGGAGACGCCGAGGTGGCGTAATTATGTCCCGCAGCAGTTGTTTTAGGTGCCAGTAAATCTACCGCCTTGAGGCTTCGTACCTGAACACAATGAAAAGCTTTTATTGTTTGGGGTAATCAGCTCGACCATTACGCTGGTTACTCAGTCATAAACTGCTCATCCCAACATTATTATTGAATTCTACATGTATTATTATTATTATTATTATTATTATTATTATTATTATTATTATTATTATTATTATTATTTTGCACTGCTCAAATATTTGTCTTTCTCATCTATTGTAATCCCTTAAGGGTCCTTTAAATGCGACGCATCACGAATCGTCTTTTTTATTTATTTATTTATTTATTTATTTATTTATTTATTTATTTATTTATTTATTTATTTATTTATTTATTTATTTATTTATTTATTTATTTATTTATTTATTTATTTATTTATTTATTTATTTAGCCTTCGATATATTCACAGAATGTAAGTGTTTGTGTACCTATATTTTTCATGTCGTTGTGAAAACACATCTTTAGATCTCTCCGTTCCGTGGACTTGGCCGCGCATGCACACATACAGACAAACACTTCCGGATATCAGTGACTGACTGAATATGACTCCTCGTGCCTGGGAGAGAAAATGGCTTTTTGCATCATGGACTTAAAATGGCTCCTTGACTTGTATTACCTACCTTACGTACGTTGCCTAGCGACAGTGAATCCATGCATTCAATCTTGGTGGCAGGACGTTGGTTTGTCATATCCCAACACACCTTTTCCGATAGTTTTTCGTTCATAACTCATGAATGAAAGCGAAAATGAAAAACCCACCTGCGAGGTGCATTCGGACCATCTTCCATCTATTTATGTTCAAATTTTCAGATCACTGCGTGCTATAGATTTTACTGGGCATCGAGCACATACACACACACGCGCGCGCGCCACAGCCAACACTTCCTTTAATCGCGGCTTCACCCCCGTTTATTAATTCAACAGCTAGATGTTTCAAAATCATTTATTCAAAAGCAGTTTAAAATATTTAATAACACACATCGTTTTTACATGAATTGCACTAATATCATATTTTATTTTAAAAAATATTGTAACTCCAATGCATAATATGTACCGGGTTTGTGGATGGTACACATAATATCAAAACAATATAACAGAGCTTCCGGATTAACTATATTAATTGCCCTTCCAGTTGGAGATAAGATGAATAGTGTGTTTGCCATTCGAACTCTTGAACAACCCACATACAGTGGACCATAAAAGAAGCACAGTTTCCGATGATCAAGTCCTACAAGGCGATTGCCCTTGTGTCTTGTTGATATGCATATCGCAACTCAAACAAATGGGGGAAATGCAGATGTCTAAATTTAAATCCGAGGAATGATACTACGCCCGCGGCATAATCGGTCATGATGGTGGTTTCAATATGCGAAGGTCGAACAAATATAAACATGATTTTTGGCCCCGCGCTCCTGCTATGCTTAGGTGGGACCGTTAGGAGTGCGGAGAGTGTGCTGTCAGATATTTCCCGCCGTTTCGTCAGTAACGCTAACGATGTCAGAGCAACAGATTTCTTGCTCGTGAAGGAGTTACAGCGGCGGAAATTTGCCAGAGATTGACTGCACAGTTCGGCGATCACACATTGTCAAGGACGCGTGCGTTTGCCTGGCATAAAAAGTTCATGGAAGGGCGAGAACGTGTGGAAAATCAGCAACCTGTTCGCCGTCTTCGGATCAGCATTGCAGACGAAAATATTCATGCGATTAAAGCCATTTTGCTTATTGATATTTTGCATGAGCGACGCACAAACAATGCTGCTTACTACTGCTTATTCGGAATCAGTCTCTTGACTGAGTCATATTCCTTTGAAGAGGGAAGGAGGATTCATATTCCTGAGAAGGATAATCGGTGCCACAATCGTACATTCCAAGATGTTCATGGTATTTCAGTTTACTCCAAGTTGTTCAAAAGCTCTGTAGTGTAGTTGACAGCCTCAAGAGTATTACATGTTGTGTCGATAAACCTGGACATTTGTAGAACACCAAGTAGTTTTTGTAAAAATTCGCTTGTTGATGACAGCACTTTCAGATCTCTGCATGCCGTAGATTTGGCTGGGCATCGCACAAAAATACACACAAAGACTTCAGGATATTGAGGACTGAATTTGCCTCCTCGTGTCGGTGAACGAAAATGACTTCCTAGACCATGGTCTTAAAATGTCTCCTTGACTTGTATTACCTATCTTATGTACGTTGCCTAGCGAAGGTGAATCTATGTTGATGGCAGCACGTTGGATTGCCATAACCCAATACACGTTTTCCGAATTTCAAAAACACACACTCGGGGGACTGTATATTTGACATCAGCAAGATCATAAAGGGCAGCCATATTTCGAGTTGTCAAAAGAAAGCGAGTTGGCGTGAGAGCATATGATCAGGTGACAGAGAGATTGTACGCGACGATTGAACGTCATACATTTCGAATAAGTGAAAAGTTAGATTCTCGCCTTCAAGAATACTAGACGTATGCTCAGCGTATGACTGCACTAATCGGAGTGCCTTGTGTTAGTGCAATGGTTTGATGTAGGCCAATTACAGTGAAACGTCCACCAAGTATGCGAAATACAGTATTTTACTGCTGATTTTTGAAATGTATGAAGTGTTTATTGTAGATAATAAGGCTGCACATCATAATGGACAACTATCAAGGATATATTTTAGCTAGTAACCCCAATATATTAAGGTAAATGGACAAAATGATATGTCCCCTACATTATAATAAATCGTAACGTTAAACAATTATAGTGGTACACATGGGAATGCAATAAGTTTTAAAATAAGGTCAGAATGAGTTGGGGTTATTTTTGGATGTCGCACTAACACTTCGAAGGTTTCGGAAAGGGAGGAAAGAGCAAGGATTTGGAAGGTAACGGTCGTGGTCTTAATTAATTTGCCAGGTGTGAAAATGGAAAAAAACTGCGGGAAACCATCTTCAGAGCTACCGTCGGTGGGATTCGAACCCATTATCTCCCGAATGGAAGCTGACAGTTAGCGCGACCCCAAACGCACGGCCAACTTGCTTGCCGGAGAAATGAGGTTGTAACCTATCGTAGGTTCCTTTCGTTTTATGAATTTCCGTCCTAATATTTATGTCGACGGGTTTATAAAAAAATGTAATTTACACTTAACTACAACGCTCTTGATACGATTTCGCGGTCAGCTCATATGTCACTGTACGACGATTTTCCTTACATACCATTCGAACTACCCTACAATATGCTAATCGTGATGTTGGCCTCACGCCGCAACATGCATAAAGTGGCGGTATTCGCAATCTGTTATTATCCATGCTCTAAGCTGTCGGCTAACGGTATTTAGTTTCGCACCCGTGATTTTATAGTACTATTTTCAACATTTTTCGTCATTCGACAACCACGTCCCCTTGATTACTTGGCCACTGGAAACATGGCGGACGATCGTACAATTAGTTTCAGCTAGGCAGCGCTTCCATCGCTCTGCGTTATTCTACCTCGTTGTATTCACTACGGCAAGGATCATATAAGAGAAATAGATCCGTCACTCCTGTATAATAAAGTTGGCTGAGAAAACAGGTCATGGAAGCTACAGTGGCCACTTTCTCTCTGCCAACAAAAGGAAATAAATCCCACGATAGCACCTCCTAGTAAACACGATGATGATAGTTGTTACTTTGTTAAAATTTTAATTTTGATAGAGATAATGATTGTATTTCGGTAGGAAAGTTGTATCTAAAGCTTCTCTCGTGTCTTTTATTGAAAAGTAAATTGCAATTACTGTATTTTTATGTTGGCAATACTGTTATAACGCTAGCTTGTATTGTTGTTTCACCGTTCGCATTTTAATGTAAATTTACATCTATTAAGTGATAAATGCAACATTGATTATTGGAAATGTTAATGCAATTCATATAAAACCTCAAAACGCCCATACTTGCCTAAATCACGATCTAACATAACCTCATTCTTTCGTTCGTTCATTCGTTGAACCCTTCCCACGACTTTTATGTATGGGAATGGAAAACACGAGAAGGAAAGGATGAAAGTAAAACACAGCATAATGCACACAGTTTATATTTTGAATTTATTTATTCCAAACAGCAGGTAAGAAGCACAATCACACAGACGTTTACTCGCAACAGCTAGGTAGTTCAATGTGAAGTACGTTTATGATCATAATACTATTTCTTCACACTAAGAACGCGCATAATTATAATTTCAGACCATACTCTCAAAAACCTGAATCCAAAATCTCGTTCAATGCGAAAGAATCTCAACAAATTTTCGTCTAACAAGCACTATTACATACCGTACGACCAAGGTCCCTTCGCGCGCAACGATAACGGTGTTGTGTTTTGAATTAGCTGTACCACGCAACTGAATGTGTAATGCCAACCTCTGCCTTCTAAATTAACCCTCTAAAAGAGAATTTTAGTTTTCATTAGTTGGCGGAGATCGATTGGCCCATCTCAGAACTGCTTCGGACGCTCCCTATGAAGTGTCACCCCCCTGCACTACGGGGATATATGTTTCATTTCCATCCTAATTCCAATTTTTGAGAGCTATATAAATGGTATGAGTAAAGAAGTTGAATCAAAGGTAAGGCTTTTTGCGGATGATGTTATTCTGTATTGAGTAATGAGTAAGTTACAAGATTGTGAGCAACTGCAACACGACCTCGATAATGTTGTGAGATGGACAGCAAACAATTGTATGATGATAAACGGGGTTAAAAGTCAGGTTGTGAGTTTCACAAATAGGAAATATCCTCTGAGATTTAATTACTGCGTTGATAGGGCGAATGTTCCTTTTGGGGATCATTGTAAGTATCTAGGTGTTAACGTGAGGAAAGATCTTCATTGTGGTAAGCACATGAATGGTATAGCCCTCTGCACATTGCTTTGAGGGTATTTAGGGGTTGTATTAAGGATGTAAAGAGAGGACATATAAGTCTCTGATAAGACCCCAACTAGAGTATGTTTCCAGTGTATGGGACCCTCACCAAGATTACTTGATTCAAGAACTGTATAAAATCCAAAGAAAAGCAGCTCGCTTTGTTCTGGGTGATTTCCAACAAAAGAGCAGTGGTAAAAAATGTTACAAATTTTGGGCTGGGAGGAATTGGGAGAAAGAAGACGAGGTGCTCGATTGAGTGGTATGATCCGAGCTGTCAGCGGAGAGATAACGTGAAATGACATTAGTAGACGAATACGTTTGTGTGGCGTCTTTAAAAGTAGGAAAGATCACAATATGAAGATAAAGTTGGAATTCAAGAGGAAAAATTGGAGCAAATATTCATTTATAAGAAGGGGAGTTAGGGACTGGAATAACTTACCAAGGGACATGTTCAATAAATTTCGAATTTCTTTAAAGTCATTTAAGAAAAGGCTAGAAAAACAACAGATAAGGAATCTGCCACTTGGGCGACTGTCCTAAATGCAGATCAGTATTGATTGATTGACTGATGCAAATTGAAATGTCTGCACATGGTAGCTGAGGCCATACCATTATTATTATCCTACTTATGATTTGAGTTCGAATCGGGAGTATATTAGGTATACAAAAACCGGTCACAAAATGTTTATTTGACAGCTAGCTTTCTGCGAACAGCACTAAATTGAAGAACTTGATCTAGTTCAGATATCATTTACTCACGGTGCATGCTCGGGCGTACCGCTTTATTTCCTACCTAAAGCACTGTAATTGCTTTGTTTAAGGCATTATGTTATAGGCACATTGTCTCGACATTCGATACAAGCGAAATGCTCTCCGTACCGGTCTTTGAGTCACTAGCCACATGCTTCCACAGCTAGCTCCCCTTTGGTATATATGTTCTTGTCCGGTATATCCCCGGCCGATCTTCAGACTATCTCTGTGTACAGGTCGCGTTTCCTTCAACGGCTGTTTGAATTTGAATGAGTAGAGCATCAACTTGCTTGCTTGTCACCGCAATGGTGCAGATAGTTCTCCATAAATCGAATCAATATATTTTAGTGTTCAACAAATTATGGAACTGGCAACCGTATGGAAATAACTTGATCTAATAGCTTGCTTCCAGGCCTGAAGTACTCAGGTTTGGCTGCTATTAGTTGGCACTACTCGCTTCACGTGACAAATTCAAACCTCTCTGTCAATGCCTCGCGATCTCCTCTCTCTTATTTTCACTAGCGTGGTAACGCTATCTACGGGGTCTACACGAGTAAGTTTGAAATACAACTTGCTTCACGTTGGGGTCTCCATTAATCACAAGGACTGCATCTTGCAGTGCGGGGTCGCCTCCTCTTAAAGAACGGAGTTCGGGCTCTGCCTGGTAGTATATTCGAATATTCCGATTATATGAATTGATGCTATCTAGACCGCGATCTAATGATACGGTACAATATGCATATCAAAATCTTCAGCGGAATGAGTATACTCTAAATATGAAGTTTGGTCGAAATCTATCCAGCCGTTTCTCCTTGATGGTGGAATAATTAGCCGACCCTGCTGTGTAATGGTAGAGTGCCCGCCTCTTGCCCGGAGACCCAGGGTTCGATTCCCGGTCCGGTCAGGGATTTTTACCTGCATCTGAGGACTGGTTAGAGGTCCACTCAGCCTACGTATTACTATTGAGAAGCTATCTGACGATGAGATGGCGGCCCAGGTCTAGAAAGCCAAGAGTAACAACCAAGAGGATACGTCGTGCTGACCACAGGACACCTCGTAATCTGCAGGCCTTCGGACTGAGCAGCGGTCGTTTGGTAACCCATGGACCTTCGAGGCTGTTGCGCCATAGGGTTTGGGTTTGGTTTTTGATGGAACAAACAGACAAATAGACACCAAAAATGGAAACTACTGATACGGTCTTGAGTTGACCTAAAACGGATAAATATCTGAATAATTCGAAAAACAAACGAAATTACAGACAGCGGACCCCTACAACTTTGTTTATACAGATAAGCATGGACACGTTTATGAGCGCGGGCATTTATTTCGAGAGTTGCTGCTTTGAAACTCTACGACATATCGATAAATGGATTTCACCATCAAATGCCTCTTTTAGTGTTCTACATGGTTGATCCTATGACATTTTCTTCTATCTTCTATATTTACGGGTTACATTGAGTTAGAATCATTGAATAGGATAAAATTTAGTGGAGTTTTCAGGTATTAATTGTTTTTCATATACTCGTGTGACAGCTGGAGCCGTACCAATTTGTTATGATATGGCCATTGATCAAGTAAATATGTGTCTGCCGAATGTGATGATTCTATATTTCCTATAAGTGTCTAAAACGATAACATATACCTGTAAGAAGTAAAAAATTAACTTGAAATCGAGAAGTACAGCTCTATTTAACGTATAAGGAATAGATATACGACAAAAGGTCATAGGACAAAAGTTGAACGGCGGTTTTGCTGTCTGTTTTGTGATACAACTTACCGTTTAGCCAGCCATTATCCCGAAAATAATGTCTCTCACCCTCATTAAAATAAATTGCATCTATATTTCGATGTTTTCCGGGGCCAGAATGTATACATTTGAACAACTTGGAATTTTTCTTCAAATAAAAATGTGTCCAGATTTCGTGATTAGCACTTGCATGTATATGGAATAATTAAGGAAGAAAGTAATACAGTTAATGAAGTTGAAATTAATGCAAAGTAGGATTATATAGCTCATTCCATGTTAACAAAACAGTATTGCTCTTATGGATCTACAAGGAGTGAACACACTCCCTCTTAGACAATCATAATTCCTCGTGATTAAGAAATATTAAAATGCATTTTAAATTGTATCATGGAAGAAAGAAAATGCATGGGGCATGTTTCTGTCCGTGAGTTATTAAAATAACTACTGAAGCTTTTCTATTTCATAAATACATTCGCAGGCAGGAAGCACAACGTCAGAAAGATCCATCCCTTTGTTGGCTTCCTTCATTTTCCTTCCGAGCTGTTCTGGTACATGCAACGCGTAATCCATTACGCTGTGAATTGCCGGCAGGTTATTACTCTTGAAAAGAAGTCACATATTTATTTGTGTTCTATTCTTGTACTGTACTGCAGTTTTTACTGAAGTTTTCGATTCTGTGGTGTGCAGCGATACATCACGGCATGACTTGTACTAATAGAGAAATTGCCTATGATTTTTATCTGTGCTTGGTTTTGTTATTTACCTTACGTTTCTTAAGCGCATTTTTACCACACTTTTAGCACCATTTCAAATCACATAAACAAAAATTGCAAAGAGAAGAGCATGAGGAGACCGAAGACCTCACGTCATCATTCAGCATGGAAGAATTAGAGAAGGGTATCAAACAGAGTAAAAATGGAAAATCAGCTGGCTTGGATGATATACGAACTGAGCAAATTAAACACTTCGGCTTAATGACAAACAAATGGATTCTCCAAATCTTCAATAACTGTAGGAGTAGAAACCTAATTCCAAAGATGTGGCGGAAGAGCCAAGTGATTGCCTTGCTGAAACCTGGCAAATAAGGGAATGATCCAAAGAATTTTAGACCAATTGCAGTACTAATGTCACCTTTACAAACTGCCTATTACCTTTAATTGACCCATTAATTATACCTCAGCAAAATGGATTTCGTCCTGGTAAAAGCTGTACCGGAAAGGTGTTAAACATCGCACAGTTTATATAAGATGGGTTTGAGGCTCGTAAGATAACACGAGTACTTATCAGCAGCGTACGACACTGTCAACCACCAGCTACCACTAGTCAAGGTCTACAATCTAGCCAAAGACTTTAACCTAACAAGACTCACCGACACTCTTTTGCAGAATCGCAGGTTCTTTGTTGATTTCCAAGAACAGTGTAGTCCATAGAGACCACACGGTCCTCCGCAAGGAAGTGTGCTGCCTCCAGGCTGAACAGAACTGGAGCCAGCACACTCATTTACAAGAACGACCAACCCATAGCCTCCAATTGCAATAGCTTCTTGCATGTTGATGACCACACTCTAGCCCTCCAGAGCACAGATTTTGAATCAGTGGAGAACACCCTCACGGATGCCCTTAATGATCTTTCTAGATATTGCAGCAGAAACCAGGTTAAACAAAACCCCTCAAAGATATAAGTGTGTGCTTTTCATCTGAGCAGGGAAGCTACTCGCAAGTTAAAGGTAGCATGGTCAGGGGATCGAACTGGAACACTGCAAGTCTCCAAAAATATAGAAGTGACACTTGATAGATCTCTTACTTTCAATAAGCACTGCATGAACTGCAAATCGAAAGTGTCCACCAGAAATAATATTTTAAGGAAACTGGCCGGACCACAATGGGGTAGCCAACCTGAAACTATCCGAACTTCTGCAACGGCACTATTCTGCGGCACAGTTTGCGTCTCCTGTTTGGTCTGTCGGTCACTCAATGTTGAGCATGAAACCCGCAGAAAATAGTAATTTTGTCCGTCATTTAAAGGGTAAGCTAGATTATATAAATACCGAAAGTTGTTTCTAATAAAGGGACGTTTTACATACAGTCCACAAATTTTACAGAAAATCGATGGTATACGAGAAAATGGAAGAAAACACCCAGTATGTTCAGAGACTTTTAAAACATATGCATATCAAAACATTCCCGGGGATGAGTATATTCCATGTCGTGTCCGCCCCAGTCTTGAGCTCAGGACTATCAGTCTTCCAAGGACCAAACCTGTGAACAGGAACGTAGGAAGGATGGTGTCACTGAGACGTGAGTTAATATTAAAGGGGAGAATATGAGTAGGCTATATATTTATATCTATGAGATGGCAGTGAAGCCAAAATAGTAGGAATAATATTAGAGAAAAGATTCAATTTAAAATAAGAACAAAGGGATATTAGAATGTGAAGGTATACTGAGTGTAGAAAGGTAGCAAGTTGTACAATCAGAAGAAATTGCATGGTCGAGTTGTGATTAGTAACGAAAAAGTAAACTGCACCCTCCTAAATGCGTAGTACGTCTTCTAGAAACGGGGAATAGATGTTGAAGGAAAAGGGGAGTTTTCGTTCTGATTGGCTGAAGTCAGTTTCCATAGGAAAAAGTACTTCGATACTGTTCCAGAAATACGGGTGTGACGAGAAGAGAGTATAAAACCAGGACTTGGCTTTCTTGGAACGACTCCACCGGAAATTGCGAGCGGAAGCTCTGTCAGTCAGGTCTTCTATTAATAATAACATTAATTAGGTCTATGATTGGTCTTAGAATTCATACCACTGAGAGTCGACCACGCCAGGTTTTCGTTATTAAGTATCATTTAAGGTTGTGGAGTAGCTTGTAAATACTGTATATATATTCATCTGTCTGCAATTAAAAGAGGTATAAGGGAAGCTGTAGACTTCATCTCTCTCACGCGTAGGGGATCTCCCAGGCCCTTAGAAATAATCTCCCAAACAGCTCGGGGAGCAATCTGACTTAACAACACTTCACGTCGTGAAAATACCAGTGTCACTGCATCTAAATATGAAGTTTGTTTGAAATCTATCCAGCCGTTTTGCTTTGATGGCGGTACAAACAGACATTCATGAAAAATAAAAACTACTGATACGGCCCGGAGTTGACCTAAAACGAGTAAATGTCTTAAATATTGGCAAAACACAAAAATTACTTTATTTATATAGATTTTACAGCGTTCTGCCTGCACTTCTGGGGGTGCTAAGGGTGTATTAACCCCACAGTATTCTTTTAAGATAGTAAGTCATATTATTTGTGCCAAGTTTGGTTGATGGCTATGCTGGAACATACACTCACATAAACCCGTGAAACTCATAGCAAGTAAGGTACTTTATAAGACAAATAAATTATAAAGCTAATTAAAAGTTAAATTCAACGATTTTTAGTTTAATCAAAGACATAACTTCCAGTACATTTCCCCTTCCTTTATCCGGAGGAAACCCTCACACACAGGTGTGAGATATACCGAATGGGCTTCTTACTATCAACCTTACGTTTAAGTCTACCGCAAGAATCTCATAATTAGGATTCTTTCTCATTCTTTCTCTGAACACATCCATCTCATTTATGACCACGTTATTGGATGTCCAGATTCATCTTCACATTGAATGATTGCAACAACCACATGTGTGGCTTCCAGTGAAATAAAATAAAATAAAGTACTGTAAGTTTTAATAAGACGATGGATGATGCTTATGTTTTGAAATTAAACGCAATACATATCTTAAACTCATCAGTTCTTACATGCCCATATTAATAGTCTAGTACTAATACCACGCATCTGATAATGCTCTTTTTAACCATTATTTTCATTAAGACTGGGCACGCTTCCCAGCCACATATGAACAATACCGTGTCGCACTGTACAAATGTAAGCTTGCATGACGTATTTACTCATTCCTACAGTATGATGAATTTAAGGTTCATTTTCCTTTAAAATAAGCACAGGAAAATGAATCCAACGGAAATTGATCTAATGGACTCCATATCCATATGTGGCTGAGAGGCATGCCCAGTCTCAAGGAACATAGTGGATTGGAAAAGTACTGTCAGATACGCGGTTTTGCTCGCACAGTGGCGAAGTTATGATCCGTGCAGAATTTTACCAGCCGACATTCTCTTTCATTCCTTTATCCCAGTCCAAATTGCCCTACTCTTCTTTGCCCTGCCTCTGAATTCCAGTCTCCCATCTAAATTAGGTTCTTATCTCCTTATAGATGTTGCATTAAATCTTCTTTCTCTTCACATATTCCTTCATCATCGGCTGAACTAGTAAGCATATAGGTCTCCACTATTGTGACGGGCTTTGGAAATAGTGTGACCTGTATGGGACAACATCCAGTGGTCCTAAGCAATGTCGTAAGAATCCTTCAGAGGTCCAATACAGCAATATTTAACCTCCTGGAGTTTATGGCTGCACTAAGGAGGCTGTGTAAGGATAATTGTGTCCGTCTTCGTAAAAGGTTCATAGATTCAATATAAATGCGACTATCTTGATAACAATAACCCGTTCGTCATGCTGGTAATAGTGACTTAACAGCTGCTTTATTTTATTATTCATCATTAAACCAACTCTTGCATTTCCTCTGTTTGATTTTGTGCTGGTAATTCCGTAGTCGCCTGACCCAGTAGCCTGCTCTTCCTGCTAACGTACTGCACTCTCACCAACAACATCAGGTTTTATGACCTACCATAACAATTCGAACTTGCAACATTCCATGCTCTGACTGCTGCTGACTTCCCCTTCTCGTGCAGTCGTCTACCTAAGATCCTAATGGAGGACTTCTTTACCTTCTATCCCGCTGCCGTGAGTTTAATATTATAACCGGGAGGATCAACAGATACCTCATGATCTCACTGTGCTAACAAATATAACTGTATTCATTAATAACAGAAACGACATTGTTTCCTCAATCAGAATGGGAATTGATACAAGGAAAACATCATATCACACGGATATGTCGATGCTGATTGTGTTGGTACGGTCCTGTGGCAAACAGGTTACACCATCGTTATGCTACTCATTTACCAGAAAAGAACGGATGAACATCTAGCATATAAGCAGGCAATTGAAGCTGCTCTACGTGAAATGATGAATGGGAGGAGTTGCGAAAGTAGCAAAAAAAGTTACAGGTTACCGAAAGCAACGTTATATAGATATGAAGTTGACTATAGTAGTAAATTATGTCGAGTTGGAAAATTCAAGTCCTTTATACATTCCCAGGTGTTCAAAAAACGAGAGCTGTCCTTGTTTGAACAATATTTTATCAGGAACTCTAAATTAAAATGTGGAGTTACTAGAGTGGGAGCAACAAAAGCTGCATTTGAGTTTGCTCATCAGAATGAAAAGTGACAGTAGTGCGTGTTTACGTGCCTGTTGGTTGGAAAGCAAAATAGCTTAGGAATGTTCGATAAAATGTTTCATGAAACGCAATAGCAACCTATCGCTGTGGAAATCTGAAGCAACTAGCATCTCACGGAGAATAAGTAGGATACAGAATGTAGGATATGTTTTGAACACTTGAAATATGTCTTTGAAATGTATCACTTTGAACCACACTATGTTTATTATTGTGATGATACATTGTTTACTACATTCCAGATCGTACAAAACATAATTGCTAAGTAAGTGAGGCAGGCAACATCAGCAGAACGAGATGTGTTGGTGACTTCGTTGAACAATATCTGCTAATGGTACATTCATCCTTTCTTACTAGGTTTCCCCATATTATACTTCAAAGAGAAAACGGTGAATTGATTACTGTCAGGTTCAAGATGTAAATTATAAATATAAATGTTTTCCATCTATTCGATACATAGTTATATTTACATTGCGTGTATTTACATTACATGGAACTAGTTTCAACCCTAGTAGGTTTGTAATCTCAGCTTAATACGGACCAACAATGTGAAATTCATAACCCTTCAGGTTCAAGGTGGTCGTGAAATTCTTCGGAATTCAGGACTTATACATTTATTTTGGATTATGTACATCATTTTAAGAAATGTGCTTATCCAAAACCGCATTTCTGTTGAATACCTGAACGTTTGGGAAGAAAGATATATAATTTTTCGTACACGGCCTCTTTATTGCAAGCAGCCACAAGATCCAGCCGTTAGATATTGCAGTATTTGGACATCTGGAGGGGACTCCTGAGACTCTTGAATGTTGTCAAATCTAGGTCACAGATCTTCCATTCACGACATAGCTGACTTTTCAAGCACTTTAACCACAGGAGCATTTTCATCAGAAATATTCTGTGAGAATTTAGGGAACGTGTCGGAAGTTGTCGACTCACGAATATTTCCTGATTCTGATTTTCTAAACTCACAAGAGCCTCCACACAAAGAACAGTACCACAGCAAATGCATATTAAACTGCAGTGAAATATCTAACTGGCAGCTCAAGTACTAGTGAAAAAGAAGCTGAATCAATAGTCCCAGACATTCGAATAACATTCACCAGGTCAGGCACGACCCTTTGCTAATGGGCCAGTAAGAAGTTGGAATGTGAAAGGAGCCAAAAGTCGCATTCTCGTAGACACCTCAGAAAAGAAAGTCTTAGAAAAGCAATGATAGAAGTGAAACACCAAACACCAAAACACCAAAAGTATAGAGCTAAAACTTATGTATAAAAGCAGTAGCGAAGTCGGTTTTAATAAAATAAATTACAATTCTGGTAAGATTCGCTTTGTAACACCATCATCCTCAGATTCAGATCCAGAAGCGGAAATCTGCTGGAAAGTATGCCCTTCTCAGATTTACTACAACATCAAGCTTCGTTCGTGAAGTAGGGCACGCAATGAATATCCTTAAAAATAATCATTGTGAAATTAAATTTATGAAAATTGAACTTATGTTATTATTTATCTACCCGTAAGTGAAAGATATTCCTACTGCCAGAAAGGAAAATATTGATTGGATTTGTCAAAAATCATTCAAAAGAGGAAGGAGAGAAAGAAAGGAGAACAGTAAACAGGTGATCTTTTGATAAACAAATCCTGAAAATTTCGAAAAAGTTCGATAACAAGTTCCCTGGGAATCGCAATCGCAACTTGTTTCAGCGCTATTCATTTTGTAGTTATTCTCTATTTTCATATAATAAATGTGTGTACAACTTAGGTTCTTTGTGTTTGGTATTCAGCCAGAAGGCTCGTTTGATCCTTAACAGCTCAGCCATTAACTGTATAATATGGCCTAGGCGTCACTGAAGAGAGGTACTAGGGAAAAGAGGAGCAAGGTGGTTATCCGTTGCTCTCCTCGCCGAGCCAGAAGTAGCTATTACATATGAGTGTTCCAAGCCCGCTGGAATGAACGCACCAACCAATCCTATGAGCGACATTTTCACATCAATCATAAAAGGAACTGGCTGTATATTGGATGGTATTACTAGCATCGCTCACACGACAGTCACTTTCATATTGACAAGCTAAGGATGAGACTAATACAGAAAAATGAAAGTAACAAATTTGTTCCAGTCTATACCAGAGGACATAGTGTACTGTAAACACATGGTATGGCCATGTACTATGATATACATTATATGTCCCATACCTGCAATTGTGGGGTTGGGACAAGTTGCAGGGTATAATAAATCTCCTTCTCTAGGTTTTAAATGTTTATTATCTAAAGTGAAAATAACGGTGTTCAGAAGAGAGTATTATTATACAAATTGTTTGAGAAAGGATTAGAAACTAGTCTAAATTATTTCATTGTAAAAAGTGTTTCATTCCTCCCACTTATCTTTCAAACTCTAATTAATATGGAGAAGTTTCTTGGTTAAAGTAGAAGTTAATAATAATAATAATAATAATAATAATAATAATAATAATAATAATAATAATAATAATAATAATAATAATAATAATCATCATCATCATCATCATCATCATAATTATCCCGGGAGGTTCACCCCAACGCCACGCATTCAAATTAAGCGCCTAAAGAACTCCTATATTGGCAAAACAGTGATACTGAAACTATAACTACTTAGAACTTTACTCGGAAGATGTCACCACTAAAATCTGATGTAATTTTGTTATTGTGAAGTTTCCTGAACTGTGTGAATTTCTACTTGTTTTGTTTCCATTCATCAAGAAGTTTGGACATTCTTCCACAGATGTCACTGCTCAAAACTATCATCATGCGCCCTCGTGCGAGGAATAATAACTTATTATTCAAAAAAGTTTTGTATTCATAAGTTTTTTTATTGATTGTTGTTCATTTATTTTTGGGTTGGCAATATTTCCTTTTTATTTACGCCAATTTTGAATCTAGCCAATCCCTAATTTCTGTAATTAATTTTCTTCCAATCGCAGTCATCTTCTTCTTCAATTTTGAGTGTAACATTTAAACTGACCAATAAACCGGAGAGGTTGTGGCTAGTTTAATCTTGAATGGTCTCGAACTTTCGCCGAGGGTTTATAAACTGCGGCTTTGCACGTCTCTTGGCCAATTGATCGTCATCTTACTAAGTGTGTGTGTCAAGAATGAGGCGGGCGGCCTCTTCTTCAGCTGCTAGAAGTTCTACAAGGTAATGACCACATAACATCTTTTTTTCTCGTTAGCTCCGCAGTTTAACCCGAGGGAAAGGACCGAAACGTTAACTATGTAACCTGCATCTCTAGAAATGAAACTTTCTGCCGGCTAATGTAATTACTTCATAAAATCTTTAACTGTAAATCGGGGATAGAGAGTGATATACCCTCTCGAGCTCCCCTTCATCTTGGTTTGAGGCGCCACGCTTTTGTTTCTGCAATGTATTAAAGTTATTTCCATGCGTGCTACCTCAGTAGTTTGGGAATAGCCCCTGTTTCGTCGGCCAAGTGCCCTATAGGTATCAAATTTTTGGAGCTCAGTCTTCGACCCCGTTCAAATTGTACTCGGGCCGTTTATTTAACCTGTTCTTTTTTCACTAAGGCCCTGTCGGTTGGGTACTAGTTACCTCTGTGTAATGAGATTTCTCTTTGTAAATAGTGCCTTGTAAGGTCAGAGATTATTAGATTTTCTGGCTATGTTGCCTTGAGTAGGCTTGGGAGACTGAGAGCACGTTATCTCTTCTTCAAGTGTTGTAAAAGTACCTCTGGGAGGCTTGATATTGTAATTTACGAAGCAAGTGCTCCATGCATTAGGGGAGTTCTGCCCCTGTATAAAATTTGTGCTCTTTTGTAAATTTGAGCTAGGAGCTCAGGAAAAGTTTAGTGAGAGCTTGAAGCCCACGATCTGTTTATTCCACAAATCTTGTCTTTCCTAGACTTGTTTAATGATTACTACTTTTACCTGTAAAATTGTTAAATTTTAAAAATATAACCTCCAGTTTACGTTTCAAATTCAATTCTTGACATTGTAGTTAGACCCATTCACCCCAGCACCTTCTCTCAACTCTGCGATCCACAAATACCCCGGAGTAATATTACTAATAATAACAATAATAATAATAATAATAATAATAATAATAATAATCATAATAATAATAATGTTATTATTTTTCATTTTTCATTCGATTAATTGCTTTTACTGTTTCCGGAAACGCCAAAGTATCTGAATTTTGTCTCGCAAGTGTACGTTAACGTGCAGGTAAATCTACTGACACTAGACACCAGACTGAACCAGGTTTGAACCTGCTAACTTGAATTCTGAGACCAGTGCTCTACTGTTTGATATACTTAGCGTCATTGGACGTATGTTATTTTGCGATATATTGAAACTAGTCATGTAGGAATTAGGCCCTAATGCAGTTTTCGTTCTATTTAGCTATTATTACGAAATGTTTCCAAGTTTGTATATTCTGCAGAGATACGTCAGGGTGTACACTGTCATCAGGACTGCTATTTTACAACGAACGAGGATTGTGTTTATTGGCTCAAAAATTGACTGCTCGAATTCTAGATGGAGCTTGTTAAAATTATTATACATGAATGATGAATTATTTTAGTACTATGAAAAGAATATCAATACAGTTCAGTTACGGCGTCTGAATTTTAACTATACAGCATTTTTCATAGCAGAATACGAAGAGTCTTGAAGTCAAATCCCTTTTTCTCTTTCGTGAAGGTGGTTACCGGAGGAGATATGCTAAGCTATTTCTGGTTTTAGTATTCGTTTTGTATTCTCAGTATCTCCACTTATATGACCAGCATTGAGCCTCAATTGCACCGTATTTATATACTGTTAGAGTTAGCGTTTAAAAGGCACTAGGGGCTTTAGGCAAACTGTGATCAAGAACATGTACTTTGTGGAACGAAACTGGCTGAAATTCATGTCGTTCCGTACCTCATCATGTACCTGTTGACACGTGAATATTTAGGGGCAAATATCTATATATGGGTATTGAACCCTTTGAGGTAAGGTCATGGGTTCAGTATACATTATTATTTGCCCACGCCAGTGTTAAATTTGTCAAACATAAATCATATGATATAAATAGATAACATTTCCGATTCCCCCAGCATTTGATTCACTTACGGCGCAAATTATAATTTTATGAAATTTATGTACTTCTGATAACAATGTGGAAGAACAGTTTATTAGTAGAATTGTTTTAACTAATTAATTACATCGCTGTAAAAATGATTTTGTTTGACGTAGTTTGAAACACACTCTCATGGATCGATTGTGTATGAAAACGGGCGAAGTAGCCTATACACGTTTAGCACAATAGTGGACACCGATGGCTGTTTTTGATTTCCTAGTAGGCCACGACGTACACGTGTGTGGGATCACACAGGGTAAAAGTAAACTGTCAGCCCGCAGAGCAAAATGTCAAAAAGGAGATTGGCGCCCAATGTGTTAAGGAAACTTCTTAAATAGGAGGAAAAAGAGAAAAATTAAGTGTTTTGACATGAAATGAAATAGCCAGCACACATTTTCTCAAGGGTCTCTTTGTTTTGAAACAACTTCATAAAGCCGTGGGATGCTACAAGATTATATTTGGCAATTTTTGTGGTTTTCCTAAATTAAGTTATGCTATTTGAGCATCCGACCTGCCTTTAGACTGATGACCTACCGGAAAGATTATTAAATTACTGTGTCAAGACAATTCACGTCAATATATTCCTCTCATGCAAGGTTGATAACTGAGGGAATACACAGAATAGAGGATACTTGTGCAACTAGATTCTTTTGCTGAGTGCGGGAGCAATTCTATACAATAGCCACCTATACTCATTTCTTGAAAGGAACATTTCTTGCTCGTTGAGTGCTTGCAGATCCATAAAAGCCATGGCCTGTAAAACATCTTGAAGTGAAGAACACTTGATATGGCTCTTTAGATATAGTTAAGAAAGTGAAGTACATCTTGGAATAGAGCACCCTGAATGAATGATACAGGGGTTAAAGGAGAATGCAGTCATCTAAATTATAGATACCGGTACTCACGAAATAGCGATCGGTGGGCTATTAATAGCATAGAGACCTACTTTAACGTACTCTCATGATACGGATTTTTATAAACTGTCGTGTTTGTTAGACTGTATTTAAATGGAATAAATAAAAGTTAGAATATATGAAAATTACTCAAGCAAACACTGGAATAGTTTACTTCAATTAGCAGGGCAGGTGGCTAAGCTCTGGGACTTCTAACTTTCCAGTTCGCTCACTGCTTGCAGCTGTCCGGCTCCATGACTAAATTGTTACCGTGCTGACGTTTAGTGACATGGGTACTGGGACCTTTCCCACCATCCCCCATAGCTCATGGTACCATGTGCCAACAAAGAGGTGACCCTGTCGGGTCATGAACACATGGCACCATGCTCCACGGAAGGCGATGGTCAAGGGACCTTTTCGGCCTGTGACGATTCCCTCTCATTGGGATTGAATAAGTAATCCACTCACATGAGAGGTCAACGCCCTGCGGCCTAGCAAGGTCGCTGCTAACTCTCCCGTTCCTAAGATCTGAACCCCGGCTACTCAGAGTCGCAGACCGTCCGCGGCGATAAAAATAAAATATCTTACAACTAACTTAAAGGCATAACATGAACGGAAGAGGTTCTGGATGCTAATTATCGGCAAAAATTTGGCACGAATAAATTTTCAGAATATTTAATTCACTCCCGTTGAACATATTTACAATCTACAACCTTGAACATCATAGTTAAATTACATCCATTGAATTTTAATACCAGCGATGGACAACCATGTCCGGGCTATCACCCAAGTGAAATTTTGATCCACATCATTATAAGATTCATTATGTGGTCTATTGACATTACGCTGTTGAATATTATAACACAAAAACAATCACCTATTCGGATTAAGCACCTGGGTGTTCACATATAACTTCAAACAACTCGGAGAAATTTGAGTTGCGTTTACTACATTCTTGGTTGATAAACTTGGTTTCGAATTTACGGACACGATGATTTTACTTGCTGAGTACGGTAAACACTATTATAATGAACCTAACTTTTTACAAAAATTTATAAGGAAACTATGACCTTACGGATATAAATATTCCCGGGATTAATTCCCAAATTACATATTTAAAACACAGCAAGTCACATTAATTTACTCTAAGATTAGAGTGGCCACCTACATCGAACATAACACGAGAAATATAATGTTTAAAGAAATTAAAAAAATCATAAAATGATAAACAACTCCACGGCGTTACAACCTCTCGCAAAAACATGAAATGCACACAATTCTAGTTACTGCTAATCACCTCATTTGAGGACTAACTATACACATCATAGGGCCTGAACCCTCCACTCAAACGAACTACCAAAGGATTTTTCACGAAGTCTCAATTATACAAATCAATTAGCATCAAAACAACCTCCTATTTACACTATTTTCACACCTGGAAGAGAAAACACATATTATAACATTTCCCATACATGGTAACTGCATCTGGTTTACCATTAGCCGTCGTTTATGTGACTGACTCCTTTTTGTCATGTCCGAGGTACGAACGGGAGAGCAACAGGTCTCTCGAGTCGGGGAACCTGAAAAATCAAGACCCTATCTATCGCTTCTCCATGTGTATGAACTAAGTGTTACTGCATTCACCCAACTTAGCCTGATTAGAATGTGGTAATCGATTAACAAAAAACATTTACTAGCAGAGCACAAGATGGTTGGAGGAAAAACACTTCCTTGAGAAAGACGGCCATACATTTGCCTTTTAGCAGGCCTAGTTTGACACACGCGAGCTCCGACCCTCTCGGGGTGGGATGCCATAAATTTCCTTGTCAACCGCCGGCACACCGGCCACATACTTTTTTCTTTAAACCCAACATTAGTACGTTTACAAAAGCCTATTCAGTGGGCCAATTTATTCACGCGAACAAAAATAACAAATACAAACAGGTGCATAGAATTATGCTCTAACCCGCTCAGGTATTCTTCATCGGACCAATCTCTCAACTTTTGGGCCGTTACATGATTTTACTCTCTCTCTCTCTCTCTCTCTCTCTCTCTCTTATAGGAGTCCGGAGTTCCATCCTCGTGCCTCTCATAGTAAAACTACCACTATCCACGGGCTAGCAAACTAGAGTTTAATAATCTCACAGAATTTACTAATAACAATAGTCATAATAATCACAATAATGATAATAATAATAATAGTAATAATAATAATAATAATAATAATAATAATAATAATAATAATAATAATAATAATAGGGACTATGTACCTGACATGAAGTTATAATTCTTTAATAGATCGGCATAAAATTATCCGACCAAACTGATTAATTTAAATGAAATAAAATGAACTAACAAAAAGGTATTTAAGCAATCACAAAAAAAAAAATTTCTTTAACAGGGGCCCTAGCTAGAGTTGGTGGGGTGGACATTTGTACCTCGGTGCCACGACTCTTCACACACATGTTATACAGCAACGCCTTAAGTTATCATGCATAAATACAACTACTTTACATTAAATAGAGTACTTCATCTATCCAACTTTATCTGGTTCACAGGATATATGGCAAAGATTCTTGCGTCATCTTAACCTGACTTCTTTCATATATCTCTCCAAGAACGAAGGCTCCTTTATTACCTCAACGAAATTAATTAGCCTTTTCCCCCCGTCTCCTCTGACAGTACTCATAAAACAAGGATATAACCATGCTCGTGCAATAAAGACAACTAGATGGGAAATTCATACTCTATTCCTAATTTGTTTCCTTCCCAAACAACTTTAAAAGGTTAAACTAAAATAAAATACCGACCACTCTAATCTTACTACTTTAATTATTCAATATAAAATCATCCCATGCTATTCCTATATTCTGACATGATTTTTCTACAGGGAATATCAATATCATAAGATCATAATTTTGTACTCAACAATGCTGGTCCGTTGTCCATCGTATGCTGTTCGAGCCCCGAAGGAGGGCTGCCTCGAAGGTCTTAGCCCATCATGGTGAAGTGGAAGGTCGCTGGTTCAGGACGTTCCATGATGCTCCTGGAATAATCCATAGCGTTGGTGTTTTCTGGTTAGTTTAGCCTTTATTGAGCTGAAAATACCCCTGAAATCGCCCCATCGCTTTGGCATCGCTGTGCGTTGGCGTTTGTTTTCAAGATGGAGTTAGCAAAATTGTATTCTTCTTCCCATTTTTCCATGATACGCGCGCAGTTTGGGAGTTTTTCTGAGCCACCCACTGGGAGCTCTTGGCGCCCCTATGTCGCGAAGTGTTTGACACTGTTTACACTGTTTTCACAAAACTTCCTCCACTCACGTTACAGGCAAATTTTCCTTTCTTCTAACCAATATGAAAGTTATGAATGTATACGATACCCTGGTACAGGATGCAGCTAGTCTATCCTAATCTGACATATGCAATTCCGAGCTCACAGTTTCATTACCGGAACAGTTTAACCTCCCGCATTACCCCAAGGTGGGCTACTTATGTTTATTCTCAACCCTGTCTGGTATGCTTTGTTCAGCGCGCTCCTCAGATTACGCTGTTCTGAAGCACGATATACGTTGGTACAATTTTGTTTATGTGATAACCACTAATTCTTCGTACTATCACTATTCACTCGCCTGCCGTTTACACAGTTTCTAACATAGATTATAATTAAGAGGCTCTCTGCCTCCACTACGGGATACTGATTGAAAAACAACGTTCCACGTTCGACAGACGGCAATTCATTGTTTCACAGTTCTCGGTGCAAATTTATGTCACTCACGATCCTTCGTGTCGCACCGCGATCAAACTATAGATGCGCACATCATGTTTACACAGTACAGATTTTTACTGCAGATTCGCACTGAAATCCGACTTTTCACACTCCCGCTCACTGAAAATTTTCACACAAAGAGAGGGAAATCAGACCAAAAATCGGCCGTGTGGTCACCTCGTAGACTCCTCGAAGACTGGTGTCCACCCTCATATGTGCAGGCAAATATAAAGGCTCCCTAGGGTGGGGAATGCTTGGGAGACATCTCCCTCCTACACATTTCAGTTTTCCAGATCCACAAGGCTTACGAATCCCAGCGATGCGGCAGCTTGTGTGGCCAGCTACTCCGAAATACCAGATGTGATGCGGAACTCAGGATGATCGGTGGATTTGTAGTAATTAATTCCAATACAATCGGGGTGGGGGTAGTATTCGCTAATAGTATTTGGCGACACTGTAGGCGTGGGTAAGCCGTGGTGGTTACGTAATCTTATGAAGGTGCATTTTCGTAGGTGAGATTATTCTACCTTGTTTTTCAATTTTGCCATTCATCCAATATTCCTCTTATTACTCTGATGTATGTTTTCTGGTTAGTTTAGCCTTTATTGAGCTGAAAATACCCCTGAAATCGCCCCATCGCTTTGGCATCGCTGTGCGTTGGCGTTTGTTTTCAAGATGGAGTTAGCAAAATTGTATTCTTCTTCCCATTTTTCCATGATACGCGCGCAGTTTGGGAGTTTTTCTGAGCCACCCACTGGGAGCTCTTGGCGCCCCTATGTCGCGAAGTGTTATGCAATATGACGCTACTGCCAGCATCCACACAAAGGAAGCTACAAGCCTACTAATTTCTTCAATATATACTTCGAAATAATTATTCCTGTGACTATACGGTCACAGTACCGGGTTCGATTCACGGCACAAAAAGTCATACGCCATTTCGTTTCCTTTTTTAATGCTTGCAGCTGCAGGAAACAATACATTGGGATGTTTAAATTAATACCTAGAAACTATATTATAATAAAATGATCCTCAGCTACCATGTGAATGCATTTTGACTTCACCACATTTAGACTGTTTCCATCACAATTTCGACGTTCCTTGTTAATTTACCAGATCGCAGAGAAATGTGTCTCTGTAAGGCGATCTATGACTGATTGTGTTGTGTTTCATTTAAACATTAATTGTGTCTCTAGAGGAATTTTCAGTCGCGAAACTACTTGGAGTCATTTGAGGCATTACCTACCCTAAGAAATACTGTTGAATATACATATCGCAACAAATTTATCTGTTGTTATTGTGCTAAAACTACAATAATCTCAATTTGATATGTGCTACATGATGATAGCGGATGATGTGCTTCGTTGATCGTCCGCTAGATGGCGACAGCAGACTACTTTTTCTGACCGAGAAGCAGGACGTAACTTGACTCACTAAGAAGTTTTTGTTTTGTTTGCATTCCGTGAGCTTGTGGATCGGGAGCGGAGGTGGCGGAGAGAAGTTAAGTTACCACCCGAGCTCCTCTCTCCGCAAGGTCTAGAGTCTAGACCCCAGTGAGGCATGTCCCTTCTGCTATTATTTTGAGTGTGTAGAATCTTCCAGCGCGAAGGTGACAATTAAGTACCGTATTATTGTTTATGTGCTATTCTTTTGAATTAGTAGGCAATCAGTATATTATTGGCATTATTTGTTACAATTCAGTCATGGAAAATTTCCATGTTTCCGAATAAAACGTACAATGACAACAACTCTCTCAAAAACAGGCCTATTTTGTTTCACGACTTCGTTATATTTAGCGGCTCGAATTCTTGCACTTTCAGGTAAAGAATATTCAATTCTCCAGCATACCAATAAACAGATGGCCTCTTCATTCTGAATAAGTTTATTTGAATTTTGATGCGTTTCTAAGAATTTTTTTCTTGTAACAGTTACTCCCATTAAAAGTCCATTCTTTTCCATCACCAAACAAAACACATTTCTAAAAAACAAGCTTCTTGCTTTTGGTTTATCCTGTAAACCACGAATATCGTGGATGCCAAGAAAAGTGAAATTTTCACGCTATTTTACTGTCAAAATACTTAATATCCAAATTAGGCATACGTCTTTTCATATTAGCTGCACACTTCTCTTCTTAAGTCCAAGATGAGAATGGTTTCCATTTAAAAGAGTTCAGAAGACTCGTTAAGTTCCCGAAGGGGCCTAGTTCACTAGTTATTTCAACGTGAGTTTCAACCAGTTGAAGTCAGTCTTGTCTTACACAACTAACAAAAATTCAGAATTATAATTGGTATTAAATAACCACTTAAGTCATGTCGCAAAATAAATAGTAAATGACAGGACATTCCAAACGCTCAAATTTTTAACATATGAAGTTCTTGACACCTTAATTATGAAAATGGAAATACGGTTTGACGATTTTGAAAGAATGCAGTTTGTTGAGTTGCTGGATCCAACTCACTTCATAGTTTACAAAGAGAATTTCCCTGCTATTAAACTGAAGAGTCTTATGAACATTTACCCATTCTTCTAATCGAGAAAGATACGAAAACGAATTATTTGAACATTTATTCCAATATAGAAAAACATTTGCCTCCTCAAAGACGTTTTCATCATATTGTTGTGAATGAACTCGAACCAGTGTATGTGGAAGCGTCATAAGTGATTCATTTAATATTAACATTTCCTGTGACCACGGCTTTCTTTGAAAAGAGTGTGAGCACTCTGAAGAGGATAAAAACATAACTTACTTGAGTAACGCAATGAACAGTGAAAGACTCAGCAGTCTTAGTACGACTTCTATAGAGAAAAAGCCTCTGACGGAACTGATGAGTGATCTACTATTGAAGGACTGTCTGAATGACCATTTTGCAAACAAGAAAACTCGTCGTTTGAAACTACTCTATAAGAAACTTTAAGATTTCTTGCCTACCAATTCATTAACTTGTACAGTAGCTTCCTTACTGGATATTTAATATATTTACTTCGTGCCCTATGGGCCCCTTATACAACCAACTACCTCTATCGGAATTCAGCTCACAATATTGGGATCCAGAGGCTGATAATCTATCATTGATCTACAGAAGAAGCTGCTACAAACAATTTATGAGCAATTAGCACCAAACTTAGCGCACTGACGAAACATTTTGATCAAAATATTGACATCAAGTTTGTGAAGCGATCCTTCTGCTTGGGTTTGTTACCAACTCAATAGTTCAACGTACCTGAGTCTTTTACAGTAGAGAATCGTTAAATTTTTACCTACGTCTTAAAATACTACAACGCCTTCATTGTGTGACAGGTATTTACACAAATATTTAAATTAAAATTACATTTAATGGCTTTTAAACGAACATTACGTAGTTATGCAGGAGATACTTCTGGAGAGTTCTTATTTTTAGTAACAAAGGCCAGAAAAACCGCCCACTGTATCAATTAATAAACTCTCTCAAATTAATAAGAGCTGCGAAAGAAAGACAGAACTCATAGGCGTATCCAGGGGAAGACATGAGGATATAACACCCTAGAAATGTTAAATTAGAGTTTCGTTATAGATTGGTATATATGTGCGTGGAAACGCGGTGCAAATAACACTCATCGGTTCTGCCTCGGTAATCAGACCCTAAAATAATTTATGGCATCGGCGCAAATACTGCTGATTCTAAGACGGCTCAAGTACCACTCGGCGTATCTAACACGGCACCTCACAAATAAAGGACACCCTGGAAGAACCCGGCTACCTAGCAGAGACATGAAGAGTCATGGACTAAAGGAAAATACGGAAATGAACAGATATAAATGGATCCTTCTGACTAGGAAAGCTGACCGCATTTAATCGGGATAAAGAGAGGATGATTATGATAATGATGATGATCATAATAATTTCGTGTGGCTACTTCTAGCCGAATGCAGCCCTTGTAAGGCAGGCCCTCCGATGAGGCTGGGCGAAATCCGCAACGTGTAGGTAACTGCGTGTTATTGTGATGGAGGGTAGTGTTATGTATGGTGTGTGTGTTGCAGGGATGTTGGGGACAGCACAAACAACCAGACCCCGAGCCATTGGAATTAACCAATGAAGGTTAAAATCCCCGAACCGGCAGGGAATCGAACCCGGAACCCTCTGAACCGAAGGCCAGTACGCTGACCATTCAGCCACCGAGTCGGACAATGATGGTTATGATGATGTTAATAAAAAAGATTCATGTTTGTCTTCTCCAAGACTGTGTTCATGACACCCACCATTCTCTAGATCCCATTCAGAACAAAATAACAATAATTTCACGGTCTTAGAATTACGGTTTCTTCCCTTTCAGCTATGATTTTTTTTCTAAATTTACATTTGAATTCGCTTACTGCCTTACTGTGTACATACGAGTATTTGGAAGAAGGGGGGAAACTGCCCTACCTCACTCCTTTCCCAATGGTTACCATACTTCCCGATCTCTCGATTCTGACCTTCGTTGTTGGGTTATATAAAATAACGGTACTTTTACCTGTGCCAACCTATTGAACTGAAATTCGATCGCACACTCTTTAGCAGCGGCATGCTAGCGTTTGTACTGTGAAGAAATCTGCGTTACAATTTTGTTGTGACATGAGTAACTGAGACTGTGTGAAACTGATCCCTATGTAAATAATGTAATTACAGTATATACTTACACGCTTTCATACATCTTAAACTCATGAGTACAGTTTCTGTCGAACGTCAGCAATAAATTCCGGTTCAGCAAGGGAAAAGGGGGGCAATATATAAGTGTTAGAGAGTGAGAGAGAGAAAACAAAACTCATCTTCTTTCCTTAGCTCTGTTTAGTTTCTCATTCTTTTTCTACCTTCAACCGTTTCCTCTTCCCGTTCTTAAGCAACGACGGCTTGAGTTTCATTTCGTTCCAGCTATTACCCTTGGGACTAGAAACATCTGAAGACCTATTGCAGCGACGGAAAAAGGCAATGGACCGATGTTTTCTATCTTAATCCCTCCCATTTTCTTGTACGCACTTTCTGCTACGTTGGAAGGAAACGATAACACGTTTAAAGACAGTAGAGGGTTTCTTTAAATAAAGTTCCCCATACATTAACTTCAAGTCGATATATTACTCTCGCAATATCAACCTTTATTCATCAGTAATACATGTTTAAAGTACAATTGAATGGCTATGGCCTAAAGGGAAAGAACTATTCTGTATTATCCTCTATTGAATGTGAATAACAAACCACATCTTGCTTCAAGGCAGGAATGCCCATATTGAGCGGAGACCTACTGGCCATTTCTAACGTCAGCAGAAATCATGAATATTAATATATTCGGATATATGAATCAATGACAATCCCGTTATATCTTTCCTGACACAAGCTGTAACTTATTCTTCATAACACCTAGCAGAAGACCACGTAATTACAAAATGCATGAGGTGAGCTCCATTGTTTAAGCTTTCCTCGGCACCTCGGCTTCTTCCAAAATCCCTAAACGTAGTTCGTGCGTAGTAACATCAGACAAAACCCATGGCACTACAGCCCTTGAAGGGCCTTGGCCTGCCAAGCGACCGCTGCTCAGCCCTAAGGCCTGCAGATTACGAGGTGTCGTGTGGTCAGCACGACGAATACTCTCGGCCGTTATTCTTGGCTTTCTAGAACTGGACTGCTATCTTACCGTCAGATAGCTCCTCAATTCTAATCACGTAGGCTGAGTGGACCTCCAACCAGCCCTCAGGTCCAGGTAAAAATCCCTGACCTGGCCAGGAATTGAACCCGGGGCCTCCGAGTAAGAGGCAGGCACGCTACGCCTACACCACGGGGCCGACGGGGTAGTAACATCAATACATTTCATTATTATTATTATTATTATTATTATTATTATTATTATTATTATTATTATTATTATTTCCGATTCGTTGGCTGAACGGTCGGCGTACTGGCCTTCGGTTCAGAGGGTCCCAGGTTCGATTACCGGCCGGGTCGGGGATTTTAACCTCAATTGGTTATTTCCTACGGCGCGGGGCTGGGTGTATGTGTTGTCTTCATCATTATTTCATCCTCATCACAACGCGCAGGTCGCCTACGGGAGTCAAATACAAAGACCTGCACCTTGGCGAGCCGAACCCGTCCTGGGATATACCGGCACTAAAAGCCATACGACATTTCATTTCTTTCATTATTATTATTATTATTATTATTATTATTATTATTATTATTATTATTATTATTATTATTATTATTATTTCTCTTCCAATTCATCTTATTAGATGGTCCTATCATTGAAATTGTTTTTTTATGTACAGCTTCATCCACCGTGTTTCTGTTTAGCAGAGTATTAATATAGTCTAATTGAAGAAGCTGGGCCAATGTCGAATTTCGGAGGACCATGAGGTATGGATAATATTTCATTACAAATTACAAAACTACAGTTGATATAAATGGTATAGAGAAAACACATATAATACAGTATAAGTATTATAGGCAATTATGTGACAAGTACAGCATCAAGGCGAGTGAGTTTAAATTATACACAAACACAAGGCGTGCATAAATGGTTGAGATCGATCATGCCAGGCACGCAGACAGTGGTCGACAACAATGCCAATTTAGTGAGCTCTCATACATTAGAGAAACTTGAGCTTACAACTCATAAATAATAGCATTGTCAACTTGTGAAATGTAACCGCCAGGCCGTGTAGCTCAGACGGTTGAGGTGCTGGCCTTCTGACCCCATCTTAGTAGGTTCGATCGCGGCTCAGTCCATGGTATTTGATGGTGCTCTCAAATACGTCAGTCTCGTGTCGGTAGATTTACTAGCACTTAAAAGAACTCCTGCGGGGCTAAATTCCGGTACCTCGGCGTGTCCGGAAACCGGAAAGGTAGTTAGTGGAACGTAAAGCCAATGTTCTTTTTTTCTTCTTATTTTTATCATTATTATCATTATTCTCGTTATTATTATTGTTGTTTTTAAATATAACCAATGAATGAGGACACAAGAAGTAATTACTGAACTGTACCTTCATTGAGGATACCTTCCTCTCGTAGCTACCGCCTGATTGATCTGGCAATCAATCACTACCTGGGTGCGAAAGTATTAGAATAACAAAAACAAAAAAAATACATGCTAACTGACAAAGTGCCAGCATCTAACAGTGGTAAGAAGAAACATTTAACCTCTTCTTGAACTCAAGCTCTTTCACCATGGTAATTTCAGTTCGCGTTCGTGAGATTTACTGTTCGTACGTAACGTAAACGAGCATTTTATTGTTCAATAAAGGTTTTTTTTTTATAAAGAACAATAACAAAGGGTCACGTGAAGCCATCATTCGTGTGAAGTCGTTGCTCGTTTGAAGAAGCCGGCTGAACAACGAGAGTGCTATACTGCGTAAAGCATTTGGAGATTACACTTCTAATGCTGAGAGTGCTAAGCGTGTTTATTCATAAATGAGAACTCCTGTGAGCTGTAGTTTACTTTTTAGACATTTTCATTACCAATGTAATCGTATTATACTTACATCCCATGACGCTAATTTGTTAATACAGTGTGGGTTTAGGATTCATATTTAGTGCGTTTGCACAATTCACATTTCATTTTACTTCATTCTCGGAATTATCGGACTGTATTTGTATTCCGTGTTTCTCTTTTTTCTCTTAAACGTTGTGCAGGTTTAGTATTCACATTTAGAAGGTATAGATTCCACATTTCATTTTGCGTATCCTAGTATTCATATCTCCTCTTCAGTTATTATTAGATTGTATTCTTTATAGCCTCCCGGTTTTATTTATAGTCAAATTCTTTCTAGTATTTTATTGCAAAAATTGGTGTGATGACCACGGACTCCGATCTAAGTCCAGCATTGATGCCACTTTTGCCAGGCTCCTCTTGTAAACCTTCCTGTGCGATATATCTCTGGTTCTTTTTCGACCTCGACGATATTAGAGCATTCGAGGCACAATTTGGATTTCATTATCAAGCCTCTCACATGAAGCTGTTCCTTTTCCTTCACCGACAACTTCACTTAGCGGAGATTCGTATTCGAGGCCAAATGAGGCTTTCATTTTCCCGCTTTCCACGGCTCTTCCCTTTTCATTATCGACAACTTTACTAAACGAAGTTCTGTATTCGACTCCAAAAGCATCTTCCATTTTCCCGCCTTATATGGCTCTTCCATTTTCTTTACCGACACCTTTACTAAACGAAGTTCCGTATTCGACTCCAAAAGCGTCTTCCATTTCCCCGCCTTTCACGGCTCTTCCATTTTCTTTACCTACAACTTTACTAAACGAAGTTCCGTATTCGACTCCAAAAGCGTCTTCCATTTCCCCGCCTTTCACGGCTCTTCCCTTTTCTTTACCGACAACTTTACTACACGAAGTTCCGTATTCGACTCCAAAAGAGGTTTTCATTTTCCCGCCTTTCACGGCTCTTCCCTTTTCTTTATCGACAACTTTACTAAACGAAGTTCTGTATTCGACTCCAAAAGCATCTTCCATTTTCCCGCCATATATGGCTCTTCCATTTTCTTTACCGACACCTTTACTAAACGAAGTTCCGTATTCGACTCCAAAAGCGTCTTCCATTTCCCCGCCTTTCACGGCTCTTCCATTTTCTTTACCGACAACTTTACTACACGAAGTTCCGTATTCGACTCCAAAAGAGGTTTTCATTTACCCGCCTTTCACGGCTCTTCCCTTTTCTTTATCGACAACTTTACTAAACGAAGTTCCGTATTCGACTCCAAAAGCGTCTTCCATTTCCCCGCCTTTCACGGCTCTTCCATTTTCTTTACCTACAACTTTACTAAACGAAGTTCCGTATTCGACTCCAAAAGCGTCTTCCATTTTCCCGCCTTTCACGGCTCTTCCCTTTTCTTTACCGACAACTTTACTACACGAAGTTCCGTATTCGACTCCAAAAGAGGTTTTCATTTACCCGCCTTTCACGGCTCTTCCCTTTTCTTTATCGACAACTTTACTAAACGAAGTTCTGTATTCGACTCCAAAAGCATCTTCCATTTTCCCGCCATATATGGCTCTTCCATTTTCTTTACCGACACCTTTACTAAACGAAGTTCCGTATTCGACTGCAAAAGCGTCTTCCATTTCCCCGCCTTTCACGGCTCTTCCATTTTCTTTACCGACAACTTTACTACACGAAGTTCCGTATTCGACTCCAAAAGAGGTTTTCATTTACCCGCCTTTCACGGCTCTTCCCTTTTCTTTATCGACAACTTTACTAAACGAAGTTCCGTATTCGACTCCAAAAGCGTCTTCCATTTCCCCGCCTTTCACGGCTCTTCCATTTTCTTTACCGACAACTTTACTACACGAAGTTCCGTATTCGACTCCAAAAGAGGTTTTCATTTACCCGCCTTTCACGGCTCTTCCCTTTTCTTTATCGACAACTTTACTAAACGAAGTTCCGTATTCGACTCCAAAAGCGTCTTCCATTTCCCCGCCTTTCACGGCTCTTCCATTTTCTTTACCGACAACTTTACTACACGAAGTTCCGTATTCGACTCCAAAAGAGGTTTTCATTTTCCCGCCTTTCACGGCTCTTCCCTTTTCTTTATCGACAACTTTACTAAACGAAGTTCCGTATTCGACTCCAAAAGCATCTTCCATTTTCCCGCCATATATGGCTCTTCCATTTTCTTTACCGACACCTTTACTAAACGAAGTTCCGTATTCGACTCCAAAAGCATCTTCCATTTTCCCGCCATATATGGCTCTTCCATTTTCTTTATCGACAACTTTACTAAACGAAGTTCCGTATTCGACTCCAAAAGCATCTTCCATTTTCCCGCCATATATGGCTCTTCCATTTTCTTTACCGACACCTTTACTAAACGAAGTTCCGTATTCGACTCCAAAAGCGTCTTCCATTTTCCCGCCTTTCACGGCTCTTCCATTTTCTTTACCGACAACTTCACTAGTCGAAGTTTCGTATTCGACCCAAATGACACTTTCCCGCCTTTCACGGCTTTTCCATTTTCTTTACCGACAACACTAGTCGAAGTTTCGTATTCGACTTCAAATGAGGCTTTCATTTTCCCGCCTTTCACGGCTCTTCCCTTTTCTTTACCGATAACTTCACTAGTCGAAGTTTCGTATTCGAGGCCTAAAAAGGTTTTCTTTTACCCACCATCCATGGCTCTTCTCTTTTTTTGTGTGTGTGTGGGTACCTTCATTTGTCTAATCTTCAGACCTTCCTTTTCTTCACTAATGTTGTTGAAAAATTATTCACCATATTCATGAATACGGGATAGATTTCGTATTCGTTGTCTGAAGAGACTTCCATTTTCCTTTCTTTCACGTGTATTCTCTTTTATATACCAATATCTTTATTTGTCGAAGGTTCAGTCCATCCTTCTTCCTCCTTTATGTTGTTTAATTTTTCATCATCTTCATTAATACGGGATTGATTTCACATTTCATGGCTCCCCCCTTTCCTTTGGCGATACAATCAGACTTGCGATTCAAATTCAAGAGACTGCAGTTCCCTGTCAATTTGGCCTATGCAATGTCCCTAAACAAGTCGCAAGGTCAGACACTGAAGGTACTAGGACTGCATCTAGAGAACCTGTGCTTCAGTCTCGGTCAACTTTACGTAGCGTGCTCTCGAGTGTCGACTGGCTATAACCTACATATTTATTGTAACCGTATCGGTAATAGATGTGATTAATCGGTAATTGACTGAGGGAACTAAGGCTACACTTCTTTGTCCGCATAGAAGTGGTGTTGCATCAGATTGCGCAAGAACACCGACTTGGTGGCGCCGACTCAAGTACCGCGTGGCTTGAAAAATCCCCGGAGAGAGTAGTAGCTAAAAGAAAAAGACGGAAGACACATTCTGATAACCTCGCCTACTAAAAATGGCTGAAACACGATAGTGCCAACTTGCTACCTTGGTTTGTGACTGAATATTTCGAGATGAATGCAGTATTTTTTAAGTGAAAGATAGCCAAGTCGTATATGAGCATCTTAGAACACAGACGAAATTATGAAGTGTTATAAAAAGTCAGCGTTAGTAAAATTGTGTCCCAGAAGATGAGGTAAGTGTCAGAAGCGTACAAAAACGACTGTGGACCCAGACTCAGAAAGGAAAATCCCCGAAGAGGCGTCCCTATTTGATTGAAAATATCCATTTATTTACCGATCGAATTGTCCTCCGCAAATAAGTTGTCATCGAATTATGAGCTACATGTTTTGACGGCATCACCGAAGTCAGAAGACCAGTAGAACAAGAGATATGGAAATTGGAGGGCGGACGACCGAACACTAGCCTGGCGAGTTGGGAGTAGTTTATTTAAGAGCTCGTCCTGTGGAAGGAGGACGACTTGCAGAGGAGTGTTGAAAGGGAACAGACGTTACGGTCGTGTCGCGTGTTTGCAAATGTATTTCCTTTGTGCGAGAGTGAAAAATAAGTTGTGTCACTACGCAGTAGAACAATCACGTTCGTATGAAATATATATGTTGTACGCACATTAGGTATGAACTAGAGTGTAAACATCCCGGTAAGGTGGAAATAGTGTGAAAATTCAAGTGGTCATAGGACGATTGTATCGCCGTAATACCGTGGAACCTGTGTATCGCAATATTAAAGGATATTGAAAGAGGAAGTTGATTTTATAAACAGTGTCGGAGAAATTTTAAACAGATTCCACCGTAAAGTCTTTTTTATAAACAGTGTCAAAGGAAGACGTGGTTAATGAAACGTTGTTTGTAATAGCCAGTTCAAGTGCATCCCAACCCAGGACCATGGAGATGCAGATGGAGATTGGAAGAGGAAACATCGAACCAGTGGTCCGTACAAGTATCATGCAGGCGTAAACATCCACCAGATTAGAATATTCGTTTTTTACTTTTATAATCATAAATAGGAAGGGATTTTCAGTGTCCTAACCCTTGTGTCGTTCAAAAAATCGTCGGTTAGAGTCAAAAGGCAAACCTAAGATTTTCGTCACACACAGCTTTCCCATGAAATACAGCCATTTATATTTGCTTGTTTTTGTGTTTTCCAGATGAGTTCCATATTGTGTGTATATATTTTTTTATACGTTGTTCTTTGATAGTTATTTTATTTCGTGTGCGTGTGTGTCAGGCTTTGAGAACGGGTTCTGCCCCGTGGTTTGTTTTCTTTTTGTTCAATGCGATGTGACATCTGTTTAACTTTATTCTTTGTTTTGTCGTGTCCATATGTGTTTGCATTATATGACGTTAATTACAATTTTATTAGTTCATTAGGCGACCACTCAAAGTTGTCTCCTGAAGTCGGGAGTGTAATTTGCTTTCTTACCATATAGAAGAAATAGGTTAACGATAAATCATCGCATTTACAAACAAGTAAATATACTAGGTTATATTTCAAATTAGTGTTCAAAGAATCGGTGTGTTTATCGTAGTGTCCAGAAAGAGAAGAACGGTCGTCAGTCGAGTGTGGAATTAAAAGTGGAACGGAGTTATACCTCTGATTTTTCTTGTTGAATTCGGCCGACATATAATGTATTTGTATCATTTAGGGTTATGTTTGATGTGTGTGTGTTTTAACAAGAGAAATTAAATTTGTTCAAAAGATATTTCTTTTGGTATTATCATTTGCACTAATTGAATGCATCCTAGTTTTCCTCCGTTCTGTTGTGCTTGTAAGTTAGTTTTACAATTTTACTTGTTTATTATGCCGCGTACGCACCACGGCTCTGGTAGGCCGGATGTTGTGTTACAGGAATAGAGGGAAGTACGGTCGATCCTGGCACGATACGAAGGGCATTTGTTCACCCATCAATTTGGATTCTTTTCTTCTTTTTGTTTTTCCAGATGAGGTGGCATTTGACTCTTGACCAAAACTGTCCCATATGTTCTACCAACATGGCATATGGTCCCATATGGCTGTAGCCCAATGTGGGCCATTTGTCTTTGCTGTTGTAATGTGCATTATCTACACAATGATCAGGCGGGATATAGTCGACAAGAACGTATCGTGAGACACACATATCGACGGCGTGCGAGCATTATCTCGTATCCCACATTGTTCTTACAATCTATTATCCTTGTTAAAACTGGTCACTCCTCTCAGCCACGCATGGATATTCAGTCCATCAGAACAACGCTCGTTGTGTTCATTTTCCAGTTCCGATGTGTAAAGGAAAATGAACCTTGACAATATCTTCACCACAGCCGTACATTGCAGCAATTGGAAACTCTGGTCTGAATTTTTCACCTCAAATCCATGCTTAGGTAAAGTCATAGCCGGGATTAATTTGAAAACTCCGTGCTTCTCTCGTGGTCAGTCGTATGGAGCTTGGTCCAGGTTTGGAACTACGCGGAATTTATATATTTACGCTCACAATAGTGTGACAGGTAATAATCCTTCGTTCCTGATTAATGATTTCACAGTTAAAAAATGCAGAAAATTACGAATCGATATCAGTAATTCTCAATCAGTTGAAAACGTTACCAAACTGCAGAGAAAGAAATGTGATTCCATTTATATTTTGTGTATGTTTCCAGGTGTACGTTGATATAACATCACAACAGATCATGACAATTTTATCCTGAAACTTTGCAACATGAAAAACGTGATATATTGTTCGCGGATCCCGCGGATAACTACTAGTACATTGATAATGCTACAGCCTTTCCCTAGTGTACTTATATTTGAGAGGTATACCACAAACTTTACAACTATGATTCTTGTTGTGAATGTGTGCATACACGACCTATTTTCTCTAGGTTTAAGTATGGTAAATCAGAATTTGAAATTAGATAACTCCTCGTTGGAAGCTTCATATGGAAGAATTATATTTATGGTAGCCTTGCAACTATCGTAGCCAAAATCGAACCGCATAATTCCTTGCGGTGTGATTGTCCCAGAATAATAATAATCTTGGACTTTTCTCCTACTTCATGAGGTCGCTACTTAGATGCATGTATGATATAAGAACCACTTACACTGGTTCTATCTAACAGCTTTACATATCGGTAGTCTAGTTCTCATACCACATATCTGGCAATGCTCTTCCTATCCATTATTTTCCTTAGGATTGGTCATACCTCCCAGCCAGATTTGGATATGCAGTTCAACAGAATAATTTCCGTAGAATATTAATTAACATAAACATCTTCGGTTCCTGTTAGATCCGTATTGACTACTAATGATTTAGCAAGCTGTGAGGAAACAGGGGTAATAAGGATCCGACAGTCAATGCAATTGATTTATGCAATTAGTGTATGGCGATTACTAATTTAATTCATTTCAGTATCGTACATGTTTCGAGAAAATGGTCATTTCTCGTCTTCAGGTATAATATAAAAAATAGTCAAAATCTCCAAGGAGATGCTTAAAAATACAATACATAAGATATTACCATAAAGAATCCAATACGAAAACATTAAAATCTACAACAATTCTGTTTCCTGTTATTTCTTACATTCTCTCTTGAGGAAAAATAATAATTACCGTGCTGTTCATTTTCCTATGCTGATGTGTAAAGGAAAATGAATCTTACCGCACCGTACAACAGAAATGCATGTTTGCATGGCGTTTGTACGTAATCCTAGAGTATAATATTTTTAAAGTTTATTTTCATTTACACAGCCATAATAATGAACACAACGAAAGTTTTTTCTGATGGACTGCGTATCCATACGCGGCTGGGAGGCGTGACCAATCTGAAGGAAAATAATGCATGAGAATAGCATTATCAGACACTTGGTTATTAGAACTAGTGGTAACAATTACATTTTTTCATCTTACCTATCCGTTTACCGAACTATGAAAAGGAATATAATGACTAATTCATCACATCTATCTATGATATCTTATGATTGAGTTGTTGAGGATCCGACCAGCCTTGAGGCTGACTGCTCTAGATACATACATTTTCATCCTTTACATATAATTAAATTTTATAGTAAATTAGTTTTAGAAATTATTACATGACCCTTTCAGAACTAAATAAACTCCATCTCAGACAGATGTGGCAAGGAATATTAAATTCAAAATACCTGGCACTGGCCAGTAGATGTTTACAAATTAAAAGTAAACCCTTCAAACAAGATAGACATAAAATATAATATTTAATAATACAATGGTTGAATTAAAATGAATATATTTGTAAATAAATATATTTGCCTTTAAATGTGTAAAAGAATTCGCCCGTTTAACAAACTGACAGTTTAATATTGCAGAAAGTATTTCAGCAAAATATATTTACCTCCTCTTTCGCGAAGTACTTTCTACATTTGGAGTTGAGCCGGTGCACATAGCCAGATATATACACCATACCCTCTCGCGAAATCTGGACCAGCACAAATTACGAACTTGGAAATGCTCCCGGAAAGTTTTGTTGTTGTTTGTGATTATCGTTGTTCCTTGGGATAACACGAGGTACAGCAGAAGGTAAAAGCTACGAGCAATTTTATTCGAAATAGCGTTCACACCCAAACCCAGTTAATTACAATCGTGAACTCATATAATTGGAATTGCTCCTGAGGGAGTACGTTAGGGGGTTAACTGGCTATTATGTGTTCGCGTCGACACTCCGCTTGCATCAGGGGACTGCTCTTGGTGCATTACGCCTACTAAACTATATTGTTATAGTAATCTGATATGTTAACCAGACAGATGAAAAATATTAATTAAATCTCTTAGTTTGATACTAATCCTTCAGACTGATTTCTTTTCCATGTGCAATCTGTCTGCACATTTGGTGTATAAGTTTCTCTCGAATTATCCTCATCTAATGAAAAACATGTCACCTATTATATATCGTCACTCCTATGTTAAAACAGCGAATGTGACAATGCTCTTCCAATCCGTTATTCCCCTTAAGACTGGTCACGCCTCCCAGGCACATATTCAAATGCAGTCCATCAGACCTATTTTTGTTGAGTTCGTTTTCCTATGCGCGGGTGTAACTTTAAATACATCATACTCTAGGAGCAGGTAAATATGCTATGCAAACATACATTCCTACAGTACGGTACAGTAAGCTTCAGTTTCCTTTACACGTCAGCATAGGAAAATGAACACAACGAAATTTGTTCTATCATTATGTGGCTGGAAGGCGTGACCAGTCTTAAGGGATAAAGTAATGGATAAGAAGAGCATTATCACATTCGTGGTTTTTGCATAGGAGCGACGATATAGCTTTTATAATCAGTCTTGATTTTAATTTCATTCTTAGTTTTATCAGGGTCATACACTGATTTTTTTCATTTATTGCAATCTATCGTTACATTGTTGTGTTTATGCTTGTTGCTAAATAATGATCTACAATACTCTAGTTAAAGTCTTCAATATTTCTCATTATTTAATTATCTGAATTACCTGATTAACTTTATTTTATTTGATAGTAGCTCATGCACCAGTGCTTCGGAATTCTAGATAAAATATTTTAGACGTTGTGATTATGATTTTATTGCATTCCATTTCTCTTTGAGATACACGAGAGACACCACGAAGGTCGTCATACGTCGTTTATCATGTAAAGTCCGAGTTGGGGACTTTTCATTATGATGGGAGGCCCCAGTTTCTACTGCCAGTCACAATGGAATTTGGAAGTGTAGATTATAATGACAGGCTCCCTTGGCTACTGCCAGTCACATTCGATTTTGGGAGTTTTCGATATAATGGCAGGCCCCATTTCCTACTGCTAGTCACAATCGAGTTAGGGATTTTTAATTATGTTGGCAGGCCCCTTGCATACTGTCGGCGACACTGGACTTTGAATTTTCTCACTATAATGGCATGGTTGCTTGCCTACTGCCGGTCATATTCGACTTTGAACGTTCTCATTATAATGGCATGGTCCCTTGCCTACAGCCAGTCACAGCTAAACTGCGTAGTTGTCGTTATAAAGGCAGACTTCCTTGCCTACTGCCGTTCAAATTATGTTGTCCAAGGTTGTCGTTGAAGTCACGAATGAGCTGGGGAGCTTTCAATATAATGGCAGTCCTCCTTGTCTACTGACCATCACAATCGATTTGGGGAGTTTTCATTACAAAGGCAGGCCCCATTTTCTAATTTCGGACACATTCAATTTTGGTAGTTTCCATAATAATGCAGGTCCGCGTTTCCTACTGCCGGTCACGGTTAAGTTTGTGAGTTTTCAATATAATGACAGGTCCCCTTGTCTACTGCCGATCGCAGTCGACTTGGGGAGTTTTCTTTATAATGGCAGACTTCTATGCCTTCCCCCAGTCACAGCTGAATTCTACTGCAATTCAAATTATGTTGTCGAAGGGTTTTCTATAAAAGTTCCCTAGTTACTACCGTTTTCCCCTGTTGCTTTAGAATCACAAGGCTGTCAGAAGAGGCTACACGTGAAGCGGGTATTTATAACTGCCCATGGGAAAAACAATTTGTTCTTAAAATCCACACCAGCAAGCTTTAAAATCTCTCCCTGGGCTTTGATTATGGTCATTGTGGCGCATACCTTAACGGGAAATTGCACTCGTTTGAATAGGAAGTGTTAGTCGGAGGGAATCGAAAGAATGCTGGGGATGAAAACTGTTTCTCCCGAACTCCATCCCGTGAGTATTGTTTCTTCGATCACATTAATATGTAAAGGCTCCACTTGCAGCCTTGTGCCAATACAGAAAATAGGAGATACCAGATTCCGTAGCAGCATTACAGGTGCTCCAATTTTAAGAGATTGTGAGGAGAAAACCTGATGGATTTACAGCGTGGATGAACTCCAAAGGGAAGTGGACTACGTCCTCTATCTCCAGCATGGAGTCCAAAGGCTTATATCTCACTATCTGAGTAGGAAGTTTGTCCAATAAGGAATCACTGATGCTTGCTGCGATGTTGTTATTAAGCATGAGATTAGCTCTTCCCCAGCCATTCGGCCAGCGAGTCAGTAAAAATAAAATGAAATGACGTATGGCTTTTAGTGCCGGGAGTGTCCGAGAACAAGTTCGGCTCGCCAGATGCAGGTCTTTTGATTTGACACTCGTAGGTGACCTGCGCGTCGTGATGAGGATGAAATGATGATGAAGACGGCACATACACCCAGCCCCCGTGCCAGCGAAATTAACCAATTAAGGTTAAAATTCCCGACCCTGCCGGGGATCGAACCCGGGACCCCTGTGACCAAAGGCCAGCACGCTAACCATTTAGCCATAGAGCCGGACAGCGAGTCAGTGTTGCACATAAAGTAAGGGAATAAAAAAAAAAACCGTCTCCCTCCGTGGGTACAGCATGATGAGGTACCATAACGCCGCTATTATCAATGAGCTCTATGCCCTACGAATCCTATTATGTAAACGAAAAGGATAATAGAGTCAGCTGTAAGAAACAGGAAGGACAATACGTAAGGGCTGTCGGCAAACAGAAAGGAAGACCTGGTAGAACAACTATAGCGTTATGACCGGGCAAGTGCCTGCGCGGTCTGGGCCACGTACCTATCAGCTTTCATTCGGGAGATAGTGGTTTCGAACCCAAATGTCGGCAGCCCTGAAGGTGGTATTGGGGGACTTCCCATTTTCACACCAGGCAAATATTGGGGCTGTACGTTAGTGACCCCTGTTGCTTCTTCCCACTCCTAGCCCTCTCCTCTCCTACCGCCGCCATAAGAACTATCTGTGTTGGTGCGATATAAAGGAAAATTATAAACAAAATTGCGTTGTGACCAAACTGAGTCTGAAGAGGTGAAAAGGTAGAAAGTATTAGGAATAAAGGATAGATGACAGATATAAAAGGAAAGGAGATGACGAATAAAAGTTAGTTTAATCTATATATATAAAATAACTTGTCCTGACTGACTGACTGACTGATTCATCATCGCAGAGCCAAAACTACTGGACGTAAAGAAATGAAATTTTGGGGATATATTCATATTATGATGTAGGTGCTCGCTAAGAGAGGATTTTTGGATATTCCTTCGCTAAGGGGGTGGAAAGGGGGGGTGAAATTTTAAAATGAGTGTATCTATATCTCAAAACTTTAAAAGTTTACAGATGTAAAAATTGGTGTTTAGTATCTTCTTTAAAAATAAGGAAACACGTATTTTTTTGTTTTCAGAAAATACCAATAGGAGGGGTGAAAAAGGGTGAAAAATGGGGGGAAATGGGTTGATTGCCTTTAATCAGGGTACCAGTACTTATATCTCAGAAACTGAAGATATTACAGACCTGAAAATTGGTGCTTTTGATCTCTTTTAAAAATAAAGAAACATGTATTTTTTTGTTTTTGGAAAATCCAATTAATACGAGGGTGAAAATGGGGTGAATTTTTAAAATGAGTGAATCTATGTCACCAAAATTCTTAAGTTTGCAGATGTTAAAAATTGTATTTAGAAACTTTATTAAAAATAAAGAAACACGTATTTTTTGTTTTCGGAAAATCGCAATAGGAGGGGTGAAAAGGGGTGAAGAAAGGGTTGAATGCCTTTAATGAGGCTACTTATGTTTCAGAAACTGAAGATATTACAGACCTGAAAATTGGCGTTTGGGATCTCCTTTAAAAATAAAGAAGCACGTATTTTTTTGTTTCTGGAAAATTCAATTAACGGGGGGGGGGGGTGAAAAGGGGGTAATATTTTAAAATGAGTGTATCTATATCTCAAAACTTTTAAAGGTTATAGATGTGAAAATTGGTATTTAGAATCTCCTTTAAAAACAAAGAAACACGTATATTTTGTTTTCGGAAACTCCCAATAGGAAGGAAGGGTGGAAAACGTTGAAGAATGGGTCGAATGCCTTTAATGAGTCTACTTATATTTCAGAACCTGAAGATATTACAGACCTGAAAATTGGTATTTGAGATCTCCTTTAAAAAGAAAGAAAGACGTATTTTTTGGTTTTTGGAAACTCGAATTAATGGGGGGGTGAAAAGGGGGTGATTTTTTAAAATGAGTGTATCTATATCTCAAAACTGTTAAAGTTTATAGATGTAAAAATTGGTATTTAGAATCTCCTTTAAAAATAAAGGAACACGTATTCTTTTGTTTGCGGAAAATACCAATAGGAAGGGTGTAAAAGGGTGAATAACTGGTTGAATGCCTTTAATGAGGCTACTTATATTTCAGAACCTGAAGATATTACAGACCTGAAAATTGGTATTTGGGGTCTACTTTAAAAGTAAAGAAACACGTACTTTTTCGTTTTTGGAAAATCCACTATTGGTGGGTGAAAAGCGGGCGTGAATTTTTTAAAATTAGTGTGTCTACATCTTAAAACTTTAAATTTACAGATGTAAAAATTGGTAGTTAGAATCTCCTTTAAAAATAACGGAACACGTATTCTTTTGTTTTCGGAAAATCCCAATAGGAGGGGTGTAAAAGGGTGAAAAATTAGCTGAATGCCTTTAATGAGGATACATATATCTCAGAAACGGAAGATATTATAGAACTGAAAATTTATATATGGGATCTTCTTTAAAAACAAAGAAACACGTATATTTTAGTTTTTGGAAAATCCAATTAGTGGCGGTTAAACAGAAGTGACAAATTGGGGTGAATTTTTTGAAAGACTATATCACCAGAATATCTTGGAAACGTAAAATGTTACAGTTGTAAAGAGTGGGTGTTTGGAATCTCATGTAAATGTAAAGAAACATAGGTGATTTGTTTTTGGAAACTCCATTTAAGGGGAACTCAAAAGGGGTGACATTTTAAAATGAGAATTTTTACAGTATGTCTAAAAAACGTAACATGTTACAGAACTGAAAAAATGGATATTTTATCTCTATTAAACATAAAGAAACGTGTATTTTTAGTTTTCGGAAATACCACTTGGCTGGAGGGGGGGTGTAAAAGTTTCTAAAAATGGTGTTGAATTCTTTTAATTCGGCTACTGATATCTCAAAAATGAAGATGTTACGGACGTGAAATTTGATATTTGCAATCTGCTTTAAAAGTAAAGAAACACGTATTCTTGGAAAATCCATTATGGGGGGGGGGGGTGAAAGAATTGAAAATATAATTGACTTAATTGTTTGAGAATACATACATCTAATAAAAACTAAAGTTGTTACAGATGTGAAAATTCGTATTTGGATCTCCTTTAAAAACAAAGAAAAACGCGTTTGGTGGGGGGAACCATCTTGAGGGGCGGGAGTGTAAAGGAGTTGAAATCCTTTCATGAGGACACATAAATCAAAAACTGAAGAAGTTAGAGACGTGATAATTGGTATTTAGAAGATCCTTTACGATTAAAGAAACAAGTATTGTTTTTGCGGATAAATTCACTTAGGTGTGTGGGGGGGGGGGGAGTATTGTGAAAATGAAGTGAAAAAAGTAAATTATTTTTATAGGGATACTTATATCTCAAAACTGAAGGTAATAGACGTGAACATTGGTGTTTGGAATCTCCTTTAAACATAAAGATACACGCCTTCTTTTAATTATTTCTTTGGGTGGGGGTTGGCGGCAAATAAACTTAACGGCGGTGGGGTGTAGAAGGAGGTGAGACCAATTGAGTTTACTGTACTTAATGTACTCATAAGGATCCTCCGTTGTTTAGGCGGCAGCATGCCGGCCTCTCACAGCTGGGTTCCGTGGTTCAAATCCCGGTCACTCTATGTGACATTCGTGCTGGACAAAACGGAGGCGGGACAGGTTTTTCTCCGGATACTCCGGTTTTCTCTGTCATCATTCATCCCAGCAACATATAATAATAATAATAATAATAATAATGTCCGCCTCTGTGGTGTAGTGGTTAGCGTGATTACCTGCCACCCCCCGGAGGCCCGGGTTCGATTCCCGGCTCTGCCACAAAATTTGAAAAGTGGTACGAGGGCTGGAACGGGGTTCACTCAGCCTCGGGAGGTCAACTGAGTAGAGGTGGGTTCGATTCCCACCTCAGCCATCCTCGAAGTGGTTTTCCGTGGTTTCCCACTTCTCCTCCAGGCGAATGCCGGGATGGTACCTAACTTTAGGCCACGGCCGCTTCCTTCCCTCTTCCTTGCCTATCCCTTCCAATCTTCTCATCCCTCCACAAGGCCCCTGTTCAGCATAGCAGGTGAGGCCGCCTGGGCGAGGTACTGGTCATACTCCCCAGTTGTATCCCCCGACTAAGAGTCTGAAGCTCCAGGACACTGCCCTTGAGGCGGTAGAGGTGGGATCCCTCGCTAAGTCCGAGGGAAAAACCGAACCTGGAGGGTAAACAGATGATGATGATGATAATAATAATAATAATAATAATAATAATAATAATAATAATAATAATAATAATAATAATGTTCCGGACCGTCGTCAAATGTGCGGACCGCGCTGGAAACGGCTCCTGGACGGGTAATGACTAAGAATGCAGTCCAGCCGCGGGTTCAGTGCCGCCAAGGCACCCAATATGACACCACGCCGGATCTCCTGAAGGATTTTATCGATATTAAAAATGATTATAGGAAAAGATGGCAAAGATTTACGGACCCAGCTGGCCGGGAGGAATACCTGAGTGTAGTCCGGGTAGTACGAAATCGATTGCTGGGAAGAAAGATTGAAAAATGTGAGGAAACGTGCCGTATTCTAATAGAAAACGAGTCAGATCGGGAATTTTGGTGGATTCTCGCTGAAAACGAGTCAGATCGCGAATTTCGGCGGATTATATATCTAAAACAATAAGCATTCAATTATAAATTTCAGTAAAATACCGTAGCGAAGCACGGGTATCTTGCTAGTGAACTATATAACACGTCTGATTTTATTGCATAAAATGAAAGAATTAACAGTGAGCAACATTTCTGCTTGACTTGCGCAAACATACCAGGAGGAAGTTGTAATATTTAACTTGTTGCTGACTCTCTCAACATCAAGGAGCGGTGGCAGTGTGCTGTCAATATCTCCAAAATGGTTGGTTTTAGGGCCTTAAGATGAGGTTTCCGATCTCGCCGGGGCTTACCGTGACTTGTTGCCCGCGTCTTAAGACTTAAAATGAGCTTTGCCTCGTCCTTGTACAAGAAAGTTTCGCCTATATTGGCCTATGCTATTAGGAGAAAAAGGACTAAATCTAGGACAGAAGCTGTATTTTGAAAAATCCTTTTATAGTGCATTTCCATGGGTTCAAGATAATGAGAGGCCCCATTGTCTACTGCCCTTCACAATCGATTTAGAGAAGAATAAGTAAGAAGAAGAAGAAGGAAAAAAGAAGAAGAATATCTGTAAAAGGAAGAGGGAAATGATGAAGAGGCGTAGGAGGTGTTTTCAAGTCATAATTTGATGATTCATGCATGTTTACCTAGTATTTCGACACAGGCATGTTTAAAAGCTGAGCTGCTGGACATGTTTCTGACGTCCACTGGTAAGAGATTCCATTGTCGGGCTGCGGTAACGGTGAATGATTTCGTGTAGATTGCTGTTCTGTGTAAAGGAAGGGATAAACACGTGGTGCTGCACGATCGGGTATTTTTGTTGTGGTCTCTGGAGAGGAACTTGATGTGATCCCGGAGATAGGCTGGTTGAGAAGTTTTAAGAATATTATGCGAAAAGCAAAGAGTATGAAGTGTGCGTCGTTCTTGCAGGCGAAGCCCCCGAGCCGTGTGTAAGACGGTATGACATGGTCAGCGTAACGATGTCCACAGATAAATCTTACACAAGCATACTGAGCACATCCTTCCGCAGTCTACTCCTAGGTTGTTGTAAACTATATCGCAATAATCAAAATGAGGTAATGCGGGTGATTCCACAATAATTTTCTTTAGTTTAAAAGGGAAAGTGAATTTGAATTTACTGAGACAGTGTAGCGTTCCGTATATTTTTTCCACACACAAATATACTTTGGGCAGACCAGGACAGATATTCGTCAAATATTATACCAAGATTTCTTACATTTTCGTTATACTGTATGGGAGTACCACTTATGGACAACTGTGGTAACGCTATTCCATTGAGTTTGCTAAGTAATTTGTCTTTTGGGGCTAAGATGACCAGGCTACTGGCAGAGCTAAATCTGGAACATGCGACATGGAACCCTACATGTGATGCACAGTCGTCTTTTAAGTCGAAAAAATAAAGGCCTTCTTTATTTCCAAAGGAGATTCGAAATACCAATTTTCACGTCTGAAACATCTTAGTTTCAGAGATATTAAGTATCCTCATAAAGAGAATTCAACTCCTCCTTCAATTATTTTCCATCTCCAGCTTACGTTGATGTGCGTGTTTGTTTTTAGAGGGGATTACAAATACCAATTTTCATGTCTGTAACATGTTAGGTTTTTGTGATGTATTGTAGATAATCTCGCTGCTGTAAGAATACTGGAGCTGACATTGCCATGGTTAAGGCAGTTCATTTATTTATCCGATTCTTAGAGCAGGGGTAGTATGGTGCCAATATCTCCAAAACGATTGGTTTTTGGGGCCTTAAAACATGGTTCTCGGGCCCGTAGGGCTTACCGAGTTTTGTTCTTTACGTCAAGGGGCTTAAAATGAGCCTTGTCTCATCCTTGTACGACAAATTCGATTTCGCCTATATTGGCCTATTATTCTTACATGTCATCCCGTCGACCCCCCCCCCCCCCCGTCGAATTGTTTTGAAAATAAAATACAGCCCATGTTACTCATTGACAATATAGTTTTCTACAGGTGAAGTAATTTTTAAAATCGGTTCAGTAGTTTTTGAGTCTATCCTTTACAAACAAATATACAAAGTTTACACCTAGGAAAAGCTATGAGTCCTGGCAAGTCGTGATGAAATGAATGATATATTCTTATTGGCATCCCCTTGATCTTCTTGTGCAGATGTGAGTAATTTAAAAATATTCACCAATAATACTGGATGGGGTTCCTGTGGATGATCATTACAAAGACAATTTTAGATGATCTTGACAGCTTCCTATTTGGGCACAAAAGCTTAATCACCATTCTTCCCTATGTTTCATAGATTACCAGCTGAGCTCCTCATTCATGATGGGAAAGCACAGATAACACAGCTGAAATAGACATAATAATATTTAGAGCGTGCTATGTAGACGCCGAAGTGTGGAAACATTAAGTTTCTTCAAGAACCCCTGTTAATGGACTCCTAATACCATTCAGGATTGTCATCATGTGTGTTTAGTTGATCAAAACTCATGAATATCGTTTTGAACATCATTATTTTGTCCTTTCATATTTGACGAGCACCACTTCAGAGATCCCCATACTTCATGCACCACAGTACCGAGTACGTGACTTTTAACGAATCTGGAAATCCCTGTCATTACCGTTTCCTGATAATTCAGCGCCAGTGACCTTATCACTGTCGGCAGTCAGTATCCTATTTTTGGGCCATATTATAACAAGCAAACCTCGCATCAGTCGCTCAACCGAGAACGTCAAACAAGGACTTCGTCCAAGCATTTGAACAATGTTTAGTAAGTCTATGAGAGCTTTCAATTTCACGTGAAATACACGTTATATATTGTTGTGATGATCATAGGGCGACTGGTTATTTAAACGTAATTTATTCTCATTTCGGGTAATGGAATGGTCAGTATCAGGAATACTTACACGCGTAACACACTGAGTTCATTCAGGCAAGTCATTAAGTATCTATCTGTGTCGGTATGACGTAACGCAGGTTGTTAAAAGAAACATCACAGTCATTCAGAGATCAAACAAGTTGAGAGCCAGAGAATGATCCATTATATCTTTCATTGTCACTTTTACCTTGAGTCTAGAGCGCGTAAGTTGATAATATTGTCCATTTGTTCTTCCAATAGGCTAAACCATCCTCTCATAGTACTAATTTTGCTATTTTATGACAGGGTGATCAAATCATTACCAATCATTTGGTGTTACATATGAGAGAGTACCACGTGTCCGACTCATTGGCTGAATGGTCAGCGTTGAGGCCTTCGGTCAAGAGGGTCCTGGGTTCGATTCTCGGCCGGGTCGGATATTTTAATCGCCTCCGATTAATTCTTCTGGTACGCGGATTGGGTGTTTGTCCCAACACTTTCCCCTTCATATTCGGACAACATACTACATTACCAGCCACCAAAGAAACACGCAATAGTGATTACATCCTTCCATATAAGGTTGGCGTCAGGAAGGCCATCCAGCCGTAAAACAGGACCGAATCCACATGTGCGACACAGTTCACACCCGCGACTCCACAGGTGTGGGAAAATAGGTATGAAAAGAAGAAGAAGAGACAGCACCTATTGTCACTTGCTGTAGCTTTATCAGCGACAAATCTCCACTAGTGTTATGTTCCCTTACAGTTCTCTTGATTTTTGCGCAAGCTAACCCGATTGCATTACCTTCACACGTGTATGAAGTTAGGCGTAGAACAGTATATCCATGAAGCTTTAACGCCTCATCGATGTGATATATTTGTATTGCATTTTGAACTTTTGAATAAGTTAAAAATTCTCGAATTTCTTCATATGTGCAGAAAATAGAACATTTTATTCTTTGTAACCTTCCATCATATCTCGTTTGACAGCGTACTGAGAGGGTGGTTTACTTTATGTTCTTGAACGCTGTTATAAGGGGCATTGTTCATTAATATAACGCTTTCTTCGCGTAGGTTAGGAAGGAACCTTTCACTCAACCACTTCTCAAAATTGGCAAAAATTCCACTACCTAGTAAGGCGGTTGCTATGACAACGGCAGCTAGGGCTGAGTGGAGGGACAAGCATTCCGCCCACTCACTGCTTCATCCCGGGGTAGCAAAAACGTGAGGTTTCCGCAGTACTGCCTATTGCATCTAAGATAAAAATTATGAGATAATTGTTCTTGAACCTATGAGTTGCATTTATGTTGCTGTACAAATTCAAGTTGTTGTTTCTGAAAAATAATTGTTCATGGCCATACCCCATCCGTAAATTAAATTAGTCAAGGGCGAGTATCAGTCTGTTTAAAGGGGTTCTGTTGGTTGCGATCCTGGGAACGTTTCCACTCTGCCAAGATATACTGCGCCCTGGTGGGGTGTGATAAGCGTCATGCAATTATGATGAATTATTGAGGAATATATATTTCATTTTCAGAAGCGAGAAGATCGTACTGTACATACAGTAAGAGCAGGCCAGGCCGAGATGGTATGGTGAAACATGCACAGACTATTGTCTCCACTGAGTTTAACAAACACAATGAACGGCAGAATTAGAATTCTCAGAAACTGTGACGAAGGGGGAAAGAGAAAGGCACGAGTTGTTGACAAGTTGCGGAAAGTTTTCATAGCCCCGGGCAGAATAGGTAGTGGCCACAGCGCAGAGTGCCGGAGTTGAACGCGGGGTTGGCACTGGAAGAAAAAATATGAGCCTTCCCGGTCACGTGGTTTAGGTGGACCAATGGAAAAATTCACTTGACCAAAGCAAGGCGACAACTTCGTATTGTAAGAAGCACTAGCGAGGCTAACTCCGCGGATTAAACTGATAGAAGGGAGTGAGTTATCAATTCAGAATAAGGTGGAATTTAGGAGCCTTACTATATTATAAAACTTATAAAAATTTAATAATTGCGGGAGATTGCATGGTGTAATTCTGAGAAATCATGAATGCTATCCGATGATTGGCTGGAGGCAAAGGACGCCACAATAGAGCGCGAAATCCCAGGTCGGGATACGGCAGCTAAATTCGCAAATATATCCATTTCCAACGAACGATAATAGTTGAGAATTGGTATAGAGCCTTTGAGAACATAATTACATCATTGGATATCATATTTAAGCCACGGGCCGAACCTCAAATTGTCGTATGAAGATATCGGGACTGCGCGTCCCAAGATGAACTCCGGTGAACTCGGAAGAGAAGGGATACAGGTATAAATATGAGGTCGTGAACAAGGACTGACAACTACTTTTGACAAAGTGTCGGAGCTGATACCACGCCTGGGGTGCGTGACAACTTCTGATATTTTGTTCGAGCCGTAATTACGCCAGGGGTACGTGCGTGTACTACTCGTGGAGTAGGGTTCGAAGTATTATATTGTTACATAGTACAGTGATTCATGACGTGATGTAGCTTCTATTACAGTCTTGAGCAGTATACTAATAGGAAGTGTTTCAAATAGTTACAGGACTCAGTAAAGCATAACTTACGGAGTGTGAGATTCTACCAACAGATTAGGAAGTACGTGGTGTGAGAACGGTCACGAGTGTTTGATGTATTTCACCTATTAAACAGTCGATTATAAACGGATACCTGGTCAGCTGTGTGAACGCGTGACGGAAATTCAAGTGCGCGCACGGGCCGTTGTAAAGGGGATCCCGAGGTATCCCATGTTCCTAGTGTCCGGGAAAGGAATGAAGAATGTATATCTACATTAAGTGGGCTAGATACAATGCCGAGAGTGTAAAATTTGTGAGTAGAGTTTAGGGTGGAAATTATTCCAGAGTGCAACAGTTATTTTATTTGTTTTTATTCAAAATGTGTAAAGTTGAAAAGGGTCAAGGATTAATTCTTCAAGCTGGCATGAATACCAGTGGAATGCAGGGCTAAGACTTGACGGGGCCTGTGCTTCTCGTCCGGCTTAGCAGACTACAAAGAGAGATGAGTAACCTTTTCAAATATTTGTAGATTGCTATCGTTAGGGGGAGGAAATCATATTATTTTATCATGGCAACTTGATTGTGAAACGAGCCGTTTCCGGCTCGTATAAATTCAAAGATAGATAGACAAAGGGACAAATTAATATGTACATGATTAGATCGAGCACTCATCATAAGTTTGATTATTAAATAGAGTAGAGTAGGATTGATTTGTTCATTCAAGTGCTTGAGTTGTTTGATATGATACGGAGCACGTTTCACGTAAAGATAATGTTAATATTCATTTTAGAAGTGCTTCCAAAGTGTTTTTCCAGTATCGGAACTTTTATAGATATTAAGGCATGTTGTTAAGATAATCCAGAGGTAGGGTTGCCAAGTGATTTAAATTATTGTGGGACGGAATGAAGTCCATTGATTTGTTTGTAAATATCGCGAAGTTCGCCAGTGGACAAAATAATAATAATCTGTAGAAGTGTCGGAGTAATAAATTAATATTGGGTAATGTGTAAAGGCGTGTGTAATAATAATCTTTGAGAATAAAGGCACGGGCCTAGTTGGATAGAATGATTGCAAATTAAAGTAATTTAAATGTGGAGATATTATGTGGCATGAATATTTTATTTGGACAGTGAATCCGATTTTAACACTAATTGTTGATTAACGTTTTTTTGGACTCCATAATAATCATAAATAAATTTGGTAGAAACGAGATAGGCATTTTGATAATATGGTCACGCTATGTTTGAGGCCCAGAGTGATTTGAGCCTAAAGTTGAGATTTGGAGTTTTGTGGGACAGAAATCCGGCCTGAAATGAAAGTGAATTGTACTGATGTTGATGAAGAAATAGATGGATCTTAAGGCCTACATAGAGGTTGTATTTCTATACCGGTGTATTGAGTGGCAGAATAGAGTCCACACACCGAGGGTTAATTAATGAAAATGTTTTGAAGAGTTCCGATGGATAAATGGACTTCAAAATGGAAAAGAAAGGAAAAATTTAACACTTGCAGAGATTGGAAGTATTTGCCCAACTGCGAGGTGTTATGGGATTTGAGAATTGTCTTAGGAGCATAGGGTCTCCATGAATTAACGACAGTACGAAAATATGGTTGCGGGTTTGAACACTATTATGTCCCGACCGATGTGAATTCGGATCTTGGTGATTTCTGTTTGGGAGAGAACGTATGTGACTAAATTATAAAGATGGGGAATAAAAATAAAGATTCTCGAAAGAATAATAATATTAATAATAATAAGAAGAATATTCCAAGTAAATCATGTCTGGATTAATTAGTGCCAAAAAAATCGGAATTGTAAAAAGGGTTATGCGTTAAACATATTAAGAGTGGACTACCGTGTAACAAGCGAAATTAATTTTTTTGAATTAATAATAATAATAATAATAATAATAATAATAATAATAATAATAATAATAATAATAATAATAAATATTTGAAGAGGAAGAAGAATTTATTTTTTTATGTTTTTGACATAATAATGATGTTGGGAGTTGAAATGAAAAATTTGAGATTTTTAACTAATAATAATAATAATAATAATAATAATAATAATAATAATAATGAGAATATTTGAAGAAGGAGAAGAATAAAAAAGGAAGCTACTTTTTTATTTTTATTTTTTTGATGAGAATAATAAGAGCGAGAAGTTGAAGTATTATAGCGAGGATGATTACGGGTTACGATAATCACGATTTCCACTATTGATAATAATAATAATAATAATAATAATAATAATAATAATAATAATAATAATAATAATAGTATTTTTTAATATTTTGATTTTATTTTATTATTTCGGACGCTGATGATGAATGATACTAGGGAAGTCAGCTGGCGAATTAACGTAATAATGTCAAGTGTTGTGAATAATAAGTTAAGTTAATAGCTGTAAAATAAAGGCAAATCCCTACATCTGGACCATTAGGTTATAGTCTCTTTGTCGTTTCCTTCAACTAACGATTAGGAAATCTTGGTTAGGAACCCGGGGAGAGTTTGTAGTTTACCGGGTTGGTCTCATCTCAATCAAAGTGGAAGCGATAACATAGTTCATGTGATCGCGCCCACTTAGCCAACAGGTAATTGGTCCACGACCAAATATGGTCATGGTGTTAACGAAGGTAAATCTGATACTGTCAGATATCAACGGTTCCACCACCCAAATGGAAGGGTGGTCAAAAGTGATAAGTATTATGTAATCATTTTTCAGGAGTAATTTGCCAATTTATCGGCAAATCAAGGGTCAACAGATTTTGATTGTGTGTAAAAGTTATTTTGTTTACTTAAATAAAATGCTCCTTTAGCATTTGCAAGGAAACAGTTCCAGGTTCTTGTTCTTGTAAAATAGTAAACCCTTGGTGACCGTTTAAATATCCGTCCCTATTCCTAGGATGGAGCCTTCATAAGTTTCCTTTGATCTGAATATATATATATAATTTGTGTGTTTTATGATGAGCCTTAAAGTTAAAGATTAGAGTGTCCAGTTCAACCCTGTAGTACTGATTGGATGGCGCCCTTACATTTAGTTTGAGATCTGATATCTCAAAATATAATTTTTTTTGTTTATTAGTTGCGATAGATTCGGACCGTAACACTCCCTGAGATAAATGCTGGTTGGGACTCAGGCTTTGAGCGGGTACAATACCAAACGTAAAATTAATATGCATCCAGCTCTTATCCATGTAAACATCATTCCTATTTTTATCACGGAAAGTTCTGTTGCTCCTTAAGTACTTGGTTCACCAATTAACAATATTCGGATATTCAAATAATATCTTCCTGTTGCTACCACATCTCTTCCACTTGAATCCCGTGGCATGCAACAATCCATCGGAAGTTTATTTGTTCCTAAATTAATTGCAGTTAGAAGTTTCTTTGGTGTAGGAACTTTTCCTGCACCAAATAAAAGTCTTATAAAATGTACCTTACCACTCGTCCGTCGAAATCATCACAATGGAAATTATAGTCTTAAGAGTTTGGTCGTATTTTAACCGAAGAACCCAGTGAAGATTCTCCGAAAGAAATGGGCTACATCCCAATAGCAGCGATAATTCTTATACACACGAATATAATCTGCAGCACACAGGTTACTTTGTTTCAACATGTCCTTGAGTTTACGTTCTCTAGCTTCCTAATCGCACTGCGTAGTACTATTGTCTATTATTTGTCTAGCTTCAGATGGAATTATTTTCTCCTTCCCGCGACTGACATTCATTATGAAGGTAGAAAATGCATCTGCCGAGTCTTACAATTGTATTTACTCTCAAATAAAGTTACATGGCGGTCAGAAGGGAAAAGCAGATAATGTTGATAACAGCTTAATAAGAACTCAGATACTGATTAACACCATGACAGCCACTCAGACTAAGACGATGGAGCGGGCCGATACTTTCCACTACCTAGTAAGTAAGGAGGTTGCTATGACAACGGCAGCTAGGGCTGAGTGGAGGGACAAGCATTCCGCCCACTCACTGCTTCATCCCGGGGTAGCAAAAACGTGAGGTTTCCGCAGTACTGCCTATTGCATCCAAGATAAACATTATGAGATAATTGTTCTTGAACCTATGAGTTGCATTTATGTTGCTGTACAAATTCAAGTTGTTGTTTCTGAAAAATAAAAATAAATGCAGGAAGACACCCAAGTTGTGAAAACACATCTTTAGATCTCTCCGTTCCGTGGACTTGGCCGCGCATGCACACATACAGACAAACACTTCCGGATATCAGTGACTGACTGAATATGACTCCTCGTGCCTGGGAGAGAAAATGGCTTTTTGCATCATGGACTTAAAATGGCTCCTTGACTTGTATTACCTACCTTACGTACGTTGCCTAGCGACAGTGAATCCATGCATTCAATCTTGGTGGCAGGACGTTGGTTTGTCATATCCCAACACACCTTTTCCGATTGTTTTTCGTTCATAACTCATGAATGAAAGCGAAAATGAAAAACCCACCTGCGAGGTGCATTCGGACCATCTTCCATCTATTTATGTTCAAATTTTCAGATCACTGCGTGCTATAGATTTTACTGGGCATCGAGCACATACACACACACACGCAAATCACAGCCAACACTTCCTTTAATCGCGGCTTCACCCCCGTTTATTAATTCAACAGCTAGATGTTTCAAAATCATTTTTTCAAAAGCAGTTTAAAATATTTAATAACACACATCGTTTTTACATGAATTGCACTAATATCATATTTTATTTTTAAAAATATTGTAACTCCAATGCATAATATGTACCGGGTTTGTGGATGGTACACATAATATCAAAACAATATAACAGAGCTTCCGGATTAACTATATTAATTGCCCTTCCAGTTGGAGATAAGATGAATAGTGTGTTTGCCATTCGAACTCTTGAACAACCCACATACAGTGGACCATAAAGGAGGCACAGTTTCCGATGATCCAGTCCTACAAGGCGATTGCCCTTGTGTCTTGTTGATATGCATATCGCAACTCAAACAAATGGGGGAAATGCAGATGTCTAAATTTAAATCCGAGGAATGATACTACGCCCGCGGCATAATCGGTCATGATGGTGGTTTCAATATGCGAAGGTCGAACAAATATAAACATGATTTTTGGCCCCGCGCTCCTGCTATGCTTAGGTGGGACCGTTAGGAGTGCGGAGAGTGTACTGTCAGATATTTCCCGCCGTTTCGTCAGTAACGCTAACGATGTCAGAGCAACAGATTTCTTGCTCGTGAAGGAGTTACAGCGGCGGAAATTTGCCAGAGATTGACTGCACAGTTCGGCGATCAAACATTGTCAAGGACGCGTGCGTTTGCCTGGCATAAAAAGTTCATGGAAGGGCGAGAACGTGTGGAAAATCAGCAACCTGTTCGCCGTCTTCGGATCAGCATTGCAGACGAAAATATTCATGCGATTAAAGGCATTTTGCTTATTGATATTTTGCATGAGCGACGCACAAACAATGCTGCTTACTACTGCGTATTCGGAATCAGTCTCTTGACTGAGTCATATTCCTTTGAAGAGGGAAGGAGGATTCATATTCCTGAGAAGGATAATCGGTGCCACAATCGTACATTCCAAGATGTTCATGGTATTTCAGTTTACTCCAAGTTGTTCAAAAGCTCTGTAGTGTAGTTGACAGCCTGAAGAGTATTACATGTTGTGTCGATAAACCTGGACATTTGTAGAACGCCAAGTAGTTTTTGTAAAAATTCGCTTGTTGATGACAAAACTTTCAGATCTCTGCATGCCGTAGATTTGGCTGGGCATCGCACAAAAATACACACAAAGACTTCAGGATATTAAGGACTGAATTTGCCTCCTCGTGTCGGTGAACGAAAATGACTTCCTAGACCATGGTCTTAAAATGTCTCCTTGACTTGTATTACCTATCTTATGTACGTTGCCTAGCGAAGGTGAATCTTGGCAGCACGTTGGATTGCCATAACCCAATACACGTTTTCCGAATTTCAAAAACACACACTCGGGGGACTGTATATTTGACATCAGCAAGATCATAAAGGGCAGCCATATATCGAGTTGTCAAAAGAAAGCGAGTTGGCGTGAGAGCATATGATCAGGTGACAGAGAGATTGTACGCGACGATTGAACGTCATAAATTTCGAAGAAGTGAAAAGTTAGATTCTCGCCTTCAAGAATACCAGGCGTATGCTCAGCGTATGACTGCACTAATCGGAGTGCCTTGTGTTAGTGCAATGGTTTGATGTAGGCCAATTACAGCGAAACGTCCACCAAGTATGCGAAATACAGTATTTTACTGCTGATTTTTGAAATGTATGAAGTGTTTATTTTAGATAATAAGGCTGCACATCATAATGGACAACTATCAAGGATATATTTTAGCTAGTAACCCCAATATATTAAGGTAAATGGACAAAATGATATGTCCCCTACATTATAATAAATCGTAACGTTAAACAATTATAGTGGTACACATGGGAATGCAATAAGTTTTAAAATATGGTCAGAATGAGTTGGGGTTATTTTTGGATGTCGCACTAAAACTTCGAAGGTTTCGGAAAGGGAGGAAAGATCAAGGATTGGGAAGGTAACGGTCGTGGTCTTATTTAAGTTAATTTGCCAGGTGTGAAAATGGAAAAAACTGCGGGAAACCATCTTCAGAGCTACCGTCGGTGAGATTCGAACCCATTATCTCCCGAATGGAAGCTGACAGTTAGCTCGACCCCAAACGCACGGCCAACTTGCTTGCCGGAGAAATGAGGTTGTAACCTATCGTAGGTTCCTTTCGTTTTATGAATTTCCGTCCTAATATTTATGTCGACGGGTTTATAAAAAAAAAATTAATTTACACTTAACTACAACGCTCTTGATACGATTTCGCGGTCAGCTCATATGTCACTGTACGACGATTTTCCTTACATACCATTCGAACTACCCTACAATATGCTAATCGTGATGTTGGCTTCACGCCGCAACATGCATAAAGTGGCGGTATTCGCAATCTATTATTATCCATGCTCTAAGCTGTCGGCTAAAAGTATTTAGTTTCGCACCCGTGATTTTATAGTGCTATTTTCAACATTTTTCGTCATTCGAGAACCACGTCCCCTTGATTACTTGGCCACTGGAAACATGGCGGACGATCGTACAATTAGTTTCAGCTAGGCAGCGCTTCCACCTCTCTGCGTTATTCTACCTCGTTGTATTCACTACGGCAAGGATCATATAAGAGAAATAGATCCGTCACTCCTGTATAATAAAGTTGGCTGAGAAAACAGGTCATGGAAGCTACAGTGGCCACTTTCTCTCTGCCAACAAAAGGAAATAAATCCCACGATATTACCTCCTAGTAAACACGATGATGATAGTTGTTACTTTGTTAAAATTTTAATTGTGATAGAGATAATGATTGTATTTCGGTAGGAAAGTTGTATCTAAAGCTTCTCTCGTGTCTTTTACTTGAAAAGTAAATTGCAATTACTGTATTTGTATGTTGGCAATACTGTTATAACGCTAGCTTGTATCGTTGTTTCACCGTTCGCATTTTAATGTAAATTTACATCTATTAAGTGATAAATGCAACATTGATTACTGAAAATGTTAATGCAATTCATATAAAACCTCAAAACGCCCAAACTTGCCTAAATCACGATCTAACATAACCTCATTCTTTCGTTCGTTCGTTCGTTCGTTCGTTCGTTCGTTCGTTCGTTCGTTCGTTCGTTGAACCCTTCCCACGAATTTTATGTATAGGAATGGAAAACACGAGAAGGAAAGGATGAAAGTAAAACACAGCATAATGCACACAGTTTATATTTTGAATTTATTTATTCCAAACAGCAGGTAAGAAGCACAATCACACAGACGTTTACTCGCAACAGCTAGGTAGTTCAATGTGAAGTACGTTTATGATCATAATACTATTTCTTCACACTAAGAACGCGCATAATTATAATTTCAGACCATACTCTCAAAAAACTGAATCAAAAATCTCGTTCAATGCGAAAGAATCTCAACAAATTTTCGTCTAACAAGCACTATTAGATACCGTACGACCAAGGTCCCTTCGCGCGCAACGATAACGGTGTTGTGTTTTGAATTAGCTGTACCACGCAACTGAGTGTGTAATGCCAACCTCTGCCTTCTAAATTAACCCTCTAAAAGAGAATTTTAGTTTTCATTAGTTGGCGGAGATCGATTGGCCCATCTCAGGACTGCTTCGGACGCTCCCTATGAAGTGTCACCCCCCTGCACTACGGGGAGATATGTTTCATTTCCATCCTAATTCCAATTTTTGAGAGCTATATAAATGGTATGAGTAAATAAATTGAATCAAAGGTAAGGCTTTTTGCGGATGATGTTATTCTGTATTGAGTAATGAATAAGTTACAAGATTGTGAGCAACTGCAACACGACCTCGATAATGTTGTGAGATGGACAGCAAACAATTGTATGATGATAAACGGGGTTAAAAGTCAGTTTGTGAGTTTCACAAATAGGAAATATCCTCTGAGATTTAATTACTGCGTTGATAGGGCGAAAGTTCCTTTTGGGGATCATTGTAAGTATCTAGGTGTTAATGTGAGGAAAGATCTTCATTGAGGTAAGCACATGAATGGTATAGCCCTCTGCACATTGCTTTGAGGGTATTTAGGGGTTGTATTAAGGATGTACAGAGAGGACATACAAGTCTCTGATAAGACCCCAACTAGAGTATGTTTCCAGTGTATGGGACCCTTACCAAGATTACTTGATTCAAGAACTGTATAAAATCCAAAGAAAAGCAGCTCGCTTTGTTCTGGGTGATTTCCAACAAAAGAGCAGTGGTAAAAAATGTTACAAATTTTGGGCTGGGAGGAATTGGGAGTAAGAAGACGAGGTGCTCGATTGAGTGGTATGATCCGAGCTGTAAGCGGAGAGATAACGTGAAATGACATTAGTAGACGAATACGTTTGTGTGGCGTCTTTAAAGGTAGGAAAGATCACAATATGAAGATAAAGTTGGAATACAAGAGGACAAATTGGAGCAAATATTCATTTATAAGAAGGGGAGTTAGGGATTGGAATAACTTACCAAGGGAGATGTTCAATAAATTTCGAATTTCTTTGAAATCATTTAAGAAAAGGCTAGAAAAACAACAGATAATGAATCTGCCACTTGGGCGACTGTCCTAAATGCAGATCAGTATTGATTGATTGACTGATGCAAATTGAAATGTCTGCACATGGTAGCTGAGGCCATACCATTATTATTATCCTACTTATGATTTGAGTTCAATCGGGAGTATAGCCTATTAGGTATACAAAAACCGGTCACAAAAAGTTTATTTGACAGCTAGCTTTCTGCGAACAGCACTAAATTGACGAACTTGATCTAGTTTAGATATCATTTACTCACGGTGCATGCTCGGGCGTACCGCTTTATTTCCTACCTAAAGCACTGTAATTGCTTTGTTTAAGGCATTATGTTATAGGCACATTGTCTCGACATTCGATACGAGCGAAATGCTCTCCGTACCGGTCTTTGAGTCATTAGCCACATGCTTCCACAGCTAGCTCTCCTTTGGTATATATGCTCTTGTCCGGTATATCCCCGGCCGATCTTCAGACTATCTTTGTGTACAGGTCGCGTCTCCTTCAACGGCTGTTTGAATTTGAGTGAGTAGAGCATCAACTTGCTTGCTTGTCACCGCAATGGTGCAGATAGTTCTCCATAAATCAAATCAATATGCTTTAGTGTTCAACAAATTATGGAACTGGCAGCCGTATGGAAATAACTTGATCTAATAGCTTGCTTCCAGGCCTGAAATACTCAGGTTTGGCTGCTATTAGTTGGCACTACTCGCTTCACGTAACAAATTCAAACCTCTCTGTCAATGCCTCGCGATCTCCTCTCTCTTATTTTCACTAGCGTGGTAACGCTATCTACGGGGTCTACACGAGTAAGTTTGAAATAAAACTTGCTTCCCGTTGGGGTCTCCATTAATCACAAGGACTGCATCTTGCAGTACGGGGTCGCCTCCTCTTAAAGAACGGAGTTCGGGCTCTGCCTGGTATTATATTCGAATATTCCGATTATATGAACTGATGCTGTCTGGACCGCGATCTAATGATACGGTACAATATACATATCAAAACCTTCACCGGAATGAGTATACTCTAAACATGAAGTTTAGTCGAAATCTATCCAGCCGTTTCTCCTTGATGGTGGAATAATTAGCCAACCCTGCTGTGTAGTGGTAGAGTGCCCGCCTCTTGCCCGGAGACCCAGGGTTCGATTTTCGGTCCTGTCAGGGATTTTCACCTGCATCTGAGGACTGGTTAGAGATCCGCTCAGCCTACGTATTACTATTGAGAAGCTATCTGACGACGAGATGGCGGCCCAGGTCTAGAAAGCCAAGAATAACAACCAAGAGGATACGTCGTGCTGACCACAGGACACCTCGTAATCTGCAGGCCTTCGGACTGAGCAGCGGTCGCTTGGTAACCCATGGACCTTCGAGGCTGTTGCGCCATAGGGTTTGGGTTTTGTTTTTGATGGAACAAACAAATAGACACGAAAAATGAAGACCACTGATACGGTCTTGAGTTGACCTAAAACGGATAAATATCTGAATAATTCGATAAACAAACGAAATTACAGACAGCGGACCCCTACAACTTTGTTTATACAGATAAGCATGGGCACGTTTATGAGTGCGGACATTTATTTTGAGAGTTGCTGCTTTGAAACTCTACGACATATCGATAAAAGGATTTCACCATCAAATGCCTCCTTTAGTGTTCTACATGGTTGATCCTATGACATTTTCTCGTATCTTCTGTATTTACGGGTTACATTGAGTTAGAATCATTGAATAGGATAAAATTTAGTGGAGTTTTCAGGTATTAATTGTTTTTCATATACTCGTGTAACAGCTGGAGTCATACCAATTTGTTATGATATGCCCATTGGTCATGTAAATATGTGTCTGCCGAGTGTGATGATTCTATATTTCCTATAAGTGTGTAAAACGATAACATATACCTGTAAGAAGTAAAAAAAAATAACTTGAAATCGAGAAGTACAGCTCTATTTAACGTATAAGGAATAGTTAAACGATAAAAGGTCATAGGACGAAATTTGAACGGTGGTTGTGCTGTCTGTTTTGTGATACAACTTACCGTTTAGCCAGCCATTATCCCGAAAATAATGTCTGCACCCTCATTAAAATAAATTGCATCTATATTTCGATATTTTCCGGGGCCAAAATGTATACATTTGAACAACTCGGAATTTTTCTTCAAATAAAAGTGTGTCCAGATTTCCTGATTAGCACTTGCATGTATATGGAGTAATTAAGGAAGAAAGTAATACAGTTAATGAAGTTGAAATTAATGCAATGTAGGATTATATAGCTCATTCCATGTTAACAAAACAGTATTGCTCTTATGGACCTACAAGGAGTGAACACACTCCCTCTTAGACAATCATAATTCCTCGTGATTAAGAAATATTAAAATGCATTTTAAATTGTATCATGGAAGAAAGAAAATGCATGGGGCATGTTTCTGTCCGTGAGTTATTAAAATAACTACTGAAGCTTTTCTATTTCATAAATACATTCACAGGCAGGAAACACAGCGTCAGAAAGACCCATCCCTTTGTTGGCTTCCTTCATTTTCCTTCCGAGCTGTTCTGGTACATCCAACGCGTAATCCATTACGCTGTGAATTGCCGGCAGCTTATCACTCTTGAAAAGAAGTCACATATTTATTTGTGTTCTATTCTTGTACTGTACTGCAGTTTTTACTGAAGTTTTCGATTCTGTGGTGTGCAGCGATACATCACGGCATGACTTGTAGTAATAGAGAAATTGCCTATGATTTTTATCTGTGCTTGGTTTTCTTATTTAGCTTACGTTTCTTAAGCGCATTTTTACCACACTTTTACCACCATTTCAAATCACATAAACAAAAATTGCAAAGAGAAGAGCATGAGGAGACCGAAGACCTCACGTCATCATTCAGCATGGAAGAATTAGAGAAGGGTATCAAACAGAGTAAAAATGGAAAATCAGCTGGCTTGGATGATGTACGAACTGAGCAAATTAAACACTTCGGCTTAATGACAAACAAATGGATTCTCCAAATCTTCAATAACTGTAGGAGTAGAAACCTAATTCCAAAGATGTGGCGGAAGAGCCAAGTGATTGCCTTGCTGAAACCTGGCAAATAAGGGAATGATCCAAAGAATTTTAGACCAATTGCAGTACTAATGTCACCTTTACAAACTGCCTATTACCTTTAATTGACCCATTAATTATACCTCAGCAAAATGGATTTCGTCCTGGTAAAAGCTGTACCGGAAAGGTGTTAAACATCGCACAGTTTATATAAGATGGGTTTGAGGCTCGTAAGATAACACGAGTGGTATTTGTCGACTTATCAGCAGCGTACGACACTCTCAACCACCAGCTACCACTAGTCAAGGTCTACAATCTAGCCAAAGACTTTAACCTAACAAGACTCACCGACACTCTTTTGCAGAATCGCAGGTTCTTTGTTGATTTCCAAGAACAGTGTAGTCCATAGAGACCACAGAAAAACGGTCCTCCGCAAGGAAGTGTGCTGCCTCCAGGCTGAACAGAACTGGAGCCAGCACAGTCATTTACAAGAACGACCAACCCATAGCCTCCAATTTCAATAGCTTCCTGCATGTTGATGACCACACTCTAGCCCTCCAGAGCACAGATTTTGAATCAGTGGAGAACACCCTCACGGATGCCCTTAATGATCTTTCTAGATATTGCAGCAGAAACCAGGTTAAACAAAACCCCTCAAAGATATAAGTGTGTGCTTTTCATCTGAGCAGGGAAGCTACTCGCAAGTTAAAGGTAGCATGGTCAGGGGATCGAACTGGAACACTGCGAGTCTCCAAAAATATAGAAGTGACACTTGATAGATCTCTTACTTTCAATAAGCACTGCATGAACTGCAAATCGAAAGTGTCCACCAGAAATAATATTTTAAGGAAACTGGCCGGATCACAATGGGGTAGCCAACCTGAAACTATCCGAACTTCTGCAACGGCACTATTCTGCGGCTTAGTTTGCGTCTCCTGTTTGGTCTGTCGGTCACTCAATGTTGAGCATGAAACCCGCAGAAAATAGTAATTTTGTCCATTATTTAAAGGGTAAGCGAGATTATATAAATACCAAAAGTTGTTTCTAATAAAGGGACGTTTTGCATACAGTCCACAAATTTTACAGAAAATCGATGGTATACGAGAAAATGGAAGAAAACACCCAGTATGTTCAGAGACTTTTAAATCATATGCATATCAAAACCTTCCCGGGGATGAGTATATTCCATGTCGTGTCCGCCCCAGTCTTGAGCTCAGGACTATCAGTCTTCCGAGGACCAAACCTGTGAACGGGAACGTAGGAAGATTGGTGTCACTGAGACGTGAGTTAATATTAAAGGGGAGAATATGAGTAGGCTGTATATTTATATCTATGAGATGGCAGTGAAGCCAAAATAGTAGGAATAATATTAGAGAAAAGATTCAATTTAAAATAAGAAACAAAGGGGTATTAGAATGTGAAGGTATACTGAGTGTAGAAAGGTAGCAAGTTGTACAATCAGAAGAAATTGCATGGTCGAGTTGTGGTTAGTAACGAAAAAGTAAACTGCACCCTCCTAAATGCGTAGTACGTCTTATAGAAACGGGGAATAGATGTTGAAGGAAAAGGGGAGTTTTCGTTCTGATTGGCTGAAGTCAGTTTCCATAGGAGAAAGTACTTCGATACTGTTCCAGAAATACGGTTGTGACGAGAAGAGAGTATAAAACCAGGACGTGGCTTTGTTGGAACGACTCTACCGGAAATTGCGAGCGGAAGCTCCGTCAGTCAGGTCTTCAATTAATAATAAGATTAATTAGGTCTAAGATTGGTCTTAGAATTCATACCACTGAGGGTCGACCACGCCAGGTTTTCGTTATTAAGTATCATTTAAGGTTGTGGAGTAGCTTGTAAATACTGTATATATATTCATCTGTCTGCAATTAAAAGAGGTATAAGGGAAGCTGTAGACTTCATCTCTCTTACGCGTAGGGGATCTCCCAGGCCCTTAGATATAATCTCCCAAACCGCTCGGGGAACAATCTGACTTAACAACACTTCACGTCGTGAAAATACCAGAGTCACTGCATCTAAATGTGAAGTTTTTTGAAATCTATCCAGCCGTTTTGCTTTGATGGCGATACAAACAGACATTCATGAAAAATAAAAACTACTGATACGGCCCGGAGTTGACCTAAAACGAGAAAATGTCTTGAAGATTGGCAAAACACACCAAATTACTTTATTTATATAGATTTCACAGCGTTCTGCCTGCACTCCTGGGGGTGCTAAGGGTGTATTAACCCCACAGTATTCTTTTCAGATAGTAAGTCATATTATTTGTGCCAAGTTTGGTTGACGGCTATGCTGGAACATACACTCACATAAACCCGTGAAACTCATAGCAAGTAAGGTACTTTATAAGACAAATAAATTATAAAGCTAATTAAAAGTTAAATTCAACGATTTTTAGTTTAATCAAAGACATAACTTCCAGTACATTTCCCCTTCCTTTATCCGGAGGAAACCCTCACACACAGGTGTGAGATATACCGAATGGGCTTCTTACTATCAACCTTTTGTTTAAGTCTACCGCAAGAATCTCATAATTAGGATTCTTTCTCATTCTTTCTCTGAACACATCCATCTCACTTATGACCACGTTATTGGATGTCCAGATTCATCTTCACATTGAATGATTGCAACAACCACATGTGTGGCTTCAAGTGAAATAAAATAAAATAAAGTACTGTAAGTTTTAATAAGACGATGGATGATGCTTATGTTTTGAAATTAAACGCAATACATATCTTAAACTCATCACTTCTTCCATGCCCATATTAATAGTCTAGTACTAATACCACGCATCTGATAATGCTCTTCTTTACCATTATTTCCCTTAAGACTGGGCACGCTTCCCAGCCACATATGAACAATACCGTCTCGCACTGTACAAATGTAACCTTGCATGACGTATTTACTCATTCCTACAGTATGATGAATTTAAGGTTCATTTTCCTTTAAAATAAGCATAGGAAAATGAATCCAACGGAAATTGTTCTAATGGACTCCATATCCATATGTGGCTGAGAGGCATGCCCAGTCTCAAAGAACATAGTGGATTGGAAAAGTATTGTTATGATCCGTGCAGAATTTTACCAGCCGACATTCTCTTTCATTCCTTTATCCCAGTCCAAATTGCCCTACTCTTCTTTGCCCTGCATCTGAATTCCAGTCTCCCATCTAAATTAGGTTCTTATCTCCTTATAGATGTTGCATTAAATCTTCTTTCTCTTCACATATTCCTTCATCATCGGCTGAACTAGTAAGCATACAGGTCTCCACTATTGTGACGGGCTTTGGAAATAGTGTGACCTGTATGGGACAACATCCAATGGTCCTAAGCAATGTCGTAAGAATCCTTCAGAGGTCCAATACAGAAATATTTAACCTCCTGGAGTTTATGGCTGCACTAAGGAGGCTGTGTAAGGATAATTGTGTCCGTCTTCGTAAAAGGTTCATAGATTCAATATAAATGCGACTATCTTGATAACAATAACCCGTTCATCATGCTGGTAATAGTGACTTAACAGCTGCTTTATTTTCTTATTCATCATTAAACCAACTCTTGCATTTCCTCTGTTTGATTTTGTGCTGGTAATTCCGTAGTCGCCTGACCCAATAGCCTGCTCTTCCTGCTAACGTACTGCACTCCCACCAACAACATCAGGTTTTATGACCTACCATAACAATTCGAACTTGCAACATTCCATGCTCTGACTGCTGCTGACTTCCCCTTCTCGTGCAGTCGTCTACCTAAGATCCTAATGGAGGACTTCTTTACCTTCTATCCCGCTGCTGTGTGTTTAATATTATAACCGGGAGGATCAACAGATACCTCATGATCTCACTGTGCTAACAAATATAATTGTATTCATTAATAACAGAAACAACATTGTTTTCTCAATCAGAATGGGAATTGATAAAAGGAAAACATCATATCACACGGATATGTCGATGCTGATTGTGTTGGTACGATCCTGTGGCAAACAGGTTACACCATCGTTATGCTACTCATTTACCAGAAAAGGACGGATGAACATCCAGCATCTAAGCAGGCAATTGAAGCTGTTCTACATGAAATGATGAATGGGAGGAGTTGCGAAAGTAGCAAAAAAAGTTACAGGTTACCGAATGCAACGTTATATAGATATGAAGTTGACTATAGTAGTGAATTATGTCGAGTTGGAAAATTCAAGTCCTTTATACATTCCCAGGTGTTCAAAAAACGAGAGCTGTCCTTGTTTGAACAATATTTTATCAGGAACTCTAAATTAAAATGTGGAGTTACTAGAGTGGGAGCAACAAAAGCTGCATTTGAGTTTGCTCATCAGAATGAAAAGTGACAGTAGTGCGTGTTTACGTGCCTGTTGGTTGGAAAGCAAAATAGCTGAGGAATGTTCGATAAAATGTTTCATGAAACGCAATTGTTGTATGTCCGGCGCTCCCTTTCTCGCTCCGTCAGCCAGCTGCACGCGCGCCTGTGTATCATTCTGCTAGCTTCGACGCGCAGCCCTCAGTGCGCGTGCCTGACCATCGAGTGTACTATAAATAGGAGCTCCCTGCCTGCTCACTTGCCCACTTGCCCCGGTGTCCAGCTCCAGAATACACCCTACGTCGAGCACGGAGGCTACTCCTCTTGAAAATGTGCTTCGACCAGGTGGACTGAATTTCTGGCAGTACGAGGTTTCACCTCTGGTCACCGCTCCCTTACCTATTTCCGCTGCCTATGTTCCGTAATTCTTTTACAAGCCATTTTCATTCCCTAATTTACGCAAGCTCCCTTAGTTTCGCTAGGTGGAATTTCTTCAATCAATTGAACTTGCTTTTTAGGAATTCAGGCACTTCAACAAACAAGGACTCTCAAAGACATTTATGTTAGTGTGCCAGATAGTTCTCGACTATCAACGTGTCAATTCACAAGGACTATCTTTTCAAGATAGAAGTGTATATAAAGACTGTAAACCTGTACATATTGTATAAAGACAGACTTTTCTCAAGATTCAATATTCCTTTTTGCTTCAAAATAAATTTCAGTTATTTGTGTAAATATCATAAAGTGAAGCAATAAAAGTTGTGTTTTGTAATTTTCAACCTTGGTTACAACAGCAATCGCAACCTATCGCTGTGGAAATCTGAAGCAACTAGCATCTCACGGAGAATAAGTAGGATATAAAATGTAGGATATGTTTTGAACACATGAAATATGTCTTTGAAATGTATCACTTTGAACCACACTATGTTTATTATTGTGATGATATATTGTTTACTACATTCCAGATCGTACAAAACATAATTGCTAAGTAAGTGAGGCAGGCAACATCAGCAGAACGAGGTGTGTAGGTGACTTCGTGGAACAATATCTGCTAATGGTACATTCATCCTTTCTTGCTAGGTTTCCCCATATTATACTTCAAAGAGCAAACGGTGAATTGATTACTGTCAGGTTCAAGATGTAAATTATAAATATAAATGTTTTCCACCTATTCGACACATAATTACATTCACACTGCGTGTATTTACATTACATGGAACTAGTTTCAACCCTTGTAGGGTTGTAATCTCAGTTCAATACGGACCAACAATGTGAAATTCATAACCTTTCAGGTTTAAGGTGGTCGTGAAATTCTTCGGAATTCAGGACTTATACATTTATTTGGGATTATGTACATCATTTTAAGAAATGTGCTTATCCAATACCGCATTTCTGTTGAATATCTGAACGTTAGGGGAGAAAGATATATAATTCTTCGAACACGGCCTCTTTACTGCAAGCAGCCACAAAATCCAGCTGTTAGATATTGCAGTATTTGGACATCTGGAGGAGTATTACAACATTGTTTGAGACTCCTGAGACTCTTGAATATTGTCAAATCTAGGTCAGAGATCTTCCATCCACGAAATAGCTGACTTTTCAAGCACATTAACCACAGGTGCATTTTCATCAAAAATATTCTGTGAGAATTTAGGGAACGTGTCGGAAGTTGTCGACTCACGAATATTTCCTGATTCTGATTTTCTAAACTCATAAGCTCCTCCACATAAAGAACAGTACCACAGCCAATGCATCTTAAACTGCAGTAAAATATCTAACTGGCAGCTCATGTACTAGTGAAAAAGAAGCTGAATCAATAGTCACAGACATTCGAATAACATTCACCAGGTCAGGCACGACCCTTTGCTAATGGGCCAGTAAGAACTTGGAATGTGAAAGGAGCCAAAAGTCGCATTCTGGTAGACAACTCAGAAAAGAAAGTTTTAGAAAAGCAACGATAGAAGTGAAACACCAAACACAAAAACACCAAAAGTATAGAGCTAAAATTTATGTATAAAAGCAGTAGCGAAGTTGGTTTTAATAAAATAAATTACAATTCTGATGAGATTCGCTTTGTAACAACATCATCCTCAGATTCAGATCCAGAAGCGGAAATCTGCTGGAAAGTATGCCCTTCTCAGATTTACTACAACATCAAGCTTCGTTCGTGAAGTAGGGCACGCAATGAATATCCTTAAAAATAATCATTGTGAAATTAAATTTATGAAAATTGAACTTATGTTATTATTTATCTACCCGTAAGTGAAAGATATTCCTACTGCCAGAGAGGAAAATATTGATTGCATTTGTCAAAAATCATTCAAAAGAGGAAGGAGAGAAAGAAAGGAGAACAGTAAACAGGTGATCTTTTGATAAACAAATCCTTAACATTTCGAAAAAGTTCGATAACAAGTTTCCCTGGGAATCACAATCGTAACTTGTGTCAGCGCTATTCATTTTGTAGTTATTCTCTATTTTCATATAATAAATGTGTGTACCACTTACGTTCTTTGTGTTTGGTATTCAGCCAGAAGGCTCGTTTGATCCTTAACAGCTCAGCCATTAACTGTATAATATGGCCTAGGCGTCACTGAAGAGAGGTACTAGGGAAAAGAGGAGCAAGGTGGTTATCCGTTGCTTTCCTCGCCGAGCCAGAAGTAGCTATTACATATGAGTGTTCCAAGCCCACTGGAATGAACGCACCAACCAATCCTATGAGCGACATTTTAACATCAATCATAAAAGGAACTGGCTGTATATTGGATGGTATTACTAGCATCGCTCACACGTCAATCACTTCCATATTGACAAGCTAAGGATGAGACTAAGACAAAAAAATGAAAGTAACAAATTTGTTCCAGTCTATACCAGAGGACATAGTGTACTGTAAACACATGGTATGGCCATCAAAGGCATGTATGTTATTTATGTACTATGATATACATTATATGTCCCATACCTGCAATTGTGGGGTTGGGACAAGTTGCAGGGTATAATAAATCTCCTTCTCTAGGTTTTAAATGTTTTATTATCTAAAATGAAAATAACGGTGTTCAGAAGAGAGTATTAATATACAAATTGTTTGAGAAATGATTAGAAACTAGTCTAAATTATTTCAATTTAAAAAGTGTTTCATTCCTCCCACTTATCTTTCAAACTCTAATTAATTTGGAGAAGTTTCTTGGTTAAAGTAGAAGTTAATAATAATAATAATAATAATAATAATAATAATAATAATAATAATAATAATAATAATAATAATAATAATAATAATAATAGTCCCGGGAGGTTCACCCCAACGCCACGCATTCAAATTAAGCGCCTAAAGTCCTCTATTGGCAAAACAGTGATACTGAAACTATAACTACTTAGAACTTTACTCGGAAGATGTCACCACTAAAATCTGATGTAATTTTGTTATTGTGAAGTTTCCTGAACTGTGTGAATTTCTACTTGTTTTGTTTCCATTCATCAAAAAGTTTGGACATTCTTCCGCAGATGTCACTGCTGAAAACTATCATCATGCGCCCTGGTGCGAGGAATAAGAACTTATTATTCAAAAAAGTTTTGTATTCATAAGTTTTTTTTATTGATCGCTGTTCATTTATTTTTGGGTTGGCAATATTTCCTTTTTATTTCCGCCAATTTTGAATCTAGCCAATCCCTAATTTCTGTAATTAATTTTCTTCCAATCGCAGTCATCTTCTCCTTCAATTTTGAGTGTAACATTTAAACTGACCAATAAACCGGAGAGGGTGTGGCTAGTTTAATCTTGAATGGTCTCGAACTTTCGCCGAGGGTTTATAACCTGCGGCTTTGCACGTCTCTTGGCCAATTGATCGTCATCTTACTAAGTGTGTGTGTCAAGAATGAGGCGGGTGGCCTCTTCTTCAGCTGCTAGAAGTTCTACAAGGTAATGACCGCATAACATCTTTTTTTCTCGCTAGCTCCGCAGTTTAACCCGAGGGAAAGGACCGAAACGTTAACTATATAACCTTCATCTCTAGAAATGAAACTTTCTGCCGGCTAATGTAATTACTTCATAAAATCTTTAACTGTAAATCGGGGATAGAGAGTGATATACCCTCTCGAGCTACCCTTCATCTTGGTTTGAGGCGCCACGCTTTTGTTTCTGCAATGTATTAAAGTTATTTCCATGCGTGCTACCTCAGTAGTTTGGTTATAGCCCCTGTTTCGTCGGCCAAGTGCCCTATAGGTTTCAAATTTTTGGAGCTCAGTCCTCGACCCCATTCAAATTGTACTCGGGCCGTTTATTTAACCTGTTCTTTTTTCACTAAGGCCCTGTCGGTTGGGTACTAGCTACCTCTGTGTAATGAGATTTCTCTTTGTAAATAGTGCCTTGTAAGGTCAGAGATTATTAGATTTTCAGGCCATGTTGCCTTGAGTAGGCTTGGGAGACTGAGAGCACGTTATCTCTTCTTCAAGTGTTGTAAAAGTACCTCTGGGAGGCTTGATATTGTAATTTACGAAGCAAGTGCTCCATGCATTAGGGGAGTTCTGCCCCTGTATAAAATTTGTGCTCTTTTGTAAATTTGAGCTAGGAGCTCAGGAAAAGTTTAGTGAGAGCTTGAAGCCCACGATCTGTTTATTCCACAAATCTTGTCTTTCCTAGACTTGTTTAATGATTACTACTTTTACCTGTAAAATTGTTAAATTTTAAAAATATAACCTCCAGTTTACGTTTCAAATTCAATTCTTGACATTGTAGTTAGACCCATTCACCCCAGCACCTTCTCTCAACTCTGCGATCCACAAATACCCCGGAATAATATTATTACTAATAATAATAATAATAATAATAATAATAATAATAATAATCATAATAATAATAATGTTATTTGTTATTCATTTTTCATTCGATTAATTGCTTTTACTGTTTCCGGAAACGCCAAAGTATCTGAATTTTGTCTCGCAAGTGTACGTTAACGTGCAGGTAAATCTACTGACACTAGACACCAGACTGAACCAGGTTTGAACCTGCTAACTTGAATTCTGAGACCAGTGCTCTACTGTTTGATATACTTAGCGTGATTGGACGTATGTTATTTTGCGATATATTGAAACTAGTCATGTAGGAATTAGGCCCTAATGCAGTTTTCGTTCTATTTAGCTATTATTACGAAATGTTTCCAAGTTTGTATATTCTGCAGAGATACGTCAGGGTGTACACTGTCATCAGGACTGCTATTTTACAACGAACGAGGATTGTGTTTATTGGCTCAAAAATTGACTGCTCGAATTCTAGATGGAGCTTGTTAAAATTATTATACATGAATGATGAATTATTTTAGTACTATGAAAAGAATATCAATACAGTTCAGTTACGGCGTCTGAATTTTAACTATACAGCATTTTTCATAGCAGAATACGAAGAGTCTTGAAGTCAAATCCCTTTTTCTCTTTCGTGAAGGTAGTTACCGGAGGAGATATGCTAAGCTATTTCTGGTTTTAGTATTCGTTTTGTATTCTCAGTATCTCCACTTATATGACCAGCATTGAGCCTCAATTGCACCGTATTTATATACTGTTAGAGTTAGCGTTTAAAAGGCACTAGGGGCTTTAGGCAAACTGTGATCAAGAACATGTACCTTGTGGAACGAAACTGGCTGAAATTTATGGCGTTCCGTACCTCATCATGTACCTGTTGACACGTGAATATTTAGGGGCAAATATCTATATATGGGTATTGAACCCTTTGAGGTAAGGTCATGGGTTCAGTATACATTATTATTTGCCCACGCCAGTGTTAAATTTGTCAAACATAAATCATATGATATAAATAGATAACATTTCCGATTCCCCCAGCATTTGATTCACTTACGGCGCAAATTATAATTTTATGAAATTTATGTACTTCTGATAACAATGTGGAAGAACAGTTTATTAGTAGAATTGTTTTAACTAATTAATTACATCGCTGTAAAAATGATTTTGTTTGACGTAGTTTGAAACACACTCTCATGGATCGATTGTGTATGAAAACGGGCGAAGTAGCCTATACACGTTTAGCACAATAGTGGACACCGATGGCTGTTTTTGATTTCCTAGTAGGCCACGACGTACACGTGTGTGGGATCACACAGGGTAAAAGTAAACTGTCAGCCCGCAGAGCAAAATGTCAAAAAGGAGATTGGCGCCCAACGTGTTAAGGAAACTTCTTAAATAGGAGGAAAAAGAGAAAAATTAAGTGTTTTGACATGAAATGAAATAGCCAGCACACATTTTCTCAAGGGTCTCTTTGTTTTGAAACAACTTCATAAAGCCGTGGGCTGCTACAAGATTATATTTGGCAATTTTTGTGGTTTTCCTAAATAAAGTTATGCTATTTGAGCATCCGACCTGTCTTTAGACTGATGACCTACCGGAAAGATTATTAAATTACTGTGTCAAGACAATTCACGTCAATATATTCCTCTCATGCAAGGTTGATAACTGAGGGAATACACAGAATAGAGGATACTTGTGCAACTAGATTCTTTTGCTGAGTGCGGGAGCAATTCTATACAATAGCCACCTATACTCATTTCTTGAAAGGAACATTTCTTGCTCGTTGAGTGCTTGCAGATCCATAAAAGCCATGGCCTGTAAAACATCTTGAAGTGAAGAACACTTGATATGGCTCTTTAGATAGAGTTAAGAAACTGAAGTACATCTTGGAATAGAGCACCCTGAATGAATGATACAGGGGTTAAAGGAGAATGCAGTCATCTAAATTATAGATACCGGTACTCACGAAATAGCGATCGGTGGGCTATTAATACCATAGAGACCTACTTTAACGTACTCTCATGATACGGATTTTTATAAACTGTCGTGTTTGTTAGACTGTATTTAAATGGAATAAATAAAAGTTGGAATATATGAAAATTACTCAAGCAAACACTGGAATAGTTTACTTCAATTAGCAGGGCAGGTGGCTAAGCTCTGGGACTTCTAACTTTCCAGTTCGCTCACTGCATGCAGCTGTCCGGCTCCATGACTAAATTGTTACCGTGCTGACGTTTAGTGACATGGGTACTGGGACATTTCCCACCATCCTCCATAGCTCATGGTACCATGTGCCAACAAAGAGGTGACCCTGTCGGGTCATGAACACATGGCACCATGCTCCACGGAAGGCGATGGTCAAGGGACCTTTTCGGCCTGTGACGATTCCCTCTCATTGGGATTGAATAAGTAATCCACTCACATGAGAGGTCAACGCCCTGCGGCCTAGCAAGGTCGCTGCTAACTCTCCCGTTCCTAAGATCTGAACCCCGGCTACTCAGAGTCGCAGACCGTCCGCGGCGATAAAAATAAAATATCTTACAACTAACTTAAAGGCATAACATGAACGGAAGAGGTTCTGGATGCTAATTATCGGCAAAAATTTGGCACGAATAAATTTTCAGAATATTTAATTCACTCCCGTTGAACATATTTACAATCTACAACCTTGAACATCATAGTTAAATTACATCCATTGAATTTTAATACCAGCAATGGACAACCATGTCCGGGCTATCACCCAAGTGAAATTTTGATCCACATCATTATAAGATTCATTATGTGGTCTATTGACATTACGCTGTTGAATATTATAACACAAAAACAATCACCTATTCGGATTAAGCACCTGGGTGTTCACATATAACTTCAAACAACTCGGAGAAATTTGAGTTGCGTTTACTACATTCTTGGTTGATAAACTTGGTTTCGAATTTACGGACACAATGATTTTACTTGCTGAGTACGGCAAACACTATTATAATGAACCTAACTTTTTACAAAAATTTATAAGGAAACTATGACCTTACGGATATAAATATTCCCGGGATTAATTCCCAAATTACATATTTAAAACACAGCAAGTTACACTAATTTACTCTAAGATTAGAGTGGCCACCTACATCGAACATAACACGAGAAATATAATGTTTAAAGAAATTTAAAAAATCATGAAATGATAAACAACTCCACGGCGTTACAACCTCTCGCAAAAACATGAAATGCACACAATTCTAGTTACTGCTAATCACCTCATTTGAGGACTAACTATACACATCTTAGGGCCTGAACCCTCCACTCAAACGAACTACCAAAGGATTTTTCACGAAGTCTCAATTAAACAAATCAATTAGCATCAAAACAACCTCCTATTTACACTATTTTCACACCTGGAAGAGAAAACACATATTATAACATTTCCCATACATGGTAACTGCATCTGGTTTACCATTAGCCGTCGTTTATGTGACTGACTCCTTTTTGTCATGTCCGAGGTACGAACGGGAGACCAACAGGTCTCTCGAGTCTGGGAACCTGAAAAATCAAGACCCTATCTATCGCTTCTCCATGTGTATGAACTAAGTGTTACTGCATTCACCCAACTTAGCCTGATTAGAATGTGGTAATCGATTAACAAAAAACATTTACTAGCAGAGCACAAGATGGTTCGAGGAAAAACACTTCCTTGAGAAAGACGGCCATACATTTGCCTTTTAGCAGGCCTAGTTTGACACACGCGAGCTCCGACCCTCTCGGGGTGGGATGCCATAAATTTCCTTGTCAACCGCCGGCACACCGGCCACATACTTTTTTCTTTAAACCCAACATTAGTACGTTTACAAAAGCCTATTCAGTGGGCCAATTTATTCACGCGAACAAAAATAACAAATACAAACAGGTGCATAGAATTATGCTCTAACCCGCTCAGGTATTCTTCATCGGACCAATCTCTCAACTTTTGGGCCGTTACATGATTTTACTCTCTCTCTCTCTCTCTCTCTCTTATAGGAGTCCGGAGTTCCATCCTCGTGCCTCTCATAGTAAAACTACCACTATCCACGGGCTAGCAAACTAGAGTTTAATAATCTCACAGAATTTACTAATAACAATAGTCATAATAATCACAATAATGATAATAATAATAATAGTAATAATAGTAATAATAATAATAATAATAATAATAATAATAATAATAATAATAATAATAATAATAATAATAATAATAATAATAATAATAATAATAATAGGGACTATGTACCTGACATGAAGTTATAATTCTTTAATAGATCGGCATAAAATTATCCGACCAAACTGATTAATTTAAATGAAATAAAATGAACTAACAAAAAGGTATTTAAGCAATCACAAAAAAAATTTCTTTAACAGGGGCCCTAGCTAGAGTTGGTGGGGTGGACATTTGTACCTCGGTGCCACGACTCTTCACACACATGTTATACAGCAACGCCTTAAGTTATCATGCATAAATACAACTACTTTACATTAAATAGAGTACTTCATCTATCCAACTTTATCTGGTTCATAGGATATATGGCAAAGATTCTTGCGTCATCTTAACCTGACTTCTTTCATATATCTCTCCAAGAACGAAGGCTCCTTTATTACCTCAACGAAATTAATTAGCCTTTTCCCCCCGTCTCCTCTGACAGTACTCATAAAACAAGGATATAACCATGCTCGTGCAATAAAGACAACTAGATGGGAAATTCATACTCTATTCCTAATTTGTTTCCTTCCCAAACAACTTTAAAAGGTTAAACTAAAATAAAATACCGACCACTCTAATCTTACTACTTTAATTATTCAATATAAAATCATCCCATGCTATTCCTATATTCTGACATGATTTTTCTACAGGGAATATCAATATCATAAGATCATAATTTTGTACTCAACAATGCTGGTCCGTTGTCCATCGTATGCTGTTCGAGCCCCGAAGGAGGGCTGCCTCGAAGGTCTTAGCCCATCATGGTGAAGTGGAAGGTCGCTGGTTCAGGACGTTCCATGATGCTCCTGGAATAATCCATAGCGTTGGGGTTTGAACACTGAAATGACACTGTTTACACTGTTTTCACAAAACTTCCTCCACTCACGTTACAGGCAAATTTTCCTTTCTTCTAACCAGTATGAAAGTTATGAATGTATACGATACCCTGGTACAGGATGCAGCTAGTCTATCCTAATCTGACATATGCAATTCCGAGCTCACAGTTTCATTACAGGAACAGTTTAACCTCCCGCATTACCCTAAGGTGGGCTACTTATGTTTATTCTCAACCCTGTCTTGTATGCTTTGTTCAGCGCGCTCCTTAGATTACGCTGTTCTGATGCACGATAAACGTTGGTACAATTTTGTTTATGTGATAACCACTAATTCTTCGTACTATCACTATTCACTCGCCTGCCGTTTACACAGTTTCTAACATAGATTATAATTAAGAGGCTCTCTGCCTCCACTACGGGATACTGATTGAAAAACAACGTTCCACGTTCGACAGACGGCAATTCATTGTTTCACAGTTCTCGGTGCAAATTTATGTCACTCACGATCCTTCGTGTCGCACCGCGATCAAACTATAGATGCGCACATCATGTTTACACAGTACAGATTTTTACTGCAGATTCGCACTGAAATCCGACTTTTCACACTCCCGCTCACTGAAAATTTTCACACAAAGAGAGGGAAATCAGACCAAAAATCGGCCGTGTGGGCACCTCGTAGACTCCTCGAAGACTGGTGTCCACCCTCATATGTGCAGGCAAATATAAAGGCTCCCTAGGGTGGGGAATGCTTGGGAGACATCTCCCTCCTACACATTTCAGTTTTCCAGATCCACAAGGCTTACGAATCCCAGCGATGCGGCAACTTGTGTGGCCAGCTACTCCGAAATACCAGATGTGATGCGGAACTCAGGATGATCGGTGGATTTGTAGTAATTAATTCCAATACAATCGGGGTGGGGGTAATATTCGCTAATAGTATTTGGCGACACTGTAGGCGTGGGTAAGCCGTTGTGGTTACGTAATCTTATGAAGGTGCATTTTCGTAGGTGAGATTATTCTACCTTGTTTTTCAATTTTGCCATTCATCCAATATTCCTCTTATTACTCTGATGTATGTTTTCTGGTTAGTTTAGCCTTTATTGAGCTGAAAATACCCCTGAAATTGCCCCATCGCTTTGGCATCGCTGTGCGTTGGCGTTTGTTTTCAAGATGGAGTTAGCAAAATTGTATTCTTCTTCCCCTTTTTCCATGATACGCGCGCAGTTTGGGAGTTTTTCTGAGCCACCCACTGGGAGCTCTTGGCGCCCCTATGTCGCGAAGTGTTATGCAATATGACGCTACTGCCAGCATCCACACAAAGGAAGCTACAAGCCTACTAATTTCTTCAATATATACTTCGAAATAATTATTCCTGTGACTATACGGTCACAGTACCGGGTTCGATTCACGGCACAAAAAGTCATACGCCATTTCGTTTCCTTTTTTAATGCTTGCAGCTGCAGGAAACAATACATTGGGATGTTTAAATTAATACCTAGAAACTATATTATAATAAAATGATCCTCAGCTACCATGTGAATGCATTTTGACTTCACCACATTTAGACTGATTCCATCACAATTTCGACGTTCCTTGTTAATTTACCAGATCGCAGAGAAATGTATCTCTGTAAGGCGATCTATGACTGATTATAAAAGTGTTGTGTTTCATTTAAACATTTATTGTGTCTCTAGAGGAATTTTCAGTCGCGAAACTACTTGGAGTCATTTGAGGCATTACCTACCCTAAGAAATACTGTTGAATATACATATCGCAACAAATTTATCTGTTGTTATTGTGCTAAAACTACAATAATCTCTATTTGATATGTGCTACATGATGATAGCGGATGATGTGCTTCGTTGATCGTCCGCTAGATGGCGACAGCAGACTACTTTTTCTGACCGAGAGGCAGGACGTAACTTGACTCACTCAGAAGTTTTTGTTTTGTTTGCATTCCGTGAGCTTGTGGATTGGGAGCGGAGGTGGCGGAGAGAAGTTACGTTACCGCCCGAGCTCCTCTCTCCGCAGGGTCTAGACCCCAGTGAGGCATGCCCCTTGTGCTATTATTTTGAGTGTGTAGAATGTCCCAGCGCGAAGGTGACAATTAAGTACCGTATTATTGTTTATGTGCTATTCTTTTGAATTAGTAGGCAATCAGTATATTATTGGCATTATTTGTTACAATTCAGTCATGGAAAATTTCCATGTTTCCGAATAAAACATACAATGACAACAACTCTCTCAACAACAGGCCTATTTTGTTTCACGACTTCGTTATGTTTAGCGGCTTGAATTCTTGCACTTTCAGGTAAAGAATGTTCAATTCTCCAGCATACCAGTAAACGGATGGCCTCTTCATTCTGAATAAGTTTATTTGAATTTTGATGCGTTTCTAAGAATTTTTTTCTTGTAACAGTTACTCCCATTTAAAGTCCATTCTTTTCCATCACCAAACAAAACACATTTCTAAAAAACAAGCTTCTTGCTTTTGGTTTATCCTGTAAACCACGAATATCGTGGATGCCAAGAAAAGTGAAATTTTCACGCTATTTTACTGTCAAAATACTTAAAATCTAAATTAGGCATACGTCTTTTGATATTAGCTGCACACTTCTCTTCTTAAGTCCAAGATGAGAATGGTTTCCATTTAAAAGAGTTCAGAAGACTCGTTAAGTTTCCGAAGGGGCCTAGTTCACTAGTTATTTCAACGTGAGTTTCAACCAGTTGAAGTCAGTCTTGTCTTACACAACTAACAAAAACTCAGAATTTTAATTGGTATTAAATAACCACTTAAGTCATGTCGCAAAATAAATAGTGAGATAAATGTAAATGACAGGATATTCCAAACGCTCAAATTTTTAACATACGAAGTTCTTGATACCTTAATTATGCAAATGGAAATACGGTTTGGCGATTTTGAAGGAATGCAGTTTGTTGAGTTGCTGGATCCAACTCACTTCATAGTTTACAAAGAGAATTTCCCTGCTATTAAACTGAACAGTCTTATGAACATTTACCCATTCTTCTAATCGGTAAAGATACGAAAACGAATTATTTTAACATTTATTCCAATATAGAAAAACATTTGCCTCCTCAAAAACTTTTACATCACATTTTTGTGAGTGAACTCGAACCAGTGTATGTGGAAGTGTCATAAGTGATTCATTTAATATTAACATTTCCTTTGACCACGGCTTCCTTTGAAAAGAGTGTGAGCATTCTGAAGAGGATAAAAACATACTTGAGTAACGCTATGAACAGTGAAAAACTCAGCAGTCTTAGTACGACTTCTATAGAGAAAAAGCCTCTGACGGAATTGATGAGTGATCGACTATTGAAGGACCGTATGAATGACCATTTTGCAAACAAGAAAACTCGTCGTTTGAACTTTAAAATTTCCACAATACCAATTCATTAACTTGTACAGTAGCTTCGCTACTGGATATTTCATATATTTACTTCGTGCCCTATGGGCCCTTTATACAACCAACTACCTCTATCGGAATTCAACTGGCAATCTTGGGATCCAGAGGCTGATAATCTATCATTGATCTGCAGAAGAAGGTACTCAAACAATTTATGAGCAATTAGCACCAAACTTATCGCACTGCCCAAAAAGTTTGATCAAAATATTGACATCAAGTTTGTGAAGCGATCCTTCTGCTTGGGTTTGTTACCAACTCAATAGTTGAACGTACCTGAGTCTTATACAGTAGAGAATCGTTAAATTTTTACCTACGTCTTATAATACTACAACGCCTTCATTGTGTGACAGGCATGTATACAAATATTTAAAATAAAATTACATTTAATGGCTTTTAAACGAACATTACGTAGTTATGCAGGAGATACTTCTGGAGGGTTCTTATTTTTAGTAACAAAGGCCACAAAAGCCGCCCACTGTATCAGTTAATAAACTCTCTCGAATTAATAAGAGCTGCGAAAGAAAGACAGAACTCATAGGCGTATCCAGGGAAAGACATGAGGATATAACACCCTAGAAATGTTAAATTAGAGTTTCATTATAGATTGACATATATGTGCGTGGAAACGCGGTGCAAATAACACTGATCAGTTCTGCCTCGGTAATCAGACCCTAAAATAATTTATGGCATCGGCGCAAATACTGCTGAATCTAAGACGGCCCAAGTACCACTCAGCGTATCTAACACGGCATCTCACAAATAAAGCACGCCCTGGAAGAACCCGGCTACATTGATGAGACATGAAAAGTCATGGACTAAAGGAAAATACGGAAGTGAACAGTTATAAATGGCTTCTTCTGACTAGGAAAGCTGACCGCATGTAATCGGGATAAAGTGGGGATGATTATGATATTGATGATGATCATAATAATTTCGTGTGGCTATTTCTAGCCGAGTGCAGCCCTTGTAAGGCAGACCCTGATGAGGGTGGGCGAAATCCGCCACGTGTAGGTAACTGCGTGTTATTGTGATGGAGGATAGTGTTATGTATGGTGTGTGAGTTGCAGGGATGTTGGGGACAGCACAAACAACCAGACCCCGAGCCATTGGAATTAACCAATGAAGGTTAAAATCCCCGAACCGGCAGGGAATCGAACCCGGAACCCTCTGAACCGAAGGCCAGTACGCTGACCATTCAGCCACCGAGTCGGACAATGATGGTTATGATGATGTTAATAAAAAAGATTCATGTTTGTCTTCTCCAAGACTGTGTTCATGACACCCACCATTCTCTAGATCCCATTCAGAACAAAATAACAATAATTTCACGGTCTTAGAATTACGGTTTCTTCCCTTTCAGCTATGATTTTTTTTCTAAATTTACATTTGAATTCGCTTACTGCCTTACTGTGTACATACGAGTATTTGGAAGAAGGGGGGAAACTGCCCTACCTCACTCCTTTCCCAATGGTTACCATACTTCCCGATCTCTCGATTCTGACCTTCGTTGTTGGGTTTTATAAAATAACGCTACTTTTACCTGTGCCAACCTATTGAACTGAAATTCGATCGCACACTCTTTAGCAGCGGCATGCAGGCGTTCGTACTGTGAAGAAAGCTGCGTTAAAATTTTGTTGTGACATGAGTAACTGAGACTGTGTGAAACTGATCCCTATGTAAATAATGTAATTACAGTATATCCTTACACGCTTTCATACATCTTAAACTCATGAGTACAGTTTCTGTCGAACGTCAGCAATAAATTCCGGTTCAGCAAGGGAAAAGGAGGGCAATATATAAGTGTTAGAGAGTGAGAGAGAGAAAACAAAACTCATCTTCTTTCCTTAGCTCTGTTTAGTTTCTCATTCTTTTTCTACCTTCAACCGTTTTCTCTTCCCGTTCTTAAGCAACGACGGCTTGAGTTTCATTTCGTTCCAGCTATTACCCTTGGGACTAGAAACATCTGAAGACCTATTGCAGCGACGGAAAAAGGCAATGGACCGATGTTTTCTATCTTAATCCCTCCCATTTTCTTGTACGCACTTTCTGCTACGTTGGAAGGAAACGATAACACGTTTAAAGACAGTAGAGGGTTTCTTTAAATAAAGTTTCCCATACATTAACTTCAAGTCGATATATTACTCTCGCAATATCAACCTTTATTCATCAGTAATACATGTTTAAAGTACAATTGAATGGCTATGGCCTAAAGGGAAAGAACTATTCTGTATTATCCTCTATTGAATGTGAATAACAAACCACATCTTGCTTCAAGGCAGGAATGCTCATGTTGAGCGGAGACCTACTGGCCATTTCTAACGTCAGCAGAAATCATGAATATTGATATATTCGGATATATGAATCAATGTCAATCCCGTTATATCTTTCCTGACACAAGCTGTAACTTATTCTTCATAACACCTAGCAGAAGACCACGTAATTACAAAATACATGAGGTGAGCTCCATTGTTTAAGTTTCCCTCGGCACCTCGGCTTCTTCCAAAATCCTTGAAAGTAGTTCGTGCGTAGTAACATCAGACAAAACCCATGGCACTACAGCCCTTGAAGGGCCTTGGCCTACCAAGCGACCGCTGCTCAGCCCTAAGGCCTGCAGATTACGAGGTGTCGTGTGGTCAGCACGACGAATACTCTCGGCCGTTATTCTTGGCTTTCTAGAACTGGACCGCTATCTTACCGTCAGATAGCTCCTCAATTCTAATCACGTAGGCTGAGTGGACCTCCAACCAGCCCTCAGGTCCAGGTAAAAATCCCTGACCTGGCCGGGAATCGAACCCGGGGCCTCCGAGTAAGAGGCAGGCACGCTACGCCTACACCACGGGGCCGACGGGGTAGTAACATCAATACATTTCATTATTATTATTATTATTATTATTATTATTATTATTATTATTATTATTATTATTATTATTATTATTATTTCCGATTCGTTGGCTGAACGGTCAGCGTACTGGCCTTCGGTTCAGAGGGTCCCAGGTTCGATTACCGGCCGGGTCGGGGATTTTAACCTCAATTGGTTATTTCCTACGGCGCGGGGCTGGGTGTATGTGTTGTCTTCATCATCATTTCATCCTCATCACAACGCGCAGGTCGCCTACGGGAGTCAAATACAAAGACCTGCACCTTTTCGAGCCGAACCCGTCCTGGGATATACCGGCACTAAAAGCCATACGACATTTCATTTCTTTCATTATTATTATTATTATTATTATTATTATTATTATTATTATTATTATTATTATTACTATTATTATTATTATTATTATTATTATTATTATTATTATTATTATTATTATTTCTCTTCCAATTCATCTTATTAGATGGTCCTATCATTGAAATTGTTTTTTATGTACAGCTTCATCCACCGTGTTTCTGTTTAGCAGATTATTAATATAGTCTAATTGAAGAAGCTGGGCCAATGTCGAATTTCGGAGGACCATGAGGTATGGATAATATTTCATTACAAATCACAAAACTACAGTTGATATAAATGGCATAGAGAAAACACATATAATACAGTATAAGTATTATAGGCAATTATGTGACAAGTACAGCATCAAGGCGAGTGAGTTTAAATTATACACAAACACAAGGCGTGCATAAATGGTTGAGATCGATCATGCCAGGCACGCAGACAGTGGTCGACAACAATGCCAATTTAGTGAGCTCTCATACATTAGAGAAACTTGAGCTTACAACTCATAAATAATAGCATTGTCAACTTGTGAAATGTAACCGCCAGTCCGTGTAGCTCAGACGGTTGAGGTGCTGGCCTTCTGACCCCATCTTAGTAGGTTCAATCCCGGCTCAGTCCGTGGTATTTGAAGGTACTCTCAAATACGTCAGTCTCGTGTCGGTAGATTTACTAGCACTTAAAAGAACTCCTGCGGGACTAAATTCCGGCACCTCGGCGTGTCCGGAAACCGAAATGGTAGTTAGTGGAACGCAAAGCCAATGTTCTTTTTTCTTCTTATTTTTATTATTATTATCATTATTCTCGTTATTATTATTGTTGTTATTAAATATAACCAATGAATGAGGACACAAGAAGTAATTACTGAACTGTACCTTCATTGAGGATACCTTCCTCTCGTAGCTACCGCCTGATTGATCTGGCAATCAATCACTACCTGGGTGCGAAAGTGTTAGAATAACAAAACAAAACAAAAAATACATGCTAACTGACAAAGTGCCAGCATCTAACAGTGGTAAGAAGAAACATTTAACCTCTTCTTGAAATCAAGCTCTTTCACCATGGTAATTTCATTTCGCGTTCGTGAGATTTACTGTTCGTACGTAACGTAAACGAGCATTTTATTGTTCAATAAAGGTTTTTTTATAAAGAACAATAACAAAGGGTCACGTGAAGCCATCATTCGTGTGAAGTCGTTGCTCGTTTGAAGAAGCCGGCTGAACAACGAGAGTGCTATACTGCGTAAAGCATTTGGAGATTACACTTCTAATGCTGAGAGTGCTAAGCGTGTTTATTCATAAATGAGAACTCCTGTGAGCTGTAGTTTACTTTTTAGTCATTTCCATTACCAATGTAATCGTATTATACTTACATCCCATGACGCTAACATGTTAATACAGTGTGGGTTTAGGATTCATATTTAGTGCGTTTGCACAATTCGCATTTCATTTTACTTCATTCTCGGAATTATCGGACTGTATTCGTATTCCGTGTTTCTCTTTTTTCTCTTAAACGTTGTGCAGGTTTAGTATTCACATTTAGAAGGTATAGATTCGACATTTCATTTTGCGTATCCTAGTATTCATATCTCCTCTTCAGTTATTTTTAGATTGTATTCTTTATAGCCTCCCGGTTTTATTTACAGTCAAATTCTTTCTAGTATTTTATTGCAAAAATTGGTGTGATGACCACGGACGCCGATCTAAGTCCAGCATTGATGCCACTTTTGCCAGACTCCTCTTGTAAACCTTCCTGTGCGATATATCCCTTGTTCTTTTTCGACCTCGACGATATTAGAACATTCGAGGCACAATTTGGATTTCATTATCAAGCCTCTCACATGAAGCTCTTCCTTTTCCTTCACCGACAACTTCACTTAGCGGAGATTCGTATTCGAGGTCAAATGAGGCTTTCATTTTCCCGCTTTCCACGGCTCTTCCCTTTTCTTTATCGACAACTTTACTAAACGAAGTTCCGTATTCGACTCCAAAAGCATCTTCCATTTTCCCGCCATATATGGCTCTTCCATTTTCTTTACCGACACCTTTACTAAACGAAGTTCCGTATTCGACTCCAAAAGCGTCTTCCATTTCCCCGCCTTTCACGGCTCTTCCATTTTCTTTACCTACAACTTTACTAAACGAAGTTCCGTATTCGACTTCAAAAGCGTCTTCCATTTTCCCGCCTTTCACAGCTCTTCCCTTTTCTTTACCGACAACTTTACTAAACGAAGTTCCGTATTCGACTCCAAAAGAGGTTTTCATTTACCCGCTTTTCACGGCTCTTCCCTTTTCTTTATCGACAACTTTACTAAACGAAGTTCCGTATTCGACTCCAAAAGCGTCTTCCGTTTTCCCGCCTTTCACGGCTCTTCCCTTTTCTTTACCGACAACTTTACTAAACGAAGTTCCGTATTCGACTCCAAAAGCGTCTTCCATTTTCCCGCCTTTCACGGCTCTTCCCTTTTCTTTATCGACAACTTTACTAAACGAAGTTCCGTATTCGACTCCAAAAGCGTCTTCCATTTTCCCGCCTTTCACGGCTCTTCCATTTTCTTTACCGACAACACTAGTCGAAGTTTCATATTCGACTTCAAATGAGGCTTTCATTTTCCCGCCTTTCACGGCTCTTCCTTTTTCTTTACCGATAACTTCACTAGTCGAAGTTTCGTATTCGAGGCCTAAAAAGGGTTTCTTTTACCCACCATCCATGGCTCTTCTCTCTTTTTTTTTTTTTGTGGGTACCTTCATTTGTCTAATCTTCAGACCTTCCTTTTCTTCACTAATGTTGTTGAAAAATTATTCACCATCTTCATCAATACGGGATAGATTTCGTATTCGTTGTCTGAAGAGACTTCCATTTTCCTTTCTTTCACGTGTATTCTCTTTTATATACCAATATCTTTATTTGTCGAAGGTTCAGTCCATCCTTCTTCCTCCTTTATGTTGTTTAATTTTTCATCATCTTCATTAATACGGGATTGATTTCACATTTCATGGCTCCCCCCTTTCCTTTGGCGATACAATCAGACTTGCGATTCAAATTCAAGAGACTGCAGTTCCCTGTCAATTTGGCCTATCCAATGTCCCTAAACAAGTCGCAAGGTCAGACACTGAAGGTACTAGGACTGCATCTAGAGAACCTGTGCTTCAGTCTCGGTCAACTTTACGTAGCGTGCTCTCGAGTGTCGACTGGCTATAACCTACATATTTATTGTAACCGTATCGGTAATAGATGTAATTAATCGGTAATTGACTGAGGGAACTAAGGCTACACTTCTTTGTCCGCATAGAAGTGGTGTTGCATCAGATTGCGCAAGAGCACCGACTTGGAGGCGCCGACTCAAGTACCGCGTGGCTTGAAAAATCCCCGGAGAGAGTAGTAGCTAAAAGAAAAATACGGAAGTCACATTCTGATAACCTCACCTACTAAAAATGGCTGAAACACGATAGTGCCAACTTGCTACCTTGGTTTGTGACTGAATATTTCGAGATGAATGCAGTATTTTTTAAGTGAAAGATAGCCAAGTCGTATATGAGCATCTTAGAACACAGACGAAATTATGAAGTGTTATAAAAAGTCAGCGTTAGTAAAATTGTGTCACAGAAGATGAGGTAAGTGTCAGAAGCGTACAAAAACGACTGTGGACCCAGACTCAGAAAGGAAAATCCCCGAAGAGGCGTCCCTATTTGATTGAAAATATCCATTTATTTACCGATCGAATTGTCCTCCGCAAATAAGTTGTCATCGAATTATGAGCTACATGTTTTGACGGCATCACCGAAGTCAGAAGACCAGTAGAACAATAGATATGGAAAATAGAGTGGGGACGACCGAACACTAGCCTGGCGAGTTGGGAGTAGTTTATTTAAGAGCTCGTCCTGTGGAAGGAGGACGACTTGCAGAGGAGTGTTGAAAGGGAGCAGACGTTACGGTCGTGTCGCGTGTTTGCAAATGTATTTCCTTTGTGCGAGAGTGACAAATAAGTTGTGTCGCTACGCAGTAGAACAATCACGTTCGTATGAAATATATATGTTGTACGCACATTAGGTATGAACTAGAGTGTAAACATCCCGGTGAGGTGGAAATAGTGTGAAAATTCAAGTGGTCATAGGACGATTGTATCGCCGTAATACCATGGAGACTGTGTATCGCAATATTAAAGGATATTGAAAGAGGAAGCTGATTTTATAAACAGTGTCGGAGAAATTTTAAATAGATTCCACCGTAAAGTATTTTTTATAAACAGTATCGAAGGAAGACGTGGTTAATGAAACGTTGTTTGTAATAGCCAGTTCAAGTGCATCCCAACCCAGGGCCATGGAGATGCAGATGGAGATCGGAAGAGGAAACATCGAAACAGTGGTCCGTGCAAGTATCATGCAGGTGTAAACATCCACCAGATTAGAATATTTGTTTTTTACTTTTAGAATCATAAGTAGGAAGGGATTTTCAGTGACCTAACCCTTGTGTCGTTCAAAAGATCGTCGGTTAGAGTCAAAAGGCAAACCTAAGATTTTCGTCACACACAGCTGTCCCATGAAATACAGCCATTCATATTTTCTTGTTTTTGTGTTTTCCAGATGAGTTCCGTATTGTGTGTATATATTTTATTATACGTTGTTCTTTGATAGTTATTTTATTTCGTGTGCGTGTGTGTCAGGCTTCGAGAACGGGTTCTGCCCCGTGGTTTGTTTTCTTTTTGTTCAATGCGATGTGATATCTGTTTAACTTTATTCTTTGTTTTGTCGTGTCCATGTGTGTTTGCATTATATGACGTTAATTAGAATTTTATTAGTTCATTAGGCGACCACTCAAAGTTGTCTCCTGAAGACGGGAGTGTAATTTGCTTTCTTACCATATAGAAGAAATAGGTTAACGATAAATCATCGCATTTACAAACAAGTAAATATACTAGGTTATATTTCAAATTAGTGTTCAAAGAATCGGTGTGTTTATCGTAGTGTCCAGAAAGAAAAGAACGGTCGTCAGTCGAGTGTGGAATTAAAAGTGGAACGGAGTTATACCTCTGATTTTTCTTGTTGAATTCGGCCGACAAATATAGTGTTTGTATCATTTAGGGTTATGTTTGATGTGTGTGTGTTTTAACAAGAGAAATTAAATTTGTTCAAAAGATATTTCTTTTGGTATTATCATTTGTAGTAATTGAATGCATCCTAGTTTTCCTCCGTTCTGTTGTGCTTGTAAGTTAGTTTTACAATTTTACTTGTTTATTATGCCGCGCAAGCACCACGGCTCTGGGAGGCCGGATGTTGTGTTACAGGAATAGAGGGAAGTACGGTCGATCCTCGCACGATCCGAAGGGCATTTGTTCATCCATCAATTTGGATTATTTTCTTCTTTTTGTTTTTCCAGATGAGGTGGCATTTGACTCTTGACCAAAACTGTCCCATATGTTCTAGCAACATGGCGTAAGGTCCCGTATGGCTGTAGCCCAATGTGGGCCATTTGTCACTGCTGTTGTAATGTGCATTATCTACAGAATGATCAGGCGGGATATAGTCGACAAGAACGTATTGTGAGACACACATATCGACGGCGTGCGAGCATTATCTCGTATCCCACATTGTTCTTCCAATCTATTATCCTTCTTAAAACTGGTCACTCCTCTCAGCCACGCATGGATATTCAGTCCATCAGAACAACGCTCGTTGTGTTCATTTTCCAGTTCCGATGTGTAAAGGAAAATGAACCTTGAAGGCATTGCGCTGTAAGAGTGAATACTTCATGAAAAGATGCATTTCTACAGTAAGGTACAGTAAGGTTAATTTTCCTTTACACTTTGGCATAGGAAAATGAACACAGCGTAATTATTTTCATGGACTGCAAAACCATGTGTGTCTGGGAGGCGTGACCAGTCTTCAGGAGAGTAATGGGCAGGATGAACATTCTGGGATACGATGTATTGCTCGTTCACCCTTGATATATTTATGGGACACACTAATTTAACCATTTTAATCCTTGTTCATATATCCGTACGAAGAAACAGCTACTGTAGAAATGAATGGGCCTCCAACGATCCACTGGGTTTGCGATTTTTCTCTTGAAAATTAACCTCAGTTCCATATATGAGTATCAAATGATTGCTTATGCGCATCCTGTTTTCGTAATTTATATCATTTATAAATTAACAAATCAAACAATTGCAACACCATTACATTCAGAACTGAATTCTGAACACATGTAATTGACTTTCAAGGCAGTCCTAGAATGATTTGGTCTTGACAATATCTTCACCACAGCCGTACATTGCAGCAATTGGAAACTCTGGTCTGAATTTTTCACCTCAATTCCATGCTTAGGTAAAATCATAGCCGGGATTAATTTGAAAACTCCGTGCTTCTCTCGTGGTCAGTCGTATGGAGCTTGGTCCAGGTTTGGAACTACGCGGAATTTATATATTTACGCTCACAATAGTGTGACAGGTAATAATCCTTCGTTCCTGATTAATGATTTCACAGTTAAAAAATGCAGAAAATTACGAATCGATATCAGTAATTCTCAATCAGTTGAAAACGTTACCAAACTGCAGAGAAAGAAATGTGATTCCATTTATATTTTGTGTATGTTTCCAGGTGTACGTTGATATAACATCACAACAGATCATGACAATTTTATCCTGAAACTTTGCAACATGAAAAACGTGATATATTGTTCGCGGATCCCGCGGATAACTACTAGTACATTGATAATGCTACAGCCTTTCCCTAGTGTACTTATATTTGAGAGGTATACCACAAACTTTACAACTATGATTCTTGCTGTGAATGTGTGCATACACGACGTATTTTCTCTAGGATTTAGTATGGTAAATCAGAATTTGAAATTAGATAACTCCTCATTGGAAGCTTCATATGGAAGAATTATATTTATGGTAGCCTTGCAACTATCGTAGCCAAAATCGAACCGCATAATTCCTTGCGGTGTGATTGTCCCAGAATAATAATAATCTTGGACTTTTCTCCTACTTCATGAGGTCGCTACTTAGATGCATGTATGATATAAGAACCACTTACACTGGTTCTATCTAACAGCTTTACATATCGGTAGTCTAGTTCTCATACCACATATCTGGCAATGCTCTTCCTATCCATTATTTTACTTAGGATTGGTCATACCTCCCAGCCAGATTTGGATATGCAGTTCAACAGAATAATTTCCGTAGAATATTAATTAACATAAACATCTTCGGTTCCTGTTAGATCCGTATTGACTACTAATGATTTAGCAAGCTGTGAGGAAACAGGGGTAATAAGGATCCGACAGTCAATGCAATTGATTTATGCAATTAGTGTATGGTGATTACTAATTTAATTCATTTCAGTATCGTACATGTTTCGAGAAAATGGTCATTTTCGTCTTCAGGTATAATATAAAAAATAGTCAAAATCTCCAAGGAGATGCTTAAAATTACAATACATAAGATATTACCATAAAGAATCCAATACGAAAACATTAAAATCTACAACAATTCTGTTTCCTGTTATTTCTTACATTCTCTCTTGAGGAAAAATAATAATTACCGTGCTGTTCATTTTCCTATGCTGATGTGTAAAGGAAAATGAATCTTACCGCACCGTACAACAGAAATGCATGTTTGCATGGCGTTTGTACGTAATCCTAGAGTATAATATTTTTAAAGTTTATTTTCATTTACACAGCCATAATAATGAACACAACGAAAGTTTTTCTGATAGACTGCGTATCCATACGCGTCTGGGAGGCGTGACCAATCTGAAGGAAAATAATGCATGAGAATAGCATTATCAGACACTTGGTTATTAGAACTAGTGGTAACAATTACATTTTTTCATCTTACCTATCCGTTTACCGAACTATGAAAAGGAATATAATGACTAATTCATCACATCTATCTATGATATCTTATGATTGAGTTGTTGAGGATCCGACCAGCCTTGAGGCTGACTGCTCTAGATACATACATTTTCATCCTTTACATATAATTAAATTTTATAGTAAATTAGTTTTAGAAATTATTAGATGACCCTTTCAGAACTAAATAAACTCCATCTCAGACAGTTGTGGCAAGGATTATTAAATTCAAAATACCTGGCACTGGCCAGTAAATGTTTACAAATTAAAAGTAAACCCTTCAAACAAGATAGACATAAAATATAATATTTAATAATACAATGGTTGAATTAAAATGAATATATTTTTAAATAAATATATTTGCCTTTAAATGTGTAAAAGAATTCGCCCGTTTAACAAACTGACAGTTTAATATTGCAGAAAGTATTTCAGCAAAATATATTTACCTCCTCTTTCGCGAAGTACTTTCTACATTTGGAGTTGAGCCGGTGCACATAGCCAGATATATACACTATACCCTCTCGCGAAATCTGGACCAGCACAAATTACGAACTTGGAAATGCTCCCGGAAAGTTTTGTTGTTGTTTGTGATTATCGTTGTTCCTTGGGATAACACGAGGTACAGCAGAAGGTAAAAGCTACGAGCAATTTTATTCGAAATAGCGTTCACACCCAAACCCAGTTAATTACAATCGTGAACTCATATAATTGGAATTGCTCCTGAGGGAGTACGTTAGGGGGTTAACTGGCCATTACGTGATCGCGTCGACACTCCGCTTGCATCAGGGGACTGCTCTTGGTGCATTACGCCTACTGAACTATATTGTTATAATTATCTGATATGTTAACCAGACAGATGAAAAATATTGTAATTAAATCTCTTAGTTTGATACTAACCCTTCAGACTGATTTATTTTCCATGTGCAATCTGTCTGCACATTTGGTGTATAAGTTTCTCTCCAATTATCCTTATCTAATGAAAAACATGTTACCTATTGTATATCGTCACTCCTATGTCAAAACAGCGAATGTGTCAATGCTCTTCCAATTCATTATTCCCCTTAAGAATGGGCACGCCTCCCAGGCACACATTTAAATGCAGACCATCAGACCTATTTTTGTTGAGTTCGTTTTCCTATGCGCAGGTGTAAAGGAAAATGAACTTTAAATACATCATACTCTAGGAGCGGGTAAATATGTTATGCAAACACACATTCCTACAGTACGGTACAGTAAGGTTCAGTTTCCTTTACACGTCAGCATAGGAAAATGAACACAAAGAAATTTGTTCTGATATCAGTATGTGGCTGGAAGGCGTGACCAGTCTTAAGGGAAATAATGGATAGGAAGAGCATTGTCACGTTTGTGGTTTTTGCATAGGAGCGACGATATAACTTTTATAACCAGTCTTGATTTTTATTTCATTCTTAGTTTTATCAGGGTCATACACTGAATAGTTTCATTTATTCCAATATATCGTTACATTGTTGTGTTTATGCTTGTTACTAAATAATGATCTACAATACTTTAGTTAAAGTCTTCAATATTTCTCATTACTTAATGATCTGAATTACCTGATTAACTTTATTTTATAGTAGCTCATGCACCAGTGCTCCGGAATTCTAGATAAAATATTTTAGACGTTATGAGTATGGTTTTATTGCATTCCATTTATCTTTGAGATACCCGAGAAACACCACGGGGAGGTCGTCACGTCGTTTCTCACGTAAAGTCCGAGTTGGGGACTTTTCATTATGATGGCAGGCCCCATTTTCTAACCGCCAGTCACAATTGAATTTGGAAGTGTAGATTATAATGGCAGGCTCCCTTGGCTACTGCCAGTCACATTCAATTTTGGGAGTTTTCGATATAATGGCAGGCCCCATTTCCAACTGCTAGTCACAATCGAGTTAAGGAGTTTTAATTATGTTAGCAGGCCCCTTGCATACTATCGGCGACACTGGACTTTGAACGTTCTCATTATAATGGCATGGTCCCTTGCCTACTGCCGGTCATACTCGACTTTGAACGTTCTCATTATAATGGCATGGTCCCTTGCCTACAGCCAGTCACAGCTAAGATGCGTAGTTGTCGTTATAAAGGCAGACTCCCTTGCCTACTGCCGTTCAAATTATGTTGTCCAAGGTTGTTGTTGAAGTCACGAATGAGCTGGGGAGTTTTCAATATAATGACAGGTCCCCTTGTCTACTGACCATCACAATCAATTTGGGGAGTTTTCATTACAAAGGCAGGCCCCATTTTCTAATTTCGGACACATTCAATTTTGGTAGTTTCCATAATAATGCAGGTCCGCGCTTCCTACTGCCGGTCACGGTTAAGTTTGTGAGGTTTCATTATAATGACAGATCCCCTTGTCTACTGCCGATCGCAGTCGACTTGGGGAGTTCACTTTATAATGGCAGACTCCTATGCCTTCCGCCAGTCACAGCTGAATTCTACTGCAATTCAAATTATGTTGTCGAAGGGTTTTCTATAAAACTTCCCTAGTTACTACCTTCTTCGTTTTCCCCTGTTGCTTTAGAATCACAAGGCTGTCAGAAGAGGCTATACGTGAAGCGGGTACTTATAACTGCCCATGGGAAAAACAATTTGTTCTTAAACTCCACACCAGCAAACTTTAAAACCTCTCCCTGGGCTTTGATTGTGGTCATTGTGACTCATACCTTAACGGGAAATTGCACTCGTTTGAATAGGAAGTGTTAGTCGGAAGGAATCGAAGAAATGCTGGTGAAGAAAACTGTTTCTTCCGAACTCCATCCCGTGAAGTTTCTTTCTTCTATCACATTAATATCTTACATATCAATGAATTGAATATACTAATTAGAAATATACAATACCTAAGGAACAAAGAAACAAAACTGAACAAATATAAAAAACGAAACATAATACTAAACTTATAATTATTGTCGCCCTTACTTATTAGTGAGTTATACTATATAATGTTCCATATCTGTGAATAAATCGAATATATTATTTCCACACGACCGATTGAAAACAATGAACGGACATCACCCCCTCCCCATCCATCCAAGGATGGCCACCACTACGGGGGAGAGGCCGTCCGATCATCGCATCCATCACTATCACATGTCACTGGTTCTGTTCAGTTTCGAACTGTCACTAACTTGTAACTTGTACCATATTCAGTTATAATCTACTACCACAGACATATTCATTAATAGTTGCTTACATACACTGACTGACAGTGACAATGCAACACCAAGGAGGAGTGGTTCGAAAGGGATGAACGTTGGGGAAAAAACAGAGACGGCACGGATGAATAATTGATGTTTATTTAAAACCGATATGCAGGTTACACAATGCGCACGGCATCGACTCAGTAGGATGTAGGACCACCGCGAGCGGCGGTGCACGCAGAAACACGTCGAGGTACAGAGTCAATAAGAGTGCGGATGGTGTCCTGAGGGATGGTTCTCCATTCTCTGTCAACCATGTGCCACAGTTGGTCGTCGGTACGAGGCTGGGGCAGAGTTTGCAAACGGCGTCCAATGAGATCCCACACGTGTTCGATTGGTGAGAGATCCGGAGAGTACGCTGGCCACGGAAGCATCTGTACACCTCGTAGAGCCTGTTGGGAGATGCGAGCAGTGTGTGGGCGGGCATTATCCTGCTGAAACAGAGCATTGGGCAGCCCCTGAAGGTACGGGAGTGCCACCGGCCGCAGCACATGCTGCACGTAGCGGTGGGCATTAAACGTGCCTTGAATACGCACTAGAGGTGACGTGGAATCATACGCAATAGCGCCCCAAACCATGATGCCGCGTTGTCTAGCGGTAGGGCGCTCCACAGTTACTGCCGGATTTGACCTTTCTCCACGCCGACGCCACACTCGTCTGCGGTGACTATCACTGACAGAACAGAAGCGTGACTCATCGGAGAACACGACGTTCCGCCATTCCCTCATCCAAGTCGCTCTAGCCCGGCACCATGCCATGCGTGCACGTCTATGCTGTGGAGTCAATGGTAGTCTTCTGAGCGGACGCCGGGAGTGCAGGCCTCCTTCAACCAATCGACGGCAAATTGTTCTGATCGATATTGGAACAGCCAGGGTTTCTTGCACATGCTGAAGAATGGCGGTTGACGTGGAGTGCGGGGCTGCCACCGCTTGTTGGCGGATGCGCCGATCCTCGCGTGCTGACGTCACTCGGGCTGCGCCTGGACCCCTCGCGCGTGCCACATGTCCCTGCGCCAACCATCTTCGCCACAGGCGCTGCACCGTGGACACATCCCTATGGGTATCGGCTGCGATTTGACGAAGCGACCAACCTGCCCTTCTCAGCCCGATCACCATACCCCTCGTAAAGTCGTCTGTCTGCTGGAAATGCCTCCGTTGACGGCGGCCTGGCATTCTTAGCTATACACGTGTCCTGTGGCACACGACAACACGTTCTACAATGACTGTCGGCTGAGAAATCACGGTACGAAGTGGGCCATTCGCCAACGCCGTGTCCCATTTATCGTTCGCTACGTGCGCAGCACAGCGGCGCATTTCACATCATGAGCATACCTCAGTGACGTCAGTCTACCCTGCAATTGGCATAAAGTTCTGACCACTCCTTCTTGGTGTTGCATTTGCTCTGTCAGTCAGTGCATATCTTTGAACGTAGCTACATGTAATTATCTCTGTTTTCTTTACATTTTTTTCCCAAATACCTCTCATAATATTAAATAATTTGGCTACCTTTCCCGGTTTCTTCCATTCTCTGCTTAATAGACTAGAGAGTTCATTTAGAATTTTATCCAATTCTTTCCTTTTTATGTATTTCTCTCTAATGTTTCTGGTTTCTTTGCAGTCCTTAATCAAATGAGCCACTTCCATATTTGAATTACTTAAAATACATTTATTTTCGTCAGTTTTTTCTCTTAAAGCTTTATTTTTATACACTCCCATCAGCCACCAGATTATTCCTCTCATTACCCGTTTTGTTAACATTTGTGTCCTTATTGTCATATTCTCACTTATTTTACAAAATTCTATTAGTGTTCTCTTACTATTGCATTCTGTCCTAATTGTTTGTCTTTCTATATCTTTCACTCTTTGAACTACTTTCTTATGCAATCTCCTGTCATCCCTTTCAATATTAGTCACCCAGTATGATCCCATTCCTATGTACTCTAGAAGCTTCTTCACCCCATCCACCCAACAGCCTTCGTTTAAATGCTTCATTTGGTGATGGTAGGCTAAGCCTAATATTTCACCACCTCCCCCAGTCTTTAATCTTAACCAATACTTGACTATTCGCTTAGCAATCTCAGCTCGCATACTCACCCCTTCACACATCATCCTTACTCCACTGTTTGCGGTACAGTTAGGTAGTCCCATAATTATTTTGGCAAATTTGTTAACGATTACATCTAAAGCTACAATTCCCTGATCTACTCCCCAAATTTCTGATCCATACAGTACTTTAGCTTTAACTATTGCATTAAATATGTTTTCCTGGATTTTGTATTCTACGTTAGGCATCTTTTTATCTAATATTTTGCTACCAGCCAAGACACTTATTCCCCTCATTTTGGATCTTTTTATTTGGTCAGGCCAGTTTCCATTACTACTTATAATCGTCCCTAAGTATTCGATTTTTTTACCACTTCTAACTTTGTCCTACCCATCCACCACTGTTCACTCTTAGAATGCTTAACACCCCTTTTACAGATCATTACTATGGTTTTCTGTGGGTTAACCTTTAAATTCCACTCTTTGCAGTAGTTCTCTACTCCATTAATACTATTTTGAATCTTGCTGGGTGTTAATGCAAGTAGAATGATATCGTCCGCAAAGATTAGGCCTGGATTATCTTGGCACTCAAGACATGGAGAAGCTCCCTTTTCAAATTCTTACGAGTGAAAAATATCGTTAATAAACAGTAAAAATAATATGGGGGACAGTTTACACCCTTGTTTAAGGCCCACTTTAGAAGTTATCTCTCCCACTACTAAACCATTCTTAACTTTGACTGAACATTTAAATTCCGAATATATATTATCAATTGCTCTTAAAGTTTTAGCTGATACTCCGATCTGTCACAACTTATGGGCAACAGCTTTTCTAGTCACCGAATCAAAAGCCTTTTCTAAATCAATTACGGTAATGTACAGCTTGCCTCTTTTCTTTCTGATGTATTTATCTAATATTGTTTTAACTACCATTATATTGTCACTAGTCCTCATTCCCTTTCTGAATCCTGCTTGTAATCTCGACAAGATCGAGTACTCCTCTGCCCAATTCATTAATCTTTTTTCCAATATCCCCGTGTATATCTTGCTTAAAGAATCTAGCTACGTAATCCCTCTATAGTTACTTGGGTTAGATCTCCCTCCACGATTCTTGTATACAGGACAGATGATACCTTCTTGTCATGATTTAGGGAATCTTGCTCCCTCGAAGATCTTGTTAAATATTTTGACTATACTAGCTAGGATAAAGCTAATTTTGCTTGCTTCCTTCCAGAATTCATTGTTTATTCCTGAAATTGCTCCTGCTTTCCCTTTCCTCCCTTTCTCTAATATTTCTTTTACTTCAGCGGCTGAAATTTCCTTATCTAAATCGGGCAGGGAGCACCGCAATCCTCTCGAGATTCCCCTCTTCTGAACATCCTGTTTCCATCTATCTTCACCACTTAATAATTTACTAAAGTAATTTATCCATTTTCTATGGCTTATATTTACCTGGGTTATATTTTTTCTATACTTACAAATTTGATTTATTTTAAGCCATACCTTCTTAGTATTATTATTCAGAGCCTCTTTGTTTAAGTTGTCCGTTTGTTTCTTCTGCCACAAAACTTTAGTTCTTACCAATAATTCTTTATACTCTTTTCTTTTGCCCGCCTATTTTTCTGAATGTGTCTAGGGCTTTCGTAACTTCTGATTTTTTTTGTCTGCATTCTTCATTGTACCACCCACTATTTCTTTGTATTCTTACCTCCCGAGCCCGCATCTTATGTCCTGCGATCTGTATTGAGTTTTCTAATAGCTTTATCGCCTCGTCTATTTTGTTATTTTCCATCGCGGACTTTATTCCTATCTTGATCATTTCAAAGGGCCTACCTTCAAAATATTCTTTGAATTCTGCGCTGAGGTCTTCTCTCCATACATATTTTGTCACTAGCTTCTCTTTAATATTATTTATATAATTCGCCCCAGTATTCTCTTCCGTGCTTACCATATTAATAATTATGGGTAAGTGATGCGACTCTCCCCAACCTTTAACATTTATCCCCTTAACGAGTGGTAATGCCTCTCTAGAACATAATACTAGGTCAAATGCACTACCACCCATTTCTGTTATAAACGTTAAATTACCCAATTCATCTCCTGGCCACCACCCATTTAAAATATAGAGTTCTTCTGTACCACATAATTCTAACAGTTTTCCACCATAGTTATTGCAAACTTTATCTTGACTAATTCTTTTTCTAATTATTATTTCCTCAGCCTCTTTACTATAAATTGGTTTTAAGTCTGCAATCCTCGCATTAAAGTCCCCCATTATTACAATACCTATGTCTTCATATATATTCCTTAATCTGTATACTTCTAGTGCTAATTCTGTGAAGAATTCCTTGTTTGCCAATGTCGAGTCCTCGGGAGGATTGTATACAAAACCGAAACATAGATTAACCTCCCTGTTCTGTTTTACCCTTGTTTTCATCCAAAGTATTTCTTCAATATCTGTTTCTATTATTTCAATTTTCTCCTTTATTTCTTCCCTTATCAAGGTTAGAATTCCACCGGGATATCTACCTTTACGAGCATTCCTGCCCCTTGCCTTACTATACGTTTTAAAACCTTCAATATTTACTTCATATCCCGGTGCTATCCAACTCTCAACAAAGGTAATGATGTGCATTCCTGACATTAACAATTTCACCTGTTCATTTCCTAACTTGCTCAAGAAACCTTCAATGTTGACCATACCGATATTCCACTCTAGTTATTTTTTACTTTTACTCTCATACGAGTTGCTTGTCTTACTTCTAGTTATTCTCTTTTTCTCCAGTTCTATAATACTACCCTCTGGTGAAGTAACTATTTCTTTGTCTAAATTGTATTTCTGTCCTTTGCCCTTTCTAATCCATAAGTCTATTACACTCAAGGATTTACCTTTCCCAGCCAGAGTCTTAGTTCTGTCATCAGGTGTGCCGCTACTTCCTGGATTCGTGTCGACTCGACAGTCAGCTGTTTATCCATCCTCCTCCACTAGGTGTTCGTCACTCTGCCGTCTTCTGTTCTTCTGTAGAGTATGCAGATCGCTGTTGTCATCAGATTGTACGTTATCAGCCACTGTGCAGGCAGCTGACTGGCACATTCCTTCCTCTACAGGCCGTTGCACTTCCTGGTGTGGTGAACTCAACTGTCTATCCATTTCTCGTAGCTGTGCAATTGACCAGATACGCTACCAGTTACTGTCACCTACTATAAGACGTTTGCCTCTTATGTATGCTTTTAGTCCATAGTTTCTAGCTTTTACTAGGTGAAATCGCAAGACTCTCTGTTCCATGATTGTCTCTTTATCCATATCTCTTCTTACCCAAATCCTTTCTCCTTTCAAGTTCTTCCCATTGAGGATAATTTTGTTCGCCTTCAAAGCAGAAGTCAACTTAACCTTAATAGGTCTTTTCCCTTTGACTCTCCCCAGCCTATAGATTTCATCAATATCTTCTTCTTTACAATTTATCTTTATGTGGTTAGTTATGATATCCAACACTTTATTCTTTAGATCTTTCAAATCCTCCTTTTCCTTCTCTGGGATGCCGTATATGAAGATATTTTTTCCTCTTTGCGTCCTGGATAGTCATTTTCTGTTGCCACTTTAATTTATCAGTTTCTCCTTCCATCTCCTTCATATTCGACTTCAATAATTCTATTTCCCTAGAGTTTTCCACCACGTTTTCTGTCATAATTCTTCTCTCTTCTTTTATACAGTCTTTCATTTCTGTAATATAATTTCTCAGCTCGCGAATTAACTCCCTCGTTTGCTCAAACTGGCAAGAATCTCTGACTATTTCCCTAATCTTATCTATGTCCTCCCAGCTCAATGAACCTGTTGGTCCAGGGTTCATTTCTATGCCTCCTATTATCAGAAGAATTGCCACCACTGCTGCTACCATCATAGTTCCCTCAAGCCCAGATTTTCGTTAATGCACCTTATCACTTGGCGTGCTCACACACTTCACTCGCCCGTGCCATCGACCTATGGCCGCGCGATATTGCTCTATAGCAATATTCATACTTCTCACTCAGCACTCACTGCACAATACAACCTCTCGCTTCGCTAGCTCGATTACAACTGACATTAATATCTAAAGGCTCCACTTGCAGCCTTGTGCCAATACAGAACATAGGAGATACCAGATTCCGTAGCAGCATTATAGGTGCTCCAATTTTAAAACTGAGATCGTGAGGAGAAAACCTGATGGATTTAAAGAGTGGATGAACTTCAAAGGGAAATGGATCACGTCTTCTATCTCCAGTATGGAGTCCAAAGATTTATATCTCGCTCTCTGAGAAGGAAGTTTGTCCAATAAGGAATCACTGATGCTTGCTGCGATGTTGTTATTAAGCATGAGATTAGCTCTTCCCTAGCCATTCGGCCAGCGAGTCAGAAAAAAAAAAAAAAATGAAATGACGTATGGCTTTTAGTGCCGGGAGTGTCCGAGAACAAGTTCGGCTCGCCAGATGCAGGTTTTTTGATTTGACGCTCGTAAGCGACCTGCGCGTCGTGATGAGGATGAGATTATGATGAAGGCACATACACCCAGCCCCCGTGCCAGCGAAATTAACCAATTAAGGTTAAAATTCCCGACTCTGCTGGGAATCGAGCCCGGGACACCTGTGACCAAAGGCCAGCACGCTAACCATTTAGCCATAGAGCTGGACAGCGAGTCAGTGTCGCACATAAAGTAAGGGAATAAGAAAAAACAACCCGTCTCCCTCCGTGGGTACAGCATGATGAGGTACCATAACGCCGCCATTATCAATGAGTTCTATGCCCTACGAATCCTATTATGTAAAAGAAAAGGATAATAGAGTCAGCTATAAGAAACAGGAACGACAGTTCGTAAGAGCTGTCGGAAAACCGAAAGGAAGACCTGGTAGAACAACTATAGCGTTATGACCGGGCAAGTGCATGCGCGGTTTGGGCCACATACCTATCAGCTTTCATTCGGGAGATAGCGGTTTCGAACCCAACTGTCGGCTGCCCTGAAGGTGGTATTGGGGGACTTACCATTTTTGCACCAGGCAAATATTGGGGCTGTACCTTAGTGACCCCTGTTGCTTCCTTCCCACTCCTAGCCCTCTCCTCTCCTACTGCCGCCATAAGAACTATCTGTGTTGGTGCGACGTAAGGCAAATTATAAACAAAATTGCTTTGTGACCAAAATGAGTCTGAAGAAGTGAAAAGGTAGAAAGTATTAGGAATAAAAGATAGACGACAGATATAAAAGGAAAGGAGATGACGAATAAAAGTTAGTTTAATGAACTGTATAACACGTCTGATTTTATTGCATAAAATGAAAGAATTGACAGTGAGCAACGTTTCTGCATGTCTTACGCAATCATACCACGAGGAAGTTGTAATATTTAACTTGTTGCTGAGTCTGTCAACATCAAGGAGCGGTAGCAGTGTGCTGTTAATATCTCCAAAATGGTTGGTTTTA